>NC_054876.1:9180711-9888211 GCF_018320785.1 Cheilinus undulatus
AATTAAGATTTCAAATTCTTTAAAGGGACGGTAGTTTACTCTAGATGTTTTCCACCCTAATGAGACATTTGAGGACAAAAATATCCACTCTGAAAAACATGATAAAAAATATGTAGGAATATTTCCCCCCAGTTGTTGGAGATTTATTATTTTCATCAACTTCAGTCTGAACCAAAACTTCCAAATATGTGAATAGTAAAATAATTTTAACTCTTAAAATTCCTTTTTAATAAAAGAAGTAAAAGTTGTTTGATTTATGAAAAAAAAAATCACTTAAAAGATTTATTTTTGATTAAAAAAAGTCAGAAAGCTGTTTTTATGTCAAGCAAAGTAATGGATACGTCAAAGATGAACCACAGAGATTTAATTTTGAGGCATGATTAGTTTTGGGAGTAGTGTCTGATTTAAAATTTATTCCAATCCATTTCCAAAAACTGATTTAAAAAAAGGCAGATTATTATATTTACAGCTTTATTGTCTTAAATCTTTCAGTCAACTCCAGTCCTGATCAATACTATCAGATATTCAATTATTTTCAGGATTTTAACCCTTTAAATGCCGGTTTGAAAACATGGTGTCACTGTTTTCTATGAAAATCAAAATGAGTTCTTTTTTTTATGCTGGGCTAATTTATGCTGGACTAATTTTTCACAATAAAAGTCTTGGATGTGACTTTTAGCTTAAATCTTTCAATCTGTTTTGTCCAGATCAAACCACCAAATATATAATTATTTTCAGAAAATAAATTCTTTAAATGCCCGGTTGTATACACAGTACACTGTTTTATTATGAAAATCACACTCACAAAAAAGAGATTTTTAAAAATAATAAATATGATGGCGGGCTGGGCTAATTTTATAAATTATAAGTCTTGGATGTATCAAACTGATTTTAAAGTATAGTTGGATGTGTGTGTGTTTGATTTAAAATTTTCTTCATTAATAAGTCATTTGAGGACAAAAATGTCCACTTCCAAAAACTGCTAAAAATACTACATATTAATATTTTCAACTTTTTTTTTTAGCCTAAAGCTTTCAATCATTTTAGTCCTGATCAAACTACCAAACATTCAATTATTTTCTGAATTTAACCCTTTAAATGCCAGTTTGAATACATGGTGTCACTGTTTTCTATAAAAATCAAAATGACTATTTTAAATACAGATATGATAGAGGGCTGGGCTAATTTTTCAAAATAAAAGTCTTGGATGTGTCACACTGATTTGAAGGTATAGTTGGATGTGTGTTGTGTCTGATTTAAATTTTTCATCCCTAATAGTGGACAAAAATGTCCACTTCAAAAAAACTGCTAAAAAATACTACAGATTAATATTTTTCACCTTTTTCTATCTTAAATCTTTCAATCATTTTGGTCAGGATCAAACTACCAAATATTCAGTTATTTTCAGGATTTTAACCCTTTAAATGCCAGTTTGAATACATGGTGTCACTGTTTAATTATGTTTAATATTATTAGTTATAATGATGGGGTGCTGGGGTCATTTTAAAATTTATTATCGAAACTGATCTGGATGTATTAATCATTTTTCTTTTCTGATAGTGTCGGATTTAAAACTTTACTTCCCAATAAACCTTTCATGAACAAAAATGTCCCATAATTCCTCATTATGATCACATGTTATGTTCTCTGTGGTTGCAGAATAAGATCATGAAGTCTGTTATGTTATTTATTCATTTGGAAGAAAAACTGTTCTTAATTCTTTAAGCGTACTCACCTAGATGGCGCTATTTCCCCCTATGATTCTATATAATGCAGTGCATTTCTTAGAAACAGCTTTACTGTAGTAATGCTATTTTCACTTTTGCTAAGAAAAAAGTTTTAATTTAGCTTTAGACTTATGCAGTATTCTCTCTTTTGCATTTTGCAGGAATTTTGTGAATAACAATCGACATTTAAACCCTGAGAAACTGCTGACAGGTCTGTATTTCTACGTTAAAGTCTTCTGTCATTAGAAACAGGATGAGTGGAGCCTGCAAATGTAATTAAAGTGTGATATGAATAATACTGGAGAGTGAAATGCTCCTCTGTTTTATTAACCCTTCAGTCTTATGCTAGCTGCAGGGACTCTGTTCACTAACTGGGACTAATAATTTATTTTCTAACTCAAGTTTGAGAGGTTTGAGAGACTACATGAAGAGAAGATGTCTCTAATATTTTAGTCTAAGAGCTGGGTCTTTGCTTAGAGAGCAGTTAGACTAACAGTTAGGCTTTTTATCTTAACTCTTCATAATTACATTAACTGGTGATATATTTGATAAGACTGGACTTTTTAGAGTTCACTGCAGCTAAAATGATCAGAAACTTTAAAATGTGGCCTATAAAAATGTGAATAATGACATTTAATGAGTTAGCTGCAGCTGTGTTGACTACATTATACCAACCATGGATCCTCTAACTGACTTTTATCCTCTGTGGTTAAACTACTGGAGTATTTCTGAGTGTTTCCAGCTCAGTTTCAGTCCCTCTCCCTCTCACGTCTCTGTTTTCTACCGTGTTTCTCGTTGCCGCGTGCTTTCTTATGCTAATACCACCGTGACGTCACCTGCGAGATCAAACGCCGAGCCGCTGTACTTTAGGGCCGAGTCTGCCCCCACTGCTCTCACTCCCTGCAGCCTCTCTGTCCTCCACACACCCTCCCACTGCTCCACACACTCTCCTACACACCATGCGTACCTGTGCGGACTATCTCTGCCTCCTCGCGCTGGATTTTACGGACACTTCTGGCTGATACCGACCGCAGACTGAACCCTGGAAGGATAACCCGACCTACGGAGATTAGAGTTTTGTTTTCTTGAGCTACTTTTTTTTTTTTTTTTGGAAACAGGAGACTGAACGCTTCGGCAAAGGTGAGGAGAAACTTCCTTTTTTGGCTGCTGTTCGTGAGTTTGTGCGTCTTTTACGCACAAGTAGGTTTAAAGTGGGGATTACTGATCCGAGACGGAGCTGGAGCTTTGTTTGATTTTTGCTGTATGGGGAGAATTGTTATAAAGAAGGCAGAAATATTTCACGAACCCCCTTTTAAACACGTTTTAATTTCTAGTCTGTATTTTATTGTGATTTAAACGCCCTCTAAACTTTCTGCAGCCTCTGTTTGCTTTAGTCTAACTTTAAAACCTTGACGTGCACCTCTACAAACACTTCGTGAGGAACATTTTAACGAGCCTTTCATAAAAACATCCCTGCTAGCTTCTCTACAACAATTAGATCCCATGTGATAGTTCATAAGTGTGATTAATAGAGGGCTCGGTGCGCCCTGCCCCGGTTATCTCGGCTCGATGAGAGACACACATCGGCTGGTGTGTGAGTGTGAGGCTATCAGGCTTTATCTTTGAGGAGGGGAAACAGAAGCTCATTCAGCCCACTTTGGTGAAATGTAAATTTAAACAGCTAATCCACTCCAGGCTGCGACTTTTTTACGACTCCAATCTGCAAACAGATTGGAGTTTTACGCGCAAAAACACCAAGAAGATGACCGTTTTATCCTCTAAAGATTTGCTTTAAAGGCTTTGAGACTCTTTAAAAAGTACTCAAAAGGGTGTAAGAGCCATCAGCCCGTTGATGGGTTCCTCATTTAAATAATTAATATCGGTGATTTCTCACAGTTTCTCCGCCAATCAGCGGCGCGGAGCGGAACTCGTGCGTTAAAAAGGCCCATTATCCGCTACCTGCCGCTTTAACGCGCTCACTTTAAGCCCTCTTCAAAGAGATGTGTTATCAACAGCTCAAAGCGCTATCAGATAAAGGCTGCTGCAGATTACTGCGCTTCAAATGTTGATGCTGAAGCCTCTGTTTGAAATTCTTTACATTTTCACAAGAGGCGCAGGGGGAGAGCGAGCTCAGGGAGCGTTATAACCAGAGAAAACAGCCCCTTCTCGCCTGAATTAGTCCAGATAAAGCTCATGTAAGTGTATAAATCCCTCAGTTATTTATCCATCATATTAAACAAGCCTCTTTATCCAATATTAGATTTAATTATAAAACAATGTAAGCCATTAAAATCCCCAAAAATGTCCCAGGAAAGTCCCTGTGGTGCCACAGGCGCAGACCTGGCCCATGCCTAAAACTGAAGGGATTTTTGTGCTAAAGGTTTTTTATCGTATTGTTCTCTCTGTGTCAGGAACTTGGAGTGCCATACTAGCAAAAATGTGATTTTAAATGGCTGTTAACTGTCTGATATTTCCTAAAAGGTACAAAAATGAACCAAATTTGCCCCTGTGTTGCTATTTTGTAAGAAAATGTGAGCATAATCTTGGAGATTTGCTGACAAAAGCTTCAAGATTATGTCTCATTGTTCTTCTAATGATGTTTTCTTTCAAAAATTTAAAATGAAAACAGATGATTTTTATCCTCTTGTTTCCCCAGATTTCAGCCTTGAAAGGTCAAAGCGTTCAAACCATGATTCTCGCCCTGCTTCTCAAACTTAGAAACATTCCTCCAAACTTGAAAATATTACCGCTGGCACGCTGTTTCGCGTCTAAATCCTCACTAATATTGACCTTTTGATTTCAGGCTTTAAAGGACGACCGGGCCGTGCCATGAGAGTCCACTTTTAAGTGCGAGCCAAGAAGGTCCAGCAGCTCTTTTGTGTTTGTTGTGGTGTGCTGAAGCGGAGTCTCTGTCCAACATGAGGAGCAGCTCCCATGTCCTGCCTCTGGGTGTGCTCACGGCTCTGCTGCTGTCTCAGGTCTGCTCCGGCATCAAATGGCTGTGAGTATTCGCCTCTTTTCTCTGAGCTTATCACACCCAGCAATCAATCTGTGTCAAAGGATGTGACGTCATGTAAAGATACGGCATATTGTGTGGCTCCTTCTGCACGATTTATGGATTTGAGGGTCTGAAAGGGGCCCCTACGTTCCTCATGTTGCTCCTGATGAAGGCAGCGGCTGTGCATGTGTATCTGATGAAAGAGAAAGGAGATTAACTGGAAGTAGTTGGAGTTATGAATGGAAACCTCTTTGTTTTATTAACTTAAGATCAGCTTTGGAAAAAGGAGGAAGTGTCTGCAGTTAAGTTACAAGATTGCACATAAAAGTTCTCGTCCTGCTGCACAATAAAAGAAAGATAAGAGAGGAAACACAACAGAGGAGAGGATGCATCCTGGGTTATGTCACTGCATACTTTATGCAGTCTCCTTTGTTAACATAGAAATGCTGCATTCTCCTTCATGGCACCACACTGTTTTATTTCCCTGTCCTTAGAAACCCTGAGTGGTTTGCGTGTTCTGTTCTGGGTGTCTTCCTCTGAGCGGTATCTCCGTGTCTAATGTCACATCGCTGTGAAAACATAACTGTCTGCATCAACTTTCCAAAAATACCCACAGATTCTTATCAGAGAGAGTGCTTGTAATACTCAGACGAGACCAGCGAGATGAGAGCAGATGATAGAGGTGGTTAAAGGACAAACTTTATGAACTTAGAGTACAGACGCTTTAATAGAATTAGACTCTGGAAAAAGAAAAGCAGTGTTGTAGGGCAGGGCAGCGCTCAAAAAAGACCCAAAGTGGGTGGCAGGGCCGTTTCCAGCGGGTGTGCCTTGAAAAAAAGATGGGGCAAAGAGGCTTGAAGCGCTTTTATGCTCATCTTTAACTCCTTTCTTCCTGTAAAAATAAAAAAAATCATCTCCTTTTCTCGCTGGCTTTCCCTCAATAATTTGGTCCCTAGAAAACAACCACAACCTGATGACCTGGTGTTTTACAGATAACAGACTAAAATAAAATGTCTGGATTCTTGCTGCTTGTTTTGGATAATGCAGGGATTTGTGGTTGCAGTGTATTACATAAATGGTATGATGGGTCTACTTGCTTGTTGATCAAGGGAAATGCAGAGATGATAGTTCTGAAGTGTGGATTTCTCAGCTTAAGATAAATATAGAAACACTTAAAAAATAAAAATTTTCCAAAAATTAAAGTTTTTTTTTCTATTTTGAAAATAGAGTTACTTCTACTTTTGTACTTTTGTAAACTTGAAGGCCTGTCTGCAGGCATTTTTGGAAACCTTTCAAGTCCTACTTAATGCAAAAATTTGAGCAATATATGAAAGAATTGCACAGCCTGACGTTGCATAGCTTGTACAGATGCATGTCCACCCAGAGCTTTTGTAATGACATGCTTTCCAACATTTCATCCCCAACTCTTTGTTCAGTCATATGTTTTGTTAAGGTCTGTCAGCATTAATGCATTAATTACAATTAATTAAGGTCCATAATTGGTGCCTTTTTAAAGTCATGATTAATTGCATACTGTCCCTAACTTTGGTTAAGCCTGTGCAGCATCTCCCTGCAGCCACTGTGATGTAGAATAAGTCCACCACTGCGCCTTAATGTTTTAATTCACTTAAAAAAAATCACAGACAGCTCAACAGAAAAGGTCAAAAGTCATCAGTGATGTCAATAATTTACCTCTGACTGTTCACTCAAGGCCTTTCCAATCCATCCAAGTTTTTTTCCATGGTTAGGCTCATGTTCTAATCTTTAATCAACACAAGGTGCCAATTTTTATTTCAAAATAAAAGCAGGTATGTATCCAAACAGAGGTCACGTACTCTTAGTCTAAAACTATACAGAAATTTAAATTGGAATGAAACTGGTTTGAAAGTAGAAAAGTGGGCAGATTAATGATAAATTTACTACAAAAATTCTGGGATTACTCAGGAATCAACAATGTAGTTGATCGACAGCCTAAGTTTTGTTCCATCTAAGGTCCAAACTGCAACATTTTTGAGTACATAGGAAAACTTTTAGAAATTTGGGTTGTGATCTGTTGTTAAGGGTCCTGAGGATCGATGTCCAGGGAACATTTGGTGCAAGGTAACACAGGCATGCAGAGTTTATCCACCTATAGAGTAATGGATGTGTGTTTCACACATCCATCTGGAAAACCTTCAATACGAAGCGTTTGGGAAAGGGGGGAGGATTTGAAAAAAACTCAGTGCGTGATTGGATGGACGTTCTGTCTGTCACATCTTTACAGGCCAATCAGAGCAGCAAAACATGGAGTAGCCGCGACCGAAGTGTGCGTGCACAGCTACTGTGGAATAACGCGAACTATGGCGACTGTAGACATGTCAGTACATGACTTTTGTCATTTTTGAAAAGAAAACAACTCACTGCTGTTCTTTGTTCTTCTTTTAACAAAGAAATGTCAAGTTCTGATAAAACTGGCTCTTTAGCAGCATCCACGCTAATCTCTTCCGCCATAATTGCACCGGCCTCTTGCTGCTGCTTGTATACGTCATGACTCCGCCACGTCTGAAAGTACTGCCCCTCGTCACTGATTGGTCCTGTCACTTTCTAACCGGGCCCAAACGGTTCAGATGGGAGATTTGCAAGATGGATTTGTCAGCGAAAAACAATGAAATGAGCGTATCCATTTGCTTTGCAAGGTTATAGAGTGAATCCACTTCTAAAACCCCTCTCCTTAAGTAATCTGATTACACCAGTACAGTGATTATTGATTGGTCAAACCTCAGGGCCCACCGCCACCTCCTTAAGAACCGCCAGGGTCTCTTTATACTTACAGCAGGTCAAATCTAGCCGTTTCAAGTGTCCCTTTTAATCATTTAACCACAAACCACAGACAGCTGATTAATCTTATAAAGAGAGAACTGGATCACCATGAGATGATGACTCATCACTTCCAAAATTCTTTTGGAAAATTCCTCAGTCCTGAAACGTCCACATCATTAGATTCCTACTGCTCATATATTGACCATATCTGACACCCTTTTACATTCATAAATCTCTTTTTTACCAGTGTTATTCAAGCCTTCAGATAGTCAATGACTTCTGATTAGACATTGCAGCAACTGACAGGTTTTTTTCATAGCAGCATCTACTGGTATGTTATAAAATGGAGGGAAAATTAATGCTATAAGGTAAATTTCACTCCAAGTCTGGGTCTAGATAGAAATAGACATTTTTAAAATATGGATTTTTTTCCATTTTTAATGAATGACAGGCAGTTCACATCATACTTTAAGGAAAGACTGATGCACTCCAATAGTTGTTTGACACAGAGTTCAATGCAACTGAGGAACAGCCATATTCTGGTACTTATGAGAAGTCACAACCCACATTTCTGACAACGGTCAACCACTCACATGTATTTAATAAAGAAAATACAGTTTGGACTTTGGGTGGAATGAAACATGGTTGAACAAAGAGACAGAGACAGCAAAAAACATGTTTAAAAAGCACATTATAGCAGAAACCTTAGAGGACATGTAGATTTTATGATGGGCTAACATGTGAATGTTGTTTTTTTTCTCAAGAAGTTCTAATGGGAAAATCAGCTTTGTTATCCTGAAGTCAAGATCTCAAGAAAACTAGAGGTTTTTTGTTATTACAGCAAAACCAGACAAAGATAAAATGTAAGGATGTCAGGTAGGGGAGCAGTAGCTTTGTCCGTTCAAACCTGAGTCTCAAGGGGGTCGCCTTTTCAAGTCCTTAGAGTCTGTTGCTGGAGAGGTGCCAGTTCACTTCCTGAGCTCTGCCACGTGCAAAACACCAAACCCCCAAACTGCTCATGTGCTCATCTGCCCCTCCTCTTTACAGACGTGCACGCCCATAGGGTCCTGTTTGTGCATGTTTGTGTATCATGATTAATAGAGTGTAAATGCTGAATTTATACCTGGGATTAACAAAGTATAAAGGATTGAATTAAAAGGCCTCTTTGCCATTCTCCAGGCGTACATTTGTCACTCAGTGAAAACAGCTCCACAACCCACTTTTGGTCTGGACCCACCAGTTCAGAACTGCTGCACTATTGTGTTGTTCTGTAACACATTATCCTCAACACTGCAGAGACATAAAGAATAATTCGCTCAAAATGCATCGTTATGTAGTTGTCTGTGGGCCAGCTGTGGTAAAATCTGCTCTTCTTTGGCTGCTAGTTTCATAATGATCAGTACATCCTGAAGCAGCAGAAGATAAGCCACACAGTTTAACTGCAAAGGCACATTTTAGGTGAAAATGGTGCATGAGATGGTCTTACATGTCTTTGTTTGCAAGAAAGGACTGTTATCCTTTGCTGGATGAGCTTCTGAGGGATACCCACTTCTCCAGGCACCACCATACCTCTAAGAAAAAGGACTGATTCAACATCTTTTCTGATGCAAAAGTTAAATACTACAGGCTGTGAAATACATTCGCAGTTTGACCATAAACATGCCCAAAGGAAGGATTTTTCATCTGCTGTTTTTGTGCAAAACTGGCTGAACTCCACCTCATATTTCAGATCAATTATACTCAGATTTATAGAACTTAAAGCTCCTGCAGGAAAAGTTCTAGGTTGTGTTGATATTGGCGACCTCTGTGGACAAAATATGCCATTTGTTTTCATTGCCGATATTTAGTCATAGTTTAGGGATGCTCTTTACCAGCTTAATTCTATAGTTGCAGATATAAAGGTAAAAAAAAATCAAGGACTACAGTTTAGGTATTGTGTCAATATCAGTATAAATGTGAAAATAATGGAGAATCAGATATTCAACACAAGGCTTACTAATTTCTTTTATGAATTTTTATTTTACCTTTACCAGGGGAAACTTTGTTCAGATTAAGGAAGCACTCACGCTAGACAGTCCTTGTTGTCCAGTCCAGTTTGACCAGTCTGAGTGCCACCATGCTGGGCCACACTTCCCTGGCCTTGGTGTGGACGGAAGAGCTGAGCTTTAGACGGTACAATTGCTCATGCATGTGCACGAGCACAGATGTGCATGTGGCATACATTCAATGAGACCATAACTTTCAACAATCACTTTAAACAACGGTGGACTGTCTTAGAGCTGCAGCTGACCAAACGAGTGGAAATAAGCCTCAAACTGAGTAGAGTTACTCTCATGCTGTCTGTGTATTTCTCCATTGTGCTGACTCTCTGAGACCGCACCACTTGTAAACTGCGTGTGTCTTATTACGACATGATGAAGGGGACTGGGAAGTTGGAGCTGGCATGCCTCAGTATGGTACAGGGCCTAGAGTGAGTGCGTCCTAAAAATCTGTTTTTCAGAATTGTCCCAGCCAGGCTGTTTACAACAAACAACCATAGATATAATGGAAGACACATGAATAAATTAAAAACATAAAAGAACCAGTAAAACAAGAATTTGTCAGAAACAATTAAAAATCAAGTTTATCAGTCAGAACATCTACAGATGTGTCTGCCTGCATGTCATTTAAAATCATCTAAAAAGCATCGAATGAGAGCAGCTCAGTAAGTTTCAGCTGTTTCTGTAATTCTTCCAAGGAGCAGCAAAATTTAAGTCTAGTGTGTCTGGTTCATATTAGACCTATGGAAGTGACAGTAAGAAAAGATCCTGAGACCAAAGATTAGACGGTTCTGTGCTCATCTGTTTGTTTCAGGTAAGAGGGTATGAAGGGAGTAAACCTGGAATAAGTTTTCAGATAAGAATACACCACTGCTCCGGTCATGCATGGATGGAAAAATAGATTTTAGAAAGTATTTCCTGACACAAATTCTTAACTTTCTATATTTAGAAAGTCTAACATGAAAATTGGAAAGAGTCTTGATAAGTTGAAATGTTTAAAAAGCTGGGATAACATGCAATTGACAATACAGAAATAGTCTGTCTTCTCTCTGGTGGTCATTTTTTTAAAAATAGGCTCTAAAAACATCCATATCCCTAATTTCGGTCTGTTTTATTATTAGCTGGGACAAGAGGTTTAAAGTTAAAAAAAACAAAAATCAAAAACTGCTGTGCTCTTATGTAAAAATTACAGGAAAAGGAAATATGTCACTGCTCTGAATCCACTCTAACATTGTGCCCTGTTGACTGTTTCATCCATATTTTCACCAGTTGTCCGTCTGTCACACTCAGTAGCCATCTCCTCTCTACTATCCACCGTTTCTAGTCTGCCTCCTCTTCAAACATCCTTAACAGCTTTATTTATAAAGGAACATCTGACATGCACATAATACTCTGATAACCATGCTAGGCAATAATGATTTTCACTTGTTATTGTCCAGTGCAGATCAGTTTAAACTGGTCTTTACAGTAAGGAGGTAGCATGCAAGATGCAAAGTAAAATCTAATGAATAATTCCCATAAAGTGGAGAAAACTGGAGTAACAAAATCCTCCAACAGACCAAAGACAAGCTTGTTAGGTTGATAGGTGACACTAAATTGGCTTTAGGTGTGAGTTTGAGCCTGCCCAGTGATTGGCTGATGACCAGTCCAGGTTGTACCCTACCTCCCGCCCACTGGCAGCTGGGTTAGCCTCCAGCCCCCTTCATCCCGAAACAGGATAAGCGGTGTAGAAAAAAGAATGATGGATAATTTTACACAGCCACTGAAATAATGTGATCATGAAGAACTCCCAGCCCTACCTGTTTTGACCATGTTCCTCATTTACACCTTGTTTGTGACATTTGCTTACATTTTTTATGACTTTTGTGCAGGATTTGAGAATTTTGAATTTCTACTACTTCTACTACTGTATGATAAATTGTATTCAAAATATAATCACATCTAAATCAACCTTTATTTGTGCCATGGGGGACCAGGTCCAGGGCATATAGATTTAAAGCGCCCCTCTTGGATCTAATTTCACAATACGAGTGCACAATAGCACTATGCACCTGGCTTAAATTTGGCTGCAAATCCAGGCTCAGTTCAACAAGTTTCCCAACTATTGTTGAGGTCCTGGCTAAACTGTACAAAGTCCAAATAGAATAGACCTTGTTGTTAAGTGAGGTTGTGAAAATGGTTATCAGTGCTTAAATTTAGGTTGGACCATGCTTTGCCAGCCCTCATGGCCCCTGGTTGTGGCCCCAGAAAACTTATCTACTTATAGGCAGCTTTGCAGAGGGAGACAGATGTTTTGGCTCTTGTCTTAATAATTTTGCCCTACTTTAAGACAAACTAATTGGGGAACCATGTAGGAAGACATGATCTATTGTCATTTCAAGCAGAAGGACTGCAAACCCCATACCTCTGTTGATAAAACTAGAATAATTAGATTGGAAAAATCAGCTTTATTGTTGTTCTGATTATTGGAATCCATCCCAATTTTTGCAATCAGTGCATCTTTGCAAGGAACTGATTGCAAAAATGTCAGACGTTTTTAATATAAAGTGTGTTGGAATAAAGGATGACAAGAAAACTAAATGCCCATGTAAATCACAGATAGAGAACACATCTTTAGTTTTGCCCTCATGCAGACGTGTCGATCAGCTCTGCTCTGACATGTGCTACTTCTAAGCGAGACGTCCTGCCGTCTTGATCATACGCAGCGTTGCAATCCAAAACAGATGCGGCTGTAAACACCTGTGAGTGCCGGGTTAAGGCGAGCACAGAGGAGTCACAGCTTATCATCGGGCACAGAGCGGTGGCCCCTCGGCCCCTTAATGCAAAACAGGCCGCGGAGCAGGCGGCGCTGCTGGTTCTCACGAAGCCTCAGCAGAAGGCAGGACCACGAGGGCTGACCTGCTCCGCCCGTGGATTCTCTATTAACTTTATCCTCAATGAGTTTAAATCAAACGCGTGCACGCTTTAATAACTAATGATTCATGTCAGAGCGGGGCCAGGGAGGACGGCTCTTCCTGTGGTGAAAAAATGCACATGGCGGAGGATCCGTGCATTATTTCATCTGATTGTGGAGCAGAGTTTTTTATATTCCTGGCAGATCTGGAGGCTTCTGCTGGGCTAAAACAAAAGAAAAGCTCTGCGCCAAGAGTGTGTCACTTATATTTTATGAATCTGCAGCTGGCTTTTCTTTGGGATCTCCGTGTGATAAGATGGTTCTTGTCTGCGGCGCCTGCCAAAATAATCCCCTGCTGTTTGGATTCTTCAATTGTTTGTTCGCAGGAAAATCGCTAACACACCACTGAAGCCCAAGCACAAGATTTTTTATCCTCATGAACCTGATAATTTCACCTTTCAATGAACAAAAGAAGTGATTGAGAAAGCACCACATTGTAATCATCGCCTCTGTGATTAAGAGCTTGTGTATACTGACCGATCCTTGTTGTTTATGTTCCCACAGAGCGCTATCACACGTGTCTCTGCACATCAACCAGACCCAGCACTGTAAGCTGCTGCCGGGCATGGTCTCCTCTCAGGCTCAGCTGTGCCGCAGCAACCTGGAGCTCATGCAAACCATCATCCAGGCCGCCCGCGAGGTCAAGAAGACGTGCCAGAAGACTTTCTCTGACATGCGCTGGAACTGCTCGTCCATCGACATCCCCATTGATGCTCAGAAGTATCGACCCGACCTCGACAGAGGTACGTTCTGAGAAAAACTCTCTCCGGTGACGTCGTGGAGGCCTTATTGTGTTTTTGTTCCATAGAGAAAAACCCACAAGTTTCTGGTGTTTATCGTCACGCTTGCCATCCAGTGAATTTCCAGAAAGAGGGTCATTATGTGATGGATGTGTTACCACTCAGTTTACAGTAACTGTTGAAATGATCCTCGACCTTCTATGATGTGACTGCAGGCTATTTAGAATATTTTGACACAGAGTTATGACCTTTTAAAAAAGAGAAAAACGACTCCTGCAGCCTTTCGCACATGCACAAAACTACTGAATATTTCAGGATGAAATCAGAGCAACCTTTGGCCCCAACATTAAATGCAGAGCATGTAAATCCAACCACCAGGGGGCACTCAATCAAGACAATAACAGACATGAAAAGCAGATTGTTGCTTTGCTCTGCCTGCTGACCTTTTGTCTTTGAGGTCTGTCAAATTATATTTATACTTGATAAGGCTGTAGTTCTCAACATGTGGGTTGGGACCCAAAAGTGGGCCATGGAGCTGTTTTCAAGGGGTCAGGAATTTGTGCCAAGTATATCAAAAAGTCTATGAGGCACAAGCAAACGTGCTGATCAGTTTCTTTCTTTGGTCACATTTCATGTTTTCTTTGTTCTAAACCTCCACATTAATAAATCTAATTAGCCAAATATTTAGAGAAATTTTGGTTGTGATTTTTTTCATGAAGGAGCTGGTTATGGTCCTGAGGCTAGACAAGTTGAGAACAACCACCATAAGGTGGATTTGATGGGGGAGAAAAGCAGTTAAAGTGGCCTTCTTGGTAAACATTGCAAAAGATACCATGATGCTTTGTGAATAGCTTGTAGCATTAACAAGGAAAGCCACTTTTAACTGCTTTTCTCCCTCCTTATGTGAAATTCATCAGTGAAACAAAAATGGTGGTTTCCTGACTAGTATATACAACTTTTGAAGTAAGTTTTTATCAAACAGAGTCCTCAATTTAAAATAAGAAGTAAGACGTGAAGGTGGGTGGAGCTAAGCATCTTGTCTAGTCTCAGTTTGACTGTAGACTGTTTCACATGTTCATGGCATTGGGTATATTTTACATCCAACAGCCCATATACCATGTTCAGGAAGGACCAAACTTGTCAAAAAAATCTCAAAGGGTATTCAGACTGATTCAGTGGTTCCCAAAGTGGGGGTCAATGGCCCTTTGGCGAGGCCCAAAGCAATGACAGTAGGGGCTCAACAAGTATACATAAAATCAATTCATGCTATTTTGCGCTGCTACAAAAGGCACGTTTTGTAAGAGACTATTTCCAGGAAAGTGTACAGCTACCAGTGAAACTGCAGTATACCACAAATTATAGCTACCTTTAGTACCTATGATTAGATGATGAGTCACTCATCTCCTAAAGGGGTACTGGCAGAAAAGGTTGGGAACCATGGGACTAATGTCTCTTCTGTCACATTTATTATGGGCCAATCACAGCAGCAAAACACAGCGTAGTCAGCATGCACCGCCCTGTGGAGTGAACTATAGATTGTTAACTAAGCACCCCTCCCCCCATTCCAACAGGAAAACTACTCTCTGTGACTGACATGAAAATGCAGCTCAGGGAGATTTCAGGACTTACTTGTAATTTTCTAGACATTTTCAGGAGTTCATGCATGACATTTGCTTTGGTGTTGAGATGAAAAACTGCTCCACCCTTCCACATTAGTGCTGCTAGCCAAATTAGCTTCATATTTAGTTGTGAAAAGCCTTTATTCAGGACATTAAATGGCTGAATAGTTGGCATTTTATTTCCAAAATTAACAGAAACCTGACCCTGCATTTGGGTTGTAGTCTTATGAGCATGCACATCTGAGAATTTTGGCATCCTTTGTCTGAATTCTTCCTTTAGTTGCTTGTTTATACATGTTCCTCACAGTTGGAGACTTTCCATGTTGGTTGGAGGGGGTGGAGGGCATGCAGGAGGCAGGACATGTGGCAAATGTTACAACAGAAACCGACAATATGGCAGTTTTTGACATTAAATCAGTTCAGCTTGTCGTTCCTCATATTCAGAGTGTCAGTGAAGGAACCAAAAGATCATAGTGGTGGACAGGACACATAATGAGGCTGTTTTATTATGTACACGGTTAAGGATGCTAACGTCATCGCCCCCTGCTTGCGGAGAATTTTCCCAAGTATTTCCCGCTCACATCGGTGCCACGTGGAAAATTAACTTGGGGGAAAGCAAGAGAAATTCCAAGAAAAGCCGTGGTTAAAAAATTGTCTCTTTGTGATCCAGCCTACCTAAAATATTTCAGGAAGTTTCCAGGATTTTTGTGCCCCTGTGACTAGGACTTTAAGCTCTTATTATTGCCAAAAATGACCTTGAACCAGAGACAGTTTGAGGGTCTTTGGTGGGGCAGCTGTGCAGAAATGGTTTCCTCTCTTTAAATGAACAGTCTGCAGTGAACAGGAAACAGCTCATCTCTGTCCGGGCTGGGCTTTGATCTTAGCAGCATGCGCTCATACATGATTTCTTCCTTTACTTTCAATTGCTCTCCGGCCTTTAACATATGTGCTTTCCGTGTAAGCACATCACCTTCAATTACATCAGAGCTCAGTCTGTGTTACAGCAGCAGCGGTGATGGACTGTGTTTGATAGATTCATGTTGGCCTCTCTGTCTTTCCTTTTTTTTGTCTACTGAGACGGATAAAACATAAAAGTTTGGTCTACAGCAAAAGCAGCTCTTTAACTTTTTATAGATTGAGAGCATCGTCTTGTCCGCTGTAATAACTCCTACTCATTTGAATGCTTTCTAACTAAAATCTGTTCAAGCTGGCCACTGCAGACCTCATGCCAACACTTGTAAGATTAAAACTCTGATGCTGATATCAAGTTAGCTTAAAGGTACAGTATGTAGACTTTTGCACCGAAAAGTCTACATCACTTCTAAAACTGACTAAACTAATGTTATATGTGTATTTTTTTTAGCTTACTCTGGCTCGGTAGGTAAAGGTGATTGTCTCTCAACTAGAAGGTACCATACTGCAGTCACATGTCAGTACGTCCTTCAGCAAGATATTGATCCCCCGATTGCTCGCTGCTGCATCATTGGTGTGTGAATGCTTGTGGATCGTTTAAAATAATTTATTTTACACTGATGCTGTACAAGCTCAAGTCCATTAACTATTTATTAAGTGATTTATGTCAAATATTTACAACAGTTGCTGTCTGTTTAATTCATAAGATCACAAATAATCCATGTTGTACTAAGTCCCTTTATTCTCAGATTAAAATGTATGCGTCAGCATTAGTGTCTGTTACAGACAGAGAGAGGTCAAGTCCCAACCTGCAGAATTTTCCGCTTCAGGTTGATAAATAAAGTCTGCATACGGTCTGATATTAGGCTCATAAATGACACTGCTGGAACAAACAAGCCCTGTTTATAATTATTATTATGGATTAAGACAAAAACAATGATCATTTTATATACTAAATAGTTGTCCTGCTGTAATCATGGAAATTATGTGATTAAAGGCAAGTGC
Source organism: Cheilinus undulatus (assembly GCF_018320785.1). NCBI lineage: Eukaryota > Metazoa > Chordata > Actinopteri > Labriformes > Labridae > Cheilinus > Cheilinus undulatus. Next base: position 9,197,504 of record NC_054876.1, read on the forward strand.
TTGTTGATCAGCTCTGTGCCAGCTGTGGAGATAAAAATAATTGTCCATAGTTTATGATCAAAGACTTCTATGAACTGCTACTGGAAGCTTCTGTTCTGTTTTGTGTTGCTTACTTTTAATGGACCAAGAGTTTTCTCTGGCATTGGCTGCATGTTCTGTCCAACAAGCTCCCTCTATTCATCATGACTAAAGTGCAGCGGTGTAGTGAGGCCTGCAGAAGCTCTTCCTTTACACCCCTCATCTTTTAGTGCCCCCCTATAGTCAAGTATTAACAGCCTGAGTTATAGAAATCTCTTCCTCATCCAGTTCACCACTGTATTATCACACTGACAATTGATCTCTCTAATTTTGAGTCTGTTTGACTTAAGACAATGATTGAACGTAACTATTTTGCTAATTTTGACATACATTTATGTGTATTGTGAGTAGGGCTGGGCAATTAATCCCAAATTACATTAAATCGCCAAATGCCTGCTACTTTTTTCAAATCGCAGAAATTGCAATATTTCTTTAACCTGAAATTTGTGTCTTAATGCCAGTTTAGAAGTTTTCCTGCAGCAGAGATGTTACGCATTACATATCATGCAATCATGCTCGTGCCATATTTCAAGAAGTGTCCAAAAAATCGTATTTTCTTAATTTTGTATGTAAGTTTAGAGGATTAGCCAAGTAGAGGCTGAGTAAGGCGGATCATGCTTTCGAACCACACTAGGAAAAAATGTAGCATACTACTGAATGGATGTGTCAGAGAGGAGTGTCCTCTATGGACACTTGAAAATAAGTGGATATACTCTGTATAATGGTGTAAACCCAATGCTACACCACTGCTATGGTCCATTTGGAGTTTAAAATGTGAAAACAGCATCAGTGGGTACAGGCCCAAAGTAGAACTGTTGTGAAATTCTTCAGTGAGACGAATGCTGATGACAACCAATGCAATAGAGCAAATATGTTCTATTGCACCAGTGAAACCCTTGTGTTTTGTGTTTACTGGTGTTACATAACCAGATTTATTTGATAAAATTTTGGTTGATCTTGAGAGATGTGGTTTGTCATCCACTCTCCATGGTTCTGAGAAGGGCACTGATGAAAAACTCAATCACAACATGAGCTAATTCTGGGTAAAACTCTAGTAACCTCATCTGGAGCTTTGAAAATATGCTCACCTCTCACAATGAGAAATGGTGATGAAGTTCTTAACATTAGCTGAGTTTAGCAAACCAAGCTAGCAGACCACTTACAAGGGATTACTTCATAGTCACACTTTAACCTGTTCACTGGAGCTAACACCCGCCCTGCTATCACCATGTCCTTAAAGGAAACAAGCCCTCAGCTCTCACGTCACATTCACTTTAGACATGGTGACAGCAGCTTTGTGTTTGCAGAGAATTTTGCCTCCCTGGAGACCTCGAGTGTTTACTATATACCCCGTTTGCTGCTTCCTGTTTGGTGCCAGAGAGAGTGCAAATAGTTTTTTTGACAATGTTTGCATCATTCATCTTCATGAGGAAGAAATACAACTTAAGACAGCTCTGCCTGAGCACCTTACACCAAACAACTGAGCCTTTATTGTGCCTGAAATGTTTAGTGAAATGCTTGAGAAGTTGTTTATTGTTCGGCCTTAAAGCATGACCACTGGACTCATTAAATAGTGATGTTAACTGTTTTGTCAGCTTGTAAGGCCATGTCCTAAATCCTGGTGTCTTCCTCTCTTTCCCCGTTTAATTTGTGTTTCTTGTTTGACCCTACAGGAACACGAGAGTCAGCTTTTGTCTATGCCCTGTCAGCAGCGACCATCAGCCACACCATCGCTCGGGCCTGCACTACAGGAGATTTGCGGCTCTGCTCGTGTGGTCCCATTCCTGCAGAGATCCCTGAGCCGGGCTACCGCTGGGGAGGCTGCGCAGACAACCTTCACTACGGTTTGATCATGGGCTCCAAGTTCTCTGATGCGCCTCTAAAGATGAAGCGGGCAGGATCGCACGCCAACAAACTGATGCACCTACATAACAGTGAAGTCGGCAGACAAGTGAGTCATGTCCCACAATATCACAGTTTTTTTTAAAATTAAAGGCTGTTTAAAATGATAACATGAAGTCAATAAATGAAATGATAAATGATATCATGACACCAGTGATACTCAACATGTGGCTCTTTTGTGATGATTTGTGGCTCTTTTATGTCTTAATTTGAAATATTATTCCCCCAGAAAACCTTAGAAAAGGAAAACTTTGACCTTTGTTATACAGAAGACTTTAATTGTCAAACTCAGTTGTCCCATTGATCCCATTTTCCCCCTTTTCACAATTTTTGCCACTTTTCACCCAATAAAGCTACCTTTGCAATTAAATACCACTTTTTTCCTCCTTTTTTTGCCCATTTTTGCCCCTTTTCACCATTTTTTTTTGCCATTTTTTGACCATTTAAGCTACCTTTTGCCATTTAATACCACTTCTGTCCTTTTCTTTCCCATTTTTGCCACTTCTTTTTGCCACTTTTATCACATTTTTGCCCTGTTTCACAATTTTTTGCCACTTAAAGCTACCTTTTGCCATTAAATTCCACTTGTGTCCTACTTTTTGCCCCTTTTGCCAATACTGACTGCTTTTTGCACATTTTAGTTACTTTTTTCTCGTTTTTTTTTTTTTTTTTTTTTTTTTAAAACAAGTTTTTGCCACTTTTGGACCATTTTTTGCCACCTGTAACTCTTTTTTTGTCACTTCTCACCCATTTTTGTCACTTTCTAACAAATTTACCACTTTTCCCCCCATTTTCACTAATTTCTGCTGCTCTTTGACCATTTTTGCCCTCTTTAACTTATTTTTATTGCTACTTTAAGCCATTTTTGCCACTTTTCACCCCTTAGATTGTGGCTCTTGCAAAGATATTTTTCAACAATTTGACTCTTTGGTTCATCAGGGTTGAGTAACACTGCATTGCACATTTAAATAACACATTAACAAATATTAAAGCCCAGGGTAGCCAATTATGTACTATTCATTGCTTTATCTTCAACCCTTACATAAGAGCTGATGACATCAATACCTGATACCATTTGAGTTGCGTCGTTATCATGTTTGGCTTCCATGCAGTGTTTGGCAAATGGATCATTTAAATCACCAGGATGAACGGCATTCCTGTGCTCAGCCACTTCAATCCTGTAACCTCCCTTAAGTGATATTTGTTTAGTTTGAATGTTGCACTCTTCCAGTTAAGATGAACCTCAAGCCTTAAATAAAGACACAACTACAGTCTAGCATGTTTCAACATTTGATTGAGACTGGTGTTTCCCAACTGGTCCACCACTACCTCCTTACTCAGAAGCTGCAACCTGAAAAGTTTTGCCGTATGCTTCGAGTCGTTGTCTTGCTGGAAATAAATCTTCTCCTAAGCTGTAGTTCTCTTACAGACTGAATAAGATTGTCCTCCCAGTTTTCCTATATTTCTGCTGCATTTACTTTACCCTCTACGTTCATAAGCCTTTCAGGGCTTGCTGCTGAGAAGCATCCCCACAGCGTGATGCTGCCATCACAGTGCTTCACGGTGGGGACAGTGTGGTTGTGGTGATGTGCAGTGTTTGGCGTCTTGTCTGATGGCTGAAAATCACCATTTGTGTTTCATCTGACAAAAAACTTTCTTCTACTTGACCACGGGGTCTCCCACATGCCTTTTGGTGAACTCTAGTCCAGATTTAATGAGTTTTCTTCCACAGTGGCTTTCTCTCTGTCACTCACCCATAAAGCGTTGACTGGTGATGAACCCGGGCAATAGTTGTTAGGTCAGAGTCTCTCCCATTTCAGCTGCTGAATCTTGTAACTCCTTCGGGTGTCTTGGTGGCCTCTCTCACTAGTCTCCTCCTTCAGTTTGTGAGGAAGACCCGATCTAGGCAGATTTACACATGTGCCATATTCCCTCCAATCATGATGATGGATTTTACTGAACTCTGGGGGATGTTCAGTGTCTGGGGATTTTTTTGTATCCATGCCCTGACTTATACTTTTCAATAACCTATTCTCTGAGTTGCTTGGAGTGTTCTTTTGTCTTCATGGTGTAATAGTAGCCAGGAACACTGACCAACCAGTGACCAGATCTTTCAGAAACAGGCGTCTTTATACTACTGTCACTTCAGACATATTTACTGCACTCAGGTGATTTCACTAATAGTGAGACTACTAGCACCAGTTGGCCAAATTATGTTGACCATGATGGACCAGAATCAGTAAAAAAGTATTTCATCCAAGGGGGTAAATACTTTTTGCAGGCACTGTACCTTTGAAAGCCAGTTACCCTTAGTTTAAGACAGTGGAATGCAAAATAGTTGAATTTTAAAACGCAATATAATTATATTTATATTTTTTGCCTTGCACATATTTGAGACTTACTGAAAATGGCTTCATGACCCACTTTTAGTCCCAACCCTACAGTTGAGAACTGCTCAACAAGGCCACTTGGTTCTTTTAGAGATGCAGCTAAAGCGTGAGAACCGTCTAACCCCTGTGTCCTCTGTCCTCTAGGTACTGAGAGATGCGATGGTGATGAAGTGTAAATGTCACGGCGTGTCCGGCTCCTGCTCTATACGGACCTGCTGGAGGGGCCTGCAGGACCTGAGGGAGATCGCCATGGACCTAAAGACCAAGTACCTGTCTGCTACTAAAGTGGTTCACCGACCCATGGGGACACGCAAACAGCTGGTACCCAAAGACATCGACATCAGGCCGGTGAGGGAGAACGAGCTGGTCTACCTGCAGAGCTCCCCGGACTTCTGCACCAAGAACGACAAACAAGGCTCCGTGGGAACAAAGGATAGGTAGGAGTCTGATTTTACATCACTGTTTTTGAGGTTATTCTGTGGTAATGATAAGTCATTGTTCATAGAGCTATAGGCCTGACTCAGTCCCACGCTGCAGATGAAAAGGAAATGACCAATCCTAAACGTCTGCTCATTCAGGATGTTGACTTTAGTGAAGTGCCGTCCTGCCTCTTGGCTCCATTTCTTTAACAGGCACCCTGATAACACCCCGCGGGCCCTGAGAGTGCTCTGTCTGTGGCTTGTCTGAGCATGTGTCACTGAGAAGGACACTGTGACTGCACTTGTTGTCCCGCTATCTAAAATAATGACTAATGTGGTTATTCTTAGGACTGAGTGCACTTGAGCTGATATCGATTGGAGTGGGCCACACAGCTGGGGAAATGGTTAATGGTCCCTAAAAGATAGCGCTTTATTTACACCATTCAGCTCCAGTGTTTTATTTGGGACAGACTTAAGTGCTGCTGGTTTAGGCTCGGTGACAGGAAGCCAAAACAAGAAACATGCCTGACTTAGGCTGGGATTGAGCTCAACAATACCAGCAGCAAACCATGCTCTAAATCTTTTAATCTTTTGAACTTATTGAATTTGAACAAAGTGATATATTGCTTAGAGGAAGTGGTGAGATTTTGGCATGAGCATGTTGATACAAAATATTGCAATGGATTCCAAAGCTTTTTCCAAACTTAGTGGCTTTGCCTGTCTTAAAGACCTTTGTACTTTGAACGTAGTCTTGGTGCTTTCTTCCTCCAGTTTGTGTTGCTATGCTGCAGTTAAAGAGTGAAATAGCTAAGGATAAATTGTTGGACTGCACATGAACCTCATGGGACCTGAGCTTTTGTTAGGAATGCATTCTTAGTTTCTCCCACTTATTTGGGATAAGTAGGACCTGATAATTTTAAAAGTTCCGCCTTGTCTCTGCACAGAAAGTAGTTTTAACAAAAAAATGATGCCAACAAATCTCCGAAAGCTCCTATTTCTGCAGAAAATACTACCCTGGATAGGGTTGAGAGCAGATGTTTTGACAGTTGTTGGGGGTTTTCAGTCAGTCATTATGAGAGCTATAGAGGAGTCTTTTTCTTTTTATTTTGATGATGAACTACAAGGACTTGTTCAGGCCCTGCATGAACACAGTTTCCATGAAAAGTTATGATTTCTTGGACATTTTCAATTTCAAAATAATTTTTTTTAGAATTTCAAAGAAATTACCTAAAATTTCTTTGAAAATTCTTACACATACTTTTTGGGTATCCCATAAAAAGAACCCCAAAATTTCTCCAAATATTCACAAAAATGTTCAGTGAAGGTTGCTTCGCACATTTATGTCTTAGGAAAGGTACGTCAGAGGGCAAGGTATCCAGCAAACAATTTAAAGAAAACACCCGCACACTGTCCAACTGGCAAAAAGGAGGGGTTTTTATTTGCAATGTTTCAGTATTAGATCTTCATCCAGAAAACCAGTGACAGTGTGTGGGTGTTTCTCAAAAAATCAGACATTTTGTTCTAGAGCCTAAAACTTCAAAGATAAATTTCCTGAAAAAAAAAAAAAATCATGTAAATTCCTCAAAAAAATCAAGGAATTTCCCCAAATTTCAATTTGAAGTCTGCCTAAAATTTCTTCCATGAATATAAATAAAGTTCCCACAAATATCCAAACAAATTTCCTACAATTTCAGGAAAATTGTGGAAAATCTTAACTGAACACCCGCCCACAGATGCACAATTTGCTTGAAAATGTCTAAGAATTTCCAAACAAGTTTCACCAAAATACCCTTAAATTGCCAAAAGAAAATTTCCCCTGAATCTTTCAATGAAGCTCTCCTAAATGTACAAACATCCTCACAAATTTCCAATAAAATTCCCCAAAATATAAAAGCAATCCTCAAATTTCCATCGCAAAGTCTACTATTCCAACTAAATTGCATACACTTCAATTGATGTTCAGGACTTTTTTTTTCTAAAATACTGACAGATTTTAATATTGCCATGTTTTAAACAATAATTTTGTGGACAATGGACAACACATTACCAGGGTTAAACAGTCTGTTTGGGATTTCAGACACCAAGTGACTCCACTTCATACGTTCACCCATATTATGACTGTCATCAATGCTGTTTCCTCAGTGACAGTCTGACATCTGAACTCTGCTTCTCAGCTCTTATGAAACAACAGATTCTACATCATTCCTGCATGCTGGAAGTTGTAAGGCCATTGGCAATACAAATGAATGGAGGGTGATTTAGCCATTAGCAAAGGGGCTAAGCGTCTCTTTAACAGCTTTTCTCCCTCAAATTTTCTTTTAAATGACACAGTGATATGCCATTTAGAAAATAAACCATGTAAAGTTTCGATTAGATGTAAATGTCAAATAAATTAAAAGGCATGCCAGTTTATGTTGCATCTACATCCCAGACCATGTCCGTATGCAGTCTAAGCTAGCAGGCATCAAACCATTGTTAGTACACTCTGAAGGTTGTCTGCATAAATCATGAAGGATTACCACTTGGTTTCTGAAAAACTCACCTGACAATCCTGTGGTTTCTGCAAGGTTGGCGTGATGGTGAAGTACGTAAAAGGACTGGAAAAATGTGTGGAAAAAACGTAGGTATTAGTAATGGGCTCAACATTTGTTTTACACATTGGTAACGGTATCTGAACTAACTTTCACAATCCACACGTTTCTAACCTAACCTACAAAGCCAAATCCTCTCTGTGTCAGTGTCTCCATCAATCACACGTTTCATTACTGAGATAAGTTGAACAAGCACAGCACTGGAATTTAAAAAATGCACACATATCAGTTATTTTTAAGCTACATTATTAGAATATCATTTAAACATATTGGAGTCTGGTTACTTTAATTTTTGCACAGCTTGTTAGCTGGCTGGTTAATGTTGTCATTGTATAGTCTGAAGATCTGTGATTCATTGTGGTGTGGTTGGGTATGACGAGTGAGCTAGCACATCATCCTTAAGAAATTCTGGCCAATCTAGCCTGCATTCGGGGATTTCTCAAATGCATTGCATTCTGTGAATTTAGAACGCAACACACTTAACTTGACGTGATACTGAGGATGAGTAATATGAAGTATGCACTTTCATACACTGCCACTTTGTCCTGAACCAGTGGTTGTCAACTGGTGGGTCAGGACCTAAAAGGGGGATGAGCAGCCGTCTTCAGCAGGCCAAAATCCATCTGCATATTTGTATGTTGACTTACTTATTTGACTTATTTATCTTTGTTTATTGGTATAACAAAGCTGGTTTTCCTGTGATAAGTTAATTTCTCAAGATCTATGAAAATAAGTGAGAGAGAATAGAACAGTTTCTATCGTCTCTGTTCTGAGGTTTAAAAAGTTAAGAGTTTAACTTAGGAAACACCCGGTCTTGGGACTACTGTGGGGCCAAGATAACCACTTATAAGAGTTCAGCATCAATTCCTTCAGTTAAGACTGTGACAAAAATGTTTGTCAAGCACCCTTTTTCCATGAGGTAGAAGTAGACTAAAGCTCAACGATAAAAACTCTGACGAAATGTAAGTTCACGCTAAAAGAGCTCTAAAATGTTGAAATGTTGGACTGTTGGATATCAAATATAGAGACCCATGATATTTCTTCACTGTGAGTATGAGGCATATCAGTGTTTTCATCAGTGTATTCTTAATAAATTAGAGCACTGATTGTGCATTAATATTTATGTCTTTTTTAAATTTAGGCTGATTGAATTAGAGGAAAAAAGTAAGCTAAAGTAAAGGCTAAAATGTAAGTACTTTTTATAGATTAAAACTGGACTAAATTTGCATTTTTGTTGAATGAATGTAAACACAAAGATTTGAGGTGACTAAAATGTGACTAAAACCAGGAGTCATTTCAATCTGAAGACGAAGACTAAACTTATTATACCTGCCAAAATCAACTCTAGATGTGCATACTTAGTAACAATATTTCTTTATTTTGTATACATGCACTGATTTAGTAAGGTTATATGAGTTTTTAAATGATGAGAGTCTTTGCCCAATTTTGGACCTAAGTTATATATAGCAGGGTGTCATCAGCATATTTGCTAATATTTACTGGGAAATGGATTAAAATGTAATGTAGGCATGCATGTATTCTCAGGGCTTCTGTAAGGATGTCTTTTTAGACATGGTTTGGTCCATCTAAGGTCGAAGCCACCACTGTTACATTAAACAGATAAAAGCGGTTAAACATTTTTGGAAATAGGGTCATAATTTCTCAGTAAAGTATTGTTGGTTGGTTCTGAGGATGGACGAGTTGGAAACTGTCTCCTAAACCAACCTTGCACCAATTGTGGGGAAGTGGATGCTTATTTGTTGGGAGTTACTTGTTTTTGTTGGATTTTTGCTTAATCAAACTCTTTCTTGTGATTTCAAAAAAGTGGCTGCAGCTTTGATGAAAACCTCGCTTATGAGCATCCGTTTGTTTGTTAACCATAAATCCTCCTCTTTCCAAGTACCCAGGCAATAATTCACACATCCACATACTCTTAAACATGCCTTAATGTTAACAGCTAGTACTAACAGTTGTGTAAGCCAGAGAGGATAAAACGCTCCATTAACATGGCACGTGATGTTGTTTTAAATATCATTCATCATATGATGGTCATATCATGTGTTCCTCAGCTTAAGGCCACTCTACAGATAACCACAGGACATGTTTCATGTCAAGGACACTCACAGTGTCCAGTGTGTGTCATTACTGATAACACAGCAGCCACACACACAGTCTGCTACATGAGTGAGCCTCCATCATTACAACTGTGTGACGATGTTTGTGTATGAGTAAGTGTGAGTGTACGTGCCTGAGTATTTATTATTCCCATATGTGTCTGGACAGATCGTATCAGAGGAATTTTTAGACCTCCAAATGTCATTAGACTGGATCATATGTTCACATGACCTCACTGCTGCTTTCTCTGACACTGGTGAACACTTAAGGAGAGGATTTATGGGATTTACACTTGAGCTGACCTCGCTGCTGACAACAATGTCAGCTCTGACCCATTTATTATCATTTTAACGATAAAAATAAACTCTTTTCAGCAGCTCTTCCACACTGTGGGTGTAGCGGTATGTGCTCGAGAAGAGGAAAGTGGATTAAATCTAAACTGTGGACCACATAAAACGTGGACGTAATCTTAGCGGCATCACTCATTGGTTTTTGAGGCTGAGCTTTGAGGCCAAACAATGGCAGCGGCCATATTGAAACTGCTATCTGACATTTACCCTGGAAACCCAAACCAGTTTTTGCTATTTTTGGTGTTCTTGATGCTAAAATGCAGTTAGAATCTTGACCCTTTTATGCACAATCAAGATATAGACATCTATTTTTTCAAGACAACCTGCAGTATCAGAATATGTGTGCTGCAAGGATGTCAGATGAATGTGTCAAAAGTTATATGATCAGCAATGCTAAGTAAAAGAACAAAACAGGAGCATAATCTCATTGAACTATATACAAATCACACCCAGATTAAGAATGAACAAGCCTTCTCACATCTGCATTTAGTTCCCACAGGCCTTGTCTACCAGGAGAAAACCCAACAAGTTGCAAACACACAACAGAAAGCATCACAATCAACTATTGATGTAAAACCAAGTCACATTTTTCTCTTGTTGATGTTTGGCTAACCCTGATTGGTTGCTACAGCCAAGAAAACAATAGAAAACGAAATCGAAGCATCGTGATTGGCTGACAGGCTAACAGGAAGTTGTTGTACTTCTGTTGTCAAAGTGGAGGCCTGATAGCAATACTGCTAAGATTTTCATTGTAAAACATAGTCATGCTATCACAGGTTTAACAGTGTGAATTTGTAGTATCAAAGCTCTGAATAAAAAACACACCTAGTGCCTGGACTGAAAATGTTCTGGAAGGTATGTAAATGTCAGGGGTTGTCTCTAGATCAGCAAAAAGGTACGCTTCTGATCAGAATTCATTTCACGGGGATCTGTCTTATGGTTCCTTAGATTATAGTAAACAATGCATGTGCTACTGCTTGGTATTGTCATCCAGTGGGTTTTGGGGGGCCAACCTGGCAGTAGGTGAAGAGTTGGAGTTGAATTGTGTCTTGGTAAACAAATACAATTCCTTGCTATTATATTATCCAGTGAATTAAATTATTAAAATGAATCCATATAGTGTGAGCCATTCACACAAAAACAGCTATGCTTTTGCATGAAGCCTTAAGTGGACAGTAGAGGGACTGCAGTTCATTGCTCTTCTGAATCAGCATCAACACCAGAGTATTTGGCCTAAAGCAACAAAAACAAGCAAGCTTTGCTGGCAGTCTTGTGGCCAAATAGGAAGTTGTATGGTTTAAGTTCATTATTGAAAAAGACTTGATCCCATGTTTCATACTTGTGTGACGTTTTGTGTTAAGAAGAGGCCACAGAGGTTCTCAGTGAATGTGAAACATGGTAAAGATTTTGTAGGCTGGTCCAAAACCAATAACATCCCAGTAAACTCAATTTTGGGAACAAGTTAAAGACTAACTCAGAGTGATGGAGTCTGGGGTTTCTGTGGTGAAGTTTAGGTCTGCAGAGTGTGGGGGCTTTGGCAGGACTGGCTCAGAAACAGGGTACTTTACTAGCTGAGGTTGTGGTGAGCTTGATTGTCAGGACGTTACATTCTGCTCAATGAAACAGCTGAGTCTGAATTTATAGCAGATTGTGTATTGATTGTTTTTGAAAAGCAGCGACAGAGCTTTCAAAAACCCTGTCAAGTCATCAAAATGTTTTGAAGTTTGTTGAAAACAACGCCATGCCTGCATAGTGTAAAATTGGGCAAATCTTCACAGTGCTTTAGTTATATGTGAGTGTAACCTGACAGAGCCTCTGCACTACTTTATCCCCATTTTCTAGATCAAAATAGTGCTAAACCGCACTGTTCCCATGAGATGCTATCACTGATATCAGTTAGCGGTTGTTTACGAGTACATCAGGGTAAAGAGCATTATAGCAGCAAGGCAGTCGTCATTAAAAACAACCACAGAGGCTGTTAGTGGTGGATGGCTGTGCTGCAGTTGAGATGAAGCATTTAACCAGGATTGTGGGTCTGAACTTATGAAAAATGGTTAATAAGTAGTTTAACCTGACTAAGGATCCTACCTCAATCATTTAGCTCTGTTTGTTTGTTCAAAAGAAAAGTAACCTCTTGGCTAAATCTAAGGGATGATACATTTTCAAAAAGTTATTTTTTAAAATAACCATAATCCCTAAACTCAGACATTATGAGTGCTGTTGTTAACCCCTTAAAGCCTGTTGTATCATATTTGATACATACTTTATGATACTTCTATCTGATCAATATGATCCATAAGTTACTCAAAAAAACTTCTGAATACAATCCGATAAATGATAAAAATGCCCTCAAGTGGATTATCAGTTACCAAAAACACCTAATGAATGAAATGAGATACAAAAATATATGTTAAATTTAATGGAAATTTGGATTTTTTGAATTTCAGTAGAAAGTTTAACATTTCAGTTCCAAAAAATTAGAATTTTCTGGCTATTTTTTGTGTTTTCAGGGTTTAATGGGTTAAATGAGCTGAAAAAATACCCACAAGCCTCTTTGAACCATCAACAACTGCTGCAAACGATGCGGGTTTCACCTAACAGTGGTATTTCCCCAGATGTGTGCGTCACCAGAGCATGAATCAGATTCAGAAGACACTGACCTCCTCATCCTCTGAGCATTTCAGTAAATAAAGAGTTATTCTTCAAATTCTGGCATCCAGGGAAGTTGATCTTGAAGAAATGGAGGCATGGCTGGAAATTAAAATCTCCAGACTATAATGCTGACACTTGTATAATTTGAATTTACTGTGAGGAATCCCCTCTTTTGAAACCACCATTTTACCTCAATGAGTTTAGCAATGAATGTTTGATTTTGCGCTACACAGTCTTTAAGTAGCCTACTGAAGCCATATTAAATATATTTTTGGTGTTTTGTTGGTGGACTGATGGCTGAATCGCTGCAAAATTCTGCAGAGAAAGGAACGTTTTTGAGGTATTTAAAATTAGAGTAGTTTTCTTGACAAGTCCAGCCCAGTCTCAGGACTTAAGGTTAAATGTAGGGCTAAACTGAGCGGTTTCAAAAGTTTGCACAAAAATATTTATTTTTCTTTACCCAAAATGAATGGAAAAGTTGTCTCATGCATTTGTGTAGTACAGCTAAACCGTTGTTAAATAGTTAAAAGGATTTTGCCCCATTTTGGATCTAAGCAACATAAAGCAGAGTGTCATCAGTGTATATGTTAATATTGTGCTTGCACTTTTGAACTATGTCATATAAGATGATAGAAAGCCAATAGTAAAGTCAGTTTTCTTGAGCTTTAAAGACCTGAGAAGATTTAATGTTCTTCCTAGAGTCCAGTTTATTGACTAACAAGAGAATCTGGGGCAGGGAAATTTAATTTCTTCAGCTTGCTAATAGAAAAAGTGTGATCACCAGTGCTAAAAAGTGTCATGTCCCTGAATTGTGTCATGCCACTGAAGCCAGTGCTTTAGTCTTAAATTATATTAGTGTTTCTCTACTTACAGCAGCTGATGAATGCACAGAGCTCAGCTTACAACACAGCAGTGATATAACCCGATCTCTCTCCTGACAAAACTGTGTGGGGGTTTCTAATTCCCAGCTCCCACCGATGTCATAAACCTGTCTCACACTCTCAATGACTCTTGTCCCTCCTCCTCCCTCACTCCTGCAGAAGCCAGCAGCTAAACATCTCTCTCACCATGCCGGTCATTAACACTCTGCCATCATAAAACAATGCAATTATGTGCAGGGAGCAGGCTAAAGAGAGGGAGGGCAGGCCTGTGTATTCAGTGTGATTTACGGAGGGCTATTCTCCGCTCATTTAAGACCCCTCAGGCTTCTTAAGTGAGGGGCTTCATAGCATCCACTGCCCAGAGACGTGAAACAAAAAGAAAATGAGAGAAAAAAATGTTTGGAGGAAGGAGTGCACAAAAGGTTAAGGCTCGCCAGTCAGTCAAGCACTTTTAAAGGACTATTGTGGGCTCCACAGGCTGTGAGATACAACACACACAAAATATTTGAGAGTGGAGCAGTAAACTTTACTGTCTGAGAGACGAGGCCAAATGGGAAACATGCTCCTGGGTGGCTGTTAAACCTTCATTTTCTACATGTTGTTGAAGCGCTACATGCAAAGAAGTCTTCTTCTTATGATCTTTGATATGCACTTTCTTATCCATGGCACATGTAAAATTAAACAGCAGTTATGTGTACATATGTGCCATTTCCCTGGTCATGATCAGGCTTTAATAGTCATCTCTTTATAGATTGTACATTATATCCTCTTTAAGTCTGGATAAACTGTAGTCTCATTGTTAAGAAACCAGGGTTTGCAGTCTTGGCTGCTCCGATGAAAACCAGGATACTTTTGCATGTCAACACCTAATCTAATATTTTAGCACATTCTTTATTGGTGTATGACATGTTAACTGCAATGGTGAGAAATCAATGCACAGCTGGAGATGTACAATAACAAACTAAGTAATGCAGTGGTCATATATATATGTGCAGAGACATTTTTAACTTCTGCTTAACAGGATGACCAAAATAAATAAAACCTAGCCAGAAAACCCAGATGATAAGTCACAATGATGTATATGGTCTTTTAGGTGTCTCTCAGAGGGATACAAGGTTTAAACTGTCCTCCTGCATGATGGTTTCTATTGCATTCAGAAAACTCTGCAAAGTGCAATTCAGTCAGGAACAATCATCGTACATTTTACCATTTTATTGCATAATGGATATACAGTTTTACTTGGCGGAGAAGGCTAGAATAGCTAGAATCCTCCATATGGATAGATATATTTATGACAGTGCGTATTTAATACAATCAAATTGGTTCAAAAGCAATTAATCCATAGTAGCATGAATTTGAATATCAGGGTGCAACAGCTTTATGCTATAAAGGAGGAGGCTGGGGTGGAGGTGGTTGAGCTCCACCAGCAGCAGCAGAAGTGTGGTCCATCTGCATTAGTGCAAGCAGAGATCAGTGAGAAAGACGTCATGTTTAAACAGACAGCTGTGTTGAGAGAAAATGCTATGACTGGCCGTAGGAGCTGGGAGGCAATAACTAGATCCACAGCCAGACATATGACTTCTGTGTCCTGCATTAACTAATGGTAAGCTGTTGTAGCTCTTTCAATACTGCACTTGAAGCCATGAGGAATGGCAAAGAACATCCAAAGCTTTAGAAAGATAAGAGCCATGCAAAATACCTATCTTAGCATTTTATACAAACATGTTATCACATTGGTAAACACATCATGACAATTCATGTTGATCCAGCCAACTTTTAAAGGTATGAAAATTACTTCTTATAAACACATTTTCAATTAAAAGTCCAAAACTGGTACATGAGGATAAAGATAGTATTGCATTTATCAAAGAGTTTTTTCATGCTAACATATCTTTGTCAAGAATCTAACCTTCTTTGGTATTAATTTTGAAATACCACTGACTCAGGAAGATGTGAGTTATGTGGTTTGATTGAGATGCGTGTGTGAATCAATGGGCTCCTCGAGATTACACACCAAACTAACTCGCCAGCTTCATTACATTAATAGAGGGAGAACTGCAATTGTAGCAAATAACTTACTAAAATTGCTTATCCATATTGTAAACTACAAGTTATATGCAGCTGCAAAGCAGAATTGGAAGCTAAAGCACAATGAAATTGACACATCACCTACTCCAGTTGTAGTGGTGTGAATAGACAGACTTTCAGGACATTGCTGACCAGTCGGCTGCAAGCTGTTGCAGGTTTCAACTTGTCGTTCCAACTTCACCAACTTCATTCTGGCTGTTGTAGTTGCTAGTCAGACCGTAAACAAAGCACACACAGATGAGGGAGTCAGGGCTAGAAGCCTTGGCTGCACAGGAAGCACTGAAAAGTTGGACAGCTCTCAGATGCTACATTGGTGAATAGATAACAGTTGTGGGGTTCAAGACTGATATATTCCGTACTAAAAAAGCGCATCCAAAGGATTGATAGAATTAATATGTGTTAAATGTGTATGTGTTCCCTACAATTATGATAAAACCTATCCAGATCGTAAACCAGTATATTAAAATCACAATGCTTTTAAAAAAATAGTGCTTTATAACATTTACATGCACAGTAGGACACTTAAAAACTTAACCAGAATGCAGAAGTGCATGATGCACTCACTGACAAATCAAACGTAGATTAAGCTCAAACTGGAAACTCTGGAAACGGTGTAAGAAGAATGATGAGGTTGATACTTATGTTTTTTCTCTTGTCTTTTCCAGGCAGTGCAACAAAACCTCTCTGGGCAGTGACAGCTGCGACCTGATGTGCTGCGGTCGTGGCTATAACCCGTACACAGAGAAGCTGGTGGAGCGCTGCCACTGCAAGTACCACTGGTGCTGCTACGTCACCTGTAAGAAGTGTGAGCGGATCGTAGAGAGATACGTCTGCAAATGAGTCCATGCTGCGGTCCTCTGCTCGCATACCCAGCTCGGCCCCCGGGACTCCAGATTAACCAAAGCACTACAGTACTACAAAGGCTTACTTCTGTCTTAAGCTTTAGCATGTGTATCTCACGGGAAGCGGTCTGTTCTTGTGTCAGTATCATTTTGTATCAAATCTCAGAAATGGGCTTCTTCACTTCACGAACTGGACGTGGAGTGCCGGTTTACGTGAAGACCACCGTCCACCTGGGTATTTCTTATGTCTTGTTAATGAGTATCAATCCCCCAGAAAGGGGTGCTAAAGTCTATTTTATTATACCTTTAATAAAAAGAAATAATATTGGATTTTATGCTGGAGGAGCAGGGTTGTTTCTCCTCCTCACTAGACTTTTGTTTGGATTCACTCCACGGATTTCAAAGGGTTCGAATGGATCCATCTGGTACTTTTTTATAACGGTACTAAAACTTTTTTCCTCGCTGTGATGGACAATAGAGGAAAAGGAAACACAAAGGGAACTTCAAGTACTTTTCAATCATGGATCTTTGTTTGTGGTTGATGTTTTTGGACTCTCACCATGTGTCCTGTGTGGATCTTAACACGCCTGCATCCCTGTGGATCGAGAGACGAAGAAGAAAAAGGACTTTGTAAAATGGTGCATTATCTCCTTTATGTCTGCAGTTCAAATATATTCTATTTTTCAGAGCCTACGAGCTGAACTTCTGGATTTTTGTAAACCACTTTTGTGTGGATGTACATACTGTTATTTTGTATACTGAAATAAAGAAAGAAGTATTTATAAAATAAATGATCTTCAACTTCATTTGGCATGAAAGTGCATGTTTTTTCTCTTTTATGCAATTACTGTGTCTCTACTTTGAATGGAAAGGCTAAATGAGACTAAAATGATTACACTTTAATTCATACATCTCAGGTTTTTGTGCAGCCTGTATATGGACATGTCTGAATATTTTGGTTGTACGACTCCAGACACTTCATAATGAGAGCAGAAACATGAGCACAATAAATAACTTAAGGGGATCTTTTCCTTTGTAAATTGTCAGACAACGTCCTAAATTACCATGACAACAGCTACAATGACTTTCTGATGCCTCCACAGCCATGCTATGATAAAGAAAATAAACAAGCAGGAAACATTTCTACCTGCCGACCCACAGCTGACATGGAGGTGTTGCACTTTGTGTGTGGTCCATAGACTGTAGAAAGAATAGGACACAGTCTACGTGATGTCAGCAGTCTGCTTACAATAGGCGGACTCAAACAGCTCTTGAAGCCAATCAATATTGAAATCATTGTCTCAATGTATCCTATGTATGCAGGATATAGTCCTCCAAGTGGACCGCAGGGGTTCAGATATAGTCTGTGGCTGTTTTCCCTCATGACGTTCCTTGCTCTCTCTCCTAAGCTTCCAACTCTGTCATGGAAAAAAGACAGAAAAACCTAGGTATTAAATCAAACTCTAATTTCTCATCTTAAATTCCTTTACTTTTAGATTTGTATGCAAAATCAAGGGTGAAATATGTTCCCAAAGAACCAAAATTTCTGGATTTGCAAACTAAATTTAAATTTGTGAAGAAAATTTTTGGATTGTAAATAAAAACTTCAAAGTCAAGTTCAGAACTTTCAGATTTAAAAACAAAACTAAAGGTATGTTTAAATAGCCTCTGTTCTACAGTAATGCAAGATTCAACAGATTTTCTGTCATGCAGCTTTTTGATTTGAAGTCAGATTTTACATTTCACTATCACATTCAAGAACAAAACCAAACACAAAAGTCTCTCCTCTGGACAGGACACTCAGTCAGCACAGTCAGAAAACAGAAGTTCAGGCAAAGACACCTCCATCATTTCCAAGGCTAATCACATTCAAACCTAGCAGCACTCGCAGTAATTCTCTGCACATCCTCATGTTATAAAAGAGCATTTAAGCACAGCCTATAGGCTGGATGATCATAAATCAGGTGACTTCTGTCAGTAATGAGTTGCAGGGTTCACTTTGACAGCCTGCGGGTTCACTCTCTGAATCACACAAACCCTGGGAAAGTGTTTGTTTGGACATTCCTCCTCCTCCTCACAAAGACCATCACAAAGGGATTTTGTCACTCTGCTCACTGCCTCAGCTCTCAAAGAGCCATCAGTCTGAGAGCCAGACCTCCAGTGTTCAAACATGGAATTAAAAAAAGACAGAAATCTGATTTATCTCTGACCGTATAACCAGACTGTTGAGCTGTCAGAGGGAGCAGACTCAGCACGGTGTCCAGGGAGATATTGCCCTCTGGCCAGCCTTGTGTCGGTTAAAGTGGTTCTCATGATTTTACACTGACAGAAATAGCTGTGGAAGAAGTCGGCCTCATGCTGGGAGCTCACATGATACATCGCAGCAACGGCCGGCACAAGCTGCACACTCGACGTAAGCTGGAACACTTCTAGACCTCAGCCTGTGGATCTACAACACAGATCTACAAACACAGATCTATGAGACAGATCTATAATACAGATCTACAACACAGATCTACCACAGAGATCCACAACACAGATCTACAACACAGATCTATAATACAGATCTACAACACAGATCTACCACAGAGATCCACAACACAGATCTACAAACACAGATCTATAATACAGGTCTACAACACAGATCTACAACACAGATCTATAATACAGATCTACAACACAGATCTACAACACAGATCTATAATACAGATCTACAACACAGATCTACCACAGAGATCCACAACACAGATCTACAAACACAGATCTATAATACAGGTCTACAACACAGATCTACAACACAGATCTATAATACAGATCTACAACACAGATCTACAACACAGATCTATAATACAGATCCACAACACAGATCTACAACACAATCTATAATACAGATCTACAACACAGATGTACAACACAGATCTATAATACAGATCCACAACACAGATCCACAACGCAGGTCTACAAACACAGATCTATGATACAGATCCACAACACCGGTCTACAACACAGATCCACCACAGAGATCCATAATACAGATCTACAACACAGATCCACAACACAGATCCACATCAAAGAACTAGATCCCAACCTGGTTCCCTCTTCCGCACATCCGGCTCTGGTAAAGATGTTGAAGAAGAGCCGTCTTCAAGTGAACCAACCGACCAACCTGCTGCTCGGACACCGTCCCCACAACCTGCTGATACTTTCCCAGCTGAATCTCTTCCAACTGGTTCAGTCCTGGGAGGTGGGGTTGTGGAGGAGCAGTCAGGTCTGGAACCAAACTCTGCTGCTTGGACACCGTTCCCACAACCTCAAAACACCCCACCAGCTGGATTTCCAGTCATGGATTTAGTCCTGGGGGGCGAGGTTGTGGCAAAGCAGGCAACCCAAGAACCAAACGAACCAGACTCCATCGCTCTGATGCCGTCACCACAACCTGCTGATACCCTCCCAGCTGAACCTCTACTCACTGGTTCAGTCCTGGGGGGGATGGGTTGTGGATGAGCAGCTTATCCAAGACCAAGACCTTCAAATGGTTTCCTCTCCACCTCTTTTGGTGGATGACCATGAAAACCAAGGTCTGGACTCCACCGCTGCAATACAGACCGAGACATCTGCCACCATTCAGCCTGCAGAAAAGGAGCCGTCATGCGTGAGTGTACGACCATCAGCGCCTTTGACCTGGCCTGCTGAACCTTCATGCATGGTACCATCCAGGGATGTGGTGATCAACATGCAGCCCAAGAGAACATCGGCTCTTCAGATTTCTTGAAATTCTGTGGAGGTCTCAGATCAGCAGCCAGCAGAGGATCATCTCTGCAGATCCCCCCTGTGTCAGTGCAGGAGGAGGTCTCAGACACTGTAGTCCAGCGCCTATTCAGGTGGTTCAGAAAATCCTTTTTCTACCGTGGCTGGTCTGAGGCCACAGGCATAACTAAACGCTCACCGACCAGAGAATCCTGCCTCCTCCTCCCTGAGTCAGAGCTGCTGTCAAATGTTTACTGGTATCCGTGTGCTGGGATGGTTTCACTCAGCATCATATGAAAGTAGTTCTCCACTGTAACTGGTATATCTGCTAAAGGTGTCTGAACCCATGTCTTGCTTGTTGCAGGTCCAAAAAAGTTCAACAAAGCCTGGGTTTTGGTGTGAGACTGCAGAAATTGCACACAAAATATAAATTCTAATGAGTCTATTATTATAATGCAGGAAAATGCTGATGAATTTACAGTGCCCTTGTAGGAAGCACAGCAAATGTTTGCATCGTCCAATGCAGGAAAAATTGGTAGAAAAATGGGTTTAAAATGAGCAAAAGTTTGGATTTTTGTGCAGCAATGACCTCTGATTAAGTAGCACATAACTTGAATATCTTAGGTAGATATCTGAATCCAGCAGCCACACCAGATTCATTACTGATTTAGACAGACACACTAATAGATAATAGATTTTATTTCTACCAGGTTTGTTTTGCTAAATGCTACTAAGCTAAATATCACACACTTTACCTTTAAGAGGTTTTTAGAAATCTCCAGGCCTCTATGGTGCCCTGTAAGTGGACAAAATTTGACAAAATATACTCCCTAAAACCTCTAGAGTAAGTAGTTATGACGAAGATCAGTCTTTGTGAACAAAATTGCTTTTTACTAAGAGGAAAAAATTTGACGAAAAATTTTCTTTGGAACAAGTCTAAAGTTGCAGTGATGAATTACCAAAGCTCCTTTATGTCCAGTTAATTTTCACTGCAATCCTCCCCTGAGTTTCTTTGAGAAACAAATGGTTGAATTAACAGTTCTTTATCTTTTAATAAAAGTAGTAAATTTGATCAATAAGTGTTTTCCCAGTGTTTCATGACAAAAGTATCAAAACCTATGTGCACTGATGCCCCATCACATTTGCAGGTGCCCATTTAACAATGTTTGCCTCTGCCCCTCAAACGTCTTGAGTCCACCACCATCTGGTTCCATCTAGGAGATGAAGGATACTCCTGAATCCTTTCTGCCGTCTCACCGAGCATTAAAAACGTTAAACACACTCCAAAAATGCTGCTTCTCAGCCTTCCCTGTGCTGCTCACCATGTTCGCCATTCGTCGTCTTTTTCTTCCCCTCCTTCATCTTCCAATCGCACACTTCACTCCCATTCAGATGATGTGCACAGACGTCAGCGGGCCAGAAAAAAAAGGAGAGGAATTGGAGAACTTCAATGGAAAAGAATTAAATAACTGTGAAAAGGGAAAAAAATTATAAAAGAAAGAAAGGCCAAAACTGGCCAAAAAGTGTTAAAAACATGAAGTGACAAAAAAGGATTTTAAGTGGGAAAAACTCAAAAAATGTTAAACATTAAAAAAGAAGTGTCATAAATGGGCAACAAGCGGCCAAAATGTTGGAAAATGAAAAAAAGAGGTAAAAGGGATTAACAGTAGCAGAAAAAGGCAAAAGAAATGCAAAAAATTGCAAAAAAGGAAAGAAAAAATGATTTTATGTGGCAAAAAAGAGTTTTAAAAAAGTGGCACAAAAGTGGAAGATGCACAAAAGAATGGGAAATGTGGTGAAATGGGATACATTTTTAAAAAAGCCTCTTTGTGCCTTTGGCAAAAAAAATGGGCTAAAAGCATTAACAGTGGCAAAAAAAAAAGATATAAAAATGCATAAATGGGTTAAAAAAGACACAAAGCGGGTTTAATGTGGCAAATAATAAAAACTTTCAAAATGGCAAAAATAAAAAAATGAAAAAAAAAAAAAAGTGGTAATAGGCAGTGGCAAAACCTGGTCTTGAAGTGGCAAAATGAGGCCAAAATGGATCTAAAGGGGCTAACAATGATTAAAAGTGGCAAAAATGAGCTGAACGTGGTAATAGGCAGTGGCAAAAAATGGTTTTGAAGTGGCAAAAGAGAGGCCAAAATGGATCTAAAGTGGCAAAAATTGATTCTAAGTGGGCAAAATTGGTTTTGAAGTGGGAAAATACGGCAAAAATAAGGCCAAAAATGAATCTAAAGTGACAAAAATGGATCTAAAGTGACAAAAAAAAAGCTGCCAGAAATTGATTAAACGTAGCCAAAATTTGTTAAAAGTGGCAATAATTATCTAAAAGTGGCAATGATTGATCAACAGTGGCATAAAAGATCCCAGGAATGGGTTTAAAGTGGCTTAAATGAATTTAAATTGGCAAATAACAGATAAAAGTGGCCAAAATTGAATAAATGTGGCAACAACTGGCCAAACAATGGGTTAATAGTGGCAAACATGGATCAAAAGTGGCAGAGAGTGCCAAAAAAGGGAAATGAAAATGACTAAATGGATTTTATGTGGCAAAAAAAAGCTCTAAAAATCTGGGAAAAAATGTTTTGAAGAGGCAAAAAGGGTTAAAAGTGGTAAAAACTGGTCAAAAGTGGCAAAAAAGATTTAAAGTGTCAATAATGGGTTTAAAGTGGCAAAAAGTGGCAATAAAGTGGCCATATACGCAAAAGAAGATGACAATAATGGGCAAAAAAGGCACAATATGGATTTTTTTGTGGTCAAACAAAGTTCCAAAAAAGGTGCCAAAAATGGATTAAAAGTGGCATAAAGAAGAGGTACAGACTGGTGTAGAAAGTGGTGAAACGGGTTTAAAAGTACTACAAATAAATAAGTTTAGGACTCTAGCACCAAGGCTGCTGATCCAACACACACGCTCTGACATCATCAATAACTGACAGCTGAGGCGGGCCCTTTCTCTGGGTCTTTCAGGGGCCCAGCCATCTCTGTAGGCAGATCTGTTCAGATGTAACAGAAGGAGAGAAACCAGACTAATCAGGATACCCTGACCGAAACAGAGTACTGAGTAAAAGGAAGGTGTGTTTATTTGATTTTTCAGTTATCCAGTAATGGCCTTTATCTGATAAAGCAAATCACATTATGATGTTAACATACAAACCTATTGAGTAATCAGGTAACTCCAGAAGTCAGATAAATATCCCTTTATTCCATGCATCTAAACATGCCCAGTGTTGTCGTTACCCCATGCACATCATTTCAACATTTTTCTCAGTTCTAACTGATTTTATGACGACGAAACCACAAGAAAACGTACATTTCTGACACTTTTCCATGGAGGGCGGGACATAGTAATAGATTTGTGACCACACATGAAGGTTACCTCCAAAACTGAAGGGGGTGTTTTTAGGAGGACTTTTAAAAAGTGTGAAAGTGTCAAACTGAATTTAACAGAAAAAATAAAAATGCTAAAGTAAAACAAACTTCCTCAGCCTAAAGCCTGACTGTATCTGAGTGAAGATGGAGCTCTACAGTTATCTATGAAGCGTCTTGAATCAAAGATTAGGTCAGTGGATGTGGTGGAACAGCAGAATTAAAGCACACACAGTGAGGACAGAGCTGTTTACTCTGCTCTCCTGGATGGGGGGGCAGGGAGGTTCAGCTGCACGCAGGTGAGCGGGGGTCTGCTCTGTCTGCTCACAGATCTGTCTGCCGACAGCCTCAAGGACTCTTCAGTCACTGGCATTCCTCAGCCTGGCAGCTGGAAACAAAAGGGTGTGAGTGAGTGTCCACCCCCTGCTGTCTGTCACTGGGTTCACTGCTAAAGAAACTGGAGACTCATCTGTTTGCACACACAGGTGCTTCAGCCTCAGTCAGAGGACCATAACTCAAACTAGGCCGTCAGCACTGTGCCAGAGTATGTTTGACCCCCAGAGTCCAGTTTGTTTGACTAGTGTGAGAGCTCTGTGCTGTTCAAGCACGGTGCACATGCTTTACCTGAGCATGGTCAGAGGAGGTGGGCTGCAGAACATTACAGTCACTCGTACCATAGCACTGTAAACTGTTATGTGAGAGAATGTGGGGCTTAATGAAACTGTCTGTGTGTGATTGAGACTCTTGCTGTTTGGTTATTACAGTTAATTTACCTGTGTACATCTCCCTTACATTAAATAAAACTATAAAATATAAATTCTGCCCAGTCTATGTAAAGTTTCCGCTGCTTACAGAGAGAGTTTTTCCGAATCACTTTTGCGCTAAAGCAAGGGTGTCAAACTCAAGGCCCATGGGCCAAATCCAGCCCATGGTGCAGCTATAGCTGGCCCACAAGATCAAATCATATTTTTATTATCACTGACTCACTGAGGTCTGCAGATTTCCTTCAGTTTAAAAATGTAAACTCAACCTTGGTGAATTGAAATAACCTTGCTGAGTCATAAAAAAATGAAAAAGTAAAAATAATTAGATGAAAAAAAAGTCAGGAATGTGCAAGAAGAAATTAATTTGTGCTTTTATGTCAAATTTTCAATTCTGCATCTCACAATTACAACTTAAACTCATGATTTTTAGTTTCATCTCAGATTCTGACTTTTAAAACCCACGATTTTAAATTGTGTCCCATGTTTTGCTTTTAAAAACGTACAATTTTTTTTTTTATTTTAGGATAATATTTTGACCTTTAAAACTCACAATTTCTAAATTTTATCTCATGTTTTATCTTTAAAAACACAATTTTTAATTTCATATAATATTTTAACCATTAAAATTCACATTTTTAAAATTTTATCTCTTATTTTGACCTTTAAAACTCACGATTTTTTAAATTTAATCTTATGTTTGGCCTTTAAAAAACTCTCAGTATTTAATTGTATCTTATTTTGACCTTTATAACTCAATTTAAAATTTTATCTTATATTTTGACCATAGAAATTACTGATTTCCAATTTGATCTAACATTTTGAACTTTAAAACTCACAATTTTGAATTTAATCTAATATTTTGACCCTTGAAATTCACAATTTCAAATTTCTATTGCATATATTTGCCTTTCAAAACATCAGTTTGACTTTTAATTATGTTATTTCCATTTGGCACATTTACATGTTTATGTCGATTAATGTGCACTGTCCCATGTCACGAAAAGATAAAATATAAATAAATAAATTGAATTAATAAATTTGACATTTTATCTCAGTTTTTTCCCCATAATTTATTACTGGGTAAAATGCGGGTGGCAGCTGATGGTTAAATGTTGACTGTGTTAGGCTCTCGGGTTAGACCTAAATTCAGACTCTTGCTGTGATTGAGTTTGACACACCTGCTCTAAAATGTGTTTTTATCTAACTAAATGATGATTATATACTCCATGATGAACAAATAAAGAAACTCTACACAGAGTTAAATAGAACATAGTTTTCTCACTGCAGAGCTTTTTTTAAAAACTCAATACAGCACTGTGCTTCATTGTGTCAGAGCTGTTTTCCGTACAGCTGTTTTAATTTCATATAGAAATGCTTCCTATAAGACTCCATAAACAAACGGCTAACACTTCATTTTTATTTTCAGAGCTACATTTAACTCTACATTGATAATTCTCTTCCTGCTGCCTGTAAATGGAGGAACTATACGAATGTGTTTTTTTTTTTTTTTTTTTTTTTTTTTTTTTTTTTTTTACTATATTCAAGTGTTTTACATAATGATCTCATCTTAAAGAAACAATCCTGATGAAAATATAAAAAAGGACCCAGGAGCAGAGCACGAGATGAGGTAGTGACAACAACATTACAGAAAACCAATGATTGGTGGTTGGAAGAAGCAAAAAAAAAAAAGGTGTTAGATAAGGAAAAAAAAAAAAAAAAAAAAAAAAAAAAAAAAACTTGCTCCAGATCGCTACACTCAAAGGTTGAGAAGGAGCCAGGTCACCTCACTGGAAGCTGTAGTATACTCTGGCTTCTGAGAGTACAACACAAGGGGATTAAAAAGACATCTCAGCTGCAGCCATGACAGCCCAGAGCTCCTGCCATCACTAAACAGCCTGCAGTAAGAGAGAGAGAGACATCTGTCCAATACAAAATCAATGATATAAACAAAGAGAACCACATAAACAAAAAAACACAGCAGATCAACCATGACGACAATGCTCTGAAATAAATATAACAGCAAGCCTGGCCTGATGTAAACTCAACACTGTAAATTAACCATTTTACAGGTGCATCATAATATGAACTAAACCTTCATTTTATTACAAAGCAGAATAAGAAACGCTACTCAGCTCTGATGTTTCTCAGCCAGCTTTCTCCAGCGCTAAAATTGTGTGACGTCTGCTGAAATTACACGGAAGAAGTGGGTGTAGTTAAAATTTACTCCAGCAGGATTTTATCAGTGTTTTTGTGCCAAATCTGGTCATAAATATACTCAAAAAAGAGTACATTTTTTGAGGAAAGTATTTGTAACTTTGGAAAAAATGCCTCCTTTGTTATCCAGTGTGGATGAGACTTGTGATCTCACACAACTGTAAAATGGTCTAAAATCACTAACAGGCACCAATATAATGTAGCATACACAAACATTAACAAAGTGTTAATGAGAAAGCATACATTTTTCACTCCAACTTGATAAAGAAACTGACCTGTAGGTTTCCTGTGCATAGCTGGGGTGAGCTTTTGTTAGACTGCTGCTTGAAATATTCAGAAAAATTCTCCTCAAGAAAGCGGAAAGGGCTGCCATTTATATCCTGCCACCATATCCGTACAGCACACAAGTCTGGGTCAGGACAGTACTGCTGGAAGATTGACTTATTGATGAAAGCATGTCCAGCTCTGCTATGGTCGGAGATATTTCCCCTTTAAGCTCATTACTGGATGTAGTTCTTGCTGATCTTGCTAACAAGTTTGCAAGCAGCGAAATAACTTTAAGTGGAACAATAAAAAACACGAACAACTTTACAGCTACGTACAGTCCTTACATGCACTACCCTTCTCTTCTGGTACAAGTACAATGCATATTACCTTTCTAGAAAAGCTCAGAAGCAGGTGTTTGTCTTCAGCATCAGATCGGACATTTTAACAACTGTTAACCATCAATGAATCTGTCCTTTCTCACTGAAAAGACAAGAAAAATCTACTTAAATGTGCATCTAAAATCACAAATCTTTCAGAACTTTAAAGTTGTGCTGCTGAAAGGATGCAGTCTGCAGCAGTGAAGACCCCTCACATTTTGCTTTTATGCTGTTGAACTTCTGGATCAAGGCTGTGGAGCATGCTCAGTACACTTGTCTAGTTTTGACCCGACTGAGGTGTACACATGCAAGAGTGACATGATCTCCAACCACATTGACTTGGTGTGTTAGTCAAACTTTAGCGTGTGTTCATGCAGGACACAGTAGTCATACGCCCAGCTATGATTAGCTGATGGCCAGCTGATCGCAATTATGGCCTCCCAGCTCCCACAGCCAATCACAGCTTTTCCTCTAAGTATAGGGGTCCATTTCAATATGATGTCCTTCTCACTCGTCCCTGCTTGCATTAATGCTGATGCACCACACTGCTGCTTCTGGTCAAGCTTAACCTCCTCCACCCAAGCCTCCTCCTTTATAGCATAAAGCTTGTTGTACCCTCATATTGAGATTCACGCCACTGCGGATTAAATGCTTCTGAACTATATTTTCTTTTTGTATTCTATACATCCATCCATTTTTTACACTGCTTATCCCATTGGGGGTTGTGAGGGGAGGGTTAGCCTATCCTAGCTGTCATTGGGTGAGAGGTGAGGTACACCCTGGACTGGTTGCCATATAGAGACAGACAGCCAGGCCTGCTCACATTCACACCTACGGCCAGTTTAGGGTCAGAAATTACCCTAACCAGCATGTCTTTGGTGGTCGGAGGACGTCGGAGGACGTCGGAGTACGCAGAGAGAACCCATGCATGCACAGGGCCTGAGTGGGAAGCGAACCAGGAATCTTCTCGCTGTAAGGCAACAATGCTAACCTCCAATTTCCATATACAGCGACTGCGCCGCAATCCACCAGCATATTGTACTGCGGAGCAAATCGCTCCCTCTCCAGTCTATCAGAGCATTTCCACATCCGGCGCTACAGTCTGGCAGTGGCATATGCCTGGAGCGCCACTTCGCACCGCTTCGTTGAAAATACGCTGCAAGTGTATTTTCAGGGCCGGCCGCTGACAAATCGTGTCAATACCTGTCGATCAGAAAGCTCCAAAAAAGGAAGTCACAAGCGTAGAATATCTGGTTCTTTCAAATACAACACAACGCACGGACGCAAATCATCACTATATCAACGTTATATCTCAACCTGCAGTGAGAGCAAAGGGTCACAGAGAGGTTAGTGGGTCACAGAGATACAACGGTGCCATTGACGAGGAAAAGGTAACTTTTGAGGACATTTAACCAAAGAATTTTACACAAAACCACAGATCCTTTAAGAAAACATTAACCTTTTAACTTCCTAATGTACTCATCCAATGGTGGAAGCAATAAAATCATGGACTTATACTGGAGAGGATGATGAATCAAGCCCAATTGGTAAAATAGTCCGCTGTTGACATACTTTTCCTGCGTGAAGTCACGCTTCACCCGTGATCTCTGCCCGCTGATCAGGGCTGTGCGCTGCAGCGCAGCACTCTAGACTTGCTTCCTGTGGGCAAGGTCGCTCGCCTTCGGTCGGAGCAAACCCCAGTGCTTCGGTGCGTGGTGCAGTTGTGCTATGTGGAAAATGTGGATAACCCCTGTGCTGCTGTGCAGCCCCTATACAATGCAAATTATCAATAATCAATTTATACATATGGAGGTTTCTAGCAATGCTCTTCGTGGAAAGCAAAGGCATGATGCCTGACTGACCCAGGGAGAATCTTTTGAACAGAGAATTCTCCACCAGGAAAAACTGCATATTAGTTTTGTAATAAAATTTTTAAATGTATGTTGACAGTATTCCTGACTGAAAATCATTACCTCTGCCAAGGAGGTTATGTGATCAGGTGGGTTTGTTTGTTTGTTTGTTTGTTTGTTTGCTTGTTTGCTCGTTTGTTAGCAACATAACTCAAAAAGTTATGGACGGATTTTAATTAAATTTTCAGGAAATGTCAGAAATGGCATAAGGAAGAACTGATTAGATTTTGGGACTGATCCGCACCACCGTCTGGATCCAGGAATTTTTTTAAAGGATTCTGTACTATTGGGAGATAGGGCTAATGGCGGAGGTCTGTGCTCTCTGAGTGCTTTTCTAGTTTTACGAGTTTAGTTGGCATGCATTGAACTTTTCTAACAGCATGTAAGCATACTGATTGTGAAAAAGGTTTAGAAGTGTTAACACACTGAGCAAATTTGCCCTACAATGCCTTATTTCCTAAAAGTGGATTTTGAACTTGTCTGATACTCTCAGGAATGTATAAAATGTCTTAAAAAGAGCAGAATGAATGAAACAGCTGAACTTTTGACCCTCTAAAGTGCTGTGAACAGAGAAACATCTTACAAAAGGACTTTTTTGTCCTAACTCGATTCCTGTCAGTTCGAGGAACTGACTTAATAGTTCTTGCGTAAATGCTGAAATCTAGTTGAGGAATTCTTTGTCTTAAACTGATACCAGGGTGTCTTTTCATCAGGTGTCCACAGATTAGATAGCAGCTTAAATCACGCCTGCTTCTGTCTGGAAATGCTGAACCTGGTTAACTGACCCTCTGAGCAACCATTGTTATCATTAAGACATGCAACTATTCAGCTGACCTCCGTGTAACCCTCCTCAAATATCTCCCTTGGACACAATCCATGCAATAAAGCACCATTTCATGAGCAAAGCCTAATAATATGAAGTGGTTGTTAGCATTAAATTGCTCCACATTCTTGCATTTTCCTCTTGGTGGACACAAAGTGCAGGAGAGGAAACGGGACGTGAATGAATCAGGTAAAAAAAGAGGCTTAAAAGCCACCCTTATCCGGGCTGTTAGGGGCCTTTTGTGTCCCAAACGGAGACAAAACAAAAGTAAAGACGACAAAAAACGGAACTAATCGGCGCTGCAGTTTCTGTTTCTTTTCTTCTCTGTCTGTCTTTGTCAGAGGGCGTCTGAGTATCTGTGCGAGCTCGCTGTGACCCCGCGCTCTGAGTGGATTGTGGGTAATAGAGACGGAAAAGAGGAGTTTAATGGAGAGCAGTGAAAATATCAGGGGTTAATGTCAGCTTGGACAATATAATGCCAATTGCCTTTGTGCGGCCTGCGGTGGAGATAAGCGGCCGTGAATGAGGGAGACAAAGAATTTGGCTGGAGTGGTAAAGGCTTTCAGAAGTACTGACCCGTACTGTAAATGGACTTTTGTGGACCCCCGCCCCTCCCCCAGCCCGCAGACTTTAAACAGGAGCGCAGCAGTATGTGCTGTTAAAGGCCGTTTTTTGTTTTAGTGTTTGGTGTGAGTCCTCAGGCATGTTGCTGGGAGATAACAGATGCAGCTCTGCAGATAAAGACAAAGCAGCGTTTAGTGAGGAGCAGACAGTGACACCAGCAGGAGTTTACGGTGTTTAGAAGGAAACTCATTTGACTAAAGACCATTCAGGGAATGCAAATGAGGGATTGAGAAATGTGGGAATAATTGATATCCACTGTTAGCACCATAAAAGCTTAAATGTATGGGAGCACATCAAAATTTTGAACATTTTTTCTCCATAGTTTAATTCAAAGGGAAGCACTGATTTATTCTAGATTGAATACATAGAAAATAAAATATTTTTAAAAACATTTTCTTATTCTTGATGATTTGGGGAAAAAACTTTTAAAACAGTGAGAGTAAAAAATAAGAATCCAATATCCCAAAATATTATAATATTACATAAGAACATTAAAAATGATTCTTATTAGTGTGGTCAGTCAAAATATGATCTTATTAATAACAGGCTTTTAATGATTGATGCCACTATGGATGAATGTATTGTTGTTGAAGGATTGCATTACAGCTAGATTTACAGCTAGGATGGTGAGTGACTGGACAGTGATGCACAGTGGTGTTTTTCTCGTGGAAGCCAAGTTTTTCAGACTGTAGTCGTTTTTGAATAAATTCCTTACTTTACAGCAGGCGAGTCAAACTAAATCACTGCAGGGGCCGGATTTTAAATTTAAGTCTAACCTGAGAGCCTAGAAGGGGCAACTTTTAACCATAAGCTGCCAATATTATTATTAACAGAAATAAATTACTTTGCACTAATGATAAGTGATATTGATAATTAAAAAAGTCAAAATGATAAGTTTTAAAGGCTCAAAGTCTGAGATGAGAAGTCAAACTTATTACTCAAAGAGTCAAAACACAAAATTTGATAACAAAATAATCTTTTTAAAAGGCAGATATATGAAATAGAAAGTTGCAATCATGTTTTTAAGGTAAAGTATGAGATAAAATTTCGAATTAGATGTTTTAAAGGACAAAATATGGGCTATAGTTTTAAGTTGTGAGGCTAAAGGGTCAAAATATGCAATTAAAAAATAATTTTAGGAGTTGAAAAGGTCAAAACGTGAGATGAAGTTGGAAATAATGTGTTAAAAGGGTCCAAATATGAATTCAAATTTAAAATTGTATACCTAAAAGGTCAAAATATTAGATAAAAAGTCAAAATCATAAGTTTGTCATAGTTGTGAAAAATGCAAAATAGAAAATATGAAATGAAAAAAATAATAATTTCTTTTCCACATTCCTGACTTTTTATTTCATTATTTTTAGTTTTTCCCTTTCCCTTTTTTTCATGACTTAATGAGGATATTTTAGATCATTAAGGTTAAAGTAACATTTTCATACTAGAGGAAATCTGCAGACCTCAAACTGGTGGGCCAGTTAAAATAAACATACGATATGAACTTGCGGCTATAACTTGCGGCTATAACTTGCGGGTATAACTTTACCAGGGGCCAGATTTTGCCCCCTGGCCTTGAGTTTGACACCCCTACTGTACAATGTCAGTTACCCCCCCTTCCTGTAGCTTCTATTTTTCTATTTCATATTTACAGTACTGTGCAGAAGTTCTAGGCATGTTTGGGCCAAAATTTGAGGCTGAAGTAAGGTGTGTGATTGCGAGTTTACCCACCTGAGGACCCCATCGGGCGGGAAGGAGGATTGACACAACCCAGGTCATGCTCTGGATGACTTTGTACATTATCACGGGCATGGGAAAATAATCTGATGAAGACAAAACAAAAACCACAGCTTTAGGGCGGAGTTATGGGTAGATGTGGCGCTTAAACATAGCCTAGGGTACTGTTAGGGCGGGTAGGAGGGTTGCCACAACCCCCTGGTTGTCGTGTGTTTGTTCTAAGTACCTGAAAACTGTTGGTAGTTGCTGGGCGTATTACCAGGGGGGCAAAGGCCCTGACAAAAGAAATGCTGTTAGGCTCGACCTTGGCTGCTGAGCGACACACGTACATGTCAAATGTGTTGACACTGACTCTGGCCGCCCTCCCTCCTCTCTACAGCCCAGGGTTGTGGAACATTCAGGACCTGTGAAGAACAGTTAGCCCTCGACATGCCTAAAACTTCTGCACAGTACTGTACATTTAAACAAAATCAGCCAATCAGACGAGACTATGTGATGGCACTCTCCCTCTGTGATCAGCCAGGTTATGAAAGGATTATAATAACAAACCCTTTTCCAAAAAAGTTGGGGCACTGTGTGGAATGTGACTAAAAGTAGAATACAACATTTTTAAATCTCATAAACTCATATCTTATCCACAATAGGACATAAATTACATAATAAATTTCAAAACTGAGACATTTTACTATTTCTTGAAAAGTATTAGCCTATTTTGCATTTGATGGCTGCAACACATCTCAAAAAAGTGTGAACGGAGTGACAAAAGTCTGTTTTTGCTGCCGCACTCAGCAAACTCTTGAGCATTTCCGGGTTGATGCACCAGCACTTGAGCTGATTGGTTGAGTAGTGCCACATGTGATGAGAAAAGCTGCGCCGTTTACAATAGACTAGCATTTAAATACTTTAAAAGAAGCCCATTAGCAAGGGAAGCTGGTTAATATTTGAATATTTATGATGGGGCCAGCTGCATAGGGAAAACACCAGCATTATCTGTCTGCATTGATTATGAGCTGCCTCTGCTCAGATGCAGAATTATCTACGTTGGCATCATGATGCATCGACAAACAGATTAATTTCAACACCACCGTCACAATAATAAATGCCCCACAAAGTACTGGATTAACATATTTATTCAGGAAATCAATTTCAGATAAAATTGCTATTTGAAAGTTTCACACAGTAACTCAAATAAAAGTAAAACTCACTCATTTGACAGACCACCACTACTGATTTGAATCTAAGTTTGTTAGTTTGATGCTGACGCAAAATGAAAACTCTCATCAGTAGGCTAACGGATTTAGCATTGTGGTAATTTAAACCCTTCAGAATAACCTTTTTTTCACTAAGTGTTGTTGCATATGATACATTGTTTGCAGATTAGTTTCTTTATTGTGTGTCTGGTGATGCTGTGTCATGCATTGGAGAAGCCTTATGTGAACGTAATCCAGAAACCCACTGCCTTCTCTGGGCCAAAGCTCATTTAAAATGGATTGAAACCAAATGGAAAACTGTTCTGTGGTCAGATGAATCAAAATTTGCATTTTTTTTGGAGACCATAGACCAGTGAAGTAAAGAGGAGAGGGACCATCCAACTTGTCATCAGGACACAGTTTAAAAGCCTGCGTCTCTGATGGTATGGGGCTTTAGTGCCTATGGCGTGGGCGGCTTACACATCTGGAACAGCACTATCAATGCTGAAAAGTATATAGAGGTTTTAGGGACACATGCTTCCATCCAGACAACGCCTCTTTCAGGGAAGACAATGCTAAACCACATACTGAATCCATCACAACAGCATGGCTTCACAAAGGAAGAATTCTGGCGATGATCTGGCCTGCTTGCAGTCCAGACCTTTCACCAGCGGAAAACATTTGGAGTATCATGAAAATGTAAATCCAGCAAAGACCCAGGACTGTTGAACAGCCAGAAACCATCAGACAAGAATGGGACAACTCAGGCAACATTATCAGATCTGATGAGACTGTGATTGTTTGTAGCCCCTGTAAGAAGATATAACAATTCCTGTTTTTTAGTGAGAAATTATTTGTGCATGTCGAGCACTGGAACAAGATTTGTGTGCTTGATTGCAAACAAGTGCTTCATCTAGATGAATGTGTGTGAAACGGGAGCTAATGGCTCACCTTACATTTGCTCTGAGAGCGGCAGCAAACCACCTTCCACCCCCTAAAAAGGGCTTGTGCATCTACATTTAATATATTATTTCTCACTTCAATTTATCAATAATAGTCAGTGTGAATTGTATGTACATACTGTCCCTTATTTAAATATTTATTAGACTTTATTTAGTCATATTGTTCAATCATGTTGTATTTTTACTGTTGTATTGCTGCAATCTTATCTTATCTCATCTAATCTAATCTAATCTTATCTTATTTGATCTTATTCGCAATCCCTCCATTATCAGCACCTTTAAACTGATTCGACAAACTAACATAATTCAAATGCAACATCAGTTAGTAATACTATGATGACAATCCAACCAATCTTGAATTTAAACAGACTTTTAATGGGTTTTAGTTTCTAATGATCAAACAAAAGCAGTCTAGATGTCTGCTGGATTTGCTTACCTCACATTTAAGTGCATCAGACTCTCATTAGAAGTCACAAAAAAAAAAAACTTTTTGGATTTTTGGATTATAATTCTAATTACAATGTAAAAACTCCCTCTCTCTGAAACCATGCACTATTTAGTGTGGGTCAATCCCATACAGTCCCATAACTTCCAGTTACAACATGGCAGCTCATGCAAAAGTTCTGGGAGTTTGAATTCTTATGGAGGGCTCTGTATCTACTGTAAATATTATCTTTAATTAATCAG
The DNA here is from genome assembly GCF_018320785.1 of Cheilinus undulatus. Taxonomy (NCBI): domain Eukaryota; kingdom Metazoa; phylum Chordata; class Actinopteri; order Labriformes; family Labridae; genus Cheilinus; species Cheilinus undulatus. Next base: position 9,232,480 of record NC_054876.1, read on the forward strand.
AGCTAGGCTAACCCATGTGAAAGCAGATATTTAAAGGAATAATAAACAGGAGATCTATGTCAACATGTGATTGCTATATTACTTTTTTAAATGGCATCCCTTTTTACAGTAGTCGGACATTTCTAACAGGAGCTGAGTGGCAGCTTCATCTAATGTTGATTCAAAGTGAATTAAGCCTCAAATTTTATACATAACACAAATTAAAATGAAGTAAAGGTCCATTCATCTCCAGGCTGAGGAGCCTGATCATGTATGAGAACATGAGTAAGACCTAGTCCACATTCTGAAAACTCCCTCCAGTGTGAAGGACTGAACTTTTAACATGCTTACCCACAGATAGTTGCTCTTTCACTGCGTTGATGAACAGAGTTGTCTGAATGGACTACAGCAGTCACTGAAGCAATTTGATTTTTCACTCTTTCTTCGATCATTGTTTAACTTAAATCTAATTTATGCACCAATTAGGTCCTGATATACTTATCTACCTCTCTAAGGCACATGTAAGCATAAGTTATTTTTATGGAGGTTTTAATCACTCCTTGCAAATTAAACTGCAACAAAACAACATTTTTCCAAGCATTTCTGTCTAATTTCTAATCAAAAAATTTCTCATTGCCCTTATTATGAACCACATTCATCCAACAAGTCCAGATAAACATCTTCTTTCTTTTTTCTTTTTTTTTTTTTTTTAAAGATTTATTTTTGGCCTTTTTGCCTTTATTTGATAGGACAGTGGATAGAGTTGGAATCAGGGGGCGGGGAGAGACATGCAGGAAATAGTGCCACGGGCCGGATTCATAAACATCTTATTTCTGGGTGATTTTTTTGGGAGTGGGGTTTGAAATCGTATTTCATTAATGATGTAGGTCAGTGGTTTTCACATTTTCCCAGGGAACACCTAAGATCAAGTGTAAATCTCAGGGTACAAACTCATGGCACTCCAAAATAGCCTCTCTAACACATGCTACAATATCCTGTTAGATCTGCATGCAGGGCAGACAGATTGGTCAGATACCATGTCGGTCATCAGGCAGATCCATCTTGCAAATCTCCAATCTGAAAGGATGAGAATGGACCTGACCAAAGGTTTTCATGACAGTTCTTAGCCCTTCTTTTAATAAGAAATGCAGTTTAGTTCTTGAAAACTGCCTCTATGCTGTAGCTCATTTGGGCTAATTGCTTCACCATTGTTAACTGGCTTACGGCACAACTAAACCATACCCAAAACTATTGGAAACTCATGGCGAGGCCAGTCAGATATTCAGTCCACCAAGAAGATTTTTCAGTGCAATTTTTTGCTCTATTAGAATAAAGAAATGTGGTCCAGTTCAGATAAAAAATTGCCACTATAGCTACATCCAACCAATCACCCTGCAGGCAGCCATTGTTTACCAGCTTGCTGTATAACTAAACCCCGCCTCTTTCTCCTCAAATGACACTGATTGGTTCATTTGCAGATCCGCCAAAATTGTTGCAGATTGGAGCTTTGCACATCCCCTTTGGATGTTTTACCCTTTTATTGATTTTTATAAATCAATCATGGTCAACATAATCTGGCTTTTTTTTGCCAAAAAAAAAAAATAAATAGAGTGAATAAAAATATGTAAGGTAAAATAAGAGACTGCATAAATATTTGCACATTTCAGTCAGCATTTACTCTTATAGCCCATAACCTGTATCTCTGCAACCTGATAACACTTTACAGCTCTTTAACATGCTCACAATCTGACAACAAGCTGAGCAGAGGCAAACAGAACGGCTGACAGCTGATTCAATGAAAGCAAACCGAACTTTCAAACTTACGTTTCAGCATGATGCTGTCCTTCTCCCTTGTATCCAAAAATACAACATGGGGATAATTTCACAGTGCTATGTTCTTTCTGTCATGTCCCTGGCTCAATAAGCTAGTGTGTAATGGCACAGAAAGTTTACCCTCTGCTGGCACAGCGCCACGTGCCAACATGCCGACAGGAAGAAAGACAAACAGAGCAGATGCTTTGAGCAGCTTCCTTTATTCGTTCTCTCTTTTTAAAGCCACGGAAGAGAAAGGAAATTGGGGATTTTCCCTTCAGTAACAGATTTCTTTTATAAAAATGTAACTGATTACTTGGTTTGTAACGTAGCGTTTCGTTACTCGTTACAACAAAAAAGTAATCTGAGTGCTCTAACGAATTACTTTGTAACACGTTTCCCCAAACACTGGATGTTGTATGCAGAGTCTCTCCCACCTTAGCTGCTGAAGCTTGTAACTCCTTCAGAGTAGTCATAGGTGTATTGGTTGCCTTTAGTCACTAGTCTCCTTCTTGGACAGTCACTAAGGTCATTTTCACACCTGATAGTCCGTGGTACTCGGTCCGTTTTGGAACTAAAATTGCAACATTGTTGTTCTTTCCTTTGGTTTGGTTTGCATTCACATTGCTCTTGGTAAAATGGACCAAACCGTCTGAACACCTACAACCTCTGCCTTTTAGGGGCGCTGTCGTCACAAACAAAAGGCGACCAAGAAGAAAAGAAGGCGCAGAAGAAGACGTAACCGGAAATGCATCTCCTTCTGCCAGTCCTTTCTTCCACATAGACAATGAAAAAACACAGAATTTACGCTGTCTTGGGGTTTCTGCTAGTGGTGGGCGATACTGCAAAATTTAATTTTGATCAGATACCAAGTAAATACAGGACCAGTATCACCAATACCGATACTTTTTACTTATAAAAGGAGCAGTATACATCATTATTAAATTGATATGAATAAGGCCAATAAAAACTGAGAAAACATAATGTATCATTTATTTATCAGTCTTAATAAATAGAACTAATTCTTTTCTGAGTTAGCTTAAACTATCAATTAAGTATTCAGGGTAAAACATATTTCAAAGCAGGATTTCAACTTATATATTTTTAGTAATATGGGACTTGTTTTTATCTATTTTATAATCCCCATTGTAGCTAATGGTTGGACTGTTTAAATTAGTAAAGTAGAATGGCCTTCTGAGGCGGCAGACCCACGCCTAAGCAGCACCACCGAGGAGATCACGCTCCCATTGACTACTATGGTATTCAAAATTCAAAGTGCGAGAAAAAAATGAACGGTCGCGCAGATCATCACCAAAATGTAATCAATTCTTCCCTGTCACTATCCCAATATTCCCTGAAAGTTTGGTGAAGATACGACTTTCTGTTCTCAAGTTATCTTGTACATACACAAACAAACAAAGAAACGAACAAAGATACGGAACCCTTTACATAACCCCCTGCCGATTAATCCGTGGACTACTCAATGTGTGGTTTGAGAAAATGCTGCAAACAACTTTCTAAACTTTTGGAAAAGGCAGTCAAATTATAGGTGAAAAACTAGTAAACAGTAATGAAGAGGAACAGATTTAGAAGTACACTCTCAGAGTCAATTAAAATTAATCGCACATGCATCAGAGTCAGATACAGGACTTCTTTCTTTCCTGGTTTTTAATGCCTAACAGCACTAGCTGTGGCTTTGGCTCAATGAAAAACACCAGCAGTGTCTTTAATTGGAAAGTGAGCGGTGCAGATTAGACATGACTCTAACACCCTCTTCATGCATCAGTTTTTTATAACTTTGAGAAAAAACTTGTTTGACACTGGAAACGCTGACTCACCTTTGCATATTTGTGGAAAGTTATTCCACAAAGCTTTAGCAGTTTATTTCTACCATTCTCTCCAGTTTGATACAGACATGAGGACTCTGAATAACCGTGTGTGTGCTGATGCCTTGAGTGTGTATGTGCGCGTTTGCTCTATCTGATTGGTCACCAAAGTCACGTGACCTGGAAAACAGTGCAGTGGTGGACTTTTAGCACAACAGACAGATGAGAGTGACTGCAAACAATCGGATGAGGTGCCTGGTTAGACGTTTTTTTTAAAGTACTCATTTAATATCGATACCTTTAAAAAGTACTTGATACCAAATGAGTACTTTGTAAATATCGATATATCGATACTTTCCGATCGATACGCCCACCACTAGGTTTCTGCTCTTGCATGGGGCCATCAGGAGCAGCCAGCGAGACGGTGAGCTGTCCAGCATGTCATTCTTTACATAAGACGAATATATCACCACCGAGTACGATGTGTTGCTATGGCTACAAAGACGCCAAGTGAGGTACCGACATATATTTGAGTGTATTAAATCAAATATAAACCCGTATATCATTACACTTTATGCCACTTCCTGCCCTTGGTTCACAAGTTGGTGTGCTTTGCTTTCACACCGTAAACGAACCGCACCAGAGTTCGTTTGGAAGCAGACTGAGACCCCCTGTTTTCAAGTGAACCAGAGTCTGCTTGTTTGGTCCGCACCAGAGTTCATGTGAGCTTTCACACCACTCCAAACAAACCGCACTAGCCAGCAAAACGGACCAGAGTTCATTTAAAGTGGACCAAACAGCTCTGATGTGAATGCGCCCTTAGTTTGTGAGGACGGCCTGATCTGGGCAGATTTACACGTTATATTTTTTCCATTTCTTGATGATGGAGTTCACTGAAGTCTGAAGGAAGTTCAGGGCTTTGGATTTTTTTGTATCTATGTCCTGACTTATTAACCTTGCAAAGCAGATGGATTCGCCCATTTCCGTGTTGCAAAGCTCTAGGGGTGTGAATCTCTCCTTCTCAAGACGATTTGATTCGAATCTCGATTCACAGACTACGATTTGATTCACTGACAATTCATTAAAATACAGAATGATCTGGTTCAATTCAATTTGGTACAATCTGATTATAGAATCAAATAACTTTTTGCTTTAACAAAAATGAGCAAAAAAGGGGAAAACAAGATCATTTAATAATAATCTAAGTTTCTTTGATCTTATTTATAAAACAGATTTAATGCCAGGCCTCCTGTGCTAGCTTTCTGAAATTATGTTTTTATCACACCCAGGTGCCCAGGTGTCTTACTTTGACATTAAATTGGGAAATAAATATTAAAATGAGTTTTTATTGGTACATGGTCATCCTTCTATACTTGTAACTTCCTTAGCGTTATTAATCCTGATAACAGCACAAACTATTACATTTTTCCAAGAAGCACAAATTAAAATGAATTTAAAGTCACAGGGAGATTTGGATAGATAGACAGAGCTCTGTGTGTCTGCTTGTACAGGAGAACAAGGGGTTAAAATAAAATTGAAAACAGTCAAATTAAAACAGCTTTCTACACATTTTTTTTCCTTTCATAATTCCTCTTAATGTGAGTATTCAGTCTACGTGTTGCAGAAACATCATTATTTTCTTTCTCTGTGTATCTGACCATTCTTGATTGTTTTCATTCTTGAATAATTCACTGGAGAACAGCTGATCTCCAGCTCAGAGAAGTCCTCTCTGTTTTATATCTATCAGTGGGCTCAAAGGTATTGATTACGTCACCAAATCAATCACTCCCAGCAACACGTTACCGTTGTAAATCCTGTGAATAAGGGGGCTGTTGTTATGGTGATAACTGAAGAGTTTTAACTCAGAAAAGTGTTTATATTTCGGTCTGTTTGTCGTCAGCATCTTAGCTAAACTTTAGCTCCGCCATCTCAACAGGTGAGATTTATAAACTTCCGAAGTTCTTAATCGCTTTTCTCCAAAGCGTACAGACGGGCAGACATTTCGAAAGTTATCCTTCCTTCATATAAAGTTCACGACTTTTTCCTGAGGTGAAGAAGTGAAAGACGTTTAGGCGACGACCGGTGAAACACATCCAGCTACCTAGTTAGCACCTACTGCGAACAGAACTCTCCTTTAAAGGTAAAAGGTCACTGCAGGTCGTGCGAGATTACAGACGCTGAGCCAGAACATGGTGAAACGGGCTATGAAAACAGCAGAGCCTCAACGAACCAGTCTTTAATGTTAAAACTGGTGCAAAGACTAGTTTGTGCTGCATTTTTATCGATCCAGGGCTCCATGGACCGATGCATTCAGACCGCTGACGTCAAGATCGGTTAATCGATCCATATCGGATTATCTTTACACCAGTACTTACCGTACATTATTACTCCAACAATCTGAGATCTTGTAGCATGTGTTCTAGATGCTCCTTGAGATTTACACTTGATCGTAGGTGTTCCCTAGGGAAAAATCATGAAAACCACTGATGCACACCACTAAAGAAATACGATTTCTTTTAATAATCCTACTCCCATAAAATCCATGCCAACAATAAGATGTTTATCTGGACTTGTTGGATAAATGTGGTTCATCATAAGGGCAATGAGAAAGTATTTGATTAGAAATTAGACAGAAATGCTTGGAAAAAATTGCTTTGTGGCAGTTTAAGCTATAAAAAGTGATGAAAATCTTTATAAAAGTAACTTATTTTAAGTTTTTCAGATGCACATTCTCCAGGAATTAAAAAGCACTTGGTATGAGCTAAACAAAATGCCACAATGTTTGGGATAAAAACTAATTTGAGCACATTCATACTAAACTTCAAACCACTGCAGCAGATAAATTTACACTCCCACAGTCTCATCATGGAGTGAATCAGAGCCGGCCTTTATTGCAGACCCTCACTGTGAGCTATCAAAGGAAGGAGAGATGAAAAGAGCTGAGGAGAGAGAAAGAGCCAGACTGAATTAATACGAATCAAAGAAACGGCAAGCTAAGTACTCTGGGAAAAGTAAACAGCGGTCGGTGTAATCACAGTAAATCTGTCCGGGGGGCCGACAGAGCGAGGAGTCAACAAACCAAGAGAGAAAACACAGCTAACTAGCTAACATTACCGCGAGGGGTTAAAGAGGGGAGCGGGGCGGCTTCATTCACATGAAGATCAGTGGAAGAGCGCCATGTTTACCCAGTGTCTGGCTCTGTTAAACTATGTAAACCTCAGCGTATAAATCAAGGAGAGGGTCACAAATGTAAAGATGACTTCAGTTTTAGAGGCTTTGAGCTCGTGTGTGTCTGGAAAACACAGCAGAGACTTTTTAACTTCTTCTGACATGAAACCTGCCGCTGTGTGAGGCCTGACCGAAAGGACCAATGAGAGAAGAGCATCGGTTATAGCCAGCAGCTTTAATATCAGCCATGATGATCTGATAAAGGAGCGGGCCGGCCCCCCACACTGACCACAGATCAGTCAAGACGTCAGGCCCAGTGTGTTTGCATTTCATCAGCCTGAATGAAGGATTTTCTCCTGATCGATGCTGCTGACTGATGATATGTAAACACATCAGAGGAGATCGGCTAATGACCGGGACTAAAGCATAGAGGGTTATTAAAGAAAACATGAGAACAAAGAGCTAAAGTAGTGCTAAAGCTAAAGAATCACAAAGGAGGGAAGTAATGACTGTAGTTCAGCAGAGATTTTAGATAGCTGCTCTTAAAACTACTGTTTTTTTTTTTTTCTAACCAGCGCTCCAAACGTTTAAACAAATGTCTGTGCTGGGGGTTTTTAATTTTGAAAAGATGGCTTTTAATTTATCTGTAATGCAATATTGATTGCCTGGATTTTCAAAAAAATCTTTGGCAGTTGTTTTATTAGAAGCACTGGTTTTGTACATTCATTGTGTTTTTGATAAACAGTGTTACAACCTCAATTCCAAAAAAAGTTGGGATGTTGTGTACAATGTAAAAGAAAACAAACAAAAAAACCCCCAAGTGTTTCATACACTCATGAACCTCTGCCCATCTTTACTTCTGAAAGACTCTACCTCTCTAAAATGCTCCTTTTATACCCAGTCATGGCACTGACCTGTTGCCAATTAACCTAATTAGTTATAAAATGCTAGCTGCTTTTCATTTGTTTATTCCATTTATTTTTCCAGGCATATGTTGCCTACCCCTTTTTTGTGACTTGTCTCTGCCATCAAATTCAGTAGATTTTTTTTTATATTTATGACATGGCAAAATGTCTCAGTTTTAACAGTTTCATGTCCTTTTGTGATTAAAAAAAATGATTTATGAGATTTGCAAACATTGACATTGTTTTCATTTTCACAGAATCACAACTTTTTTGGAATTGGGAGCACATTTTCTTCAGTTAAAACTGGGCTCAGAGTGGCTGCTCTGGAGAACCAGGAGAACTCCTGGTGGGCCGAGCTGCAAGGGCCAGTGACAGTAAATATATCCCTTTAAAGACTATTTTATTAAATTTGATACATACTTTAATGATCCCTTCATCTAATCAATATGGTCAATGAATTACTTCAAAACCTTTTGAATACAATCTGAAAAATGATTAAAAAATGCCCTCAAGTGGATTCTCAGTTGCCAAAAATGCCTAATGTATCAAAAATTATTTTTTAAAAAAAGTTAAATATTATGTTAATGTTCTTTTTTTTTATTACAGTAGTAGGTTAAATAAACATTTCACTTCCAAAAAATGAGAATTTTCTTTTTTTTTTTTTTTATGTTTCAGGCTTTAAGGGGATAAAATGAAGTTTTCCCAGTCTTTCTGTGGTCCTCACTCCCCCTCCCTCTCTCTGTATCCCTCTCCTACCAACAGCCAGTGGGTTTGCCTCGTTGGCAGGTCTGTCTGTGTCCTTCTGACTTGAAACATCAGTGTAATATTGGTGTCTTAGAAACAGTAAATCCCTTTGCCCAATCAAAATCAAGAGGACAATATAAAGGACAGGGTCGATAATAAAAGGAGCAAAAGCATCTCTGAAAATATTAGATTTAAATAACGTAAAGTTTTAGAAGATGACGTGACCAAATGTGCAACAAACTTACTTTGGAACAAGCTCACAGCTCGATGGAAACGTGCCAGGTGGAAATGACTCGGGTAAGCTCACAGTACCAAATCCGATGGTATGCACCCCGTGTCCATGTTTATGAATCAGTCCAGTGAGTAATGTGGCGTACACTCCTGGTAAGTCAGAAGAAGAGCCACCTCTACCAGCCACAACCTATGAGAGAGGGCAGGTATACTCAGCTGATGTTTGTATTTATAAAGAGCAGCCTACAGTCTGAACCTGCTCCATGGTGCTCTGTAAAGAAAATACTGATTCAGTCCCATATAAATAAAACTGACCTGGTTTAAAGATGACTAGGACATATCAAACAAAAAAGACTTGTAAAACGATTAATCTTGATCAAAACTTTATCAAAAAAATGATAATCCTATAGTAAGACACAATTATGAGAATATAATAAATATGAGAACTTTTTTAAACCTGACCTTGTCAGTAGTAGTTCCAGGACCCAGTAGTAAGCCCAGTGTAATTATTACTGTCAACAAGGAACCAATGAGCTGTTTCTCCAGTGTGTGAACTACTACACATCAAATCATTTAAAATATCACATGTATTTATATCCAAACCCTAAAAATGACCTTTTATACTTTTTAAGAATTGTAATTGTAGAAATGTATTATTATTAATGTATCAAACTGACGATTAAATAGCTCCAGTAAAATGTGAACTGAAGTGTGCTGGCCTTAGCCATGAAGAGCTTGAGATGGTTAAACTATGACTAAATACTGTGACTAAAAATATAAACCAACTACCTGTTTTCATGAGGAAAAGATGACAAAAAAATCATTTTCTTCATTAGATTCTGAATTGGATAAAGTAATTATTTTTGCATTAATGTTTCAAATTAATACATATCAAAACATATTTAATACATATTTTTCTGACTTAAGATAAAGACTAAAATGCCTGTTTTTTTCATTGACTAAAACAGGACTACAATATTTGAGGCTTTTTTCTTAATTGAATTAGATTAAAACTTTTGAGACTGGAAATGACTAAAAATGACTTAAATTAAGAACATTTAAATCTAAAGACTAAAACTAGACCTGCAGGAGTGACAACGCTCCCAAAGCATTTCAGTTTCTAACTGCTGGTAGAATTGCAACCAAATGAGATGGAGCAATAATTCTTTTGACATATAAAACCAGAGGAGTAACACTAATCACACATTTATTGTGTCCTACTGTTTCCTTACAGAAATATCCTTCATTTTTTGCAGAAATCTAGTTAAAAGTTCACACATCAAAAATATACTGGATAATATGATCCAGACTGCTGCCTTTCTCAGAACTTCCTTCTTAACGTGTACATGATGACGTATGATGTTTTGTCTGCGCAAAACCTATTGTGTTGTTCTTCTGCAGGTCACTGGTCACTGTTGTTGTTTCAAGATGGTCTCCTGAAAACATTTGTCTGCTCAGAAGACTCTGGCACACTTAGAGATTTGATTGCACCACTGTAAAAGTTTGTTTTTATAAACATGCTGCCTTTTTGAAAATTGAGTACAATTTAATTTCATCTTTGTTTTCTCTTTCTTTGGTAGGTCACAACGGGTTAAACAGATGCAAAATTATCATTGCTGTGTAAAAGTGTTTTAGAAATATCTTACAAACATTTCTGTATAACAATGTAAACAAAGGACCATATCATATGCCAGGAAAGCATTTTAGTGTGCAGAACAGAAATCTTTCCTGTTTTCAAGCTGACACAGTCGTCTTTTTTTACACAGTGTGCTTGTTTTTTTGCACTGAAATGTCCTGTTTAAACAAATCAAAAAAATGTTTAATGTCATGCTTGAGGCTATATTTTTCCATGATTTATTTCAAAAAGTAAAACTTCCCTACAAAGTAAAATATTGAAAGCCTTTTTGATTTTAATCTCAATGATTGTGGCTTACAACTGATGAAAATCAAATATCCACTGTGTCAAAATATTAGAATATTGTCGAAAAGTCTCAGTTGCAAAGGTTTCCTGAGTCTTCATTATTTTTTTACATTAGTTCAGTTCACACAACTGCAATCATGGGGAAGACTGTTGACTTTACAAATGTCCAGAGGACAATCACTGACACCCTCCATAAGGAGGGTAAGCCACAGAAGGTCACTGCTGAAAGGACAGGCTGCTCTCAGAGGTTGTGTCAAAGCAGATTCATGGAAAGTCCACTGGAAGAGAAAAGTGTGGCCAGAAAAGGAGCCCAAACATCAGGGATGAGCTCAACCTTCAGAGGACTGACAAACAAAGGTTCAAGAACTTAGGGGAGCTTCACAGGAAGTGGAGTCTGGGGATCAGGAGCCCTCACACAGACAGGTCCAGGAACTGGACTACAAGTGTCGTGTTCCTAGTGAAGAGCCACTCCTGAACCTCTGATGTCATCAGCGTCTCACCTGGGCTGAGGAGAAAATGAACTGGGCTTCTGCTCAGTGGTCTAAAGTCTTGTTTACAGATGAATGTAAATTTTGCTTTTTATTTCGAAATCAAGGTCCCAGACTCTGGAGGAAGATCAGAGAGGCACAGAATCTGAGGTGCTTGCATTGACTGCATTTCATTGCAAGTTACAAGGACATGTCTTTGCTCCAGGCATGTCATTGAGTGTATCTATTAGCATTAGCATTAGCATGGATGTGTATTTAATGATAAAACCTGATCTTAAATTGCTAAATGATCCATTTACTCTGTGTGCCTCTTCCTCTTTTGTTTTGTGATGTCCTCTTCTTTTGTTTAGCACTTAGCACTCACTTAAGACGATGACTGTCATCTGGATTTGGGTATGGATACCACCATGTGATTGGCCTTTCTTCTCTGTTCAGACATGTTTACTGGGTGCAACAGTGACATTTGGTGGGAGAAATACGACCCTTCTCCATGATGAAGATATCGCCCCCTCTCTTCTTTCATACATCAGTGCGTGCAAAAGAATGAGAAGGAATGGAAACCACCTTCCCAACATTAATATATCTGTCAGGATGTCTCGCTCCCTGCTGTGTCACTCACAGCGTGTGACCAGAGTCAAAATAAAAACAAAGCTATAAATCATATTTGGTCACTGGTGCTAGCTCAGATCTCGTGTCAACACCTACATTTTTTCAGCTTTCACAATTGACACAAAAAAGAAAAATCATCATTTACACGTTTTCAAGTTTGTTTGCTAGATTCAGTGTCCTTAAAGGGACACAGATGTTAATTTAAAATGCATTTATCCTCTTTTGAAACAGATTAATCTGATAGAAAGAATTCATTTCTTCGCTGATTAATAAGACAAAGCTCTGGAAACATTTAAAATAAAACCTGTTGCTCTCTTTTGATCGGCATGTCTACATTTGAGGCTCAGCACAGTGGTTGGTTCACTTTTTCAAGAGAGAAGACTTCATTTGTTGTATCTATGAACAGACAGGCATCCTTTTAAAGTTCCTACAAACATGTCACCGAAGTTCAGATAGAGATGCAAGCATAGCTTTTCTAGATTTGTCATTCATCATTCATGTTTGTAGGAAATAAGTGATGGCATAAATATTCACCCCCTTTAAAGTGACGGAGCTAAATCAACAGAGGTCCAACTAATCTGTGCTCTCAAAATTAATGAAATGGGGATCACCTGAGTGCAGTGGATGTGTCACAAGTGATTGAAGTATAAAGACACCTGTATCTGGAAGGTCCATCATGAAGACAAAAGAATACTCCAAGCATTCAGAGAAAAGGCTATTGAAAAGTAGAAGTCAGGGGATGTAGACAAAAAAGTACAAGGCACTCAACATTTCCCAGATTTCATCATCAAGGCACATGTGTTAATCTGCCTAGATCAGGCCGTCCTCACAAACTGAGTGATGGTGCAAGAAGGAGACTAGTGAGAGAGTCTACCACGACACCTATGTCTTGTTTGAAGGAGTTATAAGCTTCAGCAACTGAGATGGGAGAGACTCTGCATACAACAACTGTTGGCCAGGTTCTTCACCAGTCAAAGCTTTATGGGAGAGTGGCAAAGACAAAGACACTGTTGAAGAAAACTCAGATTAAATCTGGACTAGAGTTCAACAGAAGGCACGCAGGGAGCTCCATGGTCAAGTGGAAGAAAGTTCTTTGGTCTGATGAGACCAGAATGGAGCTTTTTGGCCATCAGACAAGATACCAAACACTGCACATCCCCACTGTGAAGCACGGTGGTGGCAGCATCATGCTGTGGGGATGCTTCTCAGCAGCAGGCCCTTGACAGATTGTAAAGGTAGAGGGTAACATAAATGCAGCAAAACAAAGGAAAATCCTGGAGGACAATCTTATTCAGTCTGCTCTGCGAGAGCTACAGGATGAATGTTCTAGAGCGGCTGAGTCAAAGCTCAGACCTCAATCCAATAGAGAATTTGTGGCTGGACTTGAAAAGGGCTGTTGAAGCCCAATCCCTGTGCAACCTGACAGAGCTTGAGCAGTTTAGCAAAGAAAAATGAAGTAAAATTGCTGTGTCCAGGTGTTCAAACCTGATTAAGACCTATAACACAGACTCAGTGATATGATTACAGCTAAGGCATTGACTAAATACTGACTTGAAGGGGATAAATATCACTGATTATCCATCACATATTTTTATTTATTTGACGTTCCTTTTTCAAAATCTGTTTTCCCTTTTGACATTAAAAAGTGTTTGTTTTTTTAAGACTTTTTTTCATTAAAAAATAATCCCATTGACCATGACTGATATGTAAAATCAATAAAAGAACATCCAAGGGGGTGAATAGTTTTTACAGGTACTGTATATGAGCCCTGGAGTCTGCTCCTGTCAGACCAGATTTCCTTGTTTATTTGTTACTTAGTACTTTAACGAATACAGAGATGATGATCTTTACTTCACACTCCTCTGCCACATGCATACCTGCTGCCTGTTGGTTTTATCAGATCTTATGTAAAATAGTTTCATTCTGGAAAATAAACAGTTTGATTGAGTTATAGTGAATAATTTGACTAAAAAACATGCACACATAACAGGTAGGTCATGATATTGCTAAATTTGGCTGATTAAATGAAAACCAGCAAATGAAAGTTATCTGGGAGCGTCTCTTATTTAACAGAGTCAGTTGATCAAGATGTCTAAAAAGAGCCTGGATTCCCAATGAGAGATACAGCCAGCCTCCTGTGCTAAAATGAGGATCATGGGTAATCTTGTGAAGTTTTCACATTCTTTGGTATCTGTGTAAAGATTATAAATGAAGGCACAGATGTCAAAGGCCACTTTTTTTTTCTTATCGGTCAAAATTGCATTTTCTCTGATTTTACACACACTGTTTGGTAACGTAACTCTTAAAAGTAGCTCATAACGTCACGATTGCTGCCATTACAGTGTAAGTTATTATAAAACTGCTTTACACACTGAGAAAAGTACATAAGTAAGCACCTGTTGTTGTTGTTTTTTTTTTTTGTTTGTTTGTTTTTTTGCTTTGCCAAAAAAAATGAAACCCTTTATTCATGTTGGTAATATTGTTTAGAGGAATGTGTTGACTCTATCATAGTCCTACAGCCTAATTTATGGCCCATAATCTGTAACTTTTTCATTAACATACATCTATTATATACATGATGAATACGTCGTTTTGTAGTGGTGTCTGAATTCTGAGTGAGCATTTTTATCACTATATAGTGCACTCATTCTTTCCCACAATGCATTATGAAAAGTAGTAGATAGCCAATGGTCACTAGCCCAGCAAACATGATGGACTAACGAGAGGAGTACAGGAACACATATAAAAACATTTTTATGCTTTTTTGTTTGTTGGTTTTTACCGAAGTACTTAATCTGTAAAAAAAATTTTAAGGATTCAAAACAAGTCACTTTTTTCCCTTTGATGATTAAAAGACATGAGATCCTCATCTTTCTGCAAAAATATATGATCATACACACAAAAATGTGTAGGGGAGACTGGGGACAGTTGTAACATTTTTGACATTTCTGTCTCTAACTTTGAGCTCTTTTAACCCAGTATATCAAACTGCTATACAAACTTGTTTCGAGTGTCTGCTAATAAATGGCCTAGAAGATTCCTGTGCAACACAAACAGAAAATGCATGGCTTAATCTCAAATACAAGGAGTAAATGTTACAACTGACCCCATAGTCCGGGTCAGTTGTAACATACCTTGGGGTAAAATGTAACATTGTGAAATAAGGCCCATGACAATGACTTAAGATACTGAAAGCTTTTTGTTCAAAAATGTTTAAACAAAATTGCTGTGGTTCTGCAGAGTACAGGACTTAAACTACACTAACATCTGAACATTTATAAAAATAAAACTGTACAAAAGGTGCAACTGTGCACTAGCTTCAACAATCAAACATTAGCGTGTGTGTTTGTCTAACACTAAAATAAAAATGAACAAAGTGTGATAACATACACTGACTTCAACAAATGAACATAGGTGTGGGTGTGTGTGTGTGTGTGTGTGTGTGTGTGTGGGGAGGAGGTTGTATACGCCTAGCTTGTTAGTTGGTGTCAGTGTCAGACAGACAGGGGTGACAGGTGTATGGCACTCCTGGAGTGCAACCTTCATGGGCCCACAGATTACATGTCATGCACTTAACCCAGGCTTCTTTTGGATTTGAGTCATTGAAGTGTTTCATGCAGATAATACAGAAATTATCATCATCAGAGGACTCTGTCTCCTGTGGCTCACTGTTCCGGGTTTTCTCCTTTTTATTTCCTGGAGTTTTCTTTTGTAGCCTGGGACATAGTTGGTTTGCTTTGGAAGTTTTAACATTTTTTAAATGTGACAACCTACCCCAAACAAGTTTGTTACAACTGTCCCTGAGTGCATTAGTGATCAGCTAGCTTAGCTTACAGCTAACAGCCAAAACATTACCACAAACAATCTGAATGAAAGATAGCTAAACAGACACATAATGAAAATGATATACGTTTGATGAGTACAACTACAAAACAGGCTACGTAATCACAAAAATAATTTGAGCAAAAAAAATTACTTTCTTACCTCAAAATTATGTTTTCCCTCACAAATTTTGCTGTGTCTGCTTCAGGGCACTACTTCTTCACATGTGGACTAAGGACTAAACTGAGCATGTGCAGAGTGAATCAGGTGATTCCTATCTTGTTCCTGATTGGAGCAATTGCAAGTGTTACAACTGACCCGTGTTACAACTGTCCCTGGTCTCCCCTACTATTTCACCACTAAAGCCACACTTTTTTATCTCTTTGTATTTTAATTTTTGGTGAAAATATGTTTAGTATCAGTTTTCAGTGAAATTCTGCTGTTAATTTTGATTATTAGCTGTTGTCATGGAAACCTAAAAACCGTTGCTCCTAAACGTTTTAATTGTGAGACAGCGATGACATCATCACCCATGTCCGGAGTAGCGTCTGAAATCATTCTTGTGTTCTGCAGTTGAGTCCACTATGTATCTGAAGGAGTACTGAGGCAAACTGCAGGAATAGGACCCCCCCCCATGGAGTCTAGACACTAGAGGTGATGTTGAGAGATACTGGATCAGATGAGAAGTGGAGATCTGAGAAGCTGGACCAGGAACCAATGAGGTGGCATGGAGGAGGAGATGGGCAGGAGACCCGTGTGGATCTAGACCATAGATGCTGATTAACTGAATGGAGGTGGCTGGGGTGGAGGAGGGTCTACACTGAAACAACTGGCTGACCATGAAAGAGTGAATGACAGATCTAAAATCTGACAGGTGTATGATGATTGGTCAAAGCAGGTTGTGGCAGAATTTTATTAGCTGAGTATTTAGGAGAGTGAACGTCCATAATCAGCCGATCACCAGAGCGGGAAGACAGAACGAATGGAAAAGGGAGAGATATGAACGAGTGGTGGCAAAGGAATGAGTAGAAACTGCTTAAACTGTCACTGAGCTCCACTGAATTTACAACTTTATATTTATGATTTTATATACCTATATGGCTTTATCCTTATAATAAGTGTACCCTTTTCATTGATTTATTGGTTTAATCCTGTAATAATTTATTTTTTTTTTCTCTATTGACTGTATTTAATAACTTTCTGACTTTATTTTCATGGATTTTCGGCTTTGACCTCCTGAAAGTATAAATTTCCTCTCATACAGCCTTAAACACATAGATTAAACACTTTCTCCCTGTAAATTTACATCATAATTTTGTATTCTTACAAACCTCTTATCTTTAGAGTTTATTCTCATAAATTTACAGCTCTAATCCTGTAACCTTATAGTTTTATACTCCTCTAAATTGATTTATTGTTGTTATATAATGACCTTAATCTTTAAACCACTGTTTTCTTTTAAATGGCTCAAATCCTTAGTCAACCAGCCAGTCATGTTTGTGTTTTTATGAACTTTTTTGAGATAGCAGCATTTTTCAGGTGATAATTTGGGGAAACTGCACCTTCACTATGTTCATATTTTAACTCTCCTTCTTATCCATGGCGCTGCTCGCTCTACAGCTTTGTGTCTGCAGGTTGAACTCTGCAGCACATCTTTAAGAGCCAAAGCTGGCTGTCCTCTTCCTTGGACACTTGTTGAGAGGCTGAAACATCCACACAGGCTTAAAGCAGATCGAGCGTATGAGCTCAGTGAGGCTCCAATCCCCTCTGATCTGGTAAAAGCAGCTGCTCTGCTCTCTCACGTTGTTCAAATGAATGACTGAAGCAGAAAATTCAGACGTTTCCTCTCCTGCTGCAAGTCAAGCGTGTCACCATAAATCCATCATACGTCCTCACAAATCTTTCAGCTCTAACCATCGGTCTACAGAAGAGGTTTAACTGGAGGAAAAATCAGTGTATGTGAGGATAGATTTGATTTTATACACAGGCTTATTTGTCTCAATCTCTGCTTTATTTGTAGCATCAGGATGAATTTGAATGGTAGCCAGATTAACCCCCTCTCTCTTTAATTGTTTCCACATTTCTCCGTCTCAATGAGGTAATAGCTTTTATTTAAAGTGGGCCGGGCCGCCAGCACAGCCATTATGTGTCATTAGCTCTGTGTGCAGCTCTGGTTTGATTTGTGAAGCGTCTGATTGGTCACACACCCTGTGGGAAAATAAGAAATAGCATTTTTAAACTTAAAAATATCAGAGTGGAAACTATGTGCCAGTCATCAGTCATCAATGAGCTTCTACTGAGACAGACAGGTGATGAAGAGCTGCAGCCTCCACCAAACTTTAATCAGAGATGTTTGTTTGGAGCTGATACTGATCAGTTTATAATGATGTCAGAGCTATGAAGTTCATTATTCCCAACCAAATAGCTTTAAAGCAGTGTTTTATTTTGAAAGAGGGAGCGGCAGTAATGTATTAAACAGACATTTCTGTTTAAATCAACATGAATCAGGAGTTTTGGTAACCTTGCAGAGCAGATGGATACGCCCGTTTCTGTGTTTCTCACTGGCAAATCCATCTTGCAAAGCTCCCGTCTGAACCATATGGGGCGGTAAGAAAGTGACAGGACCAATCAGCGTCGAGGGGCGGTACTTTCAGGTGCGGCAGAGTTGTGACATAAGCAAGCAGCAACAAGAGGTTGGTGTAGTTATGGATGAAGACATTAGCGTGGATGCTGCTAAAGCGCCAGTTTGATCAGAACTTGACAACATTGGCTATGTTAGCTACATAGCTCAGTTATCTACAAAGCTTATGTAGCAACTACGTTTGCTGTGTTAGAATGTTTTCATGAAGGACAGGTTGAGCTTGAGATAAATGGTCTGTGAAAGTGGCCATCAGAAGGCTGGTTGTCTTTGATACTTTGGGTTCACTTTTCTCAGTTCATCTTGCAAAAGAGTGGTATTATGACTAAAACAATGAGTTGAATCCAGATATTCAAACAACATGGCTCACTTTAGGTTTTATATGGAACTAAAATGCCTTCATTTCACATAGCAAAGTATATCTAAAACAGCCAAAGTGTTAAGGCCCACTCAGATCTCCATCAGGGCCGTTGTCATCAGTAGTAACAATGCTCTTAGTGCTGAATTTGAGTGTATATTTTTAAATGTAATGTAAAACATTTTACTGTTCACTGTGCTTTCCTCTGACCTCAGTGACCTCCCCCACAGGTCGACTTTATTATACCTGCAGCCTGACGCCAGCCTGATTTACCGCCTGTGTTAGTGCTGGAGCAGACTCAACCCTCGGCTGGGCTGTTAAACCTACACCACAGAGGGGGAGAGTCCCCGTACCCCTCCTCCACCCACAGATACACGGTGCCTCTCCATACATACCTACTTCATCCAAATACACTCTCCCTGTACACATACCATCAGGGTGTGTCTGTAAAATCCTCTGTTGATTCTCCTGGAGACTTTCTCTTCAAATAGACTGTTAGGGTGGATCCATCTGCTCCTACAGTTGAGGTGGTCCTGGGTGATGCAGTGAAAACTGAACAGGTATAAAACACAGGAGTGAGCACATATACAGTATGCTGCAACAATCAATCTTATCACACTGAACACATTTGGAGGTGGTCATGGCCACATAAAGGGGATAGGGTGAACTGAATACTTTATGACTACATTAGACTGAAATACATGGAAGGGTTTTACATTTTTACATAGATGAAAATATCATACTGGTAGAATGTGTCACTGGCAAGAAAAACACAGTCCAGTTTCACCACTGGTAAATGCTTTTCAAAGTTAAAGCCCAGCTAAGCTTTTATGTGAAGAAACTCTTTTATCCTGTATTTTTCCAGCTCAGTCATACAATGAGGTAGAACAGCAGGGTGGCACAGCCAACACACACACACACACACAACAGGTGTGTAAGTCATGACAGTGCAAGCTGAAGCTGACATACGCCGCTGATGTCATGCAGCAAACATGAACCTCAAATCAATCATAGAGAGTGAATTAAATATTTTGAAGCTTCTCTTTTCAGCTGGAGTTTCAAGAATGACCCTGTTTTTGTGATTTCTGTGTCTTTATTTTTTTCTGTTGGGCTTTTTTGTGTTGGAGAGGGGGCATTATGTGTGACACTCTGACTGCAGGCTGGTGTGAAGGCAGGGAGCTCTGGGCAGTCACTGCTGTGCCTCAGTAGACGTCACAGCTACACATAATTCTTGGTAATTAAGATCTCCTTTTAGGCCCCACCACTGAGACGAATTCAGGAGCATACACAAAAGTTTTTTGTTGTATTGGGGTTTTATCTACACTGAATGGTGTTTTTGGTGACTGTAAATGGTACTTTTTGAAAACGGGCCCCAGAGTGCACAAATCCGTAAACGACTACCGTGGACAGCCAGCTGCATCTTTCTTGAAAAAATTACGTTGCACATAGCGTAGCTCTCTTAAGACGTCTACGCAGGTCTGACTAAAACAACAATGGTGGAATACAGGGTTGTGTTCGTGCTGCAGAAGCTACGGCGCAATCTGATGCTCCTTTACCACCACAAAATGCACACACCACATGTTCTTAAATCCAACACAGAGAATAACCAGAAGAGCAACTAGAAGAAAGTTTGTGGCAGTTTTCTGTGATCTTCTTCTCTCTGTTGGTGAATTTCTGTGGCAGTGTTACAGCGCCACGTACAGGCTTGGCATATGCACTACAGCGTTTTCAGTCATTTTCAGTGGTTCCGTGCTTACGCGGACATTTCCTGAAATGATCCTGTCTTTATGGAAAACTTCTTCAAAAAGAAACTGCAATATATCGTTTTCATCTCCATGCAAACAGGGCCTTAATCACCTCATGTTGAACCTTAAAGGCGGCCTTACATTTGACGACTTTGTGAGGCCTCAAAGTTGCAGGGAAAATTACAAAGTCAGAGTAAAATCATAGGAGTCTTGCTCAAGCACCCCTTAGTCATTAGGTGTAAGGTGGTTATAAGACTCGATCAGAGCAGTCAGTCTTTGTGTAAATTATGTTTTTCAGTGATGTGACTGTCATCAACAACCAATGGGAGCCAGTGTTGTGTTTAGGCACAGTAAATCATTTCATTTTCAGAACATGAATGTGAGTGTAGATCAGTCTGGAGCTGCTGAATGTCCACTCATAACTCAACAGATTGAAAAACTTTTCTGCCCAGAGCTGCAGTCAGATCTCTGCAGCGCTGTTTGTGCATCTTGTCTGTCAGTTCATTCCAGGCTGAGATGACAGGAATGGTAAACCTCCACTGGGATTTTCAAGGTAAAAGTGGTACTTTTATTCTGAAGTGTTTCCAGGATAGTTTGTTGCAGTAACATGCAACATTGCTTCAGTGTTTGACTTTCCTTTCATTTCTACTGGATGTAAATGATTTAAAAACATCAGATCATAAAAGATATTGACTGAAATGGGATCTCCTTCTACTTCTAAATCTTGTTCTCTGCCCAGAATTGTTGTTGTGATGCATGATGGGA
The DNA here is from genome assembly GCF_018320785.1 of Cheilinus undulatus. Classification (NCBI taxonomy): domain Eukaryota; kingdom Metazoa; phylum Chordata; class Actinopteri; order Labriformes; family Labridae; genus Cheilinus; species Cheilinus undulatus. The sequence continues at coordinate 9,253,491 of NC_054876.1, forward strand.
AGGAATCATGGAATTCTAGTCTTGTAATTAGTGACTTACAGTCTTGCAAAATCTCAGTCTGAGACAAAAAACTCAATAGCTTTCTGACAAATCATCTTTAGATGTGAGAGGGTCTCAGATGTCACTGAGTATTTTAAAAGTTTTAGCAAAGTCCTTTAGCGTACGGCCAGCCTAAGATGCCAGAGTATACTACAGCTTCCAGTGTGGTAACCTGGCTCCTCTCTACCTCTATATCTAGGGATTTTGGAAAGGTTTTTTTCAGGGAGTATTTTGCTTTGATAACACCATTTTGTCCTTGCATTGCCAGCCTCTCCCTGTAATGGCAGAGTGCAGTTGTGAAATAAAATACTTTCAGCCCACAACCTTGTTCTTGCTCTGCTCCTGGGTCCTCATGGTTGTCTGAGACACAGAGAACTACATAGTGTACCAAAGATGATATTCCATTTCATCAGACAATAATCCACCTACTCATTGTTTTGAAATGTCTGTGGGGATGTGCCTTACTATTATTTAACTGAAATTACAGTTCGGGCTTTTTGGGTGGCTGTTTGAGCCAGGGCTCATCCTCAGAGACTTCTTTGCATAATTCAAATGTATTCTAATGATTCTGTGTTGACTCTTGGACCCTATTTTACATCCAAAATACACATCTTCATCATTAAAAGTTTTTTTCAAAATGTGTACTCTATTACTGGATGATGCAAATCTATAATCCTGTAGCCCCATGGAGACTGACGCCTCAGGAAATATCCCACCTTTGCCTAAAGGTGAAACTGCTGAAGTCATATACTGTATGTCTTAGGCAAACTTTCAGAAAAGGTGAGGCCTTTTGCCTCCTTCCTGTGTCAGTCAGAACAGCTTTGCTCCTATTTTCAAATAACTTAGCACTGATGAAACTGAAATTTTTTTTTTTAGATTATTCCTGTACCATGCCAAGCTGAAAACTGAATTAATCTTCAGTAAAAACTGAGTTTTTATTTGGATGTCAGTGAAACTTTACAAATGATGTTACTGCTAACTGATAGGACACTGCAGATTTACTAGAATATAAATCACTAATTAGTGTTTGTCTTTTAAATTGTAGTTGTTAAACAAATGCAGTTAGGTTTTTATTTGAAAAGAGACTGTTGAAGGGCCATTACAAGGAGCAGGTAGGTGTGAAGGGTTAAAGTAATTAGCACACTTCTCTGTCACTTCCTGTTGAGGAGCAGCTTTCACATGTTCGGTCCGAGGAGCCGCTCGCTCCTCATCCCTCCTCCTGCTGCCCCTCTCGTGGCCCTGCTGTGGCCCCGCACATTTCCCAGTCTTTTCTAAATAGTCAAGTCCTAATATTTACTTCTCTCTTTCAAGCCGAGGCAGAGCGGGAGCAGGGTGAGCCTGTGGGTGCAGCGGAGCAGAGGTGGCAGGAACTGATGCCCTCATTAATTCTGCGGGAGGGAAACAAACATTTGTCCTTTCAGGGCCCCGTGTGACTTTGTGGAGGGGCTCAGCTGAAGACTGACAGGAGAGGTCCTGTTTGTTGGCTTCACGTTGGTGTGACAGAGCTCTGTGTGTGTGTGGGTGTGTGTGTGTGTGTGAGAGAGAGAGAGAGAGAGAGAGAAAGAAAGAGAGGGAAAGAGTGAGCCTTACCTTTTAAACAGGAAAAGAACTTTAGGAGGAAGCTTTTAAGAAAAATGCACAATTCATTTTTGCTCATGTAGAGGAATCTGTGACTGATAAAACAAAAAGATTACAAATGCCTGATTATAATAAGACACATTTTATTATTTGCCACATATTTACAACCAGCAAACAATGAAAAAGTGGGATTTTCAAATCCCAGGAGGTGCAATGTCTCTTTAAGGTGAAAAATGTGTCAAAGATCCATTTAAAGCCTTGTTTTAACTTGAATATCTTGCTGCAGAGATGTTTTAGATCACATTTCATTCACAGAATAAGAAAAAAAAATTCTTTTTTTGCAGAAATTGTGAAAAAATCAGACTCATCAACCATGTTTATGCTCTCTCAATAGTAATTTTATTTGATTTTTTAATTATAAAGAGAAAAAATAAGACAAAAATTGTTAGTTTAATACCGCAAATCATATTCATATTGCACCATAGGTCAAAATAATCAAAATTCAGTAGTTTTTCACAACCGTTCAGTCATGGGGAAAGTGCAGCATGTTTGCAATAAAGGAATGGTTTCCAACATTTCATAATCACAGGTACTCTGTAGGACATATGGAGGAGTAGAAAAGTTTATTTCTGGAGATCACATTGTTATCAACGTTTTAATAAAGCAGATTTTTTTTAGTGCAATCTGGTATACCACGTTACAAATACTTGACACTTAACTCCATGTTTACCAATCTTTCTTTTTCCTCTGCACCCCCTACTCATAATTAAGATGAGCTAAGCCCCCCCCCCCAGGACTCACAGAAAATTAAATACGAATTTCAGTTTTTTCCAGTGATAAAATCAGAACAGAGCAGGCCAAGCCACCTTTGTTCTAGCCAAAAGTTCTGTGCATAAATAATCCTTCGTGTGCCTGATCATTACTGCAAAAAAATCTTAGAAATCTAATTTTGACAACCTCAGAGCTGACAGAGCCCCAGTCCCCTATGGGGGCCTGGACCTCGACGACTAATTACTTAACACATAAGCCAAGCTTTTGCTTTTAAACATGCATGTCTGAAGAAATTTAAAATGTCCATATTTCCTTTCTAAGACAAATTCAGATCTAAAGCTAGCGATAAAAAAATGGAGCGATGGCTTCACAGAAAAAGTTCCAGCTCAGACTTGGGTCAGCAGCAGCAGCAGGGGTCTCCAGGTCAGTCACCAGAAAGCCTAACAGCAGCTCTACCACCTGAGAAATGTAAGGCTCTGGGGCTGACACCGGCTGATATTAGAGCTTCGAGGCTTTGTAAATATCAGCCTGACTTTTTGAAATATGGTTTTTCATGCACGTCCAAAAACTACACGGAATACCCGCTGTGTGTTTTTCATGTTTACAAGCTCTCAGCAACATAAACGTTCAAAATGAAACTTGGGCTGTTTTCTCCCGACTGTGTTTCGTTTAGGCTTTAATTAGTATGTGTTGATGGCTGTTTTCTTACAGTTAAAAGAAAAATAAAGCGGACACCAGTGCATGTTAAACTGGGTTTGTGACTCAAAAAGGTTGAGTACCACTGGTCTAGTCCCTGAGGCTGTGCACGTCATAAGTGTTGTGACTCTGACTGGCCTGTTAATGATTGTGACAGACAGAGGCACAGATGTGATAGAACTGAAGAAACCAGATTAAACTGTATGCTCAGATTTAAACACATTATTGGGGGGAAAGCCAGGTGTGTTAATCTGATTTCTCATGATTTGGTCAGGGCTTTTATCCAATGATCTATTTTGGATTATGTTGTTTCAATGACTACTTGGATAATTCCAGAAAACAGATACAGATCAGAGATCAGATTATCAGTGTGCATGTTGTACTTTGCATTGTTTTAGACTTTGTTTTGAGAAAGACTAGAAACAACAGAAATGCTCATCTGACACTTACATTGGCACCAAATTTAACTGATAAAGAAGCAGAGAGAAGGTTTACAAAAGAGAAGGGAAAAAGGATCCTGAATGACTAAAACCTAAAAGTCACAGGACTTATTTTGAAAAGATTGCAGGGAAAATACATTTGTTTTAATTTGAATGGAGAACAACACAGATTTACACCCTTTAAAGATCCCAGAGGATTTCTGCAAGCATACAAATGACCAGACAACTCAATGGCTCCACTCCAGCTGGGGCTACAGTCTGACTGTCATGATGCTGTTACTGTAAAACAACCATTGTCGAGGCTTTATTGTTATTCCTGCTTTCTTTACATTGTGCTACAGCAGAATCATAATAAGATCCAGTAGGAACAGATTTCCAGTCATTGGAGTCTGATTTAATGTTTATCTGAAGCTGGGTAATGATTAAGGAAGGTCTTTCTCAGAGTCTGAGGAGCAAACAAAGCCTTTACATCAACCATCTGCTGTTTTAGCCTCACAGTATCTGATCATCTCTGCAGATACTCAGTAGACATTAGTGCCAGTCACATCTATCATATATGATGTACAGTGATTTTATTAGCTGTTTATTATGACACCGTACCCCTCCCCTTCCCACCACCCTCTTTCACTTTGTCACATTTGGAGAAGATGTGTGAAAATCATTTCCTCTTTGTTCCATTGAGGCACAGTGTTGACGGCTAATCTGGATTGAGCTGCATTCCTGCACGGGTCTGGTCCCAGAAGAATTTGCATCACAATTTTTTATTCCACTGAGCCGTGCTGGTTCAGCAGCAGCAAGCACAGATTCCAACGGCGGACGCTCAGCTTATCCCTAAAAAAAATCAGTGATGACAGCTTTTTATTGGATGACAAGGACTTTGGCACCGACAGAGTCATTCTTCAAGAAGAACTGATTTACTTTAATCTTTTGAATAAACATTATCAGCCATCTACTCAGAAAATGTCATATTAATATTTATGAATTAATGTCCTTTCAAGACCAAAGACAACAGATGACTTCATGTGTTGGTGAGCTTAACAACAGGAAGAGTGGCTGCTCCAGTTTACATCCTCTGGATATATCTCTGACAGTAGGATTAATGTACACCGAAAATAAAAACACAAAAAACACATTAAACAGGGAGCTCATGCCTCATCGATTTACATAAGAGACCCAGTACCAGAAACATCTGTCTCTGTTAGTAGTCGGAGTGTGTGAACAACAGAAGACTCGTCCTGTGGCTCTGCATCCTCTTGAATACATCACATTAACATAGACCAGTGATCTTCAACTGGTGGCCCAGGGACCATATCAGGTCCTCCAAAGCTCCTCATCTGGCCTCCAAAAGATTATTACATTCAGAAAAAGTGAGGAGAGGAATAAATGTCTTGATTTTTAGGGTATATTTTAATCCTTAGCTATCAAATCAATTCCAAAACAATCAAGACTGCAGCATTTTTATCAGAAATGCCTAAATGTTTTATCCATGTTTTACGGAAATCCCTGTCAGCTAGTATTTGTGAATATGATGCATGATTAACATGCACTGATTAATCCAGTCCATGATTAAATCTGCAGTTTTCTCTATCAGACTTCCACTTCAGGCTCTTGGAGAGGACAGGTTTCCTGCCATGCAGTCAGAACAGAAGACCTGATTCCTTCCTGTATTTTTCACCTCTCAGCATATCAGCCTCAAACCCAGAGGTGGAAAACATGGCAGCCCTAGAAATATGTAGCAAAATGTTTCAATCGCCCCCTGGTGATTGGCTGCAGTATAGGTGATAGAGACTGATCTCACATTTCATGCCTAAAATGACTTACATTATGAAGGAAAATATATAAACTAATACAATAATTTGTTAATTAGACAAAAAATATTTGTTTTATTTTAGTTAAACTGAAAGTCTGGCCTTTAACTTAATGTAGACCATCATCTTAAATCGTTTTAGTGTTTTGGGTTTTATCTCACTCTATTTTAGTTTCTGGATTGTTCTTTAGTAATCTCTCTTTATGAGTTTTACACTTTTTTTAATAACGTTGCATTGAGCTGTTCTTTAGTGTTTTATTCTTATTTTGGTACCTTTTATTCTGTTTTATTTAATTTCAATTTATTCATTATTATTATTTTAAAATGTAATTTTATGTGACTTTGTTTTTACATTTCAACCCGACTTCCAGTGTTTCCTTATTTTGAATTTTAAGATTGTGCTTCCTCAATACCTATGTTTCTGTTCTTAAAGAATCCATTATTTATGACTATTTTGCTAATGTTGTGTATAGGATTAACCTGAACCACCTAAACCACCCTAAACTACTCATAGACAGCATTTGGGAAAGGGCAGAGGCTTGAAAAAAAAACTCAGAGGGTGATTGGATGAAGTTCTGTCTGTCACATCTTTACAGGCCAATTAGAGCAACAAAACACGTGACGTAGCCGCTATCAAGCTACATCCCTACTGAAGATCAAACTTCATAGAGAACCGCAAAATGCGAACCATAGCGACTGTAGACATGTCAGTACACAACTTTTGTCGTTTTTGAAAAGAAAACAACTCACTGCTGTTCTTTGTTCTTCTTTCAACAAAGAAATGTCGTCAAGTTTTGATAAAACTGGTGCTTTGGCAGCATCCATGCCAATCTCTTTCGGCATAATTGCACCGGCTTCTTGTTGCTGCTTGCTTACGTCACCACTCTGCCGTGCCCGAAAGTACTGCCCCCTGACGCTGATGGTCCTGTCACTTTCTAACCGGGCCCAAACGGTTCAGTCGGGAGCTTTGCAAGATGGATTTGCCAGTGAGAAACACGGAAATGTGCGAATCCATCTGTTTTGCAAGGTTATTATGGGATGGGATGGGTTGGGGATGTTCTTGTGTTTCAAACACATGGGCCAGACGTGGCCATCGCACAGGTCTGGTGGATCTAGGATCATGGACTTCCTAGAGCACCTCCCTTTTTGCATTGTTTGTACTGGATGGAAATACAGTAGCCTTGGTTCAGCACGTCAGTCAAAGGTTCGTAGGTGTAAAGCAGAAAGCCCTCCACAATAAAGGCCTGAACATACCTGAGGAATGTCTGCAGTCATCAGAGCTTCCATAGTCGAGCACACTGCCGTGTAGTAGTTTCCTGTGAAATTTTACATTTCCCACAATCCTTGTGTGTTTTTTACATTTTTCTGTCATGGCGGAAGAAGATGTATGGATGGATGGATAGCGTCCTACGCTGATGAAGCCGCTGACTTTGCAAAGCAATAAAATTAAGAGACGGCGGTATGTACAGCCATTAAATGCCACAAGAGGCGAGGAAGGGGAGTATGCCATGTTAGTGAAGGATGTGCGAAGTATTGACATGGAAAAATAAATTTCAGTACTTCCAAATGACAGGTGAAAACTTTGATGATCTAGTTGGGCGCCTAGCCCCACTCCATCTCCACTCTGGGAGTCACCGCTGAACCATCAACGCTGCACAGAGGAACAACATGCAGGTCGGTGTCACATTTATGTGAAAGGTTTATGTGAAAAATACATGCCGAGCAGTGTTTTGTGTGACACCAGTATGCGGAGCGGAGTCTGCATGGTCATAAAATTTGAGCTTTGTACGCAAGGGCCTTGCGAACGTCCACTTTGAGTCCGCAGAGTCCATTCCGCTTATGTTCCGCCCAAGTATGTTTGGGCCTTGAGGATGTAAGTCTCTTCCTTCTTAGTGTCAGACTTTAGAATGATCTCGGTCTCCATTCAAATTTCTCAGACGTCACCAATTCTTTAACTTTTACTCATCATGCCGTCCATGTCCACAGCAGTGCTGACATCGTACCGCTTAAAGACATCTTCACCAACAACAATATGATCCCGGGGTATGCAGAAGTCATCCTGATGGATTACACACAACAGTTATTTGGGTGGGGTAAACTCATGTTATTTTTATTATTTATAGTTATTTATTTTTGTTTGTGTGTAAAGCACTTTGTGCTACAATGTTTTGTATGAAAAGTGCCATACACATAAAGATTGATTGACTAAAGATTGATTGATTGATTGATTGATTGATTGAATGATTGATTGAAAGTTTTGGGACTCCAGCCAACCATGATGAGAGCCATCATCCACAAAGGGAAAAAACTTGTGGTGAACAGTGGTGTTAAATATTTGACAACTTTTTATGCACTGGTGTCCCACCACATGCATCAAGTGCCTTTTTTTGCCCATGCCCCCCAAACATCCTGAGACCACCAAGTTTTGAGTTGATAGTGTCCTTGACTGGCACCTCTAATCCCTGAGTCCAACAGATGTTCGCACCAAATTTTGATCCTTAAAATCTTTCTTTAAAGTATTAGATTGAAAGCCTAAAAAATGAAGAGTCCTGGCAGACACTCCTCAATCCCTCTGACAGAGCGGACACAGAGCACTTCACAGTGATGGACGGCCTCTCCAGCACAGAGGCTCTCACACTTCTCCTCAGCCTGCCAACTGGGGATTAGCATGACAGCTTTGACTGCTGGCCTCCGACCCCCCCTCCTCAAAACCTCCACTAACCTCTGCAGTTCCCTCACACTGTCCTCTGAAACAGCCCCACACCTCTACCCTCTGACCCACCGTCAGCCTCCTGCATTCCTGGCTGCGTCACATGGTCGTGGAGCTGGGCCGCTGCTGCCCCGGGCTGAGAGAGTACCAGCGCGGTGCCAACATTCCTGTCTGACGGGCGTTTTGTTGCAGGGATTTCCTGTGGGCTTTCATGCCAGCGTGGAACAATTACTGCTGCTCAGCAGTCACTGACTGTGACAGGTGGACCTCAGCCTGCGGACGTCCCACCTATCATCTGCCTCTGGCCAATTTGAGCTTAGTGCTGACAGGGGGGCCCTCTATATTTGCATCTCATTTTAGGAGCCTCCCCAAAGAGTCAGCAGTTTCGATCATCAGCTGAAATGCTGAGCAATTCAAGGGCCGGTTTCAACTTTCCAAAACTGGTCTTAATGATCTTTTAAGAGATTTTCAGAGGAGCTGAACTATCAGCAGAGGTCTCATTCCTCCCAAACACTAGAAACTGTTAAATAAAACTGGTAAAAACACAACGCCTAATTATCTATCTATCCAAATATGATTTAAATTTTATCCAATTAAAGTTTGCATAGATTTGGATTCAGTCCCTGCTAACATCAAAAGGATGATGGAGGAGAAGAAAGTTGGGATGTGTGTAGGCTGTGAATAGGGGAGGCTCATAAAGAACCAGAAGAAATACATATGCAGTACTGTGAGCATTTTCCTAATGTTGGGGTTAGAAAGCAAAAATAAAATGTTATATTGTGTAATACTTCGGCAATAGGCAAATAAACACCTTTTAATTTTAATCCGTTGCTCATCCAATATTGCTCATTAAAATCGGGAAATTCTAGTTAAAAATACATTAAAATGCATGGATACTCATAAAATGACTTTTTTTGCTTGGCTGGCTGGCTAAGGGGGTCCTGTGTAATTTTCTTTTGGAGCCCAAAATCCCTAGCTACACCCCTACCTTTTGCCTGTTGAGATGTTTTGATTTCCAGTGCAGAAACAGTCCAAGATACTTAATGATGCTATCAGACAGACTAGGAGCAGATGTTTGTCTTTTATATGAGTTGTTTTATTTGATTATTCTTTGGAGAGGTAGAGAGCAGGTGCAAATGGATGATGGAAGGATTTTCATTACCCACGCTGACTATATGAAAATAAACACGTCAGTCCTAGAATAATCTACTGTAAAAGAGAGTAAAGAACACTGTAGAGTCTGATAACGGATTGGTGCTGTTTCATGAAACAGCTATGATGTGCATAGTAGTCAGTGATACACTCCTGACATCCTCGTCATTCTCTGTATTATGGAGGTTTTTTACTACGTTTACTACTCCATTTATTCTAATGGTAGATCACCTATCCCAGCTTTCACTGGGCGAGAGGTGGGGTGCACCCTGGACTGGTCGCCAGTCAATTACAGGCCTTACATACAGAGACAGACAACCAGGCATGCTCACACACTCACGGCCAATTTAGAGTGACCAGTTAACCTACTGAGCATGTCTGGTGGTGGGAGGAAGCCGGACTACCCTGTACTCCTGTACTTCTGTACAGACAGGCCCTGGCCGGGATGCAAATCAGCAACATTCTTGCTATGAGGCAACAGTGCCCCCTTTTTGAGAACAGCACAGACAAAAATGTTTGGTCACTTTCTTAGTTTTTAAGCTTTGTTGTAGACATTATTATATGATGTTTTCTCTGACCAGTAACAGATCAGGGAACATATTTTTTTATGCAGTGTTTGTTAGAGTGCTGCCATTCGTGCCTGATTGTCTGAATATTTTCAGTACCAAACCCAGTGTATACCGTCGTTTGCAGGGCTCAGTGCCCTGGGCAGAAAAAAGGCTCAAGACCAGTGGTTCCCAACCTTTATTCCACTGAGTCCCCCACATTTGTATGAGCTAAAAGTGATTTCAGACAGTATGAAGGAACCTAACCCCCCCCCCCCCCCACATCTATGGCGCCCTCCCAAAGGGGTCCTGGACCAAGGTTGGGAACCAGTGCTCTAGGCACCCACTGTTTTTATTGCTTTGCTCTTTAAGCTCTCACTTAAAAGCAGTTTAACTTTTGGATCAGTGCTGCACCCATCAATCTCACTGCTTCCCTTCTGGCCAGTCAAACTTTAGAAGACGTCTTTTTTCTGCCATTTTCTGACAATAGGAGAAAGTCCAGCTGTTGTCATGGTAACTAAGGATGTTGTCTGACAGTTTAGAAAGGAAAACAATACCCCAAAGTTGTTTATTCTGCTCGTGTTTCTGCTCTCAACGTGAAGTGCCTGGAGTCGTACAACTAAAATATCAAACATGTCAGAAATCCAGTTGGGAGCAGCTTGTCGTGTCGTAGTCGGGCTGTGGCTGGCCGTCATCTGCCCCTGTACACAGCACGACAAACGACGCCCGATCCAACTGAAAGTCGGCACGACTTCCAAATGAGTCATGTGTCTCAAAATTTGTGTCTGCATTGGACAAAAATCGCACATTGTACACCCGACTTAAAGCTGAGAGATCTGGATAATTGCATTCCACTTGAACAGTCCACTTCTGCTTTGAGGGCTAGGGTTGGGGTTAGGCTGAAAATGAAACTGAAACTTAAGATCATGTCCTTAAAAAGAGCTCTAACTGGCCCATATAGAACCACTTGTTTTTTTCTGCAAACTTTTTGACGATCTCATGAGACAGCATCTTGTATAACAGAACGAAAGGATAGAGAATACATCTGTTTCTTGGTCATGAACATAAATATCAGCCTTAAGAATCAGAATGAAAAATAATCATGATAAAAGCAAGATTGCAATCCAGCCATAAAAAAAGAAAAAAAATGTGATTTGAATTTTTTCATTATATCTTGAAATAGGATGTTTTTGTTGACTTGACAGCTGAATGTGGTTTATATTAAATCTACTGAGATCTTTTGGACAAGAAATCAGACAAATGCATGTGCTTTAAGTTTAACAATGCAGTTTAAACAAACTGAACTGAACCAATCCAAAGAGGCCAGGCTTGGATTTCCAGGCTTTTATAACAAACCTAAAGGAAGAATCTTGCTGAGGTCCTGAAGGCCTTTAGGGTCCTGGAGTATGTTTTTCTTTTTCAGCTCAGGTCCCTTCTTCTTATCAGTTTGATTGTCTAAAGTTGGGCTGCACTCCGACCACACAAGGGCCATATTAGCTTTAAATTAGATCATGTTTAGTACAGATTAAATCAGCCCAGCCCCTCAATGAGCTGCAGCTGTGTGTCCGGCTCTATTTTGGCTGGACTATTTGAAGAGGCTTTGATGAGTACGGAGGACTGGATCACTGCAACATTCATCGCTGCAGAGCTCCACCAGCACGCCTTTGTTCCTTCAGTCTGAATTTTTATATTAGATTCAATATGTCCTGGCTGAAATATGGGAGTGAGTTGGCATGAAAGGTGTTCAAAAGAAAGGAAATAGTTAAAAGCCTCTATTTTTTATGTGCTCTGTGAGTTCTCTCTCCTAATACACATGTGCACATACTTTGATTCTTCTGGTCTGTGCTGAGGTGAAGGTCAGAGCACAGATGCCAGTTAAGTAGGTTTAATAGAAGCTGATTACAAAGAGGACAAATGGAGGACTGGAGATCATTTGTGCTGCTCAGGAAGGCTAACCTGCAATTTCTATAGGGTCTGTCTGTGAAATTTTCTGTCTGGTACCTCCTCATGGTAAGTGGGGTAGTCATAGCCAAGAGACGATTAAGATGACCACGTACCTGACTCTCAATCTGCCACTTTTTGACGGACCAGGGAGACAAGTTTTACTCCTGAGATGGTTGCAAGGTGTGCAACAAAAGTTCTATAGAAATGTACAGGGGTGTTTGAGAAGTTACACAGTAGGACAGGGGTTTGATTCCCACATGCATCACATTTTTCTATCTGCTCTGCGCTCTTTGATCTTTGCTAGAGATGATACTAAAAAAGTACTTGGCACCAACAACTTTTGAAAAAATTTTGCCATATGTAAGAGGAGTGGTCGTGAAAGATCCCAGGCCTAACACTAAACCTAGTTGACCCTAACCCTAACAGTAACACTTGTGGGAGGGGCCCCAGGATTTTGGGGGTGGGGTTTGAGTGGCCCATAGATAGGAGTGGTGTGGTTGGTTAAGATCCCAGGTCTTTACATAGCTGAGCACTCCGTTTGGCTAACTCTAACCCTAGCTGACCCTAACCCTAACAGTGACACTTGTGGGAGGGGTCCCAGGATTTTGGGGGTTGGGTTTGAGTGGCCCGTAGATAGGAGTGGTGTGGTCCATGTTCAGTGTGGTACACACCATGATACCAATCAGAACAGTGACTACTTTTCCCAAAACCGACTGGCTGGCAAACTGACTGATTAAGTTTATAGACACATGTGATGCTAATTAAAGGACATGACCCTATGGTCTAATAATTCTACATCTTGTCTAGGGGTGCCATCATTTTTGTCTATGCCATGTTCATTAGATTGTTTTTTTTCAAAAGCAATATCTGATTTCTGAGTTAATTTCTAGTAATTTTTTATGATTACTTTTGTCAGTTTCATGTTATTTCAGTGACTGTTGTTTTTTTTTCTTACTTTGATGGATGGGTACCAACAATGTTGTCCATGTGTGTATGCACGCATCACTCAGGTGCAAGGAAATTCAAAAAGCATCAAAATTAAAAAGGTACCGCCTGCACATTTACTCCTTTTTACAATACATTTTTTTGGATCCCACTTTAATAGTCATTGGTCATTAGTATGTATTGCATCAATAGTGAACATATATTTTACGTTTTTATAAGTCACAGATGAGTCATAGACATGTTGAAATATTCAGATGTGAGTTTGAGTCTGATGAAAAAGCACATGTGGGAGTTGTGATTTTTTCTGGCTTCATTAAGAATAGAGATCCTTTAAAATATATCACCATGTTGTGACTGCTTTTAGCTAAATGGGGAGGGGTGTCATATTGGTAATACTGCCCGTGTGGACGCCATCCGATGGAGCAAAGACATGGCACATCATGGTGCACGCAAGTCCTGTGGGTTTCAGGGGTGAAAATTCCCCATGCTCTCCTTTGGGTTTTACTCCTGAATCCTTCCTGTTCATTTTTAACAGTTTTTCAGTCAGAATGCATTTGTTACACTTAATAGAGTTAATTCAAACATCTGTGCCTTAAAAACGTGGCTAAGGAGATCATTTTTCTTTAACAGTGATTTCAATTGAAGGTAAACAATTTCCGAGAAGCCGAAGGTCAGAGATCTTCACAGGGCCTTGATTGTGTAACGTTCCAAGGGCTCAATTGCTCTCAGATTGGCCCGTCTCTGTGCCAAAGGAGCCCAGGGTTACTGGGGTATTTACTGAGGACAAGAGAAACTAATTATTTGCAATGACACTTTCAGCCTGGCTGGTTTCAGGGCGTAGAGGAAGGAATTATCTGTCTGTATCTCTGCCAGCAGGAGGAAGGAGATGTTTTGGCCTTGAAGAGGGGGCACGTAAGATGGTCCCCACATGAAAGACCCCGTCAGCTTTAATCACTGCTGGCCTGGACAGGGAGGAACTATTTCATGCCTTCGCTTTGGAGTCTCAAACTTAGTCTCTGTTTGTTTGCTTTCTGATTTAGTTTTGACCGATGATAGTGAGCACCCCCGCGGCTGTTTTTCTCTTCCCTGCTCTTCACATGGACCCACTGAGCGCGGGACAAACACGGAAATAAAAAAAACATCTTGTGGTTTAGTCTCATTGCTGTGGCTCTGATCCTGTAGGTCATAAAGAAATTCCACATTAGTTTGGCTCCACTTGTTTACAATTCGATGTTGGTCTTACTGTGAGGCGTAGCTCTCCTGCCAGAATCAATTACCACCTCAAGAGCTGCTGCTGCTGCTCGTAAAAGCTCAATGAGTCAGAAAACACTTCGGTTCTACACGGAGGGACGTGCCGGGGAATCAAACCAGCGTACTTCCTCCTTCCTCACATGCCTGAGCAATGTTTCTGAGCAGCAAGGATGATTTATGTGCACCTATGCACGGATCGCCCCTGCATGACCCTGTGCAGCCAAGATACAAGGTTACCTAACAAGTCACGATTCTCTGAGCTTCAAGGCCAGAGGTGGGAAAAGTTCACACTTCTTTACTCAGGAAGGACACATGTTATGTAGATGGTGTGTTCAAAGGCTCAAAAAACTCCTAAACTTGACTCTGTGAATGTAAATGGCAGAATTCTTCTTCAACATCCATGCGGAGTTGGGCTAAACTGAACTGAAATCAGCAGGAAACATCCAGGAAAATTCACAGTGAGCTAGCCAGCAGAGGTGAGCGACAAGAGCATTCACGGTCTGAACAGTGAAGGTGCTTCAAGCTCTTTGCTGCTTGCAGGTATTTCTCTAATTAGCATGGGTTTTTGATGACTTTGCAAATAGGATTTTTGCATTTCTGTGATTCTGTGATACTAAAGCTCTAGATCAGGGGTGTCAGACTTAATCACAGCAGAGGCCGGATTCTGAACTTGGGTCCAACCAGAAGGCCGAACAAGGTCGATATTTTAACCATAGAATGCCAACCTCACCAGAAATGAATTATGGGGGTAAAAATCTTGGCACTGATGACAAATGATTTTGTGATTAAAAGGTGAACATGATGAACTCAAAATATGAGAAAATAAGTCAAACTTATAAGTTTAAAAGGTAAAAACATGACATTTAAAGTCAAAATAACGTTTTTAAAAGGCAAAATATGAGATAGAATACTGAAACCATGAATTCTAAAAGTCAAAACTGACATAAAGTTTAAAATCATGATTCTTAACAGTCAAAATATGAGGTAAACATTGATGTCATGAGTTTTTAAATGTCAAAAATCATGCCCACTTGAAGCATGTCTAGAGCGTTGCTCCGTGGCACGCAGCCCTGATCAGCTGGCAGAGATCCCAGGAGAACTGCGAGTTCATGCAGGACTAGTATGTCACCAGTGGATGATTTTACCTTTTGGGGTTAATTTATCACTTCTTTCTGGTATAAGTCTATGATATTATTCCTTCCACCACTGGGTTAGTACATTAAGAAGTAAAAGGGTTAATGTTTGCTTAAAGGAGCTGTGGTTTTAAAAATCTTTGGCTAAATGTCCTCAAAAGTAAACATTTCCTTGTCAATGGTGCCGTCGTATCTCTGTGACCCACTGACCTCCCAGTGACCCTAAGACATAATGTTGATACAGTGATGATTTACAATCGGGAGTCCATGCATTGTGTTGTATTCTGATCTACAGGAATTGACGTGGTTTGGCAGCGGCCAGCGCTGCGGAGCAATGTGCTCTGCAGTAGGATTTGCTGCCGGATCGTGGCACGGTCTCTGTATGTGGAAATTGGAGGTCAGGGTGTGTGATTTGCACCCTTACAGACACCTTGAGTAAGAGCCAGCCTCCATAGCTGGCTTTAGTAGCACTGAAAGCACCAATAGCAATAACCTCATTTTCAGAGTGCTTCTCACCAGTGTTCCTTGATGTTACATTATTCCATATTTTAAAGAATATCACACAGAAGACATGCAGAGACTGTAAAGGAATCCTGTTTGACACAGGCAGAAGCTGCAGACAGAAAAATACCCTTGCTAAAAGACAAATAAAGACAAGTCAGGTCGGTTTCTCTTGTTACAAGTCCCGCCCCTTTTTGATTTTGATTGGCAAGTGTGGTAGAAGTGACACTGACAAGCGCAGCACTTTTCCAAAACTTGAGAGCGCTTACAACGCAGTAACAAAAACAGCTGATGCTGAGGATGATTTTTCCTGCCCAAGATGCTCAGACCACTGGACTACAATGGTTTTGAATTTAAAATAAGTGCTGTCGGTGCAAAAACAAACAAAAAAACGGCTATGGACACAGACCATAAAAATACTCCTGAAGCTATGCCTCAGATGAAGGCAGTGGGACTAAACTCTCTAGACTTGGAGCAAATTCCTATCCAGCTAGCATAGGCTGAACGTTGATGGTGGCACTACAGGCTTGATACCTGGTTCTCAACTGCTTCGACTCAACCTGGGGCCTGGACAACGGCCATCAGGAGTCAAATGAAGTACAGGACCGAGACTATTGTGTCAAATTAGCATTGCTCCCACACCGATGTAACCTGAGTCAAATGACCCAGATCTCTAAAACGTGATGTATTTTCCATCACAACTGAGGCTTGATAGACATCCGCTTTGGAAACACAAACAATATGATAATTTTATGTGCTATTTCTGACTCTTTTCCTCCAGGCATTAGAAGGATTTATTTCATTTATGCCAGGCTTTTTAAACTTTATTCTGAATGTGTCGTTATTTTCGGGACTCAAACGCTGCTCACAATTATTTTTCAACAATTTCAGTGGCTGGCAGTGCCATAAAAATAATTTTGATGTTTTTAAGTGTTTCTCTACTCAGAATTGTTGCTTTTCTAATGGAGCAGAGTGAAGGGAAGTGGAAGCTACAGTTTGCCCATACCATTTGCCCTTCATACCCATCATCCTTTGCGATCCACTCACTGGCTTGATCTAACAGTGCAGAAATGATGGATATGAGTGGCGAGGACGAGCAAAATCAAAATGCAGACACTGCCAGACTGCGGTGACACAATTGATGGGGAATACGAGCAACATGAAGAGCCACTTGGCAAATCATAACACCGTGAACATCTGAAAAGATGCGAGGAGCAAAATCCCACCGGGCCAGACTCTTAAACAAGCGTTCACAATCCTACATTCCCACACAAGGTGTCAGTGAATACTAGTGCAGCTCAAAAAATTAGAATATCATGAAAAAGTTCAATATTTTTTGTCACTCTTTTCTGAAAGGTAAACCCATATATTATATAGACTTGTTACACACAGAGTGAAATATTTCAGCCTTTATTTCTCGAAATGTTGATGATTGTGGCTGACAGATAAGAAAACCCAAAATTCAGTGTCTCAAAAAATTAGAATATTACATAAGATCAAATAAAAAAAGATGTTTTAAACAGAAATGTGAGACCTCTGAAAAGTTATGCTCATTTCTATGCCTTCAATACTTGGTTGGGCCTCCTTTTGCATGAATTACTGCATCAATACGGCGTGGCATGGAGGCGATCAGCCTGTAGCACTGCTCAGGTGTAATTGAAGCCCAGGTTGCTTTGATAGCGGCCTTCGGGTCATCTGCATTGTTGGGTCTGGTGTCTCTCATCTTCCTCTTGACAATACCCCACAGATTCTCTATGGGGTTCAGGTCAGGCCAGTTTGCAGTTTGGTCATTGAAGCAGCTTTTGGTACCTTTGGCAGTGTGAGCAGGTGCCAAGTCCTGCTGGAAAATGAAATCAGCATCTCCATGTTGCTTGTCAGCAGAAGGAAGCATGAAAATCTCTAAAATGTCCTGGTAGATGGCTGCGTTGACTGTGGACCTCAGAAAACACAGTGGACCAACACCAGCAGATGCCATGGCAGCCCAAATCATCACTGACTGTGGAAACTTCACACTGGACTTCAAGCAAAGTGGATTCTGTGCCTCTCCACTCTTCTAGGTCCCAGAGTCTGGAGGAAGAGAGGACCAGAATCCACTTAATTTTGGGTTTTCTTATCTGTAAGCCATAATCATCAACATTTCAAGAAATAAAGGCTGAAATATTTCACTCTATGTGTAACAAGTCTATATAATATATGGGTTTACCTTTCAGAAAAGAGTGACAAAAAATATTGAACTTTTTCATGATATTCTAATTTTTTTAGATGCACTAGTATATCAGCAGAGACCTACAGCTGTTTTCAGTGGTGGACATCGAAGGTTTCAGAAGCTTGGAAAATACACTGGAGCCAAAGTACATATTTTTAAGCCTAATGCCCACTTACAGCACTTTTTTATTTTTTGCAAGTTTTGTAATATTCAAAGTGCATTTGTTCTTTTATAATGCTGACATCACGTTCTCCAAGTTTGCATTTGTTGTTTTGGGAAGTTTTCTGGATACCAAAATAAATACCGTACCATGGACTTGTTACAGAGGTATTATTGTACTGTGAGATTTTGATACTGTTACATCCCTACTCAGTAATGATATGAAGGTCAAAACTGTCATTATCAGTGGCTTTTCTCCTGTAAACCAAGGAAAGCCAAGATTCCCTGAAGACCAATATGTCTATTGTAACTAGATCAAAATTGCAATTTCAGCTGAGATTGTGTGTGGATGCTGAGAGCTGAATTGTGGAAGAACTGCTGAAAATAGCCAACAGCACAATAAATAGCGAAAAATAGCATGTAAACAGCATTAAAATAGCATAAAATAGCTTGAAATGGCATAAAAGTAGCTGAAAATCGTATTCAATAGCTCAAAAAAGGATAGAAATAGCTGAAAGTAGCCTAAAGAAGCTGAAAATAGCCTAAAAGTAGCTGAAAGTATCCTTAAAATAGCATAAAAATAGTAGATTTTGGCCTAAAAGTAGCTGAAATTTGCATTCAATGGGTGAAAAAGCATAGAATTAGCTGAAAATAGCATGAAAATAGCTATATTTTAAAAATTATAAAAGGTAGAAATTAGAAAAGTCATAGCAGTCAAATGACAAAGAAACTTAATTTTTTAAAGTTTAAACGTGTCAATATGACAAAGTATGAAGGAGGAGATAGCCGGCGCGGATAAATAATAAACAAAATGGCCGACACGAATATCAATAGTGTGGATGCTCAGCATCCTCACTAATAAACCATGTTGCAATAAGGGAAATCATGCTACTCCACATGTAATGTGATAGATGCGACTCCAAAACTGTTTTTATCAGAAAGAACATCGGGAGCTGGACTTTTTATGACAGGAATTATGGAAATACTGAACTCCCACTGAAGTTAGGCATCATCATCCACCTTGTCAACATAACATTTATTTACCATGCATTTTTCTGGAGTCTAGAATCACCTGAGTGTAAAAACGTTCACAGAGATAGTTGTT
Organism: Cheilinus undulatus; assembly: GCF_018320785.1. NCBI lineage: Eukaryota > Metazoa > Chordata > Actinopteri > Labriformes > Labridae > Cheilinus > Cheilinus undulatus. Next base: position 9,272,473 of record NC_054876.1, read on the forward strand.
TTTATGCTGCTATTAGCACACAGACATGAAGTAGTTCCCATATCTTTGACCAGTATTGGCTGCTCAGCTTTCATCTGTTTTTCTAAACTTTCCTCCTGTTGGGTATTAAAATCATCTCCACTTAACTTTCCCTCCCCGTTGTTGTTTGTATTGGTGCATCTTTTACACTGTATTCTCAGTGTTTGGTCTGTTAGCGTGATCTGCACTGAGAAATACGCCAAGAAATTATGTTTTCCATGTGTTGTTGTCCCATCTATTTAAGGTGAAATTAGTCAGGATGTTGGAGAGCAACACAATGATGCAAAGTCAAAATAATAAATTATCTCCCTCAAATGCATAACAGCTTTAGTAACAGGCTCTATGAATTATAAATGTAATCAGGGTTAAAATTCATAGTCATGATGAAAGTTAATTATTAAAGTAATTCAGTTGTGTTTAACCATTAATTCAAATCTCTCAGACATGAGGCTCTTGTGTTTTTTGTCCTTTTTCAGCCTCCTTCCTGTCTGTGTGTTTGTCTCTCTGTCTCTCTACTTCCTCTTTGTGTTCAGCCTCCATGAATCCTCACTGACTTTGCATTTTCCTTGTTTCGCTCAGTCCTGGTTTTGCAGCAGCTGACTGCCGGCTCTGACTCACCTCCATGGGGTTGTGATCATTTCCTGTGAGCCCCTCTGCCCTTTCTCTCTCTGACAGAGGCTCTAATCCCAGAGGCTGCTCCCTGCCTGCCTGCTGCCTGCCAACGATGTCTCTAAAAACGGAAATTATAACATAATGAACTTTTTTTTCTCTGCAGGAGATTTAGATAAGAATATTATAAAATAGTGGAAGTTTCTTGTTTAAAATTTTATTTTAAGTTATGACCACCAGCAGGGCGACCATCAGGAGGTTTGTGAAAACTCCTGAACTGTTGACCCCTTCCAGGCTGGTGGTCATACAGTTTCTATTTATTCTTTTTTGAAATCTGTAGTTGCTGTGTGGTTGGCTCCTGCCGGCTATTGTGCAAGCAGTGCAGAGATCAGCATAGAGCAATATGCTGCCTGTTAGACCAGGCCAGATACTTTAATATTGGGGTCCCAAATCAGACTGGTGATCATTACCTCCGCCAAGGAGGTTATGTGATCGGCAGGGTTTGTTAGTTAGTACGTTAGTTTGTTAGCAACATAACTCAAAAACTTAGGGACTGGTTTTGATGAAATTTTCGAGAAATGTCAAAAATGGCATAAGGAAGAACTGATAAGATTTTGGGAGTGATCCAGATCACCGTCTAGATCCAGGAATATTTTTAAAGGATTCTTTACAATTGGGAGATAGGGCTAATGGCAGAGGTCTGCACAGGGAAATCGGTGGAGTTATTTTTCCAGAGTAAAAAGTATTTTACTGAAAAATAATAAAATTTACTCTTTATTGAGTATATTTATGACCACAAGAGTTGGAGTAAAAACACAGAGTAAATTCTGCTGGAGTAAAACTTTTAACCACACCCACTTAAGTTTCAACTCAGCTGGAGTCACTCATGGACCGTCCCACCTGCAGCTCGTTAGGTGTCCCAGCTGCAGATAATCCTTGGTAATCAAGATCTCCTCACCTGGTGATGAACCTTCAGCTTCTAGTCAGTTAACTCCTGTTCAACCTTTGATAATCTAGTGGTTTTTCAGTGAAGGTTTTTTGCCTTGTCTAACTTCATCTGTCCTCTCTTTTTTGCAGTGTCTCCGTCTCTCTGCTGGCACTATTTCCAACCACCAGCCAGTACACTCAACATCATTTGCACTATTGTTGTCAGATAAACTTCTTTAACTTTACCACCTTGTCTCATGCTCTGCTCCTGAGTTCTTGTCATATTTTCATCACAATTGTTTCTGTAATATAAGAACATCATGTCAAATACGTATAGGCAAAAACACTCCTTTTGTTGTCGTGCCCTTTAGAGGTGGAAAGGCAGAATTATCTATTAAGAGGAAAATGTAGCTCTAAAGAGGAAGATCAGTCTATTTAGAATAAGATACAGCTCTACATAACCATTACCCAACTCTATATGGAGCAGAAAATGTTCGGTAATGAGTAGAAACATTTCTTTAAGGAATGAAAAACAGCTCTGAAAGGATTAAATACAACACTGTATTGAGAAAAAAAAAACAGCTCTATAATGAATAAACTATGGTCTGAATTACTGTGTAATGAGTACAAATGCCGTAGAGTTTTTTTTTTTTCATTGTGGAGTACAAAATCATCATTTAGAGTTTAAACAAAAAAAAAAAAAAAAAACCTTTTAGAGTAAAACCAACTCTGAAAGCATTACTCTGCAAGCAGAGTGAATTTTACTGGAACCAATGTTATATTTTTCAGAGTAAAATTTGACTCAATTTGAGTAAAATATTACTCAGGTATATTTACTGAGCTCTCTGAGTGCTTTTCTAGTTTCAGTTGAAATCTGACTGGCTGACTCATGCAGGCTCATGACATGAAGCAAAAGTTTTCCCAAGTGTGTAGAGTTGCGAAAGTTAAACTAGCAAAAAATAAATAAATAAATAAATAAATAAATAGGTTGTACTGAATATCTAAGGCTTAAACAGTGCAAGGATTTTTCACAATATGCAGCTAAATGTGTGAACAGAGTTGATCCATTTTTGCTGCTTTCATCCATTTTGCCATTTCTCACAAATTTTTCCATTTCTTGGTCCCACTTTTAAGCCACTCCTTTTTGCCACTTGTAACCAATTTTTGAAAACTTTAACCTTTTTTGCAACTTCTCAACCCCTTTTCTCTTCTTGTTGCCACTTTTAACCAACTTAACGATTCATTATTACCACTAATTTTTCGCACTTTTAGCCTTTTTGCCCCTTTTTTGACATCTTTAACCCTTTTTAGCCACTTCTCAACCATTTTTTTCACTTTCTGGTGCCATTTTTAACCCACTTTGCTGCTTTTCACCCATTTTTGCCATTTCTCAACAATTTTTTTCCATTTCTTCTTGCTACTTTTTAGTCACTTCTTTTGGACACATTAAACCCATGTTTGACACGTCTTGCTGCCACTTAACAAGTAACAAGTATTGATCTCATTTCACCCATTTACCACTTCTTCTTGACACTTCAATCCCATTTTTGCATCTCTATTTGACACTTTTAGCCAGTTTTTGCCACTTTTAACCCATTTTGCCCATTTTAATCCATTTAAACAGCCTTTTACAGCCACTTTAGACCCATTTCAGCCGCTTTAGCCAATTTTTGCAACTTCTTAATCATGTTTGCCACTTTTTGTTCCCCCTTGGGCCAATTTTTTTCACCTTCTGTTGCCGCTTTTTTCCATGCCACTCCATTTTTCCCACTTTTCAAACTTCATTTTTTTTGTCTTTTTTTTGTCTCTTCACAATTATTTCTTCTACTTTATTTTCTGGTATCCTGACATTTGTAGTCATTGTACTTTCTGGCAGATCAATTTCCTGGTTGAAACCAGACTGAAAAAACAAGAGAAATTTTTGTTATTCCTTTTTTCATTTTTGACAAAAAAATCAGAAGAACAAATAACATTTTAGAAAAGGGGTCCAAATTTTTGTTTTTTCAAATCCGTTATTTTGTTTTCTTCATTTAATGAAATACTCGAGGAAAAGGAAATCATGTGAGCCATTGGGAACAGTGAGCATTTCAAAATAAAAGCCTCCATGCCAAAACAAGAGCTGTTCTTTACATTTTTGGTCAAAAATGGAAAAATGGAATAACAAGAGTTTCTTGAGTCTGGTTTCAACCAGGAAATTGATCTGCCAGAAAATACACTGACCATTCATGCACATCATGGTTTAACTATGAAGTCTGATGTTACGTTCTTCATGGTTTAGTTCACTGTGCCCATCCACGCTGATAAAATGACCTATGAAAAAGTTAATATGTTTTAACTAAATGTTTTTACATTTTCAAAAAGGCTGTTTTGCTACAGCATGAATAATAAATTTCCTTTTTTTGTTGCTTTTATAAGACTGGTTATTATGCAGGTTAAAAATAAATATGGCTAGAGCAGCTTAACTTTACAATGGACTGTGATTTTGCTGACCTCCATGGACCCCCTTTATGGCTGGGCTCCAGAAAGCTCTGCCCTTTATCCCCCCTTATGGCTGGCTTGGGTAAAACACATTAAAAAAGCCAAGATATAATCAGAATCAGACGCTAGAAGTTTCAACTTTGCCTCCTTTGTCCCTGTCAGGGCAGTAAACTCCACATTATGAGCTGTAATCTAATCATTAAAAAGTCATAGAGCAGAAATAATCACTCTGCATGAACATTTATCCAGACAAACAACCGTGATGTCTGCTAATACCAGTTGTTCTTATGCTCCTCCTTCACCCTTTAATATTCAAAGAAGGAACAAATTGAAGCATTATTAGGCCCAGTAATCTGAGCGGTCTTGTGGTTATTTGGTTCCCCACATACTCATGGAAATTTCTCCACTCTTCTGGGAACGTGAATCGATGGTAGATGCCAGCGAGCCTCTATGCGTCAGCTACATGTGGATGCAGTGAGAGCATTTTTGGAAGTATGAGGGAGAGGATGTCATTCTAGGACACCATACAGACTTCTGAGCGTGTTAACAGCTCTATTTTCTATCCATCATATGTGTTATGAAATATTTAAATTCCATTCAATCATTCCTCCATACTTCCTGTCTGTCTAAACGTCCTCATTGATCGGTCTGATTGGCTTTGTATATGTAAGTGTGCAGATAGTTGCGGTGATGACAGACCACCCTGTGGCTCCTCACTGCAGAGCTCACATTTTTATCGAACGTTTTAATAAAGCTGTCTGGCATAGAGAGAGCTCTCTGGAAGAAAAACAGCCTCCTATCATCACCAATTACAGGCCTGATTCAGACGTGGAATTACTGCGAACAACTCAAAACCGCTTTCTAACTGCAGATTTCTCTAATCCCGTTTCAGAATTTAGGAGAAAAAGTTTGTTCTGTCTTTCTTGTTTGAAGAGTAAAAACACTAATATTGGCCATCCTGAAACCATTATTACCAGCAGTTCAGCTAATGGATCGAGACTCAGAAGTGTCCTGGAGAAGTTTTCAGTGGATCGCATGTGTTTTTAGAAAACAGGGAGAAGTTGTGGCAAAAAAAATTGATGTGCAGAAGGTCTAAGTGGAAAAACATCAAGATATTTAAAAATGTATCTGGCTCCCGTCTGAATTCATTTCTGTGAGTTTATTTTCATTGTTTTATTGTCTCATTTATTTTTCCCCTTGGCTTATCAAAGCTGATTATGTCTTAATTTCTCGAAAACATCAAAAAATGTATGTTCACACAGGAAAAGGAATGAAATAAAATGTTTGCCTCCTTTTACACATTGGTTTTGTCTTCTCTCGTGGTTTAGTCGTATGCTTTGATCCATCGAAGGTAAATTATAATACGGACTAGCTATGTAATATGTTTAGCTACATAAACCAATGTAGCTAAGTTAGCTTTTGCAATTTGAGCTTTAGCAAACGTAACTAAAACTTACTTACGTAGCTTATTTTTTTAGCTTTTGTACAATGCCTTTGAGTTTATATAAAAAGTATTTTTGAATACAATTATGATCACAATTATAGTAACACATTTACGTTTCTGCCTTGTGAGCTTAGTTTGAACTACATGAGCTACCTAGCTCTTAGCAACATAATCCACTTATCTTTCTCACTTAATGGAGCTACATAAGCTTTTGCTGCATTATGTTTTCATAGGGGATGAGCTTTTTCCCTGTAAGCCAGGGGTGTCCAAACCATGAGGCCTGTGGCCCATTTTTGATCGTCCTGCAGCAAATTCTAGAAATAAGATTAAATATGGCTCACATTGAAACATGAAGCTTGTGCTCAGCTGTATGGTACTTTAAGTGTCAGCACAAGGCAGTGCTATCATGTTAATTCTGCAAACAAACATTTTGACAAGGAGATATCTTGATTTAAACCCTGGTGGATTTTCACAGCAAATAGCAGCACCAATAACTTTTCATGGGCAGAGCCAGTGGGCCCCTGCTGAAATCTGATTGGCTCTCCAAAATCCTGAAAATGACTGTGTATTCATCCTGTCAGCCATTAACAAGCCATTTAGGTGTACTCCATCACTAAGCATGTATAAAATTACATTGGATTATTTTTACAATCTTTAAAATCCTCATGGCGAGGAATATAAAAGTGGCCCAACCATCTTTATATGTTTCTTTATGCGGCCCTCTGTGGAAAAGTTTGGACAGCCCTGCTGTAAGCAGACTGTTTACTCAGCTTTAACATTTTGTAATCAGGTTTTGGCGGTCGGGAATTTACCTTTAAACTTTTGGTATCCCACCTGATACCTTAACCCTTACTCTATACTGAAGTTTAATCCAATTTTATTTTTGAAGGTTTTAGCATGTATCTGTTCACATATGGTGATAACAGTCTGTGAGAGCGGCCATCAGAGATAAACAGTCTGCAGCCAGACCTCCCTCGAAACTGTTGGAGTGAAAATGAGTCCCATCCATGAGGAAGATTTAGATTATCAAAGGCAATGTCCAACAGGATGAAAAAAATCCTTTAAAAACACAAACTATCAAAGTTATTGATTCTAGCGATCATAAAGCATTTTCCCTGTTAATTTCTGATGATTTTAATCAGGGATTTACAAACTTTAGAGTAATGTCATCATATAACCTGACACGCCAGATGGATGTGTTTCACACATCCATCTGGGAAAGCTGCGATAGGAAACGTTTGAGAAAAGGCAGAGCCTTATAAAAAAACTTGGAGTGTGATTGGATGAACATTCTGTCTGCCACATCTCTACACGCCAATAAGAGCAACAAAACACGTGACGGAGCTGCGCATCTACTGAGGAATAATGTGAAACATGGCGATAATAGAAATGTAAGTACTCGACTTTTGTTGTTTTTGAAAAGAAAACAACTCACTGCTGTTCTTTGTTCTTCTTTTAACAAAGAAATGTTGTCAAATTCTGATAAAACTGGGGCTTTAGAAGCATCCACGCTAATCTCTTCCTCCATAAATGCACCGGACTGTTGCTGCTGCTTGTTAACCTCACAACTCTGCTGTGCCTGAAAGTACTGCCCCTCGTCGCTGATTGGTCCTGTCACTTTCTAACCGGGCCCAAACAGTTCAGATGGGAGCTTTGCAAGATGGATTCGCCAGTGAGAAGCATGGAAATGGGCGTATCCATCTGCTTTGCAAGGTTAGTCATCATACTCATGTATTTGATATTTTATGTCAACTTCCTGTGACTCTGTGCCTTTGCATCTAAACATTTCATAGCATTTAACAGATAAAATACAAATCCTGCTTCCATGCAGTGAGGCCAAAGTTGATTGACCTAGTCTTATGAGCACATTTTTATCATCGTTGCCTTGCAAATGACAGTTGCAGTTCATACATTCTACTTTTTTTTGTCCCTTGAATGCAACTTTATTTCACTGTGTTTTTAATTGATACAAATATAAAACTTTGGTGCTTTAAAGGGTTTAATGGCGATTAAAATATTTTCAGAAGCATATCCAAAAACGTACTCAAATTCTCATGAGTAATGAGCTTTATTCTGAGCCTTACAATCACAAGAATGTAAGCTCTGGACTGAACCACAAACTTGTTCAGAGAGCCTTTATGTTTCTGACCTCTGGTTTGACTAATTAGTCTGAGGCTGTTGCTGCTGATGGCTGCTTTCAGTTCAAATGTTTCTCTGATTGTGGGTTGGCGTAGGCCGCCATCTTGGTTTTTCGTCTTTCAGCGGAAAACGCCCTGAAAAATGAGACGTGGAAGTCGAGCCACTCCCCGCTGACAGATGAGCCTTCAAAACGATGTGTTTGTTTGCTCCAAAAAATGCAACAGTGAAAAGTTGGTCGTCAACCCAGCTAAACAATATTAGCCGTCTGTGATAGCAGCCGCAGCTGTACACAGAGTTTCAATCATGACTTTGATGTTTTTTCATCCTGTCATAAACATTTATGCTTCTATTAAAACCATATTTCATCTCTCACACGAGCTGTTTATGACTCATTACCCTCTCCGCTCATGCAATCTTTTGCATCTCACCCTGGATTCGTAATGACAGCTAGACTCAGCAGAAAGGAAAGACGGATCAAATATTTACTCTCTCCATTGTTCTGTTGGTGGCCTCGGCTCGCTCACATGCTGAGCTATCCGACAGACGTAAACAGAATCATCTGAAGAATCATTAACAAATGGGAGCTGGCGGTGTGTGCGGCCATTTTTCCCCGCGTTCGATCCGTTCTGTCAAAATACGGCGAGGAGAGCTGTTGATTCTAAAACAAGTTTCCATAGAAATCAAACAGACGAGGGTACGATTGCAAAGGTTTCTTTCAGAGCTGATTTAGAGCAGAGCTTTAACATGAAGAGGGTTATTACAGGAGAGCACGAAGCTGCAGCACCAAGGCAAATATTATCATGAGACATGTTCTCAAATCAGATCTTCTCACGTTTCTAAGTGGCTTCAAAATGACGGATGTGTTAATAAGAGGCTCTGAGGAATGCTGAATCTTAAACTATGCAGCTGATAAGAACATACTGCTCTCTGTTCAATGTATACACTTATTATTTATCTCCATGGCAACAAGAACAAACAGAACAACACTTAGAATGATCCTAACTCACGCTTCTATATGATTACATATTATCTCAGTGTGACGATAAAAAATCCTCTAGTTGTGGCACCACATCAAACATGCTACTATAAGAAGCTTTACACTCTCTAGAACATTTATGTTTAAGCACAGCTATAGTAACATGTTATTTTTCATGTAAGGACTCTATGTGTGTGGTTTTTTTTGTTTGTTTTTTTTGTTTTTTTGCTAAACACACTTTTAATTTAGCAGAAATTCTTCAACTTAATAGATCTAAATATGATATCTAGGGGGTATTATATGACATAAGGAGTATCTTTTCACCTCAATTCCAAAAAACTTGGGGCACTCAGTTGAATGAAATAAAAACAAAAAGCTATGATTTACAAATCTCATAAACCCATATTTTTTCACAATAAAATATCAACTACATATCAGATGTTGGAGCCGAGACCATTTACCATTTCATGAAAAATTTTAGCTCATTTTGAATCTGATCGCAGCAACACATCTCAAACAAGTAGGGACGGACAACGAAAGGCTGGAAAAGTAAGTGGTACTAATGAATAACAGCTGCAGGAACATTTTGCAGCTAATTAGGTTTATTAGTGATGAGTCAGTATCATGACTGGGTATTAAAGGAGCATTTAGTCTCTCAGAAGTAAAGATGTAAAGAGTTTCACCAATGTGGAAAAAAAAGAAAATGCATCCAAAAATTATGGAACAATTTTAGAAAAATGTCCAACAATGTAAAACTGTGAAGACTTTGAATTTCGAACCATGTAAAGAACATAATATCATCTAAAGATTCAGAGAATCTGGAGAAATCTCTGAACCCACGAGACAAGGCTAAAGGTCAGTATTGGATGTATATGATCTTAGGTCCTTCAGGCTTCAGTGTATTAAAAACAGGCTTGATTCTGTACTAGAAATCACTGCATGGGCTCAGGCACACTTTGAGAAATCATGGTCTGTCAACACAGTTCAACACAACATCCAGAAATGAAAGTTAAAGCCGTATCACGCAAAGAAGAAGCCATATGTGAACACACTCCAGAAACATTGCCGTCGTATCTGAGCCAAAGCTCATTTAAAATGGAGTGAGACAAATGGAAAACTGTTCTGTGGTCAGATGAATTAAAATTTGATTTTTTAAATTTTCTTAAACATAGACGCCGTGTCCAGTGGACAGTATGGGGTTGCATTAGTGCCTGTAACATTTGGAGCATCAAAATATGAAAAATCTTCAAAGAAGACCCATCAACCAATGACTTTTGAACAACTAGAATTCTACATCAGACAAGAATGGGACCACATTACTCTCCCAAAACTCCAGCAGCTGGTCTCCTCACTTCCCAGATGTTCACAGACTGTTGCTAAAAGAAGAGGGGATGAAACACAATGGTAAACATGGTCCTGTCCATACTTTTTTGAGACGTGATGCTGCCATCAAATTCAAAATTAGCAAATATTTTACATGAAATGATAAAATGTCTTAACCTGACACACCAGATGGATGTGTTTCATACATCTCGAAAACCTTCAATAGAAGGCATTTGGAAAGGCCAGAGCCTTTGAAAAAAAACTCAGAGGGTGATTGGATGAATGATCTGTCTGTCACATCTTTACGGGACAATCAGAGCAACAAAACACGTGGCGTCAAAGCCACTACTGGAAACAAACTCCATACAGAACTGGATAATGCAAACTATGGCCACTGTACACGTCAGTAAATGTATTTTGTCATTTTGGAAAAGAAAACAACTCGCTGCTGTTCTTTGTTCTTCTTTTAATGAAGAAATGTTGTCAAGCTCTGATAAAACTGGCGCTTTAGCAGCATCCATGCTAATGTCTTCTGCCATAATTGCACCGGCCTCTTTTTGCTGCTTGCTTACATCACGACTCTGCTGCACCCAAAAGTACCGCCTCTCGTCACTGATTGGTCCTGTCACTTTCTAACAGGGCCCAAACGGTTGAGACAGGGGCTTTGCAAGATGGAACGGGCATATCCATCTGCTTTGTAAGGGTAAAAATGTTTCTGTTTCAACATCTGATATGTTGTTTATGTTAAATTTTGACTTGTCAGTTTATGAGATTTGACAATTGCTGCATGTTTATAATTATACTTTTCATGGTGCCCAAACTTTTTTGGAATTGTAATTCCTATAGTGACAGTGCATTTTTCTGAAAATATCTTCATTTATAATCTTTAAATTGCAACTGTTTTAGCAAGGATTTTGGATTTAAAATAAAGCTTAGAAATAGGACAAAATTTATTAAAAGTTGTAGAGTCTGAGACAGGTTTCTTAAAGTCCCTGTAAAGTGAAATCCAAACTATTTTGTCTCAACACTCTAGATATATTACAATAAGGCTTCTGTTAACATGTTTAATCACTGAGATCTACAGTGCTTAACAAATTTATTAGACCACCACCCAAAGTAAGGTTTATGCCACAGCTGCCTTAAATTAACAGCATTGGTAAAAACTGGTAAAACCAAAAATCATTTTTTATGTTTCTGCAATGGTTGATACACAAATATGCAGAAGCTCTTTAACGTAAATGATATTTAAATTTTATTTTTAATGCTTAAATATAATTATTATTGATATCCATGAATTTTCAAATTTACTGATTTACAAAAAAAACTGAAAACACATGAAAGCACATTATTATTTCTTGATTAATATGTCAAATTATAGTTAATTTGTGACAGAATTTTTTATTTCAATGGTTAGAAAGTAGTTCACCACTTTCTGGATTGGTTTTACATGAGCAGGTGAAATATCTGAGCACATGACATCACCAGTCTTGATGGGGAATGACCCTGCCCCCCTGATGTTAAAATGATATAAAATCACAGAGTGAGTTAATTTAATCCCTAACTTCTGTCTCTGCTCTGCCAGGAGGCTGGGCTCTGATCAGAAGCATTTTTTAATCTGAGAGGATTGTGTTTCTCCTGAGGGGGCGTGGCTTCAGCTCATTCTAGAGCAGATTTTACTGCCACATTTTTCATGATTTGAAACTTAATTTTGTGAACTTAGAGATGTTTTTTATGACTGAAATTTTGCCTGGTGGTTCATAACACACTGGCCTGTCACACAACAAACCTAAAATAAATATTTCTTTAATCACTTTACAGGGACTTTAAGTAAGGGAGTAATGCAGCTGATCTGAAAGATGACAGAAAAACACCAGGAGTAAGTGAACTGCTCATTTATAAACTGAGCTATAAATACTTTATTGATGTAAAAGTAACATAAAAAATCCCAATCTTTGTCCATATTGTACCCTTTACAAATGCTTTACTAATGCTTAATAGTGTACCAAATGTTTCAGAAATCTGTGGTCTTGGTCAATGTCAACCTTTTCTTAAAATAGATAAATAAATAAATAAATAGAATAGAAACAGAAAGCAGATGAAACAAAACGAATAAATAGCATGACAGAAGATTCTTAACATAGTTACTGATTCCTGTTAAAACTGTTGAAAGCTTTTTTGAAAGATATTAATCAATAAAAAAATCAAGATTACTATGTTAGGAGACCAGTTTTAACATTAATCCACTATTAGATCAAATGAAACAGGGGTCATTAAAACATGTTTGTGCCATGCTGTCTCCTAAACTATGCAGCTGATGAAAACACACCTTTCTGAGTTCACCTGTAAACACTCTTCATTTTTCTCCATGGTTACTGAAAAAAACAAACATTTTAAAAATGATCTTTAGTCACGTTTCTCTGTTATGACACATTATCCAAGCACGGTGATGATTACATCCTTTATTGTGTTACTACAGGACAAACACTGCCTTTAGGAATGATGCAATTTGTTTTTAGTTACCGTTGTAGTTACCGCACGTTTAGCAGAGTCTGATATTTTAAGATGATATATTTACTATACATGAAATATAATAAATATTATCATCAGAACTCATATATTGTTACATTTTTGTTACATTTAAAGGGGTCCCATGACACGAGGGCTTTTCAAATTTTCACAAATGTTGAATCTTAGAGTTTAAACTATAAATAAATATAATAACACTTCCTTACTTCACAGCAGAATAAATGCTTTTATACTGTATTTTCTGATTAATTTAGTCACTGACCAATATCTGTTAACTTTTTTATTTACCCACTGCACAATAACGGCCTTTTTCCATCTTGAAACTAATTCCTTTTGTAATCGCAGGACTGTTTCTTGAAGACCACAGCGATACATTTATTCTGATATACTGAACAGATTTTGTTTTACAGAAAAAAATCTAACTTTTTTCCCTCCTGTTGCTACAGCAGAGGTACTACAGTAGAAAGAGTATAATCCTCATAAGACTGAATTTACTGTAGCACATCATTCACTGCAAAACATTTTGCAGACAAGAACTTCAAGTTCATGCCTCATGTAAACCATGGCTGAAAAGCTTTACATGTGTCAGTGAAAGAGGCCATTCAGCTGCATAATCAGAATTCACACTATATGGATAAAAGTATTTGGCCACACCTGTTTATTATTGAATTCAGGTGTTTTAATCAGATCCGTTGCCACAGTTGTATACTAATCAAGCTCCTAGCCATGCAGTCTACATTTGCAAACATTTGTGATACAGAATGAGTCGTTCTGAAAAGCTCAGTGACTTCAAGTGTGGTATTGTGATGGATTCCACCTTTGGAATAGGACAGTTTGTGAAATTTGATCTTTGCTGGATATTCTATAGTTAACTGGAAAATCACAGAGTGGAGTCAACAATTGCAAAGGCATGTTGTGTATAAAAGTTGCCAGCACTCTGCTGATCCCATGGCTGCAGAGTTCTGAACAACCACTGGCATTAATGTAGGCAAAAAAAAGTGCAGCAGGAGCTTCATGGAGTGGGTTTCCATGGCCGAGGAGCTTCATACAAGCCTCACATCACCAAGTCCAGTGCCAAGCGTCAGAAAGAGTGGGTTAAAGCACACCGACAGGGGACTGTGGAGCAGTGGAAACGTGTTCTGTAGATTGACGAATCACGCTTCTCTGTTTGGAAGTCAGATGGGTGAGTCTGGATTTGGAGGATGCCAGGAGAATGTTAACCTGCCAGATTGCCATGTGCCAAATGTGAAGTTTGGTGGAGGAGGGATAATGGTATATGGCTGTTTTTCAGGGTTTGGGCTAGGCGTCTTTTCTCCAGTGACGGCCAGTCTTAATGTGTCAGCATATCAGGATATTTTGGACAATGCTATGCTTCTAACTTTGTGGCAACAGTTTGGGGAAGGTCCTTTTAACATGACTGTGCTCCAGTGCACACAACAAGGAATAAAAAGACACGGTTTGATGAGTTCAGAGTGGAAGAACTTGACCGGCCCATGCACAGCCCAGACTTCAACCCCATCGAGCACCTTTGGGATGAACTGGAATGGAGATTGTGAGCCAGGCTTTATCGTCCCGCATTAGCGCCTGACCTCCAAAATGCTCTACAGCTGTGGTTCTCAACTGGTGGTACAGGACCCAAAAGTGGAGCAGTTTTCAATGGGTTGCGACTCCTTTTTGGACATGCATTGGTGGATCCTGAGCCCGGACCAGTTGAGAACCACTGCTCTACAGAATGAATGGGCACAAATTCCCACAGAAACACTCCAAAATTTTGTGGAAAACCTTCCAAGAAGAGTGGAGGCTGCTAAAGATGCAAAAGGGGGGCTACACCATATCATGGTACAGGTGTTTGTATACAGTCCCTGTTGGTGTAATGGTAAGGCAGCCCAATACTTTTGTCCATATATTCTATAGTTCACACTAAAAATGCATTTTACTAACAATACAGTGACATTTTATTATTGAAAAAATGCAGAACATTTATGATATTATGTTGAAAGTAATTTTCAAAGTACAGGTGTGGTTAAAGTTTATGTCATGCTTATGTCAAGTTTAATATATCCACTCAGTGCAACAGTCTGCTCACAAAGCTATATCTGTCCTGCTTCTACCTTTTTGCATTTAACTGATAGAATATATTTTTTAAAATTTACTGTTGTGCTCTTTTTCTGATGTTTCTATGCTGGTGTTTAGAAAGGCCTACTAGTGAGCGTGTGCAGCTTTGCTCATTACAGTACATGAAGACTGGGTTTTCAGTCTGTGGTTGTTATTTTGTGGTTCACAAGAAGAAAAGTTTAAGCCTCTGTCTTAAACCATGTAGTTGATCAGAACAAACAGTTCCATGATCAGGTATTAACGGTGACCTTTTTGTGTCCATGGCAACAGAAACAAACACAACAACCCATTAACGCTGTCTTTAGTCACGTTTCAGTGTAATGACGCATTATCTCATACAGTGTGATGGTTACGGTGTGATTAAGCACATCCCTGCATGTGAGGAATGACATGACCTTTAATTGCAGAGAAAATGAAGATGAAACAACAGCGTCACTGTCTGAGACGGTTTGTGACTCAGGATCTCAGCACAGACACGTTTTACAGCTTTTCTACGTTTCTGTCTGCACGATATGTTTTACATTCAATAAATATCCATTTTTCTCTCTGTGACCTCTGAAGAAAGGTGAACATGCCAGAAACGGGCCTTTCAGAGAGGAGTTTGTTCCAACTGAGGTTTTTATAGTTAACGAAAACCACCTTAATAACCAAAACTTAAAAGTATAAATCATTTCAGTCAACTGAAACTCAATAAAATGAAGCACACCACACAAAGAAGGAAAAATAAAACAGTGTTGTGTGCTTAAAAACTAACTAATACAAAATAAAAGCAGGTCTATATTAGAATATACACGATCACAAAGGAAGAAACTGATCCAGATTAACTTAGAAGTATTCTGAGATTAATCACAAAAACAATTTAAATCATTTGACAGCCCTAGTTTAAATTGATATCTCTGTGTTAACTCTCTGGGCACGGATATTTTAATTCTCAGATAGATAGTTAGGTGGGTTGAGAACTATTTTGAGTCAGAGACAGTGATGTTAATCTTTATAAGGTTTTATTATGTTCAATTTCTAACACTGTGTCCTGACAACATACGAGCATCAGGTATTGCATTGCATTCTGTCCAAAAAGTCAAGATGACAACATAAAGTCTTCACAGCCAGCAGTGTGCTTTGATAAACTCAGAGATCTGTAATAAATCTACCTGCTCTCTCTCCACTGCTCTGACACAGAGAATGTCCACAGGGTGTTCAGCTCCTCTTGAAACCTCAGCCCTCTGCACTGATGAGGAGCTGAGATTCAGCGCTCACTGGGGAACAAAGACATTTTATTGGAGTCCGTCCCTGCAGGGGCTTTGTGGTCTTTACTGCGGCTGAGTCTTAGCTGTCCCTGTCGCTCTCTGGTGTGGTGGATTACAGGGTGAAGGCCCATCTGCTGGAGTGAGAGTGGAGGTCAGACAGGCCTAGACTGATGACCCTGCCCACCCCCCCAACATTCCTCTGCAGCACAGTGAGGACAAGGTGATCAAGGCTTTCTATGGGCAATACTATTACTGAGAGGTGATCACTGCTGTAATTCCATTACACCAACTGGTCTCCTTATTATTTCCACATGGTTATCACCATTAACTTCTATTTTCAATCATACAATCAAAAAATACATACAATCTGAGAAGGTTAAATGGCCAATAAAAACAACAAAAACTGATTTAATGTGTTTTTGGGTTTTCTTTTTTTATAAATCTTTACATAGGTGTTGTTGATCAAGCCTCATCAGCCTTTCTGGGATTTCGTTTAAAAAACAGTATGCAGAATTCCTACTGAAAATGTACCTGCGGCCAAACCCTGGAAGTGACGCACGAAACAATTACAAATTCTAACCATGCCCATGCACGACTTCATGCATTTCTCTTTATAAATCCCAATCTACATGGAAATTTGTGCATGTTGATCTGCCTCCTGTTTTGTCCTTTTTTTTTTTAAAAAAAAGAAATGAGATCGAAAGATTTTAGCAGAACTGTGATGGCATCCGGAAGGGAGCTGAAGAAAAAAAAGACCCCAAAAGTGAGGAGGTTGTGAATAAAAGGGTGGTTAGAAAACACACTGCATTCACGCATCTCCTAGAGGTGCAAAAAAAATCCACCATTCTTGGGTATGCACAAGTTCACTGTCGTTTTAATTTTTGGGGCCCAAGCCGATTAATTCACATCAGATCTTTCCTCCACAAGTATTAAAGTTTAATTCCTGAACAGAAGCTTCTTTTTTGGCCTGTTTTAATTTTACTCTGGTGAGCTCAGCATGAACTATTACTGACTTATGACCTTTAATCTTTTAAAAACCTGCCATACGTTTCTTTATCAAAGTCTCACCTTCATTCACCCTGACGAAAGTGGACAAACTGTAACTTAATCTGCATTACACTGCTTAAATGTGGTTTAAACTGCAGAAAACATCAAAACAGATGGAATGCAAAATCACAAGACAAAATGCTTCCTTTGGGTTAGAGCAAAGAGTTTCACAGATCATTAAAAAGACCCATGATAAATAAAGTGTAACGTTAGTTCATGCAGGACATGGAAGTCATAGGCCCAGCTGTGATCAGCTGACCTCAGTTATCACCTCCCAACTCTCACAGCCAAAGCTCTTTCTTTGACACTGCGGTCCATTTCAACATGATGTCCTTCTCACTAATCCCAGCTTCATCGATGCTGATGCACCACACTGCTGCTGGCAAGGCTAAACCTCCTCCACCCCAGCATCCTCCTTTATAGCATAAAGCTGTTCCACCCTCATATTCAGATTCATGCTATGATGGATTTGTTGTTTTTGAACTTATTTTTTTGTATTCAGTATGCATTGTCATAAATGTATCCATCTATACGGAGGTTTCTAGCCATGAGCTCCCTGGAGAGTCAAAGCATGCTGCCTCACTAACCCAGGGAGCATCTTTTGTGCAGAGCTATCAAGTACAACTGTAGATCCGTTTTGCAATAAAATAGTAAAATGTATGAAGTGTTCCTGACTGAAAAAGAAACTGTCAGTCACTGAAATATATGTAAAAATGTCAGGCTGTCACTTGTTAAAACTGCAAAATTTTGGTCATCAGTTGCAATTAATCCTCTCCCTTTAATTTAATGCCAGAATTCCTTTGTGAACCATTTAACGCAAACTTTTTTATGTCCATATTATCAATGTGAGGCAACTCATAGTCCAAAGATACACTTCCTGTTCCACTTTGAATTTGTGTTTGGTTTTGCATCTGGCTGCGTCATGAGCATTTATGTAGTTTAACTTGCCTGGACAGGATGCATGTTACCGATAAACTTCAAGAGGACACACCAGAAAGTAAGGATGTATACACTACCTGATGCATGTATGTAAACTATATAGCTCAACAGTGCCTGCCCACTTCCTCGGTGTTGCTGGTTCTCTTTGCCACTGGACATTCAAATCCCCCATTGAGATTTCAAAAAATCCTTATTGCAAAGCTTTTAATGCATGAAACAAGCTAACCAGCTACCTGAGTACTAATGACTAGAAAACAATTGATTTGGCACAAAAATAGTGTCCAAAAATGAAGAAATAGGCAAAGGTACAAGACTGTGTACATATTTCTTTACAATGAGGAAGGAACTACACATCCCACAATCCATTGTAATTCATTTTAATTGTCAATGACAGCTTCTCACGCTTTCAAACCATAAATGTAGCTTTTTTTCTACACCTATCATCATTGTAGTGATTATATTTCAAATGACAATGTTGTAATATGTTGTAGTGTGAGTTGTTTTAAGCTTCATACTGCGGCATGTAACGTCATCATTAACAGAAGCCAGCCATTGTTTGCAGGCTTGGCAGACATTTCCATTAGAGATGGGCGATACCAATGTATTTACATTCAATACAATAACCATACTTTCTGATGTAATTTTATTGATACTGATGCTGATATCTTTGAAGAAAGAATAAAATATTGGACTCACAAATTTTTAAAAGAAACACATTTCAGGCAAAAAAGGCACACACTGGTCATTCAGATTGAATTTAGGGAGAAATTTCAATTAAATTAAAATGTTTTGCAAGCAGGTAAAAAATAAAATAAATAAGATGTAATCAGGACAAACTATAGAATTAAAATATCTACAACATAAAAATGCCCAATTGCTTTTCTTTAAAAAAAAAAAAAAAAATCAGAAAGAAGGGCTATATTAGCCACCTATAGCACTAGTTTAAGCAAAAATGTAAGAAATACAAGTCAACAAAGATTTTCATAGAAATATTTATCTTGTTATGTTTCTACAACTTGGTCGTCATACCTTTTATGGTATAAGTTTTTTTTTTTGTTTTCTTATAGTTTTGAAATTTACTTGGGGACCACACTGAGGGAGAAAGAGAGCTGGGTTCACATCACAGACTGTAAAATAAATTCATTTGCGAGTGAGTGGAGTTGCTGAAATCTGTTACTAATTTATGATTGGTCCCCAAAGTCACATGGTATGGCAGGATCGACGTCCGATTGGTCTCCAAAGTCACGTGACATGGACGAGCAGTAAAGCCAAAACAGTCTTGAGGAAACAGAGGCAGGGAAAAGCGGTGATTAGACGTGTTTTATAGTACTCATTTGTTATCGATTTTTTTTTTTAGAACGATTGATACCAAAAGAGTACTTTGTAAATATCAATATATCAATACTGTAGTATTGGTACTCCCACCACTAATTTCCATGTTAACCAGAGACCCCTTCAGTCAGAGGCGTTGCTGTGACACTCAAGGATTGTGGTCATTGTAGTATTCTTTTTGGCTGAGATCATGAATAAGCTATTTGTTTTTAAACAATGTTGATATCTTGTGAACTCTTGTCTTCTTCAGGAGCATGTATCACCGTTTCACACAAAGGTAGCTCGTGGTCAGCCTGACTGAGATACTTTGGATAAAATGGCTAATGATCAAATTTGCTAAGGAGAAAATTATTGGGATTGTTGACTGTCATGTTATCCTGAATGCCTGTTAGGCAGGAGGTGGGGGACAGCCACTGGGCATGAATGAGAACGGAGGAAAGTTAGTACTTTACAGCTCTAAATGGACCTGCATGCTGAAAATTTCATTGGAAAATGTCTACATACATTGAGTACAATCCCTACACTTTACAAAAACTGACTTTAATCACAGTTTTACATGTTTACCTGGTGTGGAGGTGAAAGATATAAATCACTCAGACTTAGACCCTCTAGCGTCTAGAGTTGTCCAGCCAGATGCATCTCCCTCTTTGCTTTAATTGTATATTCCTTGTTTTCAATTTCTGCATTGTCCTCTTCTCTCTTTCTGGGTTTTCTCTATCCCTTTTTACTCCGACACATCTATGGCAGATAACCACTCAGCATGCATCTAGATTTCTGCCCAGCAAGAGAAAGTTTTTCATTGCCACTGTAACTTTGCTAAATGTTGCTTTGTGCAGAGCCTATGATGTTACTAAAACTAATACTAATGTTAGTTTAATGATATAACTAAAGTACGGTCAAGATCTGTCCTTTTTGCAAAGTGACTGGAGAAACCTATAAACTGACTGATTGATTCAATTCCTTCTTGCTCCTGGAGTAATTTTGATAGACCAACCACTCCTGGAAAGGTTCACCAGTTCAAAGTTTTCTTCATTTGTGGATAACGGCTCTCACTGTGGTTTGCCTGTCCCAAAGCCTTAGAAATGGTGGCACGATGTGTTTCTTTTTGAGATCAAAATGTTAGTAGTAAATCTCCAAAAATGAATGCACACTGCAGAAAAAATAAAAGATAACTCATGTAGTTCATTACACCCTTATGCTACTTATAAAGCAGCTGTGTGGTGTGCTTTAACAGTCAAATCTTTCTCCTGTGCAGCTTTAAAACTGTACTAGCTTTCCTTCACTTCTGTCTCAAAGCCTCTCCATGACTCTCCATCTGTTATATGACTTATTAGCAGAGAACTGTTGCTCTTTGTGAGCCAGAACACCCAGAACGGAGTGATTTGTTTAGCTTTCTCTGATCAGACGAGAGGGTCACATGCCGGCGATCCTTCACTCACCACAAAAAGATGAACAGATTGAAACCGTAAGCATCTGCCACACGACTGAATCCAGCAGGTGTTTAACTACACCGGACAGAACCCTCAAACATTTCAGAGATCTTCTATTGTTCTTCATGTGTGTTTAATTTTTTCTCTGCTGAACTCGGTTCAAAGCTGTCGGTGGGCCAAACTGGCAAGTTGGAAATCCAGCCGCTCTAACTTTGGCTTCTGCCTGAGAGTCTGGGTTTGTAGGCTGAAATTAAGCTCTGCTCTCTGTAACAGAATAAATCTATCAAGTTCTCTTTTTCTTCTCTTATTTACCGCTTCTATGGCCTACATGGTCTACTTGGAGTCTGGAGAAAAAGAGAATTTAGACTACAGAGACCATGTTTTATGAGGTTAACTGGTCCCTTGTGAACAGTTATGAAAGAACAACACCCAATATAAACTGGAATCATTCAAACCAACATGATTAAAGTTCTGGATAAGCTTTCCCCGTGTTTGCAAACACAAGAGAGTCAAAATTCAGCCTGCTTTCACGGCTGACACTGCTCACCGCGCTGAGCATTCCCACAATCTCCAAGTGTGACTCTTCCCTGGAGCTGTTGTGACCTGATCGCCCTGATAGTCGAGGCAGGAGGTCGTCATGCTGTCCTGGTGTGGTGTGTTGTTTGCTATCAGTATCTCTACGGGAGGAGCTGCTCCCATCAGAGGGTTCAGATCCGCTGCCTGAGGCTCAGTGTGCGGCTAAAGAGTGCAGAGATACAAGCTCTCAGTGTTTTTGAAGCAAATTTACGGGTCCTAATTGTACACTCCAAATGAAGTGTCATAAATCACATCGCAGGTAAAATGAAGGTCCGTGCATCAAAAGGTGGTCTGTCAGAGTCTTTGAGAGGAATCCAGTCTGAGCAGCATCTGGTCTTTGTGAACACAGGTGTAATGCTGTTTATTTTGCTAAGCAA
Organism: Cheilinus undulatus; assembly: GCF_018320785.1. Lineage (NCBI taxonomy): Eukaryota > Metazoa > Chordata > Actinopteri > Labriformes > Labridae > Cheilinus > Cheilinus undulatus. Next base: position 9,293,976 of record NC_054876.1, read on the forward strand.
TACTGCATTGTAATTTTATCGTGTTATTGCATGTTGCCATAGTGTTGACGGAGAAATAAATCCTCCTCTTGTAAATTAAAAAGCCTGCCGCATACCGAAACCAAACTAGAGACAAAGTTTCACATTCCTCTGTTAAGACTGCACTTCCTTAAAATCTACAGGGCCTTTAAGAAATATTCAAACTTCAGATGTTTGACACTTTAATTGATACTATAAATCAATCATAGTCTATATAATATGGCTTTTTTTTGGCAAAAAAAAATTTTAATGTCAAAGTGAAAAAAAGATTTCTACAAAGTATGATCAATTAAATAAAAATATGTAATGTAAAATAAGTGATTGCATATAATTCATCCCTTCTAGTCAGTATTTAGTAGAGTCACCTTTGGCTTAAATCACAACACTGAGTCTGTATGGATAGGTCTCAATCAGGCTTGCATATCTGGACACTGTAATTTTACTTAGTTTTTCTTTTAAAAACTGCTCAAGCTCTGCCAGGTTGCTCATGGATCTGGCATGAACAGCCTTTTTCAAGTCCAGCCACGTATTCACTACTTGATAGAGGTCTGGACTTTGACTCTGCCACTCCAGAACATTCACCCTGTTGTCTCTAAACCATTTCTGTAGCTTTTGGTGTCTGCTTCAGCTCATTGTCATGCTGGAAAATAAATCTTCTCCAAAGCTGTAGTTCTCTTGCAGAATGAATAAGACTGTCGCCCCATATTTTCCTTTTATGCTCTACCTTTAAAAGCCTTCCAGGGCTGGCTGCTGAGTAGTATCCTCACAGCATGATGCTGCCACCGCTGTGCTTCACAGTGAGGATGATGTGTTTGGTGTTAGCCAAACAGCCAAAAAGCACCATTTTGGTCTCATCATCTCAAAAAACTTTCCTCTACTTGAGCATAGAGTCTCCCCCATGCCTTTAGGTGAACTCTAGCTGCGATTCAGTGTAAGTTTTCTTTTAACAGTGGATTTCTCTTTGCCACTCTCCCATAAAGCTTTGACTGGCGAAGAACCCAGGCAACAGTTATCTTATGCAGAGTCTCTCCCGGCTCTCTCTCAGCTGCTGAAGCTTGTAACTCCTTCAGAGTAGTCATAGGTGTCTTGGTGGCCTCTCTCATTAGTCTCCTTCATGCATCGTCACTCCGTTTGTGAGGACGGCCTGATCTAGGCAGATTTACACATGTGCCTCCATTCCTCATGATGACTTTAACTGAGCTCAGGGGGATGTACATTGACTTAGATTTTTTTTGTATCCATTCCTTGACTTATACTTCTTAATAACCTTTCCCTGAGTTGCTTGGAGTGTTCTTTTGTCTTCATGGTGGAATGGTAGCCAGGAACATTCATTAACTTGACCTTCCGGGTGTCTTTACACTACAGTCACTTGAGACGCATTCATTGCACTCAGGTGATCCCTGTTTCACTAATTGAGAGACTAGCACCAACTGGCTGGACCTCTGTTGAATTGGGTCAGTCACTTTAGAGGGGGAAAATTTATGCAGCAGCTAATTTTACCTTATTATTTTTTTTCCCCATTTACATTACTTTGCAGAAATCTGTTTTCACTTTGAGTTTTTAATTTTCTCTTTCAAAATGCCAACTTATATTGACCATGACTGATTTATAAAATCAATAAAAGCATAAAACATCCAAAGGGGATAAATACTTTTTATAAGCACAGTATCTGTAACCTTTAGCACTCAAAGGAGCATGCAATTAAACAAGTTGCAGCAGTTTATGGACCGTAGATGTAGGACCCGTGTTTTTTGCTAGAGTTGGCACAACTTTGATAAACAGAAATCTAAAGTTCACTTGAAGTACTCTTTTTTGTTATTAATGTTTTTACTTGATTTTATAACACTGTTTTATGCTTGTTCAGTTGTATAAGCCATATTTTTTCCTCTAACGATATGACTGCTTGCTAAGTACAGGCTAAATAAGAATCTTTTTTGGGTACAGACTCTCTAATTCCTTTATTTAATTTTACCTGGTTTGGTTTAACACGTTTTTTTGTTCTACTAACTTTATTTTTCTATCATTCTGAAGAACATAAGCATAAATACTTCACTCATTACGTACTACTCCGTGATTGTCATCCACCGCTGTTGTGAGCAGTAGCAATAGCTTGCAATCTGTATTTAAAAGAATGCCCATAAACGATGCGCATTTGCACAAGCAGGGTCCTAGATCTATGGTCCTGAAAATGCTGCCTGCAGAAACACCCTTCTCGGTCTACCCCGGGGTCTCCTTCCAGTTGGCACGACTGGAAGACCTCCACAGAGAGGAAATCCTGGAGGCATTCTGGAGGCACAAAATAAAACAAGACTGATTTGATTCAGGATTGAAAAAGTATTTGTTTCAAATCTTTGGGGGAAAAACATTTAGGAGTGGGTAAAATATACCATGAAAGTTTGATTTTTGGCCTCTAATGGGACCTGAACCTCTCTCTGGCTCAGGAAAGTTTAGAGCCTTGACCTCACTCTAAGGGAACCCTCTTTTTTTTCATATAGGAGGAGTTTCTGTGGACATATTTATGTCTGGATTAAATAGTTTGTTGAAAATCTTGAATGGTCTCCTGAAGCCTCTAAACTCCATTAATATCAGAGCAGACTACAACTGTGTCAACACCATACTGACTCACTCAGGTCAACTTTTAGACGTAAGGATTTTATTGAGTTCAACTGAGTACATCATGAGCAATAAGTTTTCTCAGTTTGAACTCTCCTGAAAGTTTCTTGGAACCATTATTTATCTAATCTGTCTGTATTTAAGGAAATTATATTTGTATATCTTACTCCTTCTGATGTATTTTGCCCAGGGGGACAGCGTGTGTTACAGCATAAAAAATGTGTGTTATTTCTAATGTCAGTCCTGACTGTTGACTTTAAAAGGAAGCAAAGTGATTTGCCTCAAAAGACCAGGCCGGCTTCTCCTCATTTTTCTTGTGACGACCAGCTAATATCCTGAAGGAATGGTGCCACTTCATCACACCCTGGTATTTCCTCTCCGGTCCGTCAAAGTCAAAAGGCTGCCGTCTTTTGTTTTCTTTCAGCTTCACTTTTTCTTTTCTCTCTGAGGAATGTTTACTTTGTCCCAGGTGCTGAAGGAAAGCTGAGAGTCGAGTCCTTATGAGAGTCCTTCACAGAGGACCTTCAGTAGGAGGTTAACTGTGCCCCTGGTCATCATCGGCACATCTGTAACAAATGGTCAGAGTAGCACTAAGGTAGGGGCGGTGAAATATGCATTTAAAAAAATATGAAGTAACCAGGTGCAGTTCCACCTGCCTGGCACAGTATCTATCCTGTAAGCACAATGAATAAGAGAGAAATATGTCAATAAATCTGCATTTTATCCTCATCCAACCCCTGCCTCAACCTCTTAGCTTCTGTTTGAGGGCCAGTTTCCTTTCCTCCGTCCTTTGTTGTTATTTAATCCTTATTTAAAAATGTCAAATTGTGACCAAATGAAGAGCCATTTTGGACCCAAACAACAAGCTCTACAGAGCTGAACCAAAAGATCTGGATCTCTAACACGGACAGCTTTCCCATCACAGTGAGTGAGGTGTACATCAGCTGAGGAAACATGGGTAAGATCAGAGTTTAATGGGCTAAACTGTGACAAAGATGTACTGAACCAAACTGGAGAAGAGTGTATCTGCAGGCGGGCAGCAGTTTAAGAGCCTCAGATTCAGAACCATAGAACTAGGACTCTGCTTGCACACATGCGCGTTGTTTATGAGCCATTTTACAGATTGCCAGCTATATACCATTCACGACAGCGATGGTCAGAACGTACGTTTTTTAATGAGTAAAGCTTGATCTGTTTACAAGATATACATTTTGGTGAATCTAAGCTAAATGAACATCATGTTGCTGCATGGGACTGTGAAACATTATTGATAAGACAACATTACTGGTATTAAGGGAACAAATATCAGAAATTGGCTAACATTACTCTAAATATCATATATATATTTCCTTTCATTTGTCCCACCCTCAGGTTTCCTTGAAGCCTTCGGCAAGCCCTTGTCTGTTCTTAACGTTCTGTTTGTTTACTTGTTTACTTATTGTGGAAAATAAAGAAAAGTTTGGAAAAAGAGTTTGGGAATTGAATCAAAGACTTTGGGAAAATTTGCTTAACATGTATAAAACGGTTATATAAAATGAAAACACCTGTAACATCACAAACAGTACTTCAAGTTAACCTTAAATTCCCGTCTATCAAAGTCATGTCAACACAAGCAATAGTTTAATTGCAATGCTCATTTACTTAGTTCGGTGGCGCTGATACAAAGAAACACTCAGGTCCCAGCTCTACGGTCCTGATCTGCAGTCGTGAAACTGCTACCTGCCAGCCTGCAGACACTTCCTATTGGGCCAAACCGGGCCACTTTGTGGAAACAGACCAAACACGAGTGTTGTGTGACACCATACCTCCAGGCTTTAAATGGAGGCTTTTTAATTCTTTCCTGCTGCTGCTTTTCTGTCGGTGTTAATTTGTCGACTATGACTAAAACAGTTTGTTCACAGCCTTTTTTCCATGACGAAAACTAGACTAAAACTAACCAAAGAAAAATCTGCGATGACTAAAACTGAAAAAAAAAGCTAATGTTTCGTCAAGATGACTAAAACTAGATGACAGCTGGGATAGGCTCCAGCCCCCTGCTGCCCCAAATGGGATAAATGGTGTAGAAAATGGATAAATAGATTTTAACATTGTACAAAATCCATGGTTTGTTTTAGATTGCTTTTTGAAGGACAGTTAGAGTTTAAATTATAATATTTTTAGCTCCTTTTCTCCATAAACTACAGATTTTCAGTCATATTTGTAACCAGAAACTAATCTTAATTTTTTCAGTGCAATTTAGAGAGTGTGCAGGAGTGTGCAAACAGATTTTGGTACTGAAAACAAGAAAATGACCAATATTGGTTGCGTATAACTTTTATTTTTGTCACCATGGTATTAAACAGAGATCAGGTTTTGTATTAGCATTTATAGTTGAAACATATTAAAGTTAACCTGGTATCAAAAAGAAAGATCAAACTAGTGAATTTTAACTTAATCAGTTTGCTGATATCCTAATTTGAACATGGTTTATTGCTTCTAGTGTAAATTTTCATTTTAAGTCCCTCTCTGATTTGATTTAGATTAGACTTTAAAAATGTACTTCAGCCTCCTCTGCTCATGCCTGGACATTCTCTAAAGACTTGTCTGATGAAGACCTTTGTCCGCTGCAGGACTGTGGTTTCGGGTCAGGCTGTGGACACATGCTGCCAGGAGCTGAATGGCACCCCACCCTCCTCCAGAGACACGAGGTCAGGGGGCAGCTACATCAATACAGCCTTCTGACCTCGCTCCTCGACCCCTGGAGCACCTCATGTCTCCTCTGCAGCTCTGCTGGTCACGAGACCGGGCAGATCCACAAATGTCACTGGTGTCATTTACAGAGAGAGATAAATGAGCAGACAGGCCGCAGACATTTTCCACAGTTTGCAACTTTGCTTCTTCTCAGTGGCTGTGACCCTCAGCAGGGCCGGCCTGGCTCATGTTGACTCTGTCTTTGAAGCCTTGGGGGACCGGGCTGTAAGTCAGGCTTTATTGCAGGGAAATGGATGGGTCAGGTACCTGCTGTGGCCTGTCGTTAGCCCCAAGACAGTCTTATCAGCTTAGACCCTATCTGAGCCCTCAGCTACTGGGGATTACCTCTGCAGCCACTCCTGTCTGCCCCTGTGCCCCCTCTGCAGCTAAACGTCCCCTGCTGCTGGTGTAAAGAGGCATCGTCACAATAGATCCAAATGAAAGTGAAGAAGCTGCATGGGATTATCTAGTCCCATTCAGAAGTTGTTTGTAAGCTCTCAACATGACGTGCCCTTCCTTAAGTGTTATTCATCGTCATCTCTTTACAGGAAACAGATTAACTACAGTAACCGAGGCTTTGATTTGATGCTCTGTGAAAGTGGGTGAAGAAAAGCTTTTCACTGTGTGCTTTGAAGATGACTTATAAGAGGATCTGCAGCACACATTGTTGGGAATTTGATACAATATGAGTCACACAATGAGCGATCACAAAAGAGCATGAGAGTGGTCTAAATGCCTGAACGATCCCATCTGAATTCTCACTTCATCACGGTCAGTAATTCTGCTTGAAGCAGGATTAAAGTGTCAGAACAGTGCACAAACTCTAGGGGGGAAATAACAGAAGAAGACTAGAGTTAGACAAGTAAAAAACAGAATTAAACAGTAAAGACAACAAAAACAGAGTAATTATCCTTCAGGATGTCTCTAAGCATCAACCCTGCCTATTTTTGAAGCGGTGCTGATTTCCCACAATGCCCTGCAACGCAGAAATGAGGATGGTACCAACAGCTGGAAAAGATTTAAACAAACATAGGACAGGGTGTAACAGCACAATTGGACCCTCAGAAAGTTACACACTGTACTCATTCATGTTCCTTTTTCTGCTGTTTGAAACTTAGAAATATTAGTTTGTGATTGGTCCACATGTCTGCATTTCATTCATGATTGCAGAAATGATTATTACTGATTTACTGGCAGCCAAGAGATACTATGAATATCAGCATTAATTGACTGAATTAGTCTTCTCTTAACACAGTTGTTCTCAACCTTTTTAGCCTACGACCCCCAAAATAAAGGTGCCAGGGACCGGGAACACCCACTGCACCTGAAGGTGGTTGAACACAGCCATCTGGGATCCATGGAGGTCCGAAAAATCATGGTCCACTGTAAAGTTAAGCTGGGATATCCATATTTTACATTTAACCAGAATTATAACCACTCTTATCAAAGTAACAACTATTACAAATATTGTTTCTTATTTTTTTATGTCCTAATATAGCATTCTTAAAAATGTAAACCCATTTTCTTTAAAAGAGAACTAAATATGGTTAGAAGTGTTAAAAATTTGATAAAAAAGTGGCAAAAAAGTCAGCAAAGAATGGCAATAATGGGTTAAAGTGGCAAAGCAGGCACAAATAGTGGTATAAAAGGATTAAAAAGTGGCAGAAATGGGTTTAAAGTGGCAAAAACAATTGGTGGAAAATTAGGTGAAATGGGATTTAAAAGTGGGAACAAGTGGTTTAAACTGGCAAAAATTGGTTTACTGGGGCAGAAAAATTGGCAGACATTGGCAGATATGGGTTAAACTGGCAAAGATGGGGATCAAAAGTGGTTAAAAAAATATATTTAAAAGGGCAATGATGGGTCAACAGAGGCAACAATACATAAAAATGGACAAAATTGGTTTCAGTGACAGGGATGTGTTAAAACTGAAAAATGCAAAAATGGATGGGAAAAAGTGACAAAAACAGGTTCAATTTAGCCAAATGTGTGTAAAGTTGTGTAAAGTTGCAAAACTGGGAAGAAAAAAAGGGCAAAATGGGTCCAATTGTGCAAAAACTGATGAAAAGTGGTAAAAGATAGTGACAACATTGGGTGAGAAAAGTGGTTAAACAGTGGGACAAATAGATATTTTCAACTGCATCACACACTTTCTGCTCTGAAGCAAGGGAACCATTATTCAGGACACTAGCACCAATGTTACTGATAAAACACAGATGCATGAATACTATCAATTAATTAATCATAACTGGGGAGGGCCCATTCTCTGGGTTTGTCAGGGGCCCAGACAAATCTGTGTTCAGACTGGCTTTTTCACAGCTTTAAATTATTTTGATTTCAGCGTAAAAGTCACTAAATGACTATGTTTTTATTTCACTTTCAACTGATTTCATGCATTTGTTTTCATTAAAATGGCTAAAGCATTTAGTATAAAATCATTTTAACAGTATTCTTCATTTCCTTTAAGGCATCTGGTGACCCCCTCTCAGTGTCCTGAGAACCACGGATACCTAAAATAAAAATAAATTTTAGGGATTTTTGCAGCCAATATAGATCACCTACAGTGCATTCAAAAACTATTCAGACCCCCTTCACTTTTCTTAATCTTATGCTGAAGCCTGATGCTACAGTTGTTGAAATGTTTTTTTTTCAGTTCCCTCTAGTTTTTAACACTGAGCATGACATTGAACTACCTTGAGCATCTACTTCAGCAACTGTGGGCGACATCTGATGCAACTTCCACCTGGCAGGGCCATGGCATCACCCCTCCAACCCCAAATATCATTACAGTGACTATTACTATAATGATTAATAATCAGTTACAGGGCCTGAAATTCCCTTTGTCGAACGTTATCTTTTGAAATATAAATACATTATATATACTGATATAATGCTGATGCCTCTATTTGACCAAAGTGCTTGTCATCTCTGCCACAGTGTCAAATGAAAATGTACGCTCACAGACCAAAAGTGACTTGAATAGCAATTTTCAGAGACAGGATTCAAAGTAAGTCACATGATTGATTCTCTAAGTCAGCAACATCTTTGGGATGTTTTTCACTCAGTTTAAGATCACTACTTATCCACTAATCATGTGTAAATACAGGACAAGATGTACTATTTTGTTTGCAGGGGTCACCATAACTGACACAGAATAAAAGTTTCTGACACTAACTGGAACTTTTTGTGTCATTTCTCAGTTTGAGTTTGACCTCTAGCTCTGTTTTCTCTGCACCATAGATGAAACAACAGTCATCTCTGATCAGCCTGATATCATCTCACCACCTCTTCATTTCAGTTTGTAATGCCAGATTAACATAACTGGCTTCAATATCATTACTGTCACTTATTGTATTATAGATCAGTGGTTCTCAATGTTGGGGTTGAGACCCCCTTGGAGGTCATGAGAAACTAAGAGGGGGTCTCCATATGTGCTAAAAAACTAAGAACATTTTTTAAATCACACTGTTGCCTTTTTACACCAATTTTGCCAAATTTTAACCAGTGTTCATCACGTTTCCCCAACAATTTGACATTTTTGCCACTGAAAAAACACATTTTTGTCAATTTAAGCCCTTTCTACTGATTTTTTTTCTGCCAGTTTTTGCCATTTCCAAACCAATTCTTAACACTTTCCACCTATTGATGCCTCTGTTGTCCCATTTTTGCCACTGTCCATTTTAACCACTTTCACTATTTTATATGCCCATTTTCGCCAGTTTAACCCATTTTCTGCCTATTTTTCTGCCTCAGTTAACCATGCCAGTTTTTATCAATTTTTCATCCCATTTTCCCAAACTTCCATCCGTTTTGCTACTTGAAAGCCATTTCAGCCACTTTTTAATCCCCTTTTACCACAATTAAAGCCCGTTTTTACCACTTTAGCCCATTTTTGCTACTTTTAAAATCACATTTCACCGCCTTTTACACCTTTTTTTTTTTTTGCCATTATCAACCCATTTTAATTCTATGTTTAACAAAAGGGATTTACATTTTTAAGAGGGCTATTTACAACACTGATGGATAAAGTAGATATTTGTTTCTTTGATAAGAGTGGTTATTTTTCGGGTAAAATAAAATATGAATATCACAGCTTAACTTTACAATGGCCCATGATTTTGCTGACCTTAATGGGCCCCCGGTCTGCCTGGGCCCCAGAAAGCTCTCACATTTTTCCCCCCTTTGGGCATCCTTGTCTGCATGTGACTATTCATGAACGTGCATGTCTGTGTTCAACCACAGGTACAGTGGGGGTCCCCGGTCTCTGGCACCTTTATTTTGGGGGTTGGGGGCTGAAAAGTTTGAGAACCATTGGACTAGCACATTAATTTCCAAGCCTCTATAAGCAATGGTCAACTCTCAGGGTCTCCAGTGTAGATAACCGTTATCGATAGACATTTTCCTGTCAGAAATACCTGGACAAACAGTTTGAGAGGTATAATGGAGTCTGAATTAATAAAGATGACTTTCAAGCCTGAGCTGTGAGGTACATTCTTATGCAGATACTTCGTACGCAGTTTTAAAGCAAACATGAGAATGCTTAATCAATGTCAGATGACCACTAATAGGCTCTGGAGATATACCATGAGAGATAGAGTCCTCCACGTTCTGCTCTCCATGTGTATATTGTTCTCAGGACAGCTAATTCCTGCTGAATCGCTAACGGATGATAGATACTGTAGCACAAACAACGATTAGGGATTAATAGCAACCAGATACAATTCAAGAGACTCATCTACAAAACGCTGCTCCACTAGAGGATTTTTCAGACGTTCACAGCTGGGCGTTTCTCGTGTAGCGCCTGCTGTTTTTAGCGAAAATTAAACCCTTGGGTGGACACTAAGCTTTATTCTAAGGTCAACGTTGGATTTTTACCTAAAATGGCTGCCAGCACATGTTGTAAATTCAGCTCGTCTCTGGCCTTGGTTCTGCTGTTCGCACACAAATTCTTTGATTCTGACATCTTCCTTATGGCCTTAAAAACTACAAGTGAATGTGTTCGTGGTTTACAGAATGAAAATAGACACTGGTAATGACAATAAACCGCTGTCCTCTCAGCTGAAATTCACAGATGTGTAAAACAGGGCTGCCCGCTCTTTGAAGAAGGACTGAGTCTTATATTTCAAACATTTTCTGTCTTTCTGGACATTTAACAGCTCCGAAAATCCCATTTGGTGCTAATTTCCATCCTGTTCCCACGAAACCCAGATAGATTGACCAGACACAGTTGTAAACGGTTTTATCTGTGCTGGTTTATTTTTAGGGCTGGGCATCTTTCATGGTGGTGACTAAAGCTCAGTGACGCCCAGCTCTTCTAGCTGACCCCATGCTCAGATAAAAGATTTTTTCAACTGTTGTTCATGGGTTTATGGGAGTAACCTTTTATTACTTGTTTACCTCTCTTTCCCTTTGCTGTTGGCAACGGTCCTGTTTTCTGAAAGTAATGAGAAACAGTTCTTCATCTTAATCAGTCAAATCCTGTTAAGAGTGACAAATATCACGCTTTTGGCTGAGCTCGGTCAGCAGGTTTACATGAACATCAAGCAACAGATAAAGCCTGATTAGCACAGAATCTGAAAAGCAGAACCCCTAACCCAGTCTGGTCCTGCTGAGGTGTATGAAGTAGATGCAAAAGTAAATGTATCTCACACTGTGTTATCTCTGTGGGTTTGTTCACCTGTGAGAAATTGATTTAGTACAATTTCAAGCTGAAATTCAAGTCAGTCTGGCTGCTGACCGCAGGTCTCGGACCGCTACAGTGAGAAGCCGCTCGCTTCTGTCAGGATGGAAATACACAGAAAACTTTTGAAATAAAATCTGATTATACTTTCATTTAGGTTAAGGATGAGGGTTAGGGTACCAAAAGTGCAAATTCAAATCCTCAGCTGCAAAACGTGATTGCAAAACATTTGGTAAAGCCAACTGAACAGTCTGCTTACAGAAAAGCAGCTTGTCCATGAAAATAATTTAATACAGTTAGCACAGCCAAGCCTTAGGTTAACAACGCTACATAAGCTATGTAATCTACAGAGGGAAAAAGTATGTCGCTAAGGCCAAAGCTGAGAAAGCTACTTTAGCTACATAAACTACATAGGTAACAGCCATGTAGCAAAGGCTGAAGCTAGTGGTCCTACTTAATGATGGCTCACTATAGCTTCTTTTGCTTTAGCTAAGGCTAACATAGCTACATTGGCTTAAGTAGTAACGTTAACTTTGTAGTAAGCCTACAAAGCTAAAGCAAGCTGCTGTTCATGTCACTACTTCTGAAACGTGTCAATACTGATTTAATACTGGATTAGACCTCTGACCTTTTCTCTTATGTATTTTTCTATTCATTTTTGGTCTGTTATGTTTGTAATGTGCTTATTTCATGAATGTAACTTCCAGACTTTGTTCATGATTCTAGCATGAGGAAGAGTCATGAATAGATTCCCTTTAATAAAGATGCTGCATGTTGCCTGTCTATACCATTGTAGCATGGCAGCACAATTTCACTGCACATTAACACGACAATGATTCACTAGCTCAGTCTCGTTATGACTAATTAGGGCTGCAACAAACAATTACATTGGTAATCAGTTCATCAGCTGTTTTTTAAAGATTATTAGATAAATCAGATTACAGAGGGGAAGAAATGAAACTTGTTTTTGTTGCTCCATTACTTTATTTAATAACAGAGTATTATTTTAAAATGAAAAAAGTGTAGAAACAAAAGGTTATTGCCTGAACATCACTGAGATTTTATGATATTAAATACGTTATAAATAAAATCTAAATGAAAAACAAATCATACATATATCAGGAAATGGCTTTACTACATCAAATAACATTAACACAAAAACATGCAAATTAATGCTATAGTATATCTGCAAATACTATTGGCTTGTTTTCTGAAGTGTTCAAAAGGGGCTATTTTTTGTTGCTGAAATGTCTCCAACCCAGTTCAATCCAAATGTTTTTATAAGTCACATAAAGAAAGTTTCCCAAAGTGCTGTACAATAGAAATGAAAAACAACTTAAAAAACACAAAGATACAAAAGGCCAATTTGAAAACAAAAGGTTTGAGACAGGGCATGCACCAAACACTGGATGTGACCAGAAGTAGATGAGAGTTCTTTGTTTTGGTGGAACGTGTGGTCAGAGCAGGTTCAGAGAGTACTGTAGTGAACGGTGACGGGGCGATGTTTTGCCCATTTTTTGGCACTGATTTGAGTCAGCGAACACAGTCTGCATATCTTGTGGATGCTCTGCAGTTTTTGAAGGACACAGACAAAGCCAAGGTACCATGTGCTCCAGGGACATCCAAATAAATAGGAGGTACCAAACAACATAAGATTTAGCATTAGCCCTCTGAACCCTTTGTCAGACATGTAGTGAAGAAAAAGTAAAGGTCAGTTCAATTTTCAAACAGAAAAGGTACTTGTTTAGTTTATGTATTACAGGGTTTTATTTTAGGCTTTAATTAGTTCAAAAGCACCCTTGCCATTTGACATTATTTGATGCTGAACTTTGTTCATTTTAGCAGCACAAGCATGTCCGTCATAAAAACTGTTTCTGGACTACGGAAGGTCCAAATCCCAAGAACAACAGTCTTTTTGGCTGAAAGGCAGACCCAAACAAAAAAGTGAAACATGTACAGATGAGCTTTGCCTGTCTACCTGTCTATCTGAAATTGATTACACAGTTTCTTTAAATGTTCCTAGATGAGCATACTGCAGGCTTGATGGTGCCTCATGGGACAGGGCTCCAGCTTCTAATGCCTCCTACAGACTGTGTGTTTTTAACAATCTTATGAGTTTCTGGCATGCTACACAAGCTTGATGTGTGCAGACTGAACAATGACAAGTCCCACTAAACACCCCTGAATCACAGGTAAGACGTACGCCAATATGCAAGGTCACCCACATGCCGCCAGTGCTGTGGTAAATAATGAAGCAAACAACAACAAAGCCGTTGTAACTGTAGCATTCAAGTGTTTAGAAAAGCATCTGAGATCAAGATTTTCCTCATTAGAATTCCATTTACTCTTTGGCATTGGTTGGTTAGTCGACATAGGTTGTAGCAGCAGTCACACTGTTTGATGGTCATCTCAAATTTCCAACACTGTCAGATTAACCAAAGCTATTTTTGGTCACAAAACCATGACAACAGCCATCTGTCCAGCCTGTCTCACAATGCAACTTAGGACTGTTGTGTGGGTGTAATGGTAGGACTCAGGATGCGGAGACGATGGAGCAGATTTAACAGATTTATTGTGCAGGTAAGTGACGAAGGGAGGGGGGATCTCAGGAGTCCAAGGGATAGTGAGAGTGTGCTGGAGCTGGCTGCGGTGATCAGGGCGGGAGGCACTGGAAAGAAGAGGGAGAGGCACGTTAACAACAGGAAGCAAAATACAAGCACTGGAAATTACTCAAAAAGGTTCTTCAAAAAGAGCACTGGAAACTTCTCTGGGAGATCTCGAGAGAAGGAGCCTGGAGCTGACGTTTACCGTAAGGTAAGGTTGGCGAGACTCAGGCGCTGAAGAGAGCTACAGCAGGTCCTAAATAGTGATCCTCAATGAGTGATTCGCTGCAGGTGTGCGCTCTCCACAGCACCAGGGGGGGAGGGGTGAATGCCTCAGGGAAAGCAAAGAAAGTTAGCAGCCAGAAACAGCCTCCGGAACCGGAAGCTAACCAAAATAAGATAATAAAACGACAAAAAACACCACAAGGACCACTGTTTAGTGGTCCACTGTTGTAACCACAACCTGTCCTGACTTTAAATGTTCAATAAGAAAAAAAGAAAGAAAGAAAAACAGTCATCTTTCACCTGGCACAGCCCAAAGTTAAACATTGTATACCAGGTTTAAGTGGGAAAAAACTCCCCTTATTTACTGACCTGGAGATAACACACCAGATCTTCCCAGCCATGCTGTGCATTAAAAGAAGACCTTTAATAATGACTTGGATGAGGGGCCACATGTCCCTTTGGAGTGTTTTGGTTGGAATTTGTTCCTATTCTTTCTGTAGAGCATTTATGAGGTCAGACACTGATGTTGGACGAGAAGGCCTGGCTCACAATCTCCATTCCAGTTCATCCCAAAGGTTCTTGATGGAGTTGAGGTCAGGGATCTGTGCAGTCCAATTAGCTTCTAACACACCAAACATCAAACCATGTCTTTATAGTCTTTGCTTTGTGCACTGATGCACAGTCATGTTGGAATAGAAAACAGCCTTCCCCAAACTGTTGCCACAAAGTTGGAAGCACAGCATTGTCCAAAGTGTCTTGGTATGCTGAAGCATTAAGATTGGCCTTAACTGGAGACAAGGGGCCTAGCCCAAATCCTGAATAACAGCCCCAGACCGTTATCCCTCCACTACATTTCACTGTTGGCACAATGCAGTCAGCAGCTGTGACTTTCTGCTGTTAGGCTCTAAAATAGTCTTGTTATGTCTCTTTGCAGTTTTCCAACTGCATGTGACTCACTGTGTTCTGGAGGGTTCATCATACCATTTAACAGTTTATCTTAGCTGCAGACATCTTGAACAGATTCATCTTAATGAAAAGACCAAAATTGCTACAGAAAAACTTCTGTGATTAATAAAAAGTTAAACAAAGAAACTTAATTAGAGAACAAAAAGCATCATGCTTTTGTTTTCATCATTTGTTCTTATTTTAAAGCTTGTGGGTGTAATTTAGAAAAAAGACATCTTCCCTGAGTTTTTAATTGATTTTGATTGTAGATGATCTGTGAACAGTTTTATAGCTCCATTACTCAAAACAAAAAAACGTTCCTGAATCTTGTACTCATTTACAAGTCATTTAGCTGCCAGATCTAATCACACTGGCCCCGAAAATAATGCACGCACTGTCTGCATTCTGAGAGATGGATGTTTGAACAAGAGCCTCCATAATTAGACAAATCCAAACCACAAATGAGCTGCTGCTAAACACGTTTAACACTCAAGTTGAGACCCTATAATCTTATTTGGTCACAGTTTGCATGTTGTAAACACATGTCATTTAAATGTGCAATAAGGGCCATTTCAGGCAGTACGCTCCAAACATTTTCAGCTCATCTCACACTGAAAATAAACAGAAAAACAATGCCCAAGCTTTCTGTTTGACCACAACAATGTGGAGATCATTCTGCAGGTTGTGGTTCAGGCCGCCACAAACAAATTTTGTTTTTTACAGTCCCTGAACTGATAACCTCACCTTTACCAAAAAAATACTAAATAAGGATTTCATGGCTCTAAGTTTGTGAGTAGGAATTGCAACTGCAATTCAACATATGATCAAGTTAAACTGATAGATATTAAGCAGCAGTTCATTTAAGCTCAGGCATTCAAATAAAGAGAGCAGAGAAGAGCAAAAATATAAAAGGAGGTGAAATTCATGAATGCTGGCTCAGTGAGCAGAGGTCACTCAACCACAAAGAGAGAGAGAGAAAGCGGCAAAGAGTACGCTCAACATCCCAAGGGGTCACAAGGCTTGTGGTCTGCACCACTTTAGCGCTAGGTTGCATTTTAGAGGAGGTACACATCCTGATGAATAAATGAAGTTAGAAAATGCAAACCTGACGCTGTGTTTGTGCGACTATACAACCTGGCTTTTGAGTCTTCTTCAATGAGCCAAACACTGCGCAAGACAGTCTGGCCATTCATTTTAAAGACTGTTCTTGTTATTGCGTACTGCTATTGTTGACGTTTCATATGGGTGCACTATGAGCAGGAACAGGTGTTCTTGGATCATCGGTGTACTCAGCGGAGGCGCTGCTGCTCGGTCTGCATCTGGTCTGGTACTGAACTGTCCAGGAGAGGTTAACATTTTATACTTTGGTTTTCCTCCAATGGTGACCGATGAGTTTACTTGGATTTGTTTACAGAACAAGAAGAGTGCCGTACAGCATAGCAACACATCTGATTAGATGCTGTGAATCTTCAATAAAAGCTGTCAGCTTTGGAGAGGACAGAAGAGTGCAAGCCAGAAGAAGTCCTGGTACACAAAGGCGGTATTCCCTTAACTGTTTTTCTGGTGACCCACTTTTACAAGATACAAACCATCACGACACAGCAGCTTTGTTTCCTGTGCAGAATTACTTATCAAATCTGCCTCCTGTGCCATTTTTAACTGGTTGTTTGAGCTGATGCCTGGATTACTGAATCTTGTCCAGGTCTAGAGCTTTCTGTTCAACAAGTTCAGAAGAAGCCACTTCACCTCCATCACCTAGGCTTTCTTGCTTGAGCCCTTGGGCCTTTAGTGGCTCTCTGTTCTGGAACAATGCATTTCTCTTTTTTTATTAGCTAAGTGTCTATAATTGTGACTTTTGCCATCCAGTGGTTGGTAGAGTGTTTTTTTGTTGTTGTTGTTGTTTTTTTTTTGTTTGTTTTTATCATTTTATTATTACCTTTGCAAGGAGGTTATGTGATTGGGTGGGTTTGTTCTTTGTTAGTTAGTTAGTTAGTTTGTTTGTTAGCAACATAACTCAAAAAATTGTGGATGGATTTTGATGAAATTTTCAGGAAATGTCAGAAATGACATAAGGAAGAAGTGATTAGATTTTGGGAGTGATCTGGATCACCGTATGTATTCAGGATTTTTTTTTTTTTTTAAGGATTCTGTACTATTGGGAGATAGGGCTAATGGCAGAGGTGTGTGCTGTTTCCACTTTACACCAGGAGATGGCGGACATGAGTAACTTCAATCCCAGCAGCATTTTGGGTGTGTTTCTATTCAAAGTTTTGGAGTTTATAGAGTTTAAAAGACGCATGCCCGGTCGAGGAGACGAGTCAGAGCGTAAGAAAGAAAGACAGCCAATTGTAGCAAGAATACTCACAATGTTGGGAGGAATAGAGGAATATCCACCCTCTGCCATGATTTACAGTGGTGACCATGGGTGAGACTGTCAGTGCATCTGTTGGGACCAGCAGGCAATGCTTCCACCATGACAGTCCACCCGTAGCGAAGCCAGTGCTTTGCCTCAACATTTTTCCACCCCACCAGGGAGGGAGTAATCGGTGAATGCTGTGGTGGGGGGCACATGGGGACGGATCCAGGAATTTTTTTAAAGGATTCTTCACTATTGGGAGATAGGGCTGATGGCTG
This sequence comes from Cheilinus undulatus, assembly GCF_018320785.1. Lineage (NCBI taxonomy): Eukaryota > Metazoa > Chordata > Actinopteri > Labriformes > Labridae > Cheilinus > Cheilinus undulatus. Next base: position 9,311,424 of record NC_054876.1, read on the forward strand.
AGGTCTGTGCTCTCCGAGTGCTTTTCTAGTTTTAATACATAAAAATTTTATTAAAAACCCATTTGGTGACACAGATGGCCAATAAAACTAACACTAAAACGAATAAAATCTAAACTACAAGAAGCATTTTTGCAAAATAAAAACTAGACTAACAACCAAGAAGAAAAAACTAATAAAAACTTAACTGAATTTTACAACAAAAAGTAAAAACGTAATATAGATAAAAACTAATGAAAATCCCAAACTATTAAACCTTGCTCTGCACTCATCAGCACTACCATTTTGCTCCAGCAGAAGGTGAGCAGCCTCGCACACTGGAATCGTGTCTACTGCGCTGTGCAATGCAGCAAATCCCTGATCCACTTGAGACAAGACACCAGAGACCACAGGGGAACTGCAATTTTGGCAGGAATAGTCAAAAGTGGATTTTTTTGCCTTTTTGAAGTTGATTTTCTGTTTATTTTAAACATGATTCTGTGAATTTATTGCTTCTGCCATGGGCAAGTACATAATGCTATTAAAAGATTAATGTTTGCTGCAAAGGATGTGTAGTTTCATGTAAAATGATGTGGTTTTCCATCTCAAAAGTTAGCTTTTCCTCATCAAGAGCACTGTTGTAGCTCTGTGACCCTCTGACCTTCCAATGACCTTTTGCTTGTGCTGCAGGATGAGACGTAATGTTGATATAGTGATAATTTACAATCTGGAGTCCATGCATTGTGTTGTATTTGGAATTTGGCTGGATTTTTTGCAAATTTTTAAGGTGTTTTGATTGATTTGCTCTATGTGGATTGATGTGTTTTGGTGCTGAGAATAGACCTGCAGCAATTTTCTCCACAGTGCATTTTGCTGGTTGATTGCTGCACAGCTGTTGTATGTGGAAATTGGAGGTCACTTACCATGTTTCCTGTCTCTCTTAAGCTGTTTTGTCTGAAAAACAGCAGAAAGCCCAAGAAAATCTGAGAGAAAAATTATCAGTGTCAATAAAAGATACTGCACCTATCTGGTTCAGTTTCATTCTTTTAATAAAACATGCAATGTATATATATGAGAACAAAAATGACTGCAATGTCAGTTATTTCCAGTACCACTGAGCCTCAGCTGGCAGGAGAATGTGTGAAAAGCTGTGGTGAAAAGTCTGGTTGTTTGTTTGTGTTCACACATGCAGCTCACCATGAAGATATCAGGAAGTTTTCAGGAATCTTGTTACAGTATTAACTCACGACATTTACCTTGGCACACCTTGCAGTCCATGCTGAAATAAACTATCAGTGATGGTGGCGGCTAAACAAGGGTGATATTGTCAGGTGTTTGATCCTCTCTCACCTGAGCGTGAATCATCCCACCAACTGGACGTGTGACGGAGCTGTGGGCTCGTCCTTTAAATGCTCTCACTGTGCTGCCGTGGAGGGACCGAGGCCGAGGACTAAAATAAAAGTCAGCTCTTTCTCCCCTGACCGCCGGGGAAACCACACGCCTTTTTACATGCTGTATAAATGTTTTGACACGGGGAGGCCAACAGGCTTTCTCTTCTCATGCTTATTAAAAATCGTAATCGTCCGTCACTAAATATACGTACAGCGACGAGCACCCTCAGGCGAAAAAGATGGAATTGTTTGTTTATTTGACTCTGGGCGCTGAATGTGTGGCGGAAAGCCCTGTCACAGCTCAGGCGCTATTGAAAAGGAGGCTGGGGATTGAAAATATACTGACCTCATATTTGACTTGTGCTGACCATAAGCAGGCATACAAATCATGGCCTGAACTGAGTCAACAAACGGATATCTGGGTTTATTTGCGTCTCGCTGTGCGGCGCTCTCAGGCCTGATACTTTACTGCTTTATGGATCAGCTGACCTCACATCCATCACTTCTTCTTTTACTAAATGATTGACACCGAGGCCAAAGAAGAGCTGAAAAGGATGATTGGAGGTGATTTGTAAGAGTGAAATGTTGCCCAGACTCGGATATGTTTTGGCCCCTGGGTGCCTTGAGGGCGTCTCCGCTCTTTGATGTCCACACGCCTCCAGTTTGCCTCTCTGGGTGGGAAAAACAAAACCAGAGCGGGTCCAGAGAGGTTTGAAGCAACAACACTAAGACGTTGTTAGTGTTCGAATTTCATGGGTGCTTTTGGCAGTTATTTTTTTAAGCATTCCTGTAAAATCACAGGATTCTGTATGATCACACAAGTGTCCATGAAATCCAGCTTTATAATGCAAAACAAGCAGGTCCTTCACTGCTGTAAAATAACCCATAAATAGTGTGGTTTGATATGTTTAATTTGACTTTATTTTTAGCTAGCTGTTCAAGCAAGCCTTAGAGATGAAAGTGAAAACTAAGCTTTTGAATTTGGCTGCAAGTTCAGTACTAATATACTGATATCAGAGCCGGGGTGGGGCTCATGTCAGCCCTGGAGTTTCACGGCGCCAAGCAAGCCCACTTCAACTCACAGCTAGACACATACACCTACAAAAGTAAAAGGAATTTTTTTTTCATAGACTGCTTCTTTGTTTTAACAATGCCTCTTGACAGTTTGACTAATCTTCTCTGCCAATGCCAAACCGCTGACCATCTACTACCACAACTTCAAGCCGGTGTTCCGCAAAACCAAGGTGTGGCATTATTTGGAGTGAGGCCTAGCACCATCTCCAACCTAAAGGCCAAGTTCCATATAATGGGGGTTGTCAAAGACAGGCCACAACGTGGGCATCCCAAAGAAATGACACCCAAAGATGACTGTTTCCTCACCCTGTCAGCACTTTGGAACTGTTGTCTTCTTCAGATTTGCAGTCAAGGTTTGCAAGACGATATAGCCGGCGGCTCTCTGCCCAGACAATCCAGAACAGACTGCATGCAGCCAATCATAGGTCTGCCAGGAGGCCTGCTATGACTGCCCTTCACTGTCAGGCCCTTTTGCGCAGGTTTCGGTGACACATGCATTGGGACCAAAACACATGAAGTAGTGTTATCTTCAGTTATGGGTCCAGGTTCTGCCTATGGTAGTTCTCTCTCACTGGAGAAATTGTTTGATTTGATTTGATTTGATCTGATCTTTATTTATCTCAAACATAAAAAAAATCAACAGAGATACAACAATTCATTGCTCCATGAAAATCATATCACTTGTCATACCAAACAAAAAGGACAAAAAAAAAAAAAAGAAAAAAGAAAAAAAAAAGAGCTTCAGCCATGTTTGAGAAGGGACAGGTGGAAGCTTAAATGCTTATTTGAACCTGCCCCTACCTACCATATTACTTCATTATAAAAGATTTTGATCATTGGAAGCATCTCAAAGCACCCAGATAATGGAGATGAGATTCTGCAACCAGTGACAATCCCATATCTCCACAGTCTGGGACAGAACTTTATCTTCCAAGATGATAATGTTTGCACCCACAGAGCGGGGTTTATCAGAGACTACCTCCAGATTTGGGGAGTGGAGAGGATGCAGGAGTAGTCAACAACAAATGATGTTGCCTTTTTGGGGTTGATGTGTCATTCATTTTTACATGATTTTATTGCTTCTGCCATGGATGAGCAGGCCTGCTCTCATAACTGGCTGCCCCCCTGAAAAACCCAGAGAGTGGGCCCTCCCCAGTTCTGATTTATTGATGATATCAATGCATGTATGTTAGATTAGTATTATTGGTGCTAGCCTCCTTGCTAACAGTTACCTAATTTTGGAGCTGATAAGATGTCAAGTTAGTTTTGGGTGCTGGAGTTAAAATTGTTTATTCATGACACTTTTCAACCCTGTTTCGACCATTTTTGCTACATGTTTCAACATTAAACCCATGTTTGCTGCTTTTAAACTGCGTTTCACAATTTTTATTGACCATTTTGACACTTTTTACATTTGTTGCTTTATCCCTTTTTTCATTTCTATCAATTTACCTGTTTTTGCTATTTTAAACTCATGTTTGCCATTTATAACACATTTTTGCCATTGTCTAACTGATTTTCAACATTTACTTGGTTTCATTTTAACCCACAATTGCTGCTTTGTCATCTTTTGGCCACTTTTAACCATTTTTTGCCACTCTTTAACCACTTTTACCATTTCATGGCCCATTTTGCAAATGTGTCAGCTCATTTTTCCACTTTTATCCATTTCTTGCCCTTTGAGCCAATTTCTGACACTTTAAACCAATTTTTGTAAGTATAACCCATTTTTGCCACTTTTTAACCACTTTTCATCATTTTTGCCAAATAAAGAGACATTTTTTCCACTTTTAACAGATTCTTGCCACTTCAAGCCAACTTCTAACACTCTTCACCAATTTTTACCACTTTTAAGCCATTTTTGCCATATTTTACCTGCTTTTCACTATTTTTCCACACTATTTTTGCCACTTGCCTTGCCTTCTTGCCTTTCAATTAACCCTTTTCAACACTCATTTCTTCCAATCCACCCATTTTTGCCACTTCTGAGTCTGAGAAGAGCATTCGTAAGTGGTGTCCTCTACTTTTGCATATCTGCAGGTTGCCTTTATAACGTATTATCTGTAATGTCTTTGACCATCTCCCCTTTCACATCCAGAGACCTTTTTAAAACACCATGGAGAAGTAGAAGAAGCAGACTGGTCTTGTTGCTCCTGCTACTGCGTATTATTTTTCTTCTTTGTGTGATGTTAGGGTAGTGATGTTACAGTTGCTCTTTTAAAGATCTTACCTCACCAAGGTCTGTCTTAGCAGGGATTGTTTTAATAATCTTGTCAGAAAGCAATCAAACAATAATGTGAGCCTGTCATTGGCAAAAACTCTTCAGAAAGATATTTTATCTGACATATCTGCTTATTTTAACATGAGTGAACTGGACTCAGAAATATGTAAAAATACAGCCAAGGTACTATAGTAGTACCAGACTTCCCCTAAAAGAAGAGAATTTATGGCTTTGTCACAGAAACCTTCCTGTCAAAATCCCACCAGTCAGTCCCCACACTATTGCCTCTATAGAAATGTTTCTGTTTTTATGAAAAACGTAATTGATCACACATTCAGCGCTCCCGCCATAAAACTCAATATTATGAAATTAAAACCTTTATAACACCCTTTAACTTACTGCAGCCCCTAAACACAGCTGGGACCAACAGTTAATATTTTCCAGCTCCACTCCAATCTGAGCTGGCTGCACTATTACAGCATGTGAAAACAGGCCAGAAATGTTACTAAAATATTGAAAAGGTTTCCAAGACATTCAAGCCCCAGAGGAATAAGCGTGATAATCTGCTGCTGACCCAGTCTGATGTTTGAGCTGAATGGACAGTGGTTAAATTGTTTCGAGATGTAGGTGGTGAGTCAGGGGTCCGAAACTATCAATACCATCCATCAAAAATATTTTAAATATTTTAGTTCCTCTTCTTCCTTTTCGTCCAAGTTGTCTGCTGCTTGAAAGTGTCAAACAGATTTTAAGCAGAAACATTGGATTGGATTCTATTAGAAAACTTCATATGTTTGATAGAGCTGTAATACATTATGGGAAAATCCCAGTTCAACATTCCACTAACCCAGCAATCAAACCACTCCACTCATTTTGGTAGTGCAGCTTGGTTCACTGTAGCCTAGTTTTCTTGTGTATAGCATTTATAACTTTTGCTCTTTTCAGACAAATTCTATGCACACGTATTATTTTTTGTAAAAAAGGAGTCAGATGTCACTGGGCGAGAGGCGGGGTGCGCCCTGGACTGGTCACCAGTCAATCACAGGGCTGACATATAGAGACAGACAATCAGGCACACTCACACTCACACCTTTTACCTCACCCCAATTTAGAGTCAATAATTAACCTAACAAGCATGTCGTTGGTGGTGGAAGGAAGTCAGAGTACCCAGAGAGAACCGATGCATGCACGAGGAGAACATGCAAACTCCATACGGAAAGCATACCAGGAACCTTCTTGATGAGAGGCAACAGTGCTAACCCCTGTGCCACCATGCAGACCCTGGCCTGGAAATTAATCAAGAGACTTGTGGGAAAAATCTTTGGTAAAATGGGCAGTTTGTGTTCACATTCAACCTTGATGTATTGGCTAGTTTTCAGATCTGTCATCAGACAGATCCATTCCTGGTCAGAGAAAAATAAGGCCAATCAGTATCAAATGAGGAAAATGAGGAGTGTTTTAGTTAAACTACAATTCTGTAAACATCGGTGGCCACTGAAGCTTGGAGTGGAAAGCATTTGTTAAAAGAGAACAAAGAAGAGCAAAGAATCACACTTAAGGCTTTTCTTGATGAAAAAGATGTTTCTGCTGACTGGCTTTACCAGCTGACCCCATTGTCAAATTTGCATTTTGTAGCTTACTCCCGGTGGTGTTGCATGCTGGCTACGCCAGACTTTGTTGCTCTGAATCATCTGTAATATGATGGCCTGCTGCAACATGGATGTAGTCTTACTGGCATTACTTTTGAGTTTATGAAGTGGTGTTATGAAGCCATTAGCATTTGCAGTATTGTACAAGGCCAGTGGCTCACAATGTTGGAGCAACACTGGGAGGAGGTCGCCAGATTCCCTAAAAAAACTGAGAATATTTTTTTTAAATTACACTGTTACCGCTTTACACCAATTTTACCAAAGTTTAACCCTTTTTATCACTTTTTCCCACCAATTTTGCCAATTTAGAAATGCTTTGGCCAATTAAAACCCATTTTTGTCAATTTTAACCCTTTCCACCACTGTTTTTCTGCCCATTTTTGCCACTTCTAAAACAATTCTTGCCACTATCCACCTATTGCTGCCTCTGTTGACCCATTATTGCCACAATTAACCACTTTTTACTATTTTATTGCCCATATTTGCCAGTTTAACTCATTTCTGCCAATGTCTGCCTATTTATTCCCAAAGTTAACCATTTTTGGACAGTTTATATAGATTTTTCATGCCAGTTTACCATATTTCCACCCATTTTTGCCACTTTAAAGCCACTTTTCCATCCCCTTTTACCAATATAAATTACAGTTGTTGCCCTTTTAACCCATTTTTTGCCATTTGTTCCTTATTTTTTGTCACTTATTTTAATTTTAATTAATTTAATTTTTGCCTCTTCTAACCAATTTCCAATACTTTTAAAATCAAATTTCATCACCGTTACGACCATTTTTTGTCATTAATAATCAATTTTAGCCATTTTTAGCCCATTTTAATACTGTTTGGAACAAAAGAGATATACATTTTTAAGAAGGCTTTTTACAACACAAATGAATAAAAAATAAACATGTTTCTTTGATCAGAGTGGATATTATTCTGGTTAAATATAAAATATGGATACCACAGACTAATTTTATGATGGACCATGATTTTGTTGACCTCCATGGTCGCCCAGCTTGTCTGAAAGCTCTCCCTTTTATCCCCCATTATGAGCAGTCTTGTCTGCACATGGCTGTTCTTGATTATGCATGGCTGTGTTCAACCACCTTCAGGTACAGTTGGAGGAACCGGTCTCTGGCATTTTGGGGGTTGTGGGCTGAAAGGTTTAAGAACCACTATACCAGACAAAGAGAAAAAGTGTGCGTTTTGCCTCAAAAGAATAAGCCCTCAGTGTGACAAGAGGTTATTAAAATCAGCCACAATCCTAATTGTGCATAACTCTCATACAGCTTTTACCACTGCAAACAATGACTGATAGAAACCAAAATGGAGCTAGCCATGGCCTTAGACATTGTGTCTTCTCAGCAGTTGAATGTCCACCGTCTGGGCTATAGTTTAGTTACACTTTGCAAAAATGTCCATCCTTCCCTTAGATTTAGTAAAGGTCACTGGGCCTTGCATCCAGTCCTTGCTTGTGAATGCAACATTTCAAGAATACTTTGAGGAATTTTCTGTAAACTTTGCACAAATATCCACTCTAGAGCAAAATCTGACAACATTTGAAGGTAAAAGGTTAAGAAGTACTCAGCCCTTCTTTTTGTCCTATGTGATCCTTTTACTTTCCAGAAGATTTATACTCCCTGAAGGCATATAACCCCCAGACAGAATTTAAAGTTGTGAACAGGACTTTTCAACATGCACTTTAATGGGACTTCAGGGGCTTTTGCCCCGAGCCTAGAGTGTACGCTTCAATGACAGCAGTGTTTTGCACTTCTGCGTTTTCTTGGTTGCTTCACACTTCTACAAATTACTTTACTTCTTATGGTTTGACTTGTTTTTTGTTTTTTAGCTATTCTAACCTTAAAGAAGCCGTAATAACAACTGTGTTTACAGCTTGTTTCAGTTGCCCCCTTGTGGCCAATAAATCAGCAAAGGCTTACAGCAGTGATAATCAGCTGGGCCCAAGGGCCACATCAGGCCCCCAACAGCTTCCCATCCAGCCCCCTGAAGATTACAAAGTTCTATAAATATATTTAAAAAATGGTATTAGGACCAAATGAGTTATTTAATTTTAGTTTATGTGAAGTCCAGCTCTGCCAAGAAAAGTTGGCCCTTGCACTAATATAGCTGATGACCCCTGGTTTAGAGTTTGTCAAGTGTGCAGCTCAAGTCTTTTATATCAGAATTTGATGGCTTTATTAGCGATCAGTGGCCATTCAGCGTGAGTCCAGTTTCACACAGCTGCTCAGATATTCTCTTTGGAACTATTCCTGCACATAATCGTATCAATTTTCTCACTTTGTGTAAATATATTGCTTATCTCAGCAGGCAGCAGAAACACTCAGCAGGTCTGTGATGTGATCGGTTTTCTCACAGTTAAGACTAAATACCATGCAGTACAATGGACGTGTAATGAGGTAGACATGAATTGGCTGTGAAAAATCTGGAACAGGAAGAGGACTATAAAACTCAGTGCCAACGGATGACCTGTTGAAAAGGCATTCACATTTACAGGCTTTGACTCTCCACTTAGAGGGCCATTGTTTGTCTGTGAGAGAAATTTATACTCTGTTTTATAGGTTGCAAACGGTTGCTTCTTCTCACAGAGCAGATGTGATTAATGTTTACACACCCCACAGACGAGGGCCACCCTCAAACAAGCAGGACTTGAAATTTATATCCTATGAGCCAATGCATTGCACAAACCAGTGCAGGTACCCACAAACTGAGCAGCAGATAGCCATCGAGGCATTTCCATCTCCATTGTCATGACAGGGAGAAAATAAAGTTGCATATTGACAGGAGATTTTGCAGCATGCCGCACCTATTACGCAGAAGATCCTGTTCAGTGAGCCATTCGTTATGGAGTGAGCTGGGTACTTAGCTTGGAGCCGTTCCTCAGCATTCTCTACATTCACAGTAGATGCCTGCGTTATGTTTGATTGGGCTGCTTGAGCCGTGGCGCAGTAGTGCTCTCTGTGCCAGCTGTCACTGGAATAACCTCTATAATTATCACAGAGCCGCTGGCTTTAATGTCACTCTGAGTGGACGTGTGTTTATGTCCAGATCTGTCCAGAACCGAGTAAATAACCTCTGGCACGTAGCAGCGATTCTGATCAAGGAGCGCCGCTGTTGGCTGCTTATGTGTTTGTGTGTGTGTGTGTGTGGGCATGCATGTGTTTATACATAATTAGCATGTTTTATTTTATGTATGAAGAACACCGGGGGGGGGTAGCTGGGCCTAAAGCTGCTCACATAAAGGTTTAGACCACTTAGGCCTCCTTTACCCTTTCAATGTTGTAATGAAAACTACAAATTCATAATATCATCCAAATATTGATATCAGCAGATATTAACTCAGAAAGATTAAATATATCGTCAGCCAATGTGAAAATTACTGCAGATATTTCCACAAGACTTAGGAGTGTTTATATCAGAATTTCTGCCCATTCATTCTGTAGAGCATTTATTAGGCAGGGCACTGACATTGGACGAGAAGGCCTGGCTCTCAGTCTCTGTTCCAGTTAAATGGGTTGAGGTCAGGGCTCTGAGCGGGCCAGTCAGGTTCCTCAATATTGAAAGGTTTTAAAGTATTTCATTTTTTAACCACAGAGGCTTTCTGGGTATGAAATAAAACCCTTCAAAAATTTTTGATGGTGCATATGTTTGAGTCAACATAGTTTTGTGTCCTATTTTTGCCAAAAACTTGTTAAATTCTGCTTAGAAACTGTACCCATCCATTACAATGCATAGCCTAGAATCCTGGCCAGCACAACCAGTGAGTACTTCTTGAAGGAGCAATGCTCACTGAAATCACTGGAGACTAACCTACAATTTCCACATAAAACATCTGTGCAACGCTGCACAGTGCTGCGGTTTTGCTCTGACTGAGGCGAGAGACGCCCCCCTCTGGAAGCATGTTTAGAGTGCTGCGACGTGGTGCAGCCCTGATCTGCAGGCAGAGATCACTAGTGAACTGCAAGTTCACGCAGGACTAGTATGTGAACAGTGGACTATTTTGACTGGAGTGCAGGCAGTGGAACTGCTCTGATTGACAAGAGAGAAAGTAATTTGCTCCGCAGTATGATTTAACTGACTTCTACTGCTACGAACTAACCTGACATGCCAACCTTCAATACACAGCATTTGGGAAAGAGCAGAGCCTTTGAAAAAAAAACTTGGAGGTGATTGGATGGACGTTTTGTCTGTCACTAACTACGGGCCAATCAGAGCAACAAAACACGTGATGTAGCCGCTAACAAGCTGCGCATGCGCCCCTACCGACTAGGCTTAACTCCATAAAGAACTTCATAACGCAAACCATGGTGACTGTAGACATGTCAGTACACGACTTTTGTCATTTTTGAAAAGAAAACAACTCACTGCTGTTCTTTCTTCTTTTAACGAAGAAATGTCGTCAAATTCTGATAAAACTGGTGTTTTAGCAGCATCCACGCTAATCTCTTCCGCCATAGTTGCACTGACCTCTTGTTGCTGCTTGCTTACGTCACGACTCTGCCATGCCTTAAAGTCCTGCCCGGCGACGCTGATTGGTCCTGTCACTTTCTAACCGGGCCCAAACAGTTCAGACGGGAGCTTTGTTAGATGGATTTGCCAGTAAGAAACATGGAAACAGATGAATCCATCTGCTTTGCAAAGTTCACTACATACCTCATATGACTCAAATTAAAAAATATTGAAATATCCCTTTAACTAAAGCAGTGGTTCTCAACGTTGGGGTCAGCCCCCCTTGAGGGTCATGAGACACTAAAAGGGGGTCTACAGAGGTCCTAAAAAACAAAGAATATTTTTTAAATCATAGTGTTGCCACTTCACACCAATTTTGCCCAATTTTTACAGTTTTCATCACTCTTTGCCCCCAATTTTGCCAATTTAATACATTTTTGCCACTTAAAACCCATTTTTGTCCATTTTAAACCCTTTCCACCACTTTTTTTCTGCTTGTTTTTGCCACTTCTAAACCAATTCTTGCCACTTTCCACCTGTTGTTGCCTCTGTTGACCCATTATTGCAATTTTCAATTACTTTTTACCACTTGTTATGAATTTTTGCCCATTTAACCAAATTTCACCGTTTGAAGTGCCCATTTTTGCAAAGTTAACCCTTATTCTCCCGAGTACATAATTTTTTCAACCCATTTCAGCAAATTTGCTCCCATTTTTGCCTCTTTAAAGCCAATTTAGTAACTTTAGAATTCCCTTTTACCACTATTTTTGGCAGATTTTGGCACTTACTCCTTTTTTCCATTTGTTGCTTTTTGCCACTTTTGTCAAATTTTTGTCACTTCTAACCCATTTCTGTTTTCTGCATTCTACTTTTAAAATCCAATTCCACCACCTTTTCCTCAATTTTTAAATTTTTTTAATGCCATTTTTAACCCATATTGGCAATTTTTAACCCATTAAGAGATTTGCATTTTTAAGAAGGCTATTTGCTACACAAATGAATAAAAAAGATATTTGTTTCTTTGATCAGAGTGGGTATTATTTAGGTTAAATATAAAATGTGGATACCACAGCTAAAGTTTACAGTGGACCATGCTTTTGCTGACCTCCATGGACCTTCAGTTTGTCTGGGCCCCAGAAAGATCTCCCATTTATCCATATGGACGGCCTCGTCTGCACATAACTATTCCTGATTGTGCATGGTGATCAACCACCTTCAGTACAGAAGGGGTCCCAATCTCTGGCACCTTTATTTGGGGGGTCACAGCTGAAAAGGTTGAGAACAACTGAGCTAAAGTGTGTTAAAATGGATAGAAAAGCACATGGCAAGAAAAAAGCCACGCACTTATGGACCCCATGGGTCATGATTGATGGTACTAATTTTCCTACATTTTTGTTTCGCTCGATATAACCTATGAAGTCAGCTGTTCCTGAGTCACACATTTAGTGACCTTTAATTTAAATGTATGCCCAGAGTGATTAAATATCTGTTTTCTGCTGTAGTATTTTATATATCTTCTGTCAAAAATAACAGCCTGCTATAAAACTCTAGCTCTCAGATCGCTCCCCAGTCACAGTCCCTGGGTCTGGTCCTGGTCTGCTTGTGTGGTACGCTCTGTTATACTCTGTTGGTGTTTGAAAGAGCAGAGATTAAAAAAAGGTGCAAACATTTCCCCACCTGTAACCAAAGAGGAGGTGATGCTGTTTTAATTAAAGCTACGATGTTCTGCCCTCCCACACACAGAGTGGAGGTGCCTACCCACCCACACATGCTTTCCACTTGTTGACCTGCGGTGCCAGCCTGCTCTCGTCTTTCTAGCAGCCCATAAATGCAGCCTGCAGCGTGGACGGCCTCCCTCACACTCGAGGGTCCCTCTCAGATCTCATTACAGTGTATTACAGTTAAGCCCTCCATGTGTTCCCTCTGAGGAAAATCCTGCTGTTCTCATGGTATTCCTGAAAACCATTAATACCACCTACCTCCACCTTATACAATCCCCCCTCTCCTGATGTTCAGAGCTCTGGTGAGATACCAGCTGAATGGATGGGTTTCCTCGACTATGATCCAAGATCGAGGGGAGGCACAGCCCTCCACAGTCCCCTCTCCACAGGAACAGCTCGGCTAATATTGTTGAGCGATGGTCAGAGGAGGAAAAAAACAAAGTTATTCTGTGAATGAAATCTCACAGGATGTGAAACCTCGAGCTGCGCCGGGCAGCAGTAAATCAAGACAGAAGGGGCTTCATTAATTTGCTTTTTTGTTTTGCTCCCAGTGTCAACGCTGGTATTTTTAGAGCAAACATGGAGAGGTTCATTCAACAGCTGTGACCCACCTGGGAAGAGTGTGAGCATGTACGTATGTATGAGGCTGTTATTAGCTCATGGTCACCTTCCTGGCTTAGCAGGCGGCGACGACTGGCTGCGGTGTGAAAACGGGCCAGGACATACACGCCTCGTACGCAGCCCCTCTGTTTATATCCCACGGTTTCATCCTCACATGTAAACACAGCCATTTCTAACTATGAATGTAGTCAGAGGGTTTGATTTGGATGTTTAATGAAAAGCTTCCTGTATATACCTGCTGGAGGAGTCAAATTAGACATAAAAACTAGTTCACAGGGGGCCACACCTGCTCTGTGTCTGTCATAGCATCATGGCATAACTTTAACTGTGATTTGAGGCTTTAATAATCAAAATTAGCTGATTTAAGCTCAGCCCCACAAGAAACTTTCATACCATTTTACAAGTTTCACATGATAAGATGCACGAGCTGTCAGCCGTATACTGACACATCTCCACTGAACTACTTTGTTGTTGTTTTACACCACAGTCTTTAGCTATATGCTGTAGTTTGGCTAAAGGAGAGTTTTGCTCTGTATCTTAAAAATAGCAGCTACCCAATCTCCAAACACTGAAGCCACGCTTAAGAGAGTTAGTGAAAGACATAACCAGGGAACCTGACAGTGATAGAGCCTGTGGGAGTAACAGCAAACTTTTAGCAGCTTCTGCTCCAACCAGCAGTTGGATATAAAGGACTTTTGACTTCCTTTCAGCTATAATTCTTGGTAAAACTTTATGATAACTTCATTCACAAAGCATTGTTAATGTTTTATGTCATTTTAAACAGGTTTTAAACACAGGTTTTAAACATGTTACTGACTTGTTGCCAGCTGATTATTTTTTAAATGCTCCTAAAGCAGTTTTTCCTACATGCAATAACATGTAGTTCATCCACTATTATATAAAATCATTGTTTTGAAAGCGCTCATCATGTGTGCCACCTGCAGGAGCTGCTCTGTTATTCATCATGGTGTCAACTCAGGTTTGGTTCCATGATGCTACAGTGCAATGTAAAATGGCACACCAAGACACACATATTACACCACTGTCCATCTAATGTTAAAGTACATGGTAAAAATATGTCACAATGGTGCTGTGGTGGAAGAGCAATGTTAATAAGGTTATAGTCTTTCAGAGGCCCTAGAGGTACTGGTATGAAGTATCCCCATACTGGCCTGTACATTTCCACTTGATAGAGCCACAGAGCTCAGCTGATTCTTCTCACGCTGAGGTCCACAAACTTTAAAATTCACAGGACAGTGCGTGTAGAGCGCTGACCTGCTGCTCTCAGGGATCAGGGATGTGGAGGCCCACAACTCTGCGTCCACAAAGATAATAATAACATACTTCTCTGTAGCTCCCTCCGTGCAGAAATCCCAGCCTGCTGCGATCACAGGGGCAAGAACGAATTCCTGTCTGGAGATGCCAGAAGCTGTTAGTGTGAGCGCTGTTTGCTCGCTCGTTCTGCTCAAACATGAGGGAAGAAGATGAGCGGTCTCCTTTCCAAGGGAGCACTCGAGCCAAACTAACACACAGAGGGGAGACGGACATGTTTGCAGCCTTTGGGTCGACTGGGAGGGGATTAAATCAGTGAAATTAAACAGAGCTTTTGCAACAATACCTGCACACTGTAAAAGGTAGTCCCCTGGTTCCTGCATTTCTACTGCCAGTAATGTGTATCTTTCTTTCCCCCACTCATGTTTCCTTTTTTTTCTCCATACCTTTTATTCCCCGCCCATTCTGTCTTCTTTTTTTCTAATATTTGTTCAGCTTCTCCACCTCTTTCCCCTTTTTTCATGCCTCCCTCTTCCATCTTTGTACAAGTTTTCTTTCACTCTTTCCTCTCCAGCTTTTCCCTATTTAGCCCTCTGACCCTGTCTTCTTTATTGCACTCCCCTTGCGCTCTTTTTTCTTTCCCTGGAAACCTACTTTCTCC
Source organism: Cheilinus undulatus (assembly GCF_018320785.1). NCBI lineage: Eukaryota > Metazoa > Chordata > Actinopteri > Labriformes > Labridae > Cheilinus > Cheilinus undulatus. Next base: position 9,326,468 of record NC_054876.1, read on the forward strand.
CTTTTTAGCCTGTTTGCTTCGCTACCAATGTATCTGCGAACTTTCATACTATTCTTTTTTTCCTTTATTTGCCTGTCATCAGCTTTTCTCTCTTTTATATGCTGTACACAGAAGATTGACAGTGTGATCCACTGTGCATATTAAACCGTCCTTGCACAAGCTATGAACCCTTAATTGCTCCTATAGTAGGAGTCATGACTGCCAGAGTCTGTGAGGAGGTTTGTGTGAATAAGTGACAGCGGGAACAGAGAGCACTACAACACTGTGGCTCGAGCAGCCCAATCAAACATAACACAGGTGTCCAAATGTGAATGTAGAGAATATAAGGTGTGAATAGGTAAATGCGGAAAGGCAGCAAGGCAAAGCAACGCCAGCTATTATTTTCAATGCTGCAGAAGAGGAGCAGTTCATTGATGTCACCTTAGATTCAACAATGTTACTGCAGTCAAGCAAACAAAATGTCTGCATTTTGATTGGAGTAAAGATGGGCTTAACTGCCATTGCCTCAATCAATAAAAAATTAAGTTATATCTGGATATTGAAAATTATCTGAGAGAAGCAGTCTCACAGCTGCACCAAAGACTGGAATAGATCTATGGTGCCGAATAAGCCCACAATAGTCACTGAAATTGTTGCAGGACTGAGTCTAATACAAATACAAATTTCTTAGGTTTTATGTTGCTGTAAATCCTAAAAAAAATGAAAAGGAATTTGTTCACAAAAATCATAACTAACAGTGTGTTTGTTGTAGGTTTACATGTTTTTACATGTTGATATGTTTGGCGAGGGAGGCCTGAAAATATTTTCATTTGCCAAAGGGGGGCCCAACGAAAAAAATTGGGAACCACTGTACAAACACACACAGCATTGCAAGCAAACACAACTAGCAGCTAAATATTAACAAACATTCTGTGTCAGCAGGGAGGCCTGTTTTCTGCTCGTTTATTTCCTTTATTACAGTCAGGAGAGGCACGTCATCAAAAAGGCATTCCTGCTGTAGTGATATAAGATGCTGTCTGACAATTTACAAAGGAATAACTGTTGCAAAGTTGTGGATTCTGCTCTAACTGTGGTTGTCTCTGCAGTTGTACAACAAAAATATCACATATGCCATTAAACCATCTGAGCATTCATTATTGTCATTGCATGCTAAAAATACAATGACATTTCATTTGGCAGTCTGCTCTGTGGAAGCAAACACAGCTGTCAAAGCGGTGGTTAGAAATCCGCAGCCCCACATCGTCCATCCCGCTGGCGAGGGAGCAGGCACCCATGAAAAAGATGCTCAGTATGCTGGAGTCGGGTGTCCGGTTTGCTCAGAATATGGTGCAGCCTGCTAGCTCCACGGCTTGGTCCGGAATGTTTTTGTGCAGCCAGGTCTCTGTTATCATCAAGACAGTCGTCCAAGCAGTGGTTAGTAACCTGCAGCCATGTGTCGTCCATCTTGTTAGCGAGGGAGCAGGCATTTGGGAGAAAGAGTCTTGGGTTGTGTGGGGCAGCTCTTAGCCTAACCTCCAGCCCGGCTCATTTGCCCTGCTTCCACCTTCTTGCACAATACTGTCGCTGCCTCCTCCCCACCCGGCTGTAGGTGTCGTGCTTCCTCCTCCTCCTACTTTCAGTCTCCGAGTGCCCTGTTGCCCTGAAAGATGCAAACTCTGCGGCACACTTCCTTTGCAGTAGTCAAAGAAATCTCTACACAGAATGTCAGTTCTGGTACAAGTGTAGGTAGTTTGTGTTGTTGCTTGTGATGTAGCACCGGGTCTCTGACGTCACCATGCTACCTCAATAGGTAGCATTCAGTAGTCAGAGTTAGAGAAGTGTCAGCATTCAAAATGTCCTTTATGGTAGTTTTATTCAAGGCAGCAAGGCACAACGGACGCGTTTCGACTTAGTCTTCCTCAGCGTTGTGAAACAATACACGGAAGAGAGCCTTAAATACAGGAAGTGTACAGGTAGACATTTCAAAATAAAATACAATGAAATTAACTTAATAGATTTCCTGGTAGGGGCTCTAATGCATAGCAATACCTTGTACAAAGATCAATGTAAATTTAAATATAGAAATGCTACAGTGACAATACAACAAATACATATACAGTACAAAAAATGCACAAAGAATGTACCCACAAATACATAGCCGACCACAGACATGACTCTCTTAAGAAGCTACATTTCACATATCAGTCTTGAATGTATCAGGCTCCCTCTAGTGGCTAAAAAAATGTTAGGACCTTTTTCCAATTACAACATTTTTTAATTCTAACATCCTAAAAATAAGATAACCACATAACTCTTATCAGAGAGCAATAGAACCAAGCATCTGTTCGAAAGCACCTAATGCAATGCATAAAGTGGTGTCACACAATAAACCAAATCCACTGAACACCTCACAAGGATTGTTCACAGTTTTTTATAATACGATAAACATATCCAGGGAGCGGTAGACTTTTGGTGGAATTTTTTAAGGCAAAACCACCATAACATAACTGAAAATTTCAATCCTGTAACATAAGTAGAACAATACAAACCATAAAAAAGGTAAGGAAGTAAGAATCTAAAAAGATTATAATTCTTAAAGAAAATAACCTGGGGAAATGAAAAATTTGAAAAAAACTAATGGGAAATGAAAAAACTTTAATTAGTAACAAAAAGTACTAACACAAGATGAATAATGAATCTAATAGTAGTGGTGACTGCAACAATACCACTGTGGAATGAAAAAGTCCCCCATCCCTAAGCACACTAATAAAATGTACTTAATCGAAAACGAGAACACCAAAAGAACAGAAAAATCGGCCTACTGCTCAAAATGGAGATGAACAAGATGTGTGGGTGTGCCCAATACAATACACCACAAATAAAACATAACACTCTACAATATTAAAAAATTATTTTACAAGAAACATCCAAGAAAGAGCTCTTCATTCAGACCCCTGGGTTGTTCTGTTTGTAAAGTATGAATCCAGAACACCTCCCTTTGGAGTAATAGTTTATCTCTATCCTCTCCTCTCCAAGGGATTCTGAGCTCTTCGATACCTTGAAACCTGAGAGTACAAACTTCATGTCCCACTTCATTGAAATGTCAAGCTACCAACGACTTATTAAGCTCTCTGGTGGTTTTACCAACAAAGCACAAGCCGCACGGGCATTTCAACAAGTAAACTAAAAAATTTAGTCTTGCATGTTATAATTGTTTTTATTGGAAACTTCTTTCCTGAATGTGGGTGACAGAAGAAGCCTCCTTTTACCATAGCGTTACACTGCACACAATTGTAACAAGGGAAATTACCTCTGGGAAGATTAGACGAGAAATTTTCAGGTGCTTTATAACAATCTGCTCTGACAACTCTATCTCTAATGTTGCTCGCTTTTTTGTAGACAAAAATTGGAGGGTTTTTGAATAGGTGGCCTATCTGAGGGTCACTAGACAAAATGTACCAGTTCTTACTAATACATTTCCTTATAGTGTCAGAGGCAGGGGAAAAAGTTATGGCACAGACTAAGTGGTCTTTCTTCTCTCTAGAGGGTTTTGAGGACAACGTAGTGAGTCTGTCAGTCTCTCTAGCTCTTTTTAAACAATTATCAAGAATCTTTTTATCATAACCCTTCAGGTGTAGACGTGTATAAAGGTCAGCTGATTGTTTTTCAAAGGCATCCAAAGTGCTACATATTCTTCTAATCCTTAAAAACTGACTATAAAGGAGACTTTTTTAAGAGAAGGGGAATGATAACTGTCGAAATCTAAAACGCTATTGGTATCAGTTTTCTTCCTGTACACGCTAGTGGATAGCTGGTCAGATTTATCAACCAAAACATCTAAAAAGGATGCCAACTTTTGATTGAACTCCAAGGTAAATTTTAAGGTAGGCATTCTCGAGTTATTATAACCCAAAAAGTCTCTTAATTGCTCCTGAGTTCCACTGAAAATGAAAAATACATCATCTATAAAATGAAACCAACACTCCAGTAATGAAAGGAAGGGGTTATTGTTATAAACAAAGTCTTCCTCAAACTTTCCCATAAATAGGTTTGCATAATTAGGGGAGCAGGGGCTTCCCATACTTACTCCCTGACATTGTAGATAAAAGGCATTCTCAAATTTAAAGCAATTACTACAGAGTACCAAATCAACCCTGTCCACCAGAAATTTTGTCAGAGGATTCGGATCTTGTCTTCTCTCAAGGTAGAAGATTAGAGCCTCAAGACCTTCATTATGAGGCACATTAGTATACAAACTGGTTACATCCATAGTGCAAAGCCAATCATCTGTGTTAATGTCCTTAATGTCTTTTATTTTATACAAAAAATCTGTAGTGTCTTTTAAATTTGAAGGGAGATTTGAAACCAAGGATTTAATATGAATGTCTATGGACTGAGAGTTGGTTCCGTTAAAGACTGGGTTCCAGAAACAATAGGGCGCCCTGGTACCGGATTGACTGTACTCTTATGGATTTTCGGTAATGTATAGAATACAGGGGGAACAGGGCGTTTTTACAATCGAAAATCAAGTTTGTTTTTAGAGATCAGGGAATCAGCAAAAGCCTTACTAAGAAAGGAGGATATTTAATTAGAAAGCCTTAAAGTTGGATCTGAAGGTAGAGGAGTATAAAACTCACAGTCACTTAGTTGTCTCATAATTTCAGATCTATAAGAGTCCTTATCCTGTATGACAACCGCCCCTCCTTTATCTGCTTTTCGAATCACAATAGAATCATCCCTAGAAAGTTCAAGCAAAGCATCACTTTCTTCTTGGCTTATGTTCGAATACAGTCTCTTCTTGTTATGTGTCAGTACCTCATTTTGTGATTCTTGTTCTACCAGCCTGCAGAAGGTGGAAACTGAGGAGTTCAAAGCAGGTGGGGTGGAGGTGCTCTTTACTTTCAAAGTTACAGTCTTTCAGGAGCCGTGGATGTGTCTGCCCCAGTGCTTACAGTCTGTGAAGGAAAAGGTAATGCGGGAATGTTTTTCTCAAAAAAGCTTTCAATTTGACAGATCTTAAGAATTTAAAAATTTCAACTCTAGTCTTAAAGGAGACATATTTTTACCCCTTTTTCCTTTTAAGTATGTCATTTTGGGACACCTTTATAATAGTTATTTATGATGTGCAGCTCAAAAAACTCCTCACTTATCTTATACTGGCGAGAGGAAAACTCCTATTTTCAGCAGATCTCGCCTACTGCTGAAAACGCTCTGTTTCAGTCCTGTCTCTTTAAGACTCAGAGATGTCCCTGACCTTACCGTTCTCTGATTGGCCAGCTTGGTCAAAGCTTCCTGGGGGCTAAACAATGGGCCGAACTGTTTTCTCGGCCCATTGATCACCGAGTTTTGCTTAGTTTGCTCATTGGGCTTTTAATCAGCGCAAGTAAAGACTTAGTAATGTAATGGTACACAACGTTTCATGGCATAGTTTTGGGTAAAAGGGCGGATAGTCATGAAAACAACTGATGACAAAGTTTAGCACACATTAGCTTCCCACTGACCCATGGCTCGTTTTAAAATAATGTTATAAAGTGACTACAGCTTGTGGTTCTAAGCCTCCCTGGGCGATCTTTACAGAGGGAACAGCTCCATGTTTTAGCAGCAGATTAGAAGCAAATCCAGCGTCGTACTGTCCTTTATTGACAAAACAATCATCGGTGAAGTGACGAGCGCAGAGAAAAAAGTTCGCAGGCAGTCAGCTCAATGAGACAAACAATTCCCACTGCTTTCTGCTGCTTTCATCCTTCGGGAGCGCGTACAGAGTAGATTTATCGTCACAACCAAAAAAACACGAATAAGTTTAGAAGACATGCTGACCGGAATAAATCCACACGAGAGCAAGAATCCAAACAACAGCAGCGGTGTATACAGCGCCGGGGAGGGGGCGTGGCTGAGAACGAGCTGCCAGGAGGGCAGGTCTGAGAGCCTCCTGTGGGAGGTGGGGAGGGGAGTCATCTGCTCAGAGCCGTCCAAAGGGGAAGCCAGAAAACGAGCAGACGTCAGCTCGTATCAAGTCTGGCAACGAGCTGTTCAGAGAGGCTGGTCATCTCGTTTGCAGGGTTTATGGAAAGACGCGAGTCTCTTGATAAAATGAAAACGGTACGGTATATTTAGAAAGGATCCTCAACATTGTAGCATTGTGTTAAAATATGACTTAGTATAATATGTCTTCACTGTGTCTGTCACTTGTGGCTGCGAAATCCTCCCTCTCTCGTCCACGGTGGGGTCTGCCGCCGTTAGCTGTTAGCCATGGGTAGACGCGGCCATGTTTGTAGTCCAAAGTGTCCCTTCTGTACTTTTGCATCTTTGTTTCCAGTGTCTTTTTCTCATATACAGTTTTCACATCAGCACATTTTCTTCTGCCTCTTGAATCTGCTCCGGTTTTAATTTATTCTTCATCTCCTCTTTTAGTGCTACAACCTCAGTCCTCACTTTCTTAAGTTCATCGTTAGCATGCTGTATAATGAGTAGCATGAGATCGAAGGAGCACTTGTTTAGTATTTCACACCATTTTTTTTTTTACAAAACTCACTGTTGTTTCTTCCCAGAGCCCATTTTGAGTGCTGACATGATTCATATTCTATGGACGTGTAGAACATGCATAGACACAGTATTCGAGGTTTGTGTGGATTTAGTCATACACAGGTTTTTATATAAAAGCAGAACAAACTGGCTAACAGAAAAGAGGATGGAGAGGTTTCATGACACGCATGAATATCAAATATCATGCCAGTTGCAGGATATAAATCATAACCACTTCCGCATGCAATGACATTCCCTGAATATTTCCTGCTGTGTTCACACATTACGCCATCCCAACTTCTTGGTGTATATTTGATAAAAAGCTCGCAATGAAATTGGGGTGAAAAATTCAAGCAGAGTTCAGGAATATAGTTCTTTCATCAAGAAAATGCTGGCTAATAAATTACATTGTGGGTTAACAGGGGCACGTAGATATCTTTTAGTTTTTCGACATTGTCTTCCTAATGTTAGAAACTTTCCCTCAAACCCTCTCCACCATGATCGTCCTGTAACATCATCCTCCTGCTGCCTGCGTGTAAAGACATCTGTTAGCTGCACTCTCTGACCTGCCTGCCTGCAGCCACGGACGCTGTTTCTGCTGTAAGAGCAACAATGGACAACATGTCACCATAATCCCTGAGACAATACTGCTAAGAATAGAAGCCAAGTGGATACTGGAGAAGAGGATGAACAACGGGTGGAGGATGGTGAAAACGTACTCTGAATGGAGACAAAGGTGTTTTTAAAGCCTCGACAAGCTGCTCACTTCCTGTTGGCTAACCTTTGCTGCTCACCTTAATGGCTCTCACAGATCTGTAGCCTCCAGTCATGAACAGATCTGATGACTGTACAGCGGCCTGTTCTCTGTTGTTGGCGCTTGCTGGTGATGAGTCTTTCATGAACGAGTGGACTCTTTGAGACTGATACTTTTTTAATAGAAACCTTGTTTGTTTGTTTGTTTGTTTTTTTATGTAAAAGTACCAGTATGGTTCAGTACAGTTTTGCCATCATTTAGCAAATTAAACTCTGACCTTACCCATATTTTCTCAGCTGATATCTGCCCATTCTTGTTCATTGTGGTGATAAATCCATCTGTTTTTAGAAATCCACATCATTTGGCTCAGCTCAGTAGAACTGGTTGTTTAGCTCCCAAACAGCTCTTCATTGGTACCAGTTTGGCTTTTTAAATGTGGAATAGATAACGATAAAGGATGGAGGAAAGGAAACCGGGACTCAAACAGGAGCTAGCTACCTTATGTAATGTCTTGATGAGATGTTTCATTGAACAGGCTCGTTTGTGAACGTCTTTACTCAGTAGCTGACCCTAAAAGGTTTATTCAGTGTATAGCATAATACTGTTTCAATTAAATGTGTTTGTGACAAAATGATTATTTTTTTTACAGTCATGGATGAAAGTATTGGCAACCCTGGAATTTTTCCAGAAAATACACCAATTCTCTCAGAAACTGTTGCAGTTACAAATGTTTTTGGTATACACATGTTTATTTTCTTTATGTGGATTGGAACAACACAAAAAAGCAGAAGAAAAAAGCCAAAATTGATATAATTTTACACAAAACTCAAAAATGGGCCAGACAAAAATATCGGCACCCTTTTAAAACTGTGGGTAAATCATTTTATTTCAAGGATGTGATGCTCATTTAAACTCACCTGTGGCAGTAACAGGTGCTGGCAATCTAGAAATCACACCTGAAGCCAGTTAGAGTGTATAAAAGTTGACTCTGCCTTTGTGTTGTGTGCCTGTGTGTGTCACACCGAGCATGGAGGAGAGAAAGAAGAGCCCAGAATTGTCTGAGGACTTAAGAAGCAAAATTGTAGAAAAATATGAACAATCTCAAGGTTAAAGACCATCTCCAGAGATCTTGAAATTCCTTGCCCACTGTGTGTAATATAATCAAGAAGTTTATAACCCATGGCACTGTGGCTAAAATCCCTGGATGTGGACAGAAGAGAAAAATTGTCAAAAGAATGCAACACAGGATAGTTGGAATGGTGGATAAACATCCTCAGTCAACTTCCACACAAATTCAGGCTGTCCTGCAGACTCAGGGTGCAAAAGTGTCAGTTCGGACCATACGTGGTCATCTGAATGAGATGAAGCACTATGGCAGGAGACTGAGGAGAACCCCACTGCTGACAAAGAGACATAAAAAAGCCAGACTGGAGTTTGCAAAAAATGTACCTGAGTAAGCCTCAATCCTTCTGGGAGAACATTTTGAGGACAGATGAGACTAAGATAGAGCTTTTTGTAAAAGCATGTCGTTCTACTGTTTACAGAAAAGGGAATGAGGCCTACAAAGAAAAGAACACAGTACCTACAGTCAAACATGGTGGAGGTTCAAGGGTGTTTTTGGGTTGTTTTGCTGCCTCTGGCACTGGGTGCCTTGACTGTGTGCAAGGAATCATGAAATCTGGAGACTATCAAAAGATTTTGGGCTGCAGTGTAGGGCCTAGTGTCAGAAAGCTGGATCTGCATCAGAGGTCATGGGTGTTCCAGTGGGACAATGACCCCAAACAAACCTCAAAAAACACCAAGAAATGGTTGGAGACAAAGCGCTGGAGAGTTCTGAAGTGGCCAGCAATGAGTCTGGATCTAAATCCCACTGAACACCTATGGAGAGATCTTAAAATTGCTGTTGCAAGAAGCACCCTTCAAATCTGAGAGACCTGGAGCAGTTTTCAAAAGAAGAGTGGTCCAAAATTCCAGTTGAGAGGTGTAAGAAGCTTGTTGATGGTTATAGGAAGCCATTGGTTTCAGTTACTTTTTCCCAAGGGTGTGCAACCAAATATTAAGTCCAGGGTTCCAATAATTTTATCCGGCCCATTATTTGAGTTTTGTGTAAAATTATGTCAGTTTTGGCTTTTTTCCTCTGATTTTTTGTGTTGCTCCAATCCACATAAATGAAATAAACGTGTATACTAAAAACATTTGTAATTGCAACAATTTCTGTGAGAATTGGTGTATTTACTGGAAACATTCCAGGGTTGCCAATACTTTCGTCCATGACTGTATATATTTAAGGGGCTCAGCTAGCCTCTTAGCTCAGTACAAGACTCCTCTAGACTCTTGTCTCTCTTCATCTGGCTATGCAAGACCCTAGAAGGTCTGCAGGACTGAGTGCTTTAAGATATTGATTGCCTCGATGTCAGATAAATCTGTTAAACTGTGGGGAAATATCACTTTTTTCTTTATCATTATCTCAGACTTTTTTTAGCATCCCCTCCAGGAGAGGATAAATGTCCTGTGCTAGACTGCTATTGAATATCAAGTACAAAAATATTCGCATTTGCACAACAACACCAACTTCTCCAGCGTGACCTCATGTAGTATTATGAAATTATGATGAATAATCAAGAAAGAAAGTAGTGCCAATAGCTAAATTTGCATTAATTAATCAACAAGACAATTACTATATGAGGACTAGCCAATATTTAGACAAATGGGGCTTTGCCATTATCAGGAGTGGCTTGGCTCCACTTGGTTTGCAGAGGCAGAGGAGGATTTGCTTTTCCATTACAACCCATCTACCAGAGGGTGAGTCTAGAGCTGATGATGCAGGGTTCTGAGCCCTCCTCGATGTCATCCTCAGTCTGATCTATACACTATCTGATCTGACTCACTTAACATTGTTTTACTCTGCTCTTTTCCCTCTCTCTCTCTCTCTCTCCCAAAAATAAACAAACAATAATTCATACTAATCATCAAATGAAAGACTTTTCCTATGTTGAAAGACTGCCTATGTTGAAGTTAGAAAAAGGTCTGATAATTGATTGATGGGTCTCTTGATAACAGAAAATAAACACAATCATATTTTGGATTGAGCAATAAGAACGACATGCTTTACTAGCACCAGTTAATAATTAAAGACTGACTCTGTCATGGGCTACAATAGTCACCACTGCTCACTGGGTTGCAGGACAAATAAACCACACCCAAAGCTACCGCCTCACTCTCCTCAAACAAGGCTAATGGGCCGTTTCATTCACAGACCAGGCACAAACAATTGTTTCAGACTGGAGCATTGCAAGATGGATCAGCCTGATGACAGACATGGAATCTGGCCAATCAATCAGCTTTGAAAAGTTAAATCCATCTTAACAGTAAAATGTACTACTTACCTCAAATCTTAGATCCAAACATTTAAATTCAAGGCCCTTCTTAAATAAAATTGTCTTTTTTACTTTGAGTTTGTTTAGAGGTATTCAAATATACCAGTCTGCTTCATCTCAAGCTAAAAACTCAGCACAGAAGGTTTGGTAATGCTTGTGACAAATGCACACCAACCTTGGGTGAAAAGTTTGCTCATTTTGACTAAATGATAAAATCCAGAAGTGCCTCAACATGAAAAGCATTGTGGGAGCAGAAGAGCTCTGAATGCTCAGTGTAGCAAAATGATGCGATCACTAAAAGGAGCATGATTTCTCATCACTTTCCCTCAGACGGTTGTTAGCATGACATCCTGCCAGCTGTTGGAAGTGGAGCTGAAGTGTTTAAACCAACACAAAGAACCTTTAAGGTTCGCTCCAACAACTGATACATACTCCACGGCAGCAGACTCGGTTGATTGTAGGGTCAGAAATTATTTCTAACCCTTCTGGACCCTCAACAAATGACTCCCCAGACATGAGGGCAGCAGTCATATCCGATGTGCTGCTCTGTCCATGCGAGACACATGTGCTACAACTTAAGTCTGAGGAATAAATCATCCTGTATGAGGGGAATAAGGAGGATTTCACATTAACCCCTGAATGCCTTATACTCACATGGGATCCCCCTCTGGCTACAGGGATAAATAACAACCAGGGAGCCCTATAAACTCTTACACAGCCGGGGATTTATTCCACTTGTTGAATGGTAACCAGATCAGCCGTTTTCTAAGTGTGTGAATGTCAAATGACGTCAGTGCAGCGGGACAACAATGCTACCCACAAGAGCCTGTGGTGTAACACCACGCTACCTGCCACATCCTTCAGGGGGGGACTCCCTTCTGCACCCAGTGGAAATAAATCAGCAAAGGTGGCAGCTCAGAGGTGTCGAATACTAGAAAAAACACAAAAATAAGAAAAATGATGAAGGGAAAGGGAGTGAGCTACATGGACGGGTCAAAATTCACCCAATGTAGGAAAAGCAATGAGCCTCCCTTTCCTGGTGCCCGTGCAGGATGTGTTTGGAGCAGAAGATATGCCTGACCTTCTGCTTTTAATACCACACTGTATATAAGCTGCTGCTGCATGGAGGCAGGGGGCATGTGAAGGAGCACTGCATGCCTCCGTCTAATGCTTTTCCATCTGCTGCTGTAACTTTAACTGTGTTCCATCAACCCAGCAGCCCGTCACTACAGAGGAGCAACCTTTAAGAGCTGACAGTGAGCTCAGTGTGCAACTGTAACGCTCCTCTCAGCGTCTGTCTGTCACTCTGTCAGATCTACAAAGACACATTGAGACTAAAACTGTCTGAAAGGCTCTGAAACGGACGGATAAACAGGCAGGAGAGGAGGAAGGACCACATGTGGGGAGAGTGAAGGGATGAATACGGCTAAAGGGAGAAGAAAGGGAAGGAAGGTGTGAAGCTCTACCTATGTAGCAAAATCAAGATGCACACATGTACACCTAAGCCTGGTTTATACTTCTACATCTGTTTGACCAAAGCCATCTCCAGCATTAACTCTGCTCTGCTTGTTCTGCAGTATTCACGCAAATGCTGTTCAGCTGTGCATTTTTTATGCTAGTTCCTTTCCCTGCTGCCACATTTCCTGCATGTTTGTGCAACTGAAACCAAGCATGTCAACTGTAAGTTCGGGGTGATACATATTTAGCAGCAGCTGATCATAGCGCCCAACACTGTGGTCCGGGTCAACACATCCTGCTTCATTCCTGAACCTGCACAACCCTCAGGCACGAGAAGGCAAGAGGAGAGTGTTTGAAGTTTTTCACTTTTTGTTGGCTAATTGCATTATCATCTAAGATGCTGCAAGCTGCAAACACCACACTCAGCTGAGGGGATAGCCTCATATAAGCCCCGCCCACAGAGTTGGCTGGGTCCCTGTAAACCCAGAAAAAGGGCCCTCCCCTGTTGTTATTTATTGATGATGTCCCTATGTGTGTGCTACATCAGTAGCATTAATGCTAGCGTCCTGACCAGCAGTTATCTCATTTTGACTGAAAAGTGTGTTGAGCTATTATTGGGTTCTCAGGTTGAAATAATTTATTTGTGAAACTTAAATCCATTTCACCACTTTTCCTTCCCATTTTGCCTATCTCTTTTCCCATTTTTTGCCACTTCTTTTTGCTATTTTTTTTACGAATTTTGCAGCTTTTTACCAATTCTTTTTGTTATACTTAACCCATTTGCCACTATTTTGGGACTTTTTTCCCATTGGAGCAAATTGTTGCCAATTTTTAAGGCTTTTCATTGCTTTTTGCCACTTCTTTTTGCATTTCTTAACTGTTTTTTTTTTTTTTTTTTTTTTGCTTTTTGACCTTGTTTTCCACTTTTTCTATGTTTACAGATTGTCACATATAACTAATTCTTACCCAACTTTGTCATGTTTTTTTTTTTCAGATTGTGGCCCAATGCCACTTAGCTTGACCATTTTGACCAATTTTACAATATTTTGCCTCTTTGAATCCATTTTTGTCACTTCTTGTTGCCTTTTTAACCCATTTTTCTACTTTTGCCCTTGCTCTTTCACTTTTTTGTCATTTTAACCCATTTTGCACCTTTTCCCCTTTTAACCAGTTGTGGCCCATTTGTGCCACTTCTCTCTGACATACTGACCCCCTTTTTCACCCTACTTTGCAACTGTATTTTTTAAAGCTTTTTAATGCTTTTTGCACCTTTTTTGCGATTTTTAAACCAATTTTTGCTGCTTTTTGCCCTGGTTTTCCACTTGCTGTTTACACCCATTTTCACCACCCCGTTTTTACATTTAACCCATTTTTTTCCACTGCTCCTTGCCGCTTTGAAACCATTTTTTTTTTTTTTGCCTATTTATCAATTTTTTGTCTTTTTTCATAATCATTAAGCTATTTTCTATTAAAGCTTTCTCTTTGCTGTACTTTAGTTCCTGGCTGTCCTGCGTTTGTTCACATCATGGTCTATCGGTGAAGTCTGACACCACTTTCCTAATCATTTGGTTCAGTGTGTCCATCCACATTGTTAGGATAGGCTAGTTTCCTGAGCCTCTGAATGCTCTCCCCTTGTTCCCCTCTTATGGGTGGCTGAGGCACCATGTAGCAAAAACTTGCCCTACCGCTGTCGTTTAACACTTCAGTCTATTTCAGAATTTTCTCTAACAACACCATGCGCTTTAGATCTGTCTGTTATCCACATTTGATAAACATTGACCTCTCATCTCTGAATGTGGCATTTTTTCACCTGATGGGCCGATGACAGCTAACAGGACGACCACTGTCTATGTTAGACTAATGCACTGGTGTGTCATTATTAGAAACACTGCAGGAGTGTAGATGTGGTTACCAGCAGTAACGTGTCAGGGATCAGAGGTAGTGTATCTATATACAGCAGTTGAAGCAGTGACAGTTCAGCGATGTGAAGGAAAGGTAGAGTGTGACAGATCAGGTGTCCTCTGGAGTCTAACTTCATGACAGCTGCTAAAAAGAGACACCGGCACACATGACAGGAAGACAACATTTACAGAGCAGATGAAAAGAAAGAAAACTACAAACTGAGTATGTGGTAGAAAAAATCACCAAAGACGTCAGGAGCAACAGCTGGTCTGTCTGTCATAAAGCATTGCTTTGTTTTAGTCATCCTCACATCAGTGATTCATTTCTAACTGTTTCATATTAGTCAGCATTCAGTTCGTCCTGAGCTGTCTGACCATATTGACCCTCACGGCTCACCATCTGGACCCTGGATGTGTTTGTATTTGTTCACCTGAAATGTGATACTTCCTTCCAACAAACAGTTGAATCATTCCTCTTCCTGCTCTGGTTTCAGAAGTCTGTTCTCTCAGAACCAGGCAACAAACACTGAAAACATCATGTAATTCACAAATGTTTAGCAACAAAAGATCAGTGGGTTCAGAGGAGTTGGAATGGATTTGATTCCATCCCTCCACTGTGTGCAAAAGCCAGACTTTTAACGTCAGAAGAATCCAGGCCAGAAGAATCTTCCTAGATTTTCCTGGGGCGTGTTTACAGTGATTTTACCCTCCCAGATCTGCTTGGTAGGCTAAGGGCTGCTCTGATTTTAAATCATAAATAAACTCAGAGAGAGTGAATCAGAGAAGCATCGTGTGTGATTCTAGCTGTGTTTTGCTCCGAAACTTCCCAATGTATCAAGAGGAGGAAAATATGGACTTATAGAACTTGATGTACTCTATGTGCGTTAAAAATGCCAGGGATATCCCTGAATGGACACATAAATATCTTGGATGTGTCGCTAAGTATGTCAGACTACCGACCATTTGTCATTCCCAACACTCATTATGGGCCCATGGTTTGACGACAAGCTAAGGTGGCGCAGTTGGGCCAAAATCTGGCTGACTTTCTGTAGTCTGACCAGCCCTGACCTATTTAAATTTTAGGGACATTATTTACATTATTGTCATGTTGCTGGCAGCAGGCACTTCCCTTCAACCCAGGCCGTCTTTGGCTGGGCTGTAGATGGAGTACCTCATTGGTTATTGTAGGCTGTAGACGGAGTATGGAAGGTCCAAACTGGTCAAATGAGGAGCCAATCTAAAGGTCAGAGGTTAGCAGACATATTTCTATATAGGAATGCTAATAATTGTTAGAAAAAAAGACATTATGACAACAAATACAGTGGACTACTGAGAACAAAAATACAGAAATATTTGAAATATTACAAAACCAGTCCATGGATGAATCTAGATAGTGGGGACTCTTTCTGGTGCAGTAGGACTGTTTCTGATTAAATATCATGATCAGGAGTGAACAGGAGAGCTTCTCTGTTCCAAATTATTACTCATGTTTTGTTCATTTTTTTTCCCCTAGATAATCTATATAAATGTTGGTCAATAGGATTTTTCATTCCTCAGCAATTCGATTTTAATCTGGATTTTATTCCACAAAATGACCAATGATGATGATGGCATTTTTTTAGGCAAAATATCTTAAAATGCAGTGCTCTAAATTATTTGACAAAGCAGAATTTCAAAACACTCAATACTTTTTAAAGGGTTGAAAACAGAAATCTGTTGTAATTTCTTGCATTGGGAGGTAATATTTCTCAAATCAAAGCTATTTCAATCAAAAAACATCTTTACAGATCATGTTCCATATTAAGGAGCCCGTCTTTGATAAAACATTAACAACTCTCTCATCCATTGAACCTGTGAGTCCATCTATAGTTTCTGCCTGTATTTCCTTTGAGGATGCCAGAACTTCCATCTACCCTCATAGAGCTTCCTTTTAAGGATGATTATAGATTATTGATAGGGTTGAGGTCAGGAGATGAAGTGATGAAGTGATCCTTTATGCCCATAGCAGCCAAGGCCTCAGTGGGATTTTTTGCAGCATGGGATGGTGCGTTGTCTTGCATGAAAATGATTTTATTCAGGAAGGCACAGTTCTTCTTTTTATACCATTACAGGATATGGGCAGTAAGGAACTCCACATATAAGACTGAGTTCATACTGTAGCTTTCTGGTGGTGTTTAACATGTGGTTTACCTAAGAACAATCATTTTGGTAAATAACTGAGTTCAAAAAAGTCTGCTGTCAGTCTGTCTAGATCTGCATCTGTATGTTATCTGATGTGACTCATGAGATTTCCTTGCAGGTAAAGGATCAGCCCAACTAGTAAGCCAGTGGCCCAGCAGTTACATCATGTCCCACGCATGAAAGCTAGTCCTTTAAAGGGGCGCCCCACCTCCTCTTTTCCACATGTCCTTCCTCTCTCTCTCTCTCTCTCTCTGTCTCTCTCTCTCTCTCTCTCTCTCTTTCTCTGATTTCCCTATCCACTGTCCTGTCCTCTCCAAAAAAGTTAAAGTTCAGCCCATCTTTATGCTAAGTGAGTTAGCCTTGACCTGGAGGAGATGCTGCATTGTTTCCTATGAAGAGTGACTTCCACTTCTGATAATGTGACCACATATGCCTCCAATAAGACGAGGAGGGAAACAGGGGTCAGAGTTGACATCGCTAAGGCCACAAAACATCAGAAGATGCAGATCTAAATCTGACAAAGTCAATATTAGTCAGGTAGAGGATGTGTGGACTTTGAGCGAGACATCTCTAGATCAATGCAGAGGCCCTCTGGGGCTTTTAAAGTGGCCCCCGCCCTCATCCCTCCTCTCTTTAACTCCAGCTTCTATCTCATCCATCTCATCTGCAGCAGCACTGTTAGGCCGCTCCTGCTCACCCAGGAATCCACACACCGCCTCTCTGCTCCCCCCTCGGTCCTGCAGAGCCCTGTTCAGTCCACAAACAACAAATAGTTGACCTCGGCTGACAGATGGCCGGCTGTTAAACTAGATATGAAAGCTTTCATCTCGTCTGCTCAGCTCCTGACAGCTTACCGTCAGCGCAGCTTTAACAAAGGTTTGATCTTGATGATAAAAAATTGGCTCAGGTGATAATTCAGCATTGCACAAGCTTGAATGTTAAAAACACATGCAGAGCCTGTTTGTGGTCTTTATTAGAGTAGCAGAGCTGGAGATATGTGGGGTTTTCTCCAACTCTGCATTAGCGTTGAATCACATGTGATTTCACAACATGCTCTTAAACATCTTTGAAGACTGAAAATATTTCTTTATTTATTGGTCCAGGAGTTCCAAACTCCCCATGAGTTCACCAAGCTGCATCCAAAACTTTAAATTCTCACTGGAAGCTGGAAGTTTTCAGGGAGACAGAGCAGCTCAGGGTCACATTTCACATTTGTGAAGTAGAGACTTAATCAACACTATTTTCAGTGTCTGCATCCAGACTTAAAATAAATCCTCATGTTAAGTGTTTCCCCTGCAGTCCTGCTGTATGAGGATGCTCTTCAGTAAGAAAATACTGGACCCTCATGCTGCAGTTGTGTGTATTAATGTGTGAGATCAGATACACAAAGAAACAACAGAGGATTTTTTTTTCCATTATTTCGTTTATGTTAACTGTTGTTCTCTTGCATTTCTCTTCTCCTTTGTTCCCGTCTCTTGTGGTTAATACTGGCTGTGTCCCAACTTAAGGGTTGCATCCTTCAGAGGGTGCATCTGAAGGTCGATTACATCACAGCGTTGCATGTGAAGGCCAGATCAGATTACATGACTTCAGCCAGACTTTTGCCGGGCTGCATCGTCTTTGCCAATCAAAAACCTTCTGTCCCAAAGATGAGCACCAGGGACAACAAACACTCTGGTAGTGTGATATAATCAATGATAGATCCAAGACGCCCCATGACCATAATTCAACAAGGCTGTCATGCCAGATTCCTTTTTGAATCTTCAGTGCAGTTTGACACCCTGACCTGATGTCGGTGATGTGTATCCTGATGCTGACCCACTGATAAGGATGTGGATTTCTTCAGGAAGAGACAAGAATGCACAAGAGAACTAAAGGATGTGAAGAAGTCTTTTATTTATTCAGCATATTTAAACGAGACTAGGTTAAAACCTAGTATATGGCTGACCACAACTATCTGGGATGCCTGTTTAAATGTCAGACTGAATTGGGTGTTCTGGCAGAAAGATTATCTTTGGGATGTGTGATTACGCTGTCCCTAATATCTGTGGGTTGAGAGTTGAAGGACCCTAAAAGTTAAAAACATAAAGCCCTGTCGGCAGGAAACAGCTAAACTGACACGCCAGATGAACTCATATATCCGTTGCATGAATTTTGACCTTCAGCTGGTAAAGCTCCCATAGAAAGCACTTGGGAAGGGCAGGACTTTCAAGAAAATCATCAGAGTGTGATAGGAGGAACGTTCCGTCCGTCACATTCATGACGGGCCAACCAGAGCGGCACATTGCGTAGTGTGCATGTGCTACTTTGTGCAGGCTACCACTGCCTTACATTGTTTATGGCAGCGCTTCATCTAAAATTGATGCAAAGGCGGGTCAGGAGACGTGCAAAAACACCTCTGCTAAGATAAGATTTTGGTGTGGCTCTCTGCTCTGGTTTTAAAGAAATGTAGTCCAGTTCTGATTAAACTGCCGCTTTCCTACAGCTACATCTGAGCTAACGGCTACCACGACAGCAGCCCCTAGATACACCAGAAAACCCCACCGTAACGATCGTGAACTCATGCCAAAAGAGCAAGAGAGGAGCGACAACATCTTTTCTGTCATGGAAAGCTTTCAGTGTTGCTCTCTGCGCTTGTTTTAATAAAGGAATGTTGTCGAATTCTAACAAAAATGCTGCTGTGGCTAAGCCTAAGCTAATCACTCCACTAGCAGCCATTGTAAACAAGCATTCACACAAGAAACACTTTCCCCAGTCACATACTCATGCTGAAGCAGGTTGGCAGGCGAGAGAAAAAATCTTTTGAAACATTTTTGGGGTTGTTTTTATTCTTTATTTCATAAACCTGGTTCAGTTCTAGTAAAACAGATGTAGTGCTGAAGCTATATCAGAGGTAATCTCTGCAGCAGAGGCATCCATTAACGAGGGCTTTCAGTACAGCTTAACCCCGCCCATAGTGCAACTCTGCATGTATGGATCTGAAAGTAGAGTCACTCACTCACTCACTCATTTAGTCACGCACAGACCCATGTGTAGGGCTGACCTCAGCAGTTAACCAAAAAGCAGTCAGACAGAGAAAAGTGAACAAAAGCAAATTACATGTGCAGGTGAGGTAGTAACCCAGGTCGAACTTATCTCAAAATCTCTCCTACAGAGGTCTTCAATTTAACACAACAACAAACATAGCATAAATACAGAATGCCTGTGTTTGTTGTACAATACACAAGACGAGGAACTGAAAATTGCAGACAGCTCCTTTACAGATGATGTCATGCAGCAGAGAAGAACTCCAGATGGCAGACAAGAAGGGATTACTGCGTTTGGAAACACTATCAATAAGCCATGTTTTGAGCTGTTTATGACTATGCCAAGCATTCAAAATGCAAAAATTACAATAAATAAATAAATAAAAATAATAATAATCTGTAGTACTTTTGTGTTTTGAAAGTAGTAAACTATTTAGGCAAAAAGACAAAACTTAAAAACTCATGACAAAACAGCAGCAAGAAGGAATTTAAAAAGCTTCCATCTGAACCCTGGAAGAGCAAAGTGCTTCACTACATGGAAGACTGGAAAATTAGAATTTGATACCAAAGCAATGTCATTTATTTAAATGATGAAAAAGGGCCTAAAATGGATCCTTTGGGACACCATAGTGAATAATATTATGATTGGATTTATTATGATTAAGATTAACATACTGCTTTCTGTTGTGAACATAATTTTTGAACTATGCATAAACATTCCCATTAAAACTAAATCTGTACATTTTTGAAGGCAAAATTGAGTTATCAACAGTATCATCTCCAGAAATACACTGATTTTATATTCATTACAGCCCAGAACTGTATGCTTTCTGTTGGTGAGTTCTAACAATGCTAAATAAATTGAATAATTTTTCAGAAGCCAAAGTGCAGCATACTAGTATAAAGAATATTACTTTTGTCTTACTGTTTTGATACACCAGATTTTTTAAGAATTTGAAAAAAAAACAAGGCATGAAGGAAACTATGGGGTAATTAAAATTGATCTGGGTCACCTGTCGTTCAAAGGAACGACTTTGGCCTCTTTGATATCTGAGGGATAATGCCTGTTGCTAATAACAAAATAAAGATGAGTGCTATAGATACAACAATACAGCAATTAACCACTCTTAAATAGACTTGAGCTTGTACAGTGCTTTCACACTGGAGGTCACACCTACCCATTCAAATAATTTACATCACTCTCTCTGCATTAACTCACTGATGGCAGAGGTTGCTATGGCCATCTGTATTAGCTAATCTCATTCAAACACATCCATGCCCATTTAGAGCCTACAGATGAAACAGAGGGTGAAAATTGGAGAGTCTTGCCCAAGAACACGTTGACATGTGACTGCAGGAGCTGGGGATCAAACCCACATCTATCCGATTAGGAGTCGACTGACTCCACCAACAGAGCTACGGTCACCCTGATTCATAAAAGAATGAATCATAGGACAGCTCTTGTTTAAACTTTTTTGAAAACCAATCTAAAGAGAAACTATGTTATCTAAATCAGTGGTTCTCAGATGGTGTGGTAAGGTACACTGGTGCTCCTTGAGCTAAGTCTTGGCGGCCATGGTCATTTGTACAACCATACATAATTACTGCAATTATACAATAACTTAAGTTCAGTCAGGACCTCTTTGTCTAGAAACACACCTGACTTGTGGTTATAAGTAGTTTGTTTTTATTAGCAGTTACGGCACTGATTAAGTCAGAGGCAGAATAAAGGAGGAGCTGGGGTGGAGGAAGGTTGTGGAGGAAAAGTGGCTTGGAGAGGGAGCAGCAAAGCATAGCCAGGTTAGAGCAGTTTAAATACGGCAGCATGAGTGTGATTGGCCAATAGCATGCTTAAAAACAAATCAGCTGATGAGAGCTTGCATAAGATCAGCTGATCTCAATTATATTGCAGAGCTGGACTCCGTGGCCTTCCTGAACTAATGCTATACACTCATTTTACTGTAACATGTTTTAAAAAGGCGATTTTGTATAGATATAGATTTGGTGTGCCTTGGGCGACAAAAGGTTGAAACCACTGATCTAAATGACTCAACTTGATGGTTACCCTTTCTTTTATACTGTGTCTTTTTAGTTTTATTACTGAACTTCTTATGACATTAAATATATTCGGAGGAAGAGAGGAAAGAATAAAAAAAGAATCTACATATTCAACCTGTGAGTCACAGGTTCCTCAGAGTCCCAGAACATCTTTTAAAATCTTGTAGGTCCTTTCAGTCCAGGGTTGTTCATGGGATAGGGAGGCAGTAGATTATTTCCTTCTAACGCTTTATTGCTCCTCTCTGCCTTGTGAAGTGCATGCGGGGTGACGCTGGAAACGTATGTTGCTGCTTGATTAACGGCAACCCAATAACTGCAGCTACAGTAGTGAAGAGAGATTAGATTTCCATCTTTTACTGAAGAGCCAAAGAGGTTTTGTTGAATTTGTTGGTGCTGAAAGTCATTGAAGAAACAAACGTATGATGTATGACATTAGTGCACGTCTCACAGCTGCTTCAATTAAACACCTGAGATCATGTAAACACCAGGCCGTATTAGATGATAGCCAGTGTAAACTGTTGACCTGCACTCTTTAATTGTTATGATTTCATTCATTATTAAAAATGCTGTGAATGTAAATCTACTGAGGGCATCCCTAATAGCTGTAACAGGATATTCTCACTAAATGGTTTTGCTGAGATAATCTGCCAAATCATAATCACTTTAATTAATTAATTGTTTATATTAGATGAAAACAGTATGGAGGTTTCTCTCAGCACCGTGAGCAACTGGAGCTGAATGAAGCACAGAGAGAGCAGCACATAAAGGCTCATTATTTCTCTGTATGCTTTGAGGCAATGCATTTGTTTAATACTTTCACTCCAAGATAACTGTTGAAAGCTGCAACTTTTGGGACTGAATGCTTACTGAAGTTAATTTAAGGCACTTTTGAAGTCAGTCACTGGAAGCCGCAATATCAGGCATGCTGTGTGGATGTTAACTCTTGGAAAAGAGGTGGAGCAGAGTTGGGTCTTGTACCCAAAATCTACATACTCCACCTGTGCTGTTTTTTCCAGGTGCACAGCAATTTGCTCCAACCAATAGCGAGCAACCTCGCACGCTGGAAGTGTTGTGCAGCTCTGACCAGCTTGAGACTCAAGATTACAGGAGAAGTACCGATTCAAGTGAAAACAGCACGCAAACAATGGATTATTTGTGGTTCATTTCAACATGATTCCATGATTTTGTGCATCTGCCATGGGTGAGTGCTTTATGAAGCTGAAAGCTTAATGTTTGCTACAAAGGATGTAGCAAACATTGGCCCATTTTAACTGGCAACTCCATAAATTACGTGGAGGTAGTGTACCTGTCTGTAGTGCTGTATAGCCTAGTTTCCTTGCTGGTGTCCCCAGCACACTCTCCTTAGAAGGGGCAACACACACTGAACTCACTGGAGGCCAGTGCCGCTACTATTGCCAAGACACTCATATAACCCAAATGAAATAACACAGAAATATCCCTTTAATGCTCCTAATCAAAAACACTGAAGACTTAGCCCTAGAGAAATCCTACCCAAAACTGGTTATATACAGTGCCTATAAAAAAGTATTCACCTCCTTGAATGTTTTACACTTTTATTGATTTTATAATTTCAATCATGGTCAATATAATTTGGCTTTTTGGGAAAATTCAAGAAAACTCTTTAATGTCAAAGTAATCCGATTTTTGCAAAGTTTTATCAGTTAAACTAAAATAAATAATTTGAAATAAGTGATTGCATAAATATTCAGTCCATTCAAGTCAGTATTAAGTAGAGTCATCATTGGCTGCAATCTCAGCACTGAGTCTGTGTGGATACGTCTGAATCGGGCTGCAATTTTACTCCATTCTTCTTTGCAAAAAAAAACTGCTCAAGCTCTGTCAGGTTGCACAGGGATCTGGCATGAACAGCCCTTTTCAAGTCCAGCCACAAATTCTCTATTGGACAGAGGTCTGGGCTTTGACTCGGCCACTCCAAACATTCACCTTGCTGTCTTTACACCATTTCTGGTAGCTTTCGCTGCATGCTTTCATTTCATTTTCTTGCTGGAAAATAAATCTTCTCCCAAGACGTAGTACTCTTGCAGAGGATTTCTCATCTTTTGCTGCATTAATTTTACCCTCCTCCTTTACAAGCCTTCCAGGGCTGGCTGCCAAGAAGCATCCACACAGCATGATGCTGCCACCACTGTGCGTCACAGTGGGGATGGTGTGTTTGTGGTGATGTGAACGGTTTGGTGTCCACCAAACATTGCACCTTGTCTGATGGCCAAAATGCACAATTTTAGTCTCATCAGACCAAAGAACTTTCTTCCACTTGACCATGGAGTCTCCTACATGCCTTTTGTTACTGTTTTCTTCAACAGCGTCTTTCTCCTTGCCACTGTCCCATAAAGCTTTGACTGGTGACGAACCCAGGCAACAGTTGTCTTATGCAGAGTCTCTCCCATCACAGCAGCTGAATCCCAGAATCAAATTGACCTCTAGGGGATTACTTTTTTAGCAAAATCATGTGCATGTTTTGTGACATGTTAAACCTACCCTTGTCCTCAGAATGGCTTGAAAATGTTGCATACAGCTGTATATAAAGGATAAGATTTAAAGGGGAGCAATTCCTACATTTGGGATAAGTCCTGGATATTTGGCCTTAGCTCAACTCCTGTGTAACTCTGTCTCATGGTTAGAACAATTATTTTTAACTACATGCAGTGTGGAAACATTAAATGTAACCCTATAGGAGTTGAATTAATGCTGATCACTGTACTGTGTAGGATCCAAACTGGCTCATGCACAACAACCCACTCATCATGTCATTTACAAAATGTCACCTTCAGCTCCATTCAGTAAAATATTTCCAGTTTCACATGAAATTATCCTACATTATGTTAAGAAAATATCTATTATCCAATCAGCTCCTGTTGGCTCCGTCTTTACTGAACCTGCTAACACTTCTGCTGCGGCCAAAGCAACCCGAGCCTCTCTGTAGCATTTCCACTCTTATAAGTGAATTCAAATGGAGCAAATTTACCGTAATTACTTTGCCATCCGCTGATGTGAGAACATGTCGAGTTTGGAGGAAGTGAAGGTGGAGCTGCAGCTGGAAACAGGGAAACCTTTGGAGAACACGATACATCTGTACAATAAGTGTGACATGTGGAAATAAAGCTGCGAAGGAACAAAGTGTTCCTTTAATCTAAAATGAGTTACCTTCATGAAAATAAGCACTTTTGCTGATGTTTCTGCTTCCAGTGTGTACAGCACATTTATCATGCAGCTACTGGAGCATGAACAGTCAGTGAAGTAGTGTAACGGCTCTCCTCATTAGACTCTAATCAGACTTTAATGTGACTCAGTGTTGTTTTACAGAGTGTGTGTGACTTATGTGTGACTAGACCAGTAATCAGTGTACTCTCACTTTAATGTGCTCTTGATAGATTAAAACCACCTCGCTCTTTGCTCCTCCACTGGCCGTTTCATCGTCACTGGACATCGCTGTTATGATAACAAGGACACGGTCTTCACTATGGGGAATGTTTGATTAAATCTGTCAACTTCTATGCAGAGCCAGGCTTCTCAAATTCAAACAATCAGTTCTTCTGGTTTAAATCAAAGTGACATTTATCCGACTTATCACTCCAAAAATGTTCTTGGTCTTAATTCTCAAGAGGAACCTGAGTGAATTTCATGCTATAAAATCCCCAGCAGATAGCTCAGTATGTGTTTCATGAACTCTGTCCCATCACACCTGAATAAGAGCTTTGTAACAGCTGCACGGCACGCTGAGCTCTATTTCTGATCTGGCCATTTATAACTGAAAAGTACACCTTTGGGTTAGCCACAGGCAACCCATGTTTTCCCTGTGCACTTTCTGACAGTGAACTCTGTTATATGTTCCTCTCACTGACACATGCTGCCTCTGCATGTGATTTTCATCCTCCATGTAAAGCGTGCTCGGTCTGCTTTTCTTTGGCACAGGCTGATATGAGGGAAGTTCATGATACTGGATTCAACCATTGTCTCAACAGAAGTATGACAGTGTCTCTTTGCATGGCTCATCTCATCCTTTTCTTCCATGCTGATGCTGATAACTCAGCAGTCTACCTATAGACTTCCAGTGAGACAACAGGAAATCAGGAAGTGGTGCATTAGAGAAAGAAAGCCTGTAGGACTGAAAATGATGTCAACTGAACAAAGGAGCAACAGTTCCCTCCCTCTGAGCTCACTTTGACAAATAATAAGCAGGCTGCCAAAAAAAGCAGGAATGGTTTTCAGTTGGTGGGATTCGCTGCAGCCTCTCTACAGTTAACGATGACGTCTGATCGTCAGAGTAGCAAAGATGCAAAGTTGATATGATGAGAAAGCTGATGTCGGCCCTAACACTGACTTTGGTAACGTTACACAGCAAAGTCTGATGTAAGGTGATGTTTTACATGATACTGGGAAAATGTATGGGGTTATATACAGCAGTGGTTCTCAACATAAGGAGACACCGAGAGGGGGTCACTCAGCCCAGTCAGGAAGTTACTTGTGCGATCGCACATGTGCACAGCTCTGTTTCAGTGAAAGTTAGAACAAACTCATCTGATCACATAGAGTTCACTTGAATTGTTTTGAGTTTATGCAAAGAATTTTTATGTAGGTTTGGTTATCATCATTGAATAACATGTAGTTTGATGTATCTTAGTTTCAATTTACCCAAAAATAAAGCTGGATTTACATTAAGTTTACTCAACTTGTTTTGAATGAGTTTATATGAAGCATATTTACATTTTGTGTAGATATAATGATTAAATAACAGCTGATTTAATTTAACCCTCATATTGTCTTCCCATTTTCTATGCACCTGTTGTCCTCCAGGGTCAAACTGACCCGGCTTTGTCTGACTGCTTATAAAGCATGAGGTATAAAATTGTTTCTGTATTGTTTTTATTTCATCTTCTTAGTAAACTTGTTTCCAACACATTGACATATATTTTACACTTGCTTTTATTATGTTTGGTATAATAGACTAACCTGACACGCCACCTTATTCACATAAAAAGATACCTCAATTTTGTGTTAAAAAAAAAAGCAGAAATTCTGAATTATTTAAACAATGTTATGATCTGAGGCACAAAATTTGATGGAATATCAGGGATTGGTATACGTCAAAGTTTTGTCAGAATATTCTTTTAAAACCATTTCCATTATTTTAATGGCAGTAAAAAGTCACATCCGTTGTCTTCGTAGGTCAAATTGACCCAGGAAGACAACAGATGCTACACATTTTTATTAAACACATATAATTCAACAGAAATATTCAAATTTTTTGTTACTTGCAAAGAGCATAGCATGGAATCATCCATGTCATTTTCAGGCAATTATATGGAAGAAAACCAAAGTTATGACATTTTAATTTTTGGAATCGGGTCAAATTGACCCAAAGACAACAGGAGGGTTAACTTAGTTCAACTTTACCCTTAAATCAAGCTTAATTATTATTAAGGCCTAGAATCATTTTATTTTGAGTGTAGATGATGAAATCTCTACATTTTCTCCATGTTGTCTCAGAATTGTGAACATTACTCATAAACTGATGGATTGGTCTCAAAGTCTTTCAGAAAGTAGAGAACCTCATGCCATCACTGAATATAATAATCAGCGTGAAGCTGCAAAAGACTGAAGCGTTGTCTGATATACGCAGAGTAAACCGACGAGTAATGGACATTTAGAAGCTTGCAAAAGGTAAATCCTTTTGTGTGAATATGTTACACTGCTTCGACGAGATGTAGTGTGTGTAAGAATGGGATGCTAAGCGTGATTAGCGCATTAGTGCTAGCAGGATTAGCATGTATCTGCACTGAAGTAGCACCTAATGTTACTGTGATTGTGTTGTAAATGTACATCTGCTGGCTTCTTTAAAGGTCACACAGACTTGGTGTGATGATTAATGAGTTTTAGATTAACTTTAAGAGACTGATAGTCATCTTAATGCACACAGTGGACCAGGAAGATCTCTTTGGATCCGCTGTGTGTGTAGAAGTCTCCCTATCAGCTATCATCGTGATTGGAACTTTGCCGCCTGCCCTTAAACCTCACGACTGTTCCTGTGTGCCTGTGTGAAGTGACCACTTGTTTTTGGTCACACCGCCCACGAGCGATGAAACAGGCCTGCAACGAGTTCATTTAGGGGTTAAAAAATATTTTATGTGAACTTATATTTTATGTATGTTTTATTTTATGTCTAATTTTTATTTAACTAAAATTGATATTCAACTTTAAAGTGAAGTCTAAGTGTCATGTTTACATTTCATTTATGTGTTTCGAGTTAAAAGGGAACATTGTGTTAAAAATTAATCCTTAGTGAGATTTAAAATATTTATAAATTCATTTTCCTTGCTAAGTGGAGGCACCGCCAGTCCTTTAGAAGTTATTGAAGAACTCTACAAAGGGTTAAGGAACCTTAAAAGCAAGGTATTTTTCCTCCTGTTATACAGGTTAGCCAGAAGCCAAATAAATCAAAGTACCCAGGACCCCGCCAATAGTACTAAAACTCCTTTAATATTATGTTACACCTATAGCTACATGGGTCGGGTGCTACATAGGAATGCACTCTGAACGGCTCAGGTTTTAGGAGGTTAAACATGGATGTCCTCTCAGTGGTGTCACTCATTGGTTTCTGGGAAAGCGTTTTGACTCCCATTGATGGTGGTAGAAAAGCTGACTCAAACCAGTTGATCAAAACAGAGACGGGCAAAGAGGTGGAGCTGAGGCACCTACAATGGCGTATCAGCCAACACAGCCATGCACCCCATCATACAAATGTATAGATAAATCAATGACTCAAAACAAATAACTCAATGATAAATTGATGACACAATTTTTTGCAGTCTATCAGGTAACGTGGAAGGATGGACGGACGGACAGATGGACAGACGGATTGATGGACAGACGGATTGATGGATGGACAGATGGATGGACAGACAGACGGATGGATGTTTTAATGATTCTGTAATTTAGAAAAAAAAATTCCTAACAGTCTTCAAAATTTGGTTCACTCTCTACAGGGTTGTATGGTCAACAGAAGGTCTAAACGTCTCTCAGTCTTTATTCTGTCAAAGTCATTTTTGGCACAGACAAAGCCAACAATAACAAACTCCAAAGGACAAACCTAAAATATTTCCAGACCACTGTAATCTTTAGAAAATACAGTCATTATTCCTCAGAGGGTTGGATGATTACACAGATTAAAGAAACACAATCAGACATCTTTAACCAAAAGTCCAACAACATAATAAGACCCTAAAAGGACGTGTTGTGGGCTTTCTTCAGCTTAGACATAATGACATTGTCTAACATGTCATTCTTCACATTACACCACACTTTGATAGTGTGTCTGATTTCAGTGTTAAACCGGTAATGACACTAATGTTAATGGTGAAATAATACCTCCATTTTATGAGAGAGGGGCTGGGTATCACTTTCAAGGGCTTTACATGGAGCTCTGTGTGACAGAAGGAGACCAGGAATGTTCCAGATCTCCTTTTACAGACATGAAACAGAAATACACTGCTACTGAGCAGTAGATTCACTGAAATACAGGTCTCCTTAGCTTTAGAAATAAAATATATGCTGCGTAATACAATGAAAAGACATCAATTATCAACCTAGTGGGAGTTAATGCAGTTCCCAGCAGGTAAAGCTTGTAATGATGGACTTTTTGTGAGTGTCTGAAAGAGGATAATCAGAACATTGTATTTCTCAAATGGGACAAAAGGTGTAGATAATGAAGAGAAAGGATACGTTAGTCAACTGTAGGATGAAGCCAACTTTGAAGTGGAGGGATCTTCCTCAGTGTATGTACAAATCTTCTGATGATAAATGCAGTGAACAGGTCCATGTACAGCAGTGGTTCTCAGCCTTGTTCCTTACGCCCCCCGTACTCAGACCTAAGAAAGCTAACCTGCAATTTTCTCATGCAGCGGCTGCGCCTCGATCCCCTGGCAAATTGCTCCCTCTCTAGTCAGTCAGAGCGGTTCCACTGCCTGCACTCTAGTCCGACACCAGTGTTTCCCTGAAGTGCCACTCGGCTGCGCTTCACTGGAAATACACTGCAGGTCTATTTTCATATCAGCCACTGCCAACGTGCACAAATCCCTATTGATCAGAAAGCTCTGGACAGGAAGTTAAAAGCATAGTGTATCTGGCACTTTCAAAATACAACACAATGTACGGACTCACGATCATAACTCATCACTAACGTTTCGTCTCAGAGCTACAGCTGCCATTGATGAGGAGAGGTTAACTTTAGAGGAAATTCAGCCAAAAAAATGTACATAAACCACACGTCCTTAATTCAGTATTAACCTTTACCTTCCTAATGAACTCATCCATGGCGTAAGCAATAGTATCATGGTCTCATACTGGAAGGGATGATAAATTAACCCCAGGTAAAATAATCCACTGTTGACATACTATTCGTGCGTTAACTCACAGTTGATCTCTACCCGCTGATCAGGGCCGAGCGCCGCAGCACAGCGCTCTAGACATACTGTACTTCTAGAAGGCGAGGTCACTCACCTTTGCTTGGATCAAAACAGTGGTGCTGCGGAGATTGTGGCTGAGCCCCCTCATGACCCACCTGAAATAATTTAAATATCAATTTGAATTGTTCATTGACTGAATCCCAACATAATTGGCCTACATGCACTTGTTCTTGATACAAGAAACTGTCCAGTAATACAACAGTGTATTGGGGCCACACTAGAAAATAAAAATAAGGAAGAAGATCTTTTAATTTTAGAGAAAAAACAAAATTCTCAAGATTATAAATCATTAATTTACAAGAAAAAAATTCAATTTTTTTTTTACTTAAAAGTTGAAAATTATATGAGTATAAAGTTAAAAAGTCGAAGATCCAACAAATGCTTTCAGTTTGGTTTCTTGTAAAAAATTTTAGTATACACTGTTGTAAATTTAGGATTTTAAAGACATTTTTGTCTTTCTAGTATCAAAATGTAAGACTTTTTAAACTTGCAAATACATTTTTTTTGCTTGTTAATTTAATATTTTAAAAACCCTGAGATCTGATTTTGATTTTTTATATATAAATGTACAGCTGTATAATCTCAAAAATTGATTCTTTTCCTAAAAATTTTGATTTTTTTGCACATTTTTGGTGCCCCCATAGGGCTGCCCGGACCGCAGGTTGGAAACCACTGATCTAGACCTTTATATTCTAACTTTCCTCCGTTCCCATTCATTCCAAACAGTGGTTTTTACTTCCTGTCCCCCATCTGGCGTTCACATGTCATTGGAGTCATGTGACTGCAAACCCATTAACCTTTGCCTCATACACAGATTTTATGGTGCTTATGACATCCTATGAGCTAAAGTAACGGCACAGTCCCAATTAATTCAAGCCACACAGCGACACATCATTCAGCTCTGCTCACCTTATTGTTATTGTTGATTATAAGCATGTACTCCAACATGCTACAATCATTGAAAGCATGATTTAGATTTTAAAAATTAAGTTTATGGTTTTTATTTATCATTAGTCATCCCTTCTGCCTTAGTTCCTCTGAGTCTGTGGCCCACACTTTGGGAAGCACTTCATAAAATATCATAGCTGGAATATTGAGTTTAAAACTATTCCTTGAAACAATTTCATCACACTATGGCATCAAAAGTCCACAAATAAAATCAAATTATTCAGATGCCTTTAGACAGAAAAATCTAATTTTGTGTTTTGGGTTGTTTTAGGGGGTTTGGGAGAAGATGTTTGGCCCTCATTCTTGTTTTCACAAGTGAAATAACTTTAAGATTCTCTCTTGAATCTCTCTATTGTGTTTGAAAACTTCATAATTCTGTCATTCCCCAGACACAAACCTGCTTCTCCCTATTTATCCGAGAATATTATTAGGTCTGAATAACAACATTTGTTTGGGTTCCTGTCCAGGGTAAGCAGGTTGGAGAGGGTCAGAGTGGTTACGGCTGTTTGTCGGTGCGGCTGAAGAGCTCGATTCTTGGAACAGATTTCTGTAGGGGTCTTCAAAACAGAGGTCTGCCATGTTTCTTCCCCCCAGTGAAAAAGTCAAGCAGGAGGCCCTCTAAAATAACACGAGCTGCCTAAAGCTAAAGTAATCCTCCTCATATCACACAATAGGGGAGTATGTGGATTTTGTCTCCAGCACAGGCCTGAAAAATGTGCGGATTGATAAGAACACCGCTCTGCTTTATCAATGTGAAAAACAAGGATACGGGTCTCACTGAGCACGCTCGCAAAGCTGCACATCTGACTTCCTGCAGTCATGCCTCTGTCTGCATTCATCACACATGAAGAGGAAACTGAAACCATACCGAACACTCGGACCGGCAATCCTGATTATATGCACCACGCACAACTGACATGTTGTGTCAGGGCAGCTCGGACCTCTCTATGTACAATCTGACAAGGTACAAATGCTGCTGTGAACCCAGACTGCTGAGGTTGTGCAAGATGACCGACATTTTAATCAAATTATTCATTGAACAGTCTATCTATATGTTGCTTTTGAAGTGAATTTCTGAGCTTCAGAATCTTTTAATTTGCACAATCATACAGGTAGCTTACTGACTGCTCTGTTGGTGGCATTTAGAGGATATTTCAGATAGAGGTTGGATTCTCTTTTTGGCCCAAGATCAGGACATGGTTTGGACAGGATCCCCACCCCAACTCTTGCAGCTGGGTTGAGTGGAGCTTGAGGGAATTTAAAGACATCCTGGCAAACATGGCAGCATAACAGTGTTTACCTTTTTTTTTTAGCCTTTTCCCTATTATTCTTAATTTCTCCTCTACTTTGTTCTTATTTGTTCAGAAAAACCTCCCTTGCTGCACAAATTACACACTGCTCCAGTCTGCTGATCAAGTTTCTTAAATTTAGAAGTCTTTTAAGCACTCAAAAATGGGGCATCTCCTCAACGTTATTACTGTTTTTTTTTTCGACATGTATGTTCTTGACATTATGGGGGAGAAAAGCTGTTGAAACGTGGTGTTGCTAAACTGCCGTGCTACACCTGCACAAGTGGAGTGCGAGCAAGAAAGAGAGTGAGTGGCATGCAATTCCACACAGGGGGAGAAAAGATAAGCAAATACTTCAATTGGTCATCCATTCTAATGCAGCTTAGAGCCATCTCTTAACACAGTGGTTCCCAAATAGGGGGTCTGTACCCCTTGGGGGTGGTGAGATGCCTTCCAAAAGACAAAACATTTTCTAAAATATGTTTTAAAATTGTACCCATTATTGTAAAAGATAAATGTATAAAAATTGGTTCAATTTTTAGGGAATTTTGCCTTTATTTGATAAGACAGCTGAAGAGAGACAGGAAATATTGGCAGAGAGAATGAGGGAAGACATTCACCAAATATGTCAGGCCAGGAATCAAGCCCATGTCCAGTGCATTGGTCTATAGCCTCTGATTATGGGTGCCTGCTCTACCCACTGATCCACAGCAGTGCTCTAAATTAATTCAATTTAAAATAAAACTAAAGGCATTAGGTGAGATTCATACTGAAATCAAAGTTATGTTTTAAAAAATCCTTAAATTTAAGCCTGCACACAGGAATTCTTGAATATGCTTTAACCAGCTCAAGAGACACTGGGGGGTCCCCAGGTCTGGCACTATTATTTTAGGGGTTGCAGACTTAAATGTTTGGGAACCTCTGTGTTAACAGACTGATAATCTCCAAAAAGCTCCACATATTATTACTGTCTGCATGTGACCTTGTTATCCCCACTCTGATTATCTTTAATAACAATGAGCCACATTTGTAATACGTGCTTCAGTAATGTGTACTTTTCTGTTTCTAAAACAACTCAGAAATGTTGTTACAAACCTTCATCCTAAAGCATGCTGATTGATAAATGCTGTGTTTAAATCAGGCTTTGAACCACAATGAGACTGGCCAGGCTGGGCCAGCTCCAGTAGGGTCGGGTTGGAACTTTTGGGCCCCATCTAAGGTCTAATTTCAGAGCCCTGGCTCTGGAGATAAACACAGAGTAAGTCAATAGGTACGCTGTGTGAGCAAAAGTATTTCGCTGTACCTGTTATCTATTGAATTCAGGTGTTTCAATCAGATTCATTGTCACAGGCAGCTGTAAGTGATATTATTAGAAAGTGGAAGCATTTAGGAACAACAGCAACTTAGCCATGAAGGGGAAAACCACATAAAATCACAGAGCAGGGTCAAGGACTGCTAAGGCACATGGTACATAAAAGCCACAGGTGCTCTGCTGATTCCATAGCTGGCATTATTGTAAGCACAAAAACCCTGGAGCTGGAAATTCATGGAATGAGTTTCCATGGCTGAGCAGCTGCATGCAAGCCTTGCATCACCAAGTGCAATGCCAAGTGTACGATGGAGTGGCATAAAGCACACTGTCTCTGGACAGTGGGGCAGCGGAAACATGTTCTGTGGAGTGACGAATCGCGCTTTTCTGTATGGGCGAGTTTGGGTCTGGTGAATGCCAGGAGAACGTTACCTGCCTGACTGCACTGTGCCAACTGTGAAGTTTGGTGGAGGAGGGATAATGGTGTGGGGCTGTTTTATAGGGTTTGGGCTAGGCCTCTTGTCTCCAGTGAAGGCCAATCTTAATGTGTCAACATACCAAGACATTTTGGACAATGCTATGCTTCCAACTTTGTAGCAACAGTTGGGGAAGGCCCTTTTCTAGCATCCCTTTTCTTTCTGTGAAAGAGAGATTGGAAGCCAGGCTTTCTCATCCAACATCAGTGCCTGACCTCTAAATGCTCTACAGAATGAATGGGCACAAATTCCCAACACTCTTAAATAATAGGCCTTCCAACAAGAGTGCAGGCTTTTATAGCCCCAAAGGGTGGGCCAACTCCATAATAAAGTACATGTATTCAAATACTATGTCATTACAGTCCCTGTTGGTGTAATGTCAGGTGGCTGAATACTTTTGTCCATATAGTGTAAGCCATGTTGGGCAAGAACATTAGCAACACAGGAGGGACAGCTAATGTTAACCAACATGACTGGAACCCAAATTTGATCATGGTTGAATGAATTTAAAGCAAGTTTGTAGAGATTTTGAGTCATCATCCAAACCAAACCCTTCTGTTTCTTTGCCTTAATCATCAATCACATCGATTAAATATATAGAGTTAGTTAGATCTTAAGAGTATTTTTAACAGCTTTGAATGAAAATATTTTATTCGAATCGGCGACAGTGACTGAGGAGGTTCGGCCTTGACAAAAGGGTCTATTTCATACAATACTTCAGGTAAGGGGAGCAGGTGGCCTAGTGGTTAAAGGGGCTCCCCACGTACGCGGGCAGCCCGGGTTCAAATCCAGCCTGAGGCCCTTTACCGCATGTCTCTCCCCCACTCTTGACCCTGTTTCCAACTCTGTCCACTGTCCTCCTCTATCTAATAAAGGCACAAAATGCCCAAAAATATATCTTAAAAAAAAAAAAAAAACAATATTTCAGGTAAGACAACAGCAGATAATGATAGAGAGGATAGGAAAAGGACAGGAGCAGCCACAGCTACTGGAAGCTTAGTCTATAATCTCCAGTTCTTGATAGCCTGTTATGGCAAAATACTGCTTTTCAACTTCTCATCTAACATATTACACATTTGAATTTTGAATCACTGAGAGATTTAAAACCCCTGTTGTCTTAGCCGAAGCAAAAACTGGCAAACTTAATCCACTAAAATGCATGGACGTAAATCGTCTTGTACATTGCAACCAAATATTAACATACAAAAACACCCGTGTAACTTATTCCGTGTCTTCTGTTTTCCTCCTCTCAGAAATTGAAACAATTAGTTCCAAGGTTGCTGCTTTCTCAGTCTGAACCTGTCTTCCCTATGGTGCTTGTGGTAACTCACTCATGATAAATTACACATTTTATATGTCCCACTGTGAGCTGTGAATATTAAAGAAACTCATCCAAAGACAGCAAATAAAGAGAGCCTTGAAATACGCCACTGACCATGAGAGGAAATAATTATGTTGTGGTGATTTTACAGGAATGGAGGAACATGGACTATGAAAACACTTTCCACTTGTCATTTCATTAATAGACCCAAACTGTTTCAAAGATGTTGGCGCAGACATGCAAATAAAAGTGAAAATGAGCAAATAGCAATTAAAAAAGTCTTCAAATTCTTGACTGGAGGAAACGGAATATCCTGAAGTGTTGAAATAAAGAGTCGACAGCTCCTGTTACCTCAGTGTGTAAATCAGGGTCAGTGGGACAGTCCTGCCCCAGCCAAGGAGGATAAAGTTAAACCCCAGCAGGGCGTTTTTGACCTGCAAAAACTGTCAAACAGCTTCTGAAATCACCGTGGAAACTCCCACTTCTATCACGAAAGATATAAAATTGAGAAACATTGGCAGGAAATAGCTGTAGACCCTCAGCTGTCAAACAAATATGTGTGATTCAGCTGCCAACATAGATTATGTTCACTGGTGATGCTGAGTGTGAGAGAGTGAGAGCATTTTTGTCTTAGCTTGTGTTTGATCTGTTCATGAGACGACTGAATTATAGAGATAGATTTGACTTCAGTCTCCATCTGAAGATCACCTTACTATTAAATTAGGTTAAACAAAATCTTTTTAATCAGGACGTTTCGACACCTGATGGTCCGGGGGACTCTGTTCAGTTTGAAAATGAAACACTGTTGCACCATCATGTGGTTTGGACTTGGTCAAATGAATCAAATCATCCAGACAATGTCAAGCAGTTCAACTTTTGATGGGCTGCTGCCCCAAAACAGCAGTGAAGAAGGAAAGAAGATGTAGAAGAAGATCAACCGGATGTTCCAGGTAGACTGATCTGGGAATGCTCCCATAGAAAGCATTTGGGAAGGGCAGGTTCATTGTATACTTTGGAAAACCTCACCTGTAATGATCGCAAACTCATGACGAAGCAGACCAGGAGAAGAGCAAAAGCAGTGCTGCTCTCTGCCCTTGTTTTAATAAAGACAAGCTGTGGCTAAGTCTGAGCTAATCACTCCACTAGCAGCCATTGTATACAACCAGACACAGACAGTACAACTAACTCTTTCCCCTGTAACTCTCACAAACTCAAGCTGAAGAAGGTTGGCAGAAAAGCAAAAGCCTCTTTCACATCGTGAAGCTTTAAGTGTTGTTTTTACTTTATTTCTATTTCATACAGAAACCTGGTCTAGTTCTAGTAAAACTGACACTATATAGTAGAGCTAGATCTGAGCTAATCACAGCACTGAGAGCAGCCACTGCAAACACCTCAGGTATAACTAGCACAAACGTCGTGGATTGGAGCTTTTCAAGATGGATTTACCTGATGGCAGGGATGGAGTCCCATTGCTCTGCAAGGTTAGAAGAACTGATGAACTGAAGCCTGAACTAATGCTATACACTTGATTTACTTTAACATCTAAGAGGCTATTTTGCATAGAAATGTTTTTGGTGTTCCTTGACATTTTGGTATGATCTTAGGTGCGCCTTGGGCGAAGAAAGATTGAAAACCACTGGTTTAGTGAACTCTGGTCTGCGATGAAGTGCACTTTTATGGATAGAAAGTTGCTAAACTACCTGCAGCAGCCATTGGGGAGAGGATCATCTTGTCTCTTTTTGCCATTCAGAGGTTGAGAATTTGTGTTTGTGGAATATCTAAGACTAAAACAAGACTAATATTGAATGTCAAGAATGAATGAAGAAGGTGGCCAGCCTGGAACGTAGCAGACTTTGGGAAATATTTTATCAAAAAGACGAATGATGAGCTGTGCTAATCTAACTCATTCAGTCATTCAAATCTTTGTTTTTACATTCAATAACCCATTTTTATCTGATCATGCCTTGTTATTTGTCACTTAATTATATAAATATATTTAAAACTGCCAGGACAGTCTGACAGCAGTTTAGGCTGACTGATGAATCGTACCATATTTCATATCAAAGTGATTTATCTGACAGAACTGAAAAATGGCGGACGTTGCTCCGGTTTAGTCCAGTATGTGGTTGATGTTTTTCCCATTCCAGCACGTACAGGGCGAGCACATAAATCTGGTTCTTGGTTTTTGCTCAGTAAACAGTTCATTAACAGTGTAATCTGCAGTTCCACCAGGGAATTTTTACAATTGCAAAGTGTATACTAAGCTTAAGAGAGTCACAGGGGAAATACGAGCATGCTTCTTTGATTTTTTTTCCCCTGCAGAACACTCAAGTATCACAAAGTCCAAATAAATCTGTTTATTTGAATAGATTTATAAAACGAAGGCTTTCATAAAAAGCAGGATCCTGTTTCAGTTTAATATGCGCTATAGTAATGTCTAACACATGTTGCTAAGTGTCTGCTGGACAGGAAACAGAGCACTGTCATCAAAGTCTGCAGATTATGGAAAGTTTTGATCAGAATCACATTGCTAATAACCTGTAAAGTAGAAGCCACAGATGTATCTCCATCGATCTTTGCTCTGTGATAAGTGAAATCTTTCCACACGACAAATCTGGGAGTGTTTTATTAAAACAGTGTTCAGATAAAGAGCTAATCTCCTGTAGTGAACAGATTTATCAGAGCTGCAGCAGATTCTGCTCATATTTAGAGACTGGAGCTGATGGGGTCATAAAGTGTACGTGTGACGTAAAGCCGAGTGTTTTCTGTGTCGCTAAATGAAAGTGACAGCATTACTAACTGGTATCATTCCACTCTACACCCAGAAACACTTACGCAGCCATGAAACAGGACGTTTTGTTTTATTGTCTGTGAATCCAGCCAGTGATTTATTGTAATGAACTCCTCTCAGAGCCAGCTAATTCAAAGCCTAACATGATGTGGTCCTCTTTTCTATGGATGTGAAATGCACGGTCTGTGGCGAGTTAAGTGACATTTATACAGCGTCCAAATTGGCTCTGAGATTTTTATGCTTTCATTAAAAAGTGCAGTTAAGTTTTAAGAGGGAGAAAACAAGCAGACTGAATCCATCTCACTTCTGACAAATGAGGGCCGAGAAAAATGCCAAGCTGGATGTGGAGCAGCCAGCGACGGGCCGAGTCAACCTGTGCCATCAATTAGCGGCAAGCTAGTCGGAGCCAGGAGAAGTGTGGCTCAGGGCGAATGATGCATGCTGGGAAATACATTACTTTCTTTCCTATGTATTCAAACTTATCTCCCAAAATCTATGTATTTATAGTCATTTGCACATCAAACCCTTTTATAAAAATGCCTCTCCTCAACAAAGGAATGATCATCTTTACAGAAGAAGAAGCAAGGTATGACAAATATATATTTTTTTAGTATCTCAGAGTTACCTACAGTTTTCACATACAGCGGCTGCACTGCTGTATTTGCATCTGTACAGCAGGGCAAACCGCTCCCTCTCTAGTCAATCACAGCAGTTCCTCTGCCAGTGTTCCAGTCTGGCACCAGCGCATCCCCGAATCTCCTCTCCGCTGCGCTTCAGTGGGAAAACACTGGAGGTCTATTTTCAGTGCTGGCCACTGCCAAACCATGTCAATTCCTGTCAAAAAGCTCCAAACAGGAAGCCATAATTAAGATTCAAATTGAACACATTATCATACATTTTGTTTGCAGCACACATTGCAAGCAAAAGTGCACTTAAAAATAGAGCAGCTTGTGCTTTATGGTAGTTACAACATTTTAAGCTGCCCTACCCTTTTCCCACAACAACCCACCCCACCCTCCTCCCATCCCACCCATCCTTCTTCCCACCCTGCCGTCCCCCAAGATCAAGATCGCAAGATCACATAAAATACATTTTTAAAAAGCAAATACGAATAAAGTAAATAAATAAATGCATAAAATATGTGTGTGGGTGTGTGTGTGTGTGGGGGTGTGTGTGTAGGTGTGTTGGGGGGGGCCTTCTGCTGAACCGCTGTCATTCATCTTCATTCAGTATTACTTGTAAGTGATCATAGAACTCTAATAATAATGATAAATATAACCTTAGATGGCGACTTTGCTTTTCTGGATTTTGGTAGAAGGTTAAATAAACATCTCAGTTCCAAAAAATGATAATTTTATGGCCATTATTTGAGTTTTCAGGCTTTAAGGGGTTATAGAATAAGGATTTATTCTAACTGTAGTGTTAAGTAGAAATATCAGACGGCAGCAACATTTTTTAGTTTATTTCATATAAATGACATGACTTCAGATAGCACATTACAGAGGTTCTCAACTGTACACTGACTTCTCGTGGAGCACAAATACGTTTAGTCCTGCCTGGTAAAATCACTTCTTGTGCTGACATCACTCATGTACCCTTATGCTGAGGGATGTTCCGATACTCTGTTTTCCTTCCCAATACGATGCCGATACCATGGTGTTGGGTATCAGCTGATACTGAGTACTGATACGATACCGGTGTGAACTTTCTGGACTGGCTGTGCAGACTAGTAAATTTTTTTTAGACCTATATTTGACTCAACAAATAGAGTCATAATGTACAGCATCTCTATGATCCTAAAGTTGTTTTCCCACTGATTATTGAGTTTTATTGCTAAATATTAAAATAACGAAAACACAGGGGGCTACATCACAGGCTCTCTCTATCTCTCTCTCCATTATGCTCTATTCGGGCAGCATGACAGGATTACGGAACAGCAAGCAACTGGCTGACAGATCCTCACAAAGGGTAAACAATACTTTTGCACGACTGTCCACTCTGACTCTAGAGATGGGTTAGATCTTGGAGGTCGTAGGTCAAAGGTCTTCCTCTTGACCCATAAATGTATTTTCTCTGTATACCATGAGGAGGCATGTAACCACCAGGTGGTAGTTCTAGTTGTCCCTTATTTCTCTTTGCAAACAGGGACATTCTCACCCTCTGATATCAAACCTTGTTAGTGGGTCGTGTTATCTCACTGCATCACTTTCAGAAACTATAGCTGCTTAGAGTCTGGCAGGCAAAATTTCAGCAAAGCCATTCATCATGATGTCACGTTAACTTCTGAAAAATCTGCTCTGGTATTTCTCTCTCTGTTTCCACATAAAACTCTGGCAGCATTTAAAGGAAGCATCATTCTGGGGAAGCTCCCAGTATATCACCTCGGACTAAAACTCCTCCAAGAGTTCAAAGAGACACTGAGGAGCTTTAAAAGATGTAGATGATGAAACCCTCTCTTCAGGGCTGAATATCGACACCTTCATTGATATTTCAGTGATGGTAAAGTAAGAGACACATTTAAAATTGATTTATCAACACCATCATTGTTCATTTCCTCATAGCTGCAATCTTTCCACTGAACATCTCTGCTGCTGACAGTCAGAGGTGGACAGTCAGGTCAGTCAGTGTGACTGTCGGGAACTTTTCATGCATTCTTTTGCATTATTTTCCCTCCTTTTTGTCCCAAAACTAAGTTAGCCAGACAATTTCAGTCAATCCTCAGGAGAGTGTCTAGGCTCAGCCTCAGAGATAGGGTGAGAAGCTCAGACATCCGGCCGCTGCTCCTTCACATTGAAAGGAACCAGTTGAGGTGGTTTGGCGTTCTGGGCACCTTCTTGTGGAGGTCTTCTGGGTACCTCCAACTGGGAGGAGACCCCAAGGCAGACCCAGAACTCGCTGGAGGATTATATATCCCATCTGGCCTGGGGGTGCCTTGGAATCCTTCAGGAAGAACTGGAAAACATTGCTAGGGAGAAGTACGTCTGGGCTGACTTACTTCACCTGCTGCCACCATGACCTGACCCTGGATAAGTGGAAGATGGATGGATGGATGGATGGATACATTTCATACATTTTACATAAACCGGTGCCAAAAATAAATGAAAAAAGTCACTACAGGGTGATAGACTGATGTAACTCCTGGTTGTGGCTTAGTCAAAGCATTTTCAAAGTAATATTTACCCACCTCATTTACACATCCTTTATCAACATTTATTTTAAAGCCATACAGAGGTGGAACTGTTTCCTGATCTCTGGAAAGTTCACGTGTCATAAAAACTGCAGCACACTTTTATCAGTAGGCCAATCTTGACTCTTTTTATGCTGTGCTATTATTGTCCCAATGGTTAGATACTTAATGTCTTCAGGACAATTTGCATGGAAAGGTGTGTTTTTCCCCGAGTAACTGCATTATAGCTCAGCATCTCTGCACACTGGTATGTGTTTGTATATAACACAATTAGAACGAGCTGTTTCTGTAGCTTTAAATGTTACTGAGCTGTCTGACTCCACCCCTCTCAGGAAATGCATGTGGCTTAATGCATGTGGCTCTTCTAATCTTCCTTTCAGCTGGCAGCTGAGTGGAGGATCAGGAGAGAAGGAGGGAACTTTCTTCTAAGTAGGGAGTGCCACTGACCCTGGGGCGGTGCTAACTCCCCACATGATAGCATGATGGGAAAATCTGGGAATGACTTGTTTAAGCACACATTTTCTGAAGGGGGTCCAGGTGTGTAAAAATTAACCCCCAGACAGGCATTGCTGTGTTGTTGTTGTTTAAGAACAGTATAATCCTCATTTCCACGTCATTTGTCCAGTTCCATTACAGTTAATACGTGCTTTCCCTTACAAAATTGCAGGAAATGCAGTAAATTCCTTTGTCCACCTGCACCAATGTCGAAACTGCCTGCACCTGCAAGATTTGCGTTGGGTCTCACAGGACCCGGTGGGATCCCTGAGCCCTCTAAGGCCCATTCACCTTTACCTTTGACCTAAGTTTTTCAAAATTCTATTAGTTTTATTTTTAACAACAGAATGGTATTCATGCAAAGTTTTAAAGTGTTTGCACAGTGCAGACACTTAGAAAAACGATATCTCTGCGGGTAATTAGATAAACATTCTGCACAATGTGTTTATCACACACCAATCAGAGTGATTTTCTAGCCATGGTAGCCTCTAATACTGCTGACTATAACTGGAGGTTGTAATTGGCCTACACCACTGATCATCAACTGGCGGCCTGGGGGCCACATCAGACCCCCCAAAGCTTCCTGTCCGCCCCCCGAAAGATCATTAAATTCAGAAAAGGAGGAAAAGAAGTTTTAAGAGTATCCTTTGGCTTTAAATGTCCGCAGCTGTTAAATCCATCCCAAAAACAATTAAAATTGAAATAGTTTTAGAATGACTAACCATTTGAACTGTTTTTACAGAAATGTACTGTCATAATTAGTCGCTATTTAAAAAAGGGTTTAAAAAATAATGCAAGAAAGTAATGAAACAGGGTTAAAAAGTGGCAAAAATAGAAGAAAAGTGGCAAAAATTGATAACAGAGTGGCACAAAGGGGATAAAACATGCAGGAAAAGTGGTTCAAAAGGGGTTAAAATCATGCAAAAAATTGTGTTAAAGAGGCTAAACGTATCAAAAGGGGGTTAAAAGTGTCAAAAGTGGGTTGATATTGGTGCTAAATGACAATGAGGGAGGGCCCATGCTCTTGGATTTTCAGGGTTCTGTCCAATTCTATTGTCAGGCCTGTCTCCTTGTGGCCTGCTGCATTATAGATATTAGGGATAGAGCTCACCGGTAATGACTAAAGATGTCCTGTGGTTTGAAAGAAAATACAAATACTACTACAAAAATACTTCAATCAGACCAATTTATTTAATTTTTGTGTATTTGAAAGTCTGGCCCCCAGAGTTTCTGTTGAGACTAAATCTGGCCCTTGTGCAAGTGTACTTGATGACCTCTGGCCTACACTGGTTTACTGTGCAACTAAACCCCACCTGTGACTATCACAAAGCCAGTCAGGAGGAAAGCAAAAATATGTTCTCCGCTGCTAAAAACTGCCGCTATACTGTACAATAGAGCTAATCACTACCCCAGTGGCAGCCATTGGTACCATTTTTCAATATATCTGCCTTGTTCTCCTCAAATGATTGGTCAAGGTTGTCTCTTACTGGGCAATCAGACTGGAATTTTGCAAGATGAATCGGCCAGATGACAGTCATGGAGTCTGGCCAATCCCTCTGCTTTGCAAGGCTATAACTTATGACCTTTGACCTCCAAAATCAAGAAACTTTATCTGTGAGTCAGAGTTAGTTCAAGGTTTGAAGAAAACCTGTAAAAGTGAGAGTAGGATTACAGGAATGGACAGACATATGGACAACCTGTAAACATGCTGGCTCCGGCCCCTGGCTTTCACCAGAGCAGAGACTTAAAAAGAGTTCTGAGTGAATCAGTCTGTGTTTCCAGGCGTATCAGAGCTGTCAGAGCAGCCAGGAGGAAATTCTTCCGTTTCCACAGAAGAGAGCTTTTATTCTCCAATGCTGCCAAAGAGGCTTTAGAAAATCCTCCTGCAGGAGAGTCCTACCTGCTGGGTGGATGTTTAGAAAAGAGTCCCCACCCGTCCCTGGAAATCTCACCTCTGCTACTTAGCACCCGAGAGGCTCTCTTTTACACAAACACTTCTCATTCCCCTCCCAGCTCTCACTTCCTCTCGCTCCTTTGTGCGACGGGTCTCACTGGGAGACAATGAACTTCAGATGTGTGTAATTGCCACTGGGATCTGAAGGCCTGCATGCACCTGTGATGTGTGAAATGAGACAATTACACACATGACAATGTAATTAGTGAGGAGGACATCGAATCGATCCAACAACCTTGAAGATTTCCTCAGAAAATGGAGGTATTTCAGTGATTATCTGTGAAAGTGACCATGTGTGTCCCATTATCACACGACGGAGGCGGCTAAGATGTGGCTTTGGTCTCACTTTGAGTCAAAACAGAGGCTTTCCCTCTCATGCGAGGCATTTCTTTCATTTAATGGCACACTTAGAATATGACAAACCAAAGCAGTACTGAAAGGATCAATAATCACTTACCAATCAATGTAACCACAGCCTGAAACTACATATTTATGTGCAAACCAGCCGGTTATGTAGAAATATGACCTCACTTTGATGCTTTTCATCTAATCTGTGATGCTGCTACATGTGTGATCAAGTTTCACCATGACTCAGTGAACTGTTTAAA
Source organism: Cheilinus undulatus (assembly GCF_018320785.1). Taxonomy (NCBI): domain Eukaryota; kingdom Metazoa; phylum Chordata; class Actinopteri; order Labriformes; family Labridae; genus Cheilinus; species Cheilinus undulatus. The sequence goes on from NC_054876.1 coordinate 9,370,606, forward strand.
TGTACACCAATGCATCTTCATCTCCATAAGGCTTTTCAACACACAATACAGTACATATGTAAGTGATAGCATTACCACACAACATGTGTTATTAATACAGCTTCTATTGTGAATACAAATGTGAACTGTCCCTAGAAGACACAAAGATCTGGTTGACATTGACTCTGACCCTTTTGTGACTTAGACTGTAGAAAATATTCTTCAAAGCCTGAGTGATGTCAGTAATTTGGTTACTGAAAGGCGCTAAGAATGCTGAGATGAGTATGAAGCCTCCTGACAAATACGTAGCTCAAACAGAGTAAATTTACCTGAGTAAAATTTACTCAAATTGAATAAAATTTTACTCTGAAAAATATAATATTTGGACCCAGTCTATTTGGAGTAAAATTTACTCTGCTTGCAGGGTAATGTTTTCAAAGTTGTTTTTACTCTAAAAAGTGTTTTTATTTGACTCTAAATGATGATTACGTGCTCCATAATTAACAAAATAAAAACAACTCTACAGCAACTGTACTTTCTACAGAGTAATACAGACCTTAGTTTACTCATTATAGATGTTTTTCTCTCAATATAAAGGGATATTTAGTCCTTTCAGAATGTTCTCCACTGCTTATGGTACAATTTCTCCTCCATTTACAATTGGGTATTGCTTATTTTGAACTGTATCTTATTCTTAGTAGACTGATATTCCTCTTTATAAAGAGCTACGTTTTCCTCTTAATAGATAATTCTGCTTTTCCACCTATAAAGGGCATGACCACAAAAGAGGGTTTTTTCCTTATACATATTAGACATAGTGTTCTTATATTGCAGAAACAATTGTGATGAACAAATGACAAGAACCACGAGATGAGGTAGTAAGGTTAAAGAAGGTTATTTGACAACAACAGTGCAAATATTGATGAGCTGGCTGTTGGCTGGCAGAATCACTGGCAGTGAGATGGAGACACTGCAAAAAAAGAGGACAAAATGGAGTTAGACAAGGCAAAAACTTACCTAAAATCACTAGATTATCAAAGGTTGAAGAGGAGCCAGGTTACCTGATTAGAAGCTGTAGTCCACAGGTATGTGAAGGTTCATCACCAGGTGAGGAGGTCTTGATTGCCACGGATTATCTAGCTGGGACACTTAACAAGCTGCAGCCGTGACTGACCGTGAGTGACGCCAGCTGAGCTGGAACTTAAGTGGGTGTGGTTAAAGCTTTACTCCAGCAGAATTTACTCTGTGTTTTTACTCCAAATCTGGCAGTGGCCTGTAATAAATACAGTCAAAAAACAGTAAATTTGATTACTTTTGAATAAAACATTTTTTACTCCGGAAAAATTACTCCCCAGATTTTCCTGTGTATCTGCTGGCTTGCAGTCTTATAAGCCACGCTCTTACTGCATGTTATTCTTAAAACCAAGACGGATCAGTTTTGAAAAACAAATGAACGCTTTAAGTGCCAAAGTCACAAAATTGCGACGAGCTACATTGCTGAATTAAACAGGCTGTAGCTGCAAATATGGTGCCTTATGTTGTTCCTACTTTAAACCAGGAGATGGCAGACATGAGTAACTTCAATCCCAGCAGCATTTGTGGGCATATTTTTATTCAAAGTTTTGGAGAGAGAGAGTTTGAAGACGCACTGCTGGTAGAGGAAACGAGGAAGTAGTAGAAGTGGTTATAGTCGGTGCGTAAAAGAGAGCGAATTGTAGTGAGAAAACTCACAATGCCAGGAGGAATAGAGAATTATTTACCCCTCTGACGATGATGTTCAGTCGTCTGGTGAGACCAAGACTGCTGGTGTGTCGGAGCCACAGCGACTCCGTGCGCCATCAGAGTCCACAAGCAGCACATACCAATGCCACTTTTTCAATTATAGTATGCCTTTATCTCTAACCACTTTCAAGCGTCTGCCTTTTGAAATCTTGATATCACAATTGAATATTTTCTTGAAAAAACTATGGCGCCCAAAGGGTTAATCCTCCTTAGGAGGCCAACACAACTTTTTCAGACAGAGCCATAAAAACTGAAGGACTCATCATCCAAGGAGCCCTTGCAGCACTTCACATCAAGGTTTGAAAAGGAAAATTCTCTCTCTCATTGGAGAACACAGAGGGGAAAACCACAGGTGTCCTTATGAGGTTGCAAAACTAGTTGAAATGCATGTGACCAACTCCTCTAGACCATTCCATCGCCACCACAGCTGCCTTCCACTGTGTGCTTCATGCTCAAAGCTTCACCTAAAAGTTCAGTACAGACAGCCATCAACTGTTCCTGTAAGAGTTTTCTTCCCTCTTAAACGTCATCCCGACACCAATGTTGCAGAAAGCCCACTGGTATTCCAAGAAGGACATGCAACTCTTCTCCCACATCTCCCACTTGATTCCTACTACCACGGACTTTTCACTTGCCGAGGATGCATCCCAAACCATGGTAGAAACATAAGTGGACTCACCTCTGCTCACTCATGGACCTAGTTGGACATCAGACTTAAATTACAAACCTTGAGCTCAATAAGGGGTTTGTCTGGGTCTGTGTATTGGTTAAAAGCCATATTTGTTGCCTTGTTGTCTACTTATGGTTGTTGATGAACTTTGCTGTGCCCATTTATGTCCAGTACAGTACCTTCATCCATACAAACACTAGTGTGACTGCCAGTGAATCAAAGTCCAGCCACTGGGACTCTGTGTGGTGAAGTGACCATACCGAGTTACTATCTTCGAGGAACACTTTCTCTTTCCCACAAGGCTCCCCATGTGTTCATTCAACCATCCTGTTTTCCATCTCTCTCTCTGTCTCTCTCTCTTTCTTACCCAAACACACACATTCACCATGTTGTTTGCTTTGTAAATAGTTTGTTTATTGTAGTTTTGTTTAAAATTAGTTATTTTTTTAATTAAGTGTCATTGATGACAGTTGATTCTGTCCTAGGCCTGATACAGCTCACCGTATACTGGTGACCAGGACCCCGATGGATTAGACCAAGACTTGGGGTGGCTGTAAATATTGTGGAGGGGTCAGCTGGGAGTGGCACTTTGAGAAATAAGGCGCAGGCCTAGACGATGGCCATCAGAAGCTAAAGCAGTGCAGGACAGGTTGACGGGGCAAAGTGCCGAACTGGCATATGCTCCCATACCTGACCTGACCTCTATTCTGTGACTCTTTTAACTGTAAAGAGATGCTTTAAAATATTTTGCTCACTGATGGTTGTTGCATTTTCACACAGTGAGTAAAAGGGTTCACATTGGTCCTGAGACCGGGATTCCAAATTACCACCATCTCTGTTTCCAACTATGGAGGTTGCTGTTTTTTGTTTGTAATAGTAGTAATGTCAACAAAATCTGCAATGCTGAAAGACTGTCTTACCCAAAGAAGTAGACCTTCAGAGGGCAGACAAACATTAATAAAACATGAAACATGAAATTCAATACAACCTGACTACAGCAGCTCCAAGAACCAGTAAGAAAAAATGTGATCCATTCTCTGAAACAAATCCAGATACAATATTTATTCCTGTTTTTGAGACTGAACAAGAAAAACTGCTGACACCTACATTCTTCAGTTGTCTGAAGTGAAACAGGGAGGAAAGTTATTCTCAAGGTTTTGCTCCTTCAAAGCATTGGTCGAATACCGTTTGCCAGGACGATCCTTCAAATGAGAACAAAGGGGGAAATACTTCTGCCCGGATTTTGATTTTTTTTTAATACACACGTTGTCATTAAGAGCCTGAGGTGCTTTTAACCCAATTTATTGATAAAAACATATTTTAAGGGATCACCATGTATGCCTCACGTTGCAATATGGAAAGTCTAAGATGGACTGAGATATCTGCATCGATAATATTTGTCTGTTCTCCTGACTCTGTATGCATTTCCTTTCTTATTGTAACATTATACAGGTGCATCTTAATAAACCAGAATATAATCATAAAGTTGATTTATTTCAGTAATTCGTTTCAAAAAGTGAAACTCATATAGATTCATTACACACAGACTGATATATTTATTTATTTTAATTTTGACGATTATGGCCTACAGATGATGAAAACCCAAAATTCAGTTTCAGCACACTGTGAACAGCAAGCTTCTTTAGCAATGGCCTTCTGAGTCTTACCCTCCTTGTGCAGGGTGTCAATGATGGTCCTCTGGACATCTGCTTAGTCAGCAGTCTTCCCCATGATGTGTAGGCAACTGACTCAGACTGAGAGACCAGTAAAAGGCTCGGGAAACATTTGCAGGTGTTTGGAGTTGACACCACGAGTCTCTAATATTAAACTTTTTCACAAAATCCAAATTTCTGAGATACTGAGTTTGGGGTTTCATTAGCTATAAGTCACAATCATCAAAACTGAAATTAATAAACACTTGGAATATATCAGTCTGTGTGTAATGAATAGAGATAACACAAGTTTCACTTTTATAAACGAATTACTGAAACAGAACAAAGGGGAGTCGTGTGGAAAAAAAAAACCCATTTGTTGGACTTAGAATCTACAGCAGTCATACTAGTGTTTGTGTAGGTGAGGCACAGTACTGGACATAAATGGTTACAGCAAAGTCAGTCAACAACACATTAGCAGTGACATTAAGACAACAACTACAGTTTTCAATGAATGCAAATACAAATACTTCCAACAGTTATTTCTGCCCAGACAAAAACCTCTAAGTTTTGATCATGGTGTGTAATTAAAGTCTGGTGTGCAGTTAGATGCAGAAGTGAGCAGAGATGATTACAGCAACATTTCTTCCATGATTTGGGTGCATCACCAGCAAGAGAAAAGTCTTGTGGCATCGAGAATTTGTTGTTCTATTCACACCTTGGTGTGAAGTGCTGCAAGGGCTCCTGGGATGATGTGTCCTTTGGTTTTATGGCACTTTGCCTGGAAAATTTCTTCCGTAAAAGTCTTACTGCAACCCAGGCTTCATTGCCATGTAAGCTAAGTCTTTGTTTCCCACACAACTGATCCAAACACTACACTGACAAGATGTTCAGAAGAATGCTGAACTGAGAAGACTCACCTCTTCATCTCACTTACACACCCAAAATGTGTTATTTTCAGCATTTTCAAGCAAATAAGGCAAAATAAAAAATTTTCAAAGGAATATCCTCTATCAGAAAGAAAGGAATCTACTGTATTATTGCTTTCACATACACCAGCATGAAGTGTGCAAGTGCTGCAAACAAGACAATATTAATGGGTGTGGTGGGACAAAGAATACCAAAAACATGCTGAAACAATCCTCTGATAATTGTTCCATTTTTGCAAATAAGAAGCAGACACCAATGGTATTTCTGTTCTGTTCTGTTAGCTGTCACTGCAGCTCAGCAGGACACGGTCATCATGTGTTTCAGTCACAGGATTGGGACCATAAATCAGAGCGTGGCTCATCCTCACAGGCACAAAGAGGTTCAGATATAAGAGAGGAGAAACCACCATGTTATACATGAAGTTCCAAACATGAGGACCAAATGTAGCACAATGGACAGTGTACAAAAGCAGCCGATCATCAGGTGAAAATCTAATCCTTCCTCTGTGCTGTGATACGTCTTTTCTTATTCTCTCCCATTGTTGGCTGTAGGGGGAATCCTGTGAGAGCTTATTGTGTGTTTGGGCAGTATTACCATCTTCGAGTGCATGTCAGGTGTCAGTGACATCATTCAAACTTTCTAAAGGTAATGATAGAGAGCCAGGATGTCTAAGAGCATGATTTCTTCATAAACATGATGACATCAGGCTTCAGCTATTGGTTTTCATTTCTCTAGGTGGATAATAAAACCGTCACGGTCCGTGTGATATTATTTTTTAGCCCAGTTTTCTCTCAAATCCTAATATTGACCTGCATTTAATAAGCCCGTGCAACTGAAGTATGTGTGCGGAATAAGTCAGCCCAATAAAAATCTGCTGAAAGGCTGGGAGAGGGCCGTGTTTTTAGAAAGGGAAAACATTGTGTGAGTGATGGGGAGGAGCAGGGTTTACAGCTGAAACACTGCTGAGGTGACTGGGATCTCATCCAGGCTGATAGTCTGGTCTCTGGGATGGTTTAAACAGCTGAGTCAGGTCACAGAGCTAAGTCCAGGTCCAGAGCAGGTTGAGGTGATCAGATCCGCCAGGGTCTTTTCTACAGTCTCAGACAGGACACCAGAGCTGCTGAGCCTCCCTTAAAGCTGGTAATATAGTCCCCCTAGCCCTTTATTTCAGCTATAATCCAGCTATAAAGAGCTGTAGTCACAGAATGAGGTCTCCACTCGCTAATGAAAGAGAAAGTACTCTGAGTCTTTGTGTTGACTTTAAACCTCAGAGCTGATCTCTGGCCAGGGTTGATATCCGACTCTTGCTCTCCTCTGGTCTCCTGTGAGAGATTTAAATGTGGAGAATTCATGTTAAAGCACGGGCTGTTTAGTTATTCAGCCAACACGCAGTCAACACGTACTCTGAAAACTGTATGTAAAGTCAGGAGAACACTGCTGGAGACAGATTTATGTGCACCCTTACTGAGAGTAAGGCTGGGTTAACATTAGGGAGCCAAGCCCAGATCTGACTACACTTGACCCCAAAGTCTGGTTCCATTTGATCGGTGTGAACACAAGCGTACTGGACTCAGGCATATGTGCGCTCAGAGAGGTGGTCTCGGGTACGATTCATGTTTAGACAAGCATGGTCTGCATTTGATGTGCTTAAGTTCAGGATAGTTGCAAGGGATTAGGGTTATGAAAGCAAATTTAAGCCTGTCTCTTCAGAAACCATTGCATCCACACAGGACAGACTTTCCTCTATGATAGATGGTAGATGTGGAAGTAGGAAGAGGGTCAGCAAAGCAACACATCATGTCATGATCAAATGAAATTCAAGAACAGATGAGAAACTGAGTCAGTGTATTTATTTATTTGATTCGGATCGTGCACATCAATCAACATGTCTGCAATACACGTCAATGTAAATTTGCCATCAGTGACATTTATCAGTCATGAAAGGGTTACAAAAACATTTCTAAGGCTTTCCGACTCCAGAAAACCATGGTAAGAGGCATTATCCACAAATGGAGAAAACTTGGAACAGTAGTAAACCTTCCCAGGAGTGGTCGGCCTACAAAAATTACTCCAAGACCGTATCACCGACTCATCCAGGAGGTCCCAAAAGAACCCAGAACAACATCTTAAGAACTGCAGGTCTGACACGATGCAGTTTAGGTCAGTGTTCATGATTCAGTTACAAGAAAGAGACTGGGCAAAAATGGCATCCATGGGAGAGTTCCAAGGCCAAAACCACTGCTGACAAAAAAAACAAAAAAAAACAAAAAAAAAAACAAAGGCTTGTCTCACATTTGGCTAAAAACACCTTTTGGGAAAATTTTCTGTGGACTGATGAGACAAAAGTTGAGTTTTTTGGAAGGTGGTGGCAGTGTGATGGTCTGGGGCTGCTTTGCTGTTTTAGGACCTGGACAACTTGTTGAGTTGATGGAACCATGAATTCTGCTCTTCTGCTCTAAATCCTGAAGGAGAACGTCCGGCCATCAGTTCCTGACCTCAAGCTCAAGCAAACTATGGTTATGCAGCAGGATAATGATCCCAAACACACCAGCAAGTCCACCTCTGAATGGCTTTTAAAGAAACAAAATTAAGGTTCTGGAGTGGTCTAGTCAAAGTCTGGACTTAAATCTGACTGGAGTGCTGCCTGGGCTGACTTAAAACATTTCTGCAAAGAAGAGTGGGCCAAAATTCATCCCCAACGATGTGAAAGACTCATTGCCAGTTATTGTAAAGGCTTGCAGCTGTTGCCGCTAAGGGTGGCACGACCAGTTATTAGATTTATGAACAAAACTTCAGAAAAAACGTTGTTTCTAAAATGTTTTTCAAATTTTCTTGGGGATACAGATTGTAAATTTAACAAATACATGTCATGTTTAAGAAAGTTATGAATTTCCCAAAATATTTTGACCTGTCTGCTCACTTAAGGGTTAACTTCTATGCAGCAGTCAGGAGCTGTGATCTTTATCTCATTGTATCCTATCATACAATGACAATAAAGGCTTTTCTTCAATTAAAATATAAAATATTCATATTATTATAAATGGAACTAGCTTATTTACGCATGATTTGATTATCGGAGGGTTAGCTGCGACTAATAAATCTGTTTTTATTCTTGTATGTGCAGTTTTAGTCTACAGAGGAGGGACTTGGCCCTCCAGTCAGCAGATTTATCACCACACTCAACCATAATGCAGCCATCAAATACCGTTGACGTTTTCTTTCCCATTTGTTCGAGGATTTCCAAAAATAAACCCACAATGTGTGACAGGATTACAGCGTTTCAGTGACACCCAGAGTAATAATGTCAGAGGATCTGAGAGCAGGTAGTGACAGCAGTGTAGAGTTTCACAGAGACAAAGGAAGGACAAGAGTACAGCGAATGACTTTGACCCAGGACTGTCGGCGTGTCACACGATACCGCTGCTGTATTAATGAGGTGTTGACGGAGTGCTCCTTTCTGTGTGCACACTGAGTTAATCCTCCTTATGATGTCTGCTGAGATGCTATCACAGGACGGCCGTCAGGATTAGATTGGATTGGAAAAGTTTGCCCTGGTCTATTTAAATCAGAATCAAAGTTTATGAGGAGTCTGCTGCATGGAGGACAACAGGAAGACCATAAATTATATCACACCACTTTCTTTAACAATAAAATATGTAGAATCTTTCATTTAAATATCTATAGAATTTGTTTTATTCGTTTTTAATTTTGTTAAAGTATCTCAAATATTTCCAAAAGTTTTAAAAGACAATGATTTTTATATTCGGGAAATTAATTTTTTCCTTCTTGATGCCAGCTGTTGAGTCAGTCCACTGAAGCTATCTATGCCTTCAAGTTCCTTACAGAAGCTTTTCCAGAGAACCTGGAACTTGGGTGACTTTTTCAGGATCTTTCAAGGTTATAACCACTCCAGTAAATCAAATATTGAACTTCTTTTTATTGGAGGCAACAAACAAGCTTGTCCCAAAGCGCAAAAGGGAAAAACACACCTCAAGATCAGCCCACCCAGACATTGTCCTTGCACGAGAACAACTAATGACAGCAAGTAATGAGCTTCAAAAGGAATGGAGTTTTGACAATGTGGAATCCTTTAACTCTGCTAAAATGGAACTTTATGGAGCATATGACCGAGCCAAAGAGCAGGAGCTAACAGAGATGATCAAAAGAATTGATCAATGTCACACAGAAGGGAAATATGGTGAAGCCTGGCGGGTAATCAATGAAGTAACTGGGTGAAAGAAAAGCAAGGTTAGTCAGATAAATGGTGCCAACGCAAAAGAGAGATTAACAGCGTGGTTTGCACACTTTAGCAACCTACTTGGTGATTCTCCTCCAATAGATAATGAAGAGGAGACAATAACGCCCATAACAACAAATCTCAACATAGAGGATGGGCCGTTCCATCATGAAGAGCTGCAAAAAGTAAAGAAAAAGCTAAAAAACAAGAAGACCCCAGGCCCCGACGGAATACCCCCAGAGGTTATAAGGTACTGCGACTTTGATGACATCATTCTGAACCTCTGCAACCAAGCTCTCATGGATGGGCTATACCCCAGACAGTGGACGCTGTCCAATATTCAACCGATTCCTAAGTCAGGAAACCTGTCACTTACAGACAGTTATTGTGGGATAAGCCTAACTTGCGCTATCTTTAAGTTGATGAACTGAATGATTTTGAATTATATCCGAGACAAGATAGACACACATCTGAGATATAATCAAAATAGATTCTCAACAATATTTTTATTTTTAATATTTTGGAAAGAAGTCCAAAATATGTTAAGCGTAATATTTAAAAGAAGACATAGCAATATGCCCACAAGTGTGCTTGTTGGGAGGTGAGGTGGACGGTGTAAAATGTGCAGAAACACGTCTGTTAACATTGGCATTCCTCTCTGTAAAAAGAATTATACTAATGAATTGGAAAGTCCGGAAATTGAATTGTTTTTGTCTACAAAACTGGCTGAAGGACTTTGTAGAACTTATAATGATGGAGCGTGCAGCTTCAACCTTGCAGGGACTTTATAGAGACAGCTTAGATGAAACATGGACTCCAATAAGAGAATACATAAAGAAGATGCATTTAACCTAAGTTATGAATTCCCCTTTATTTATTGAACGCTAAATCAGGCACATTTATTTTTTACATTTATTTGAATTGTGTAATCAGAAAGCTGAAACCGTTGTAAGAAATATGGATCATGAATTCCTGAACAAGCTATTACATTGATGTAAGCTAAATTATACTCTGGCAAAATGTCTCTGTGTTGTATACATGTATTGTTTTTGTAATGTGATGTTCTGTTTTGTGCTTGTGATTTGTGTCTGCTTGTTTTTGAAATTTAAATAAACTGTTTAAAAAAAGAAAATAGATTCCCAATGGCCCGCTCTACATTGTTTCAGGTCCTTGCACTTCATCAAATCATAGAAGAACCAAGGAAAAACAATCTGTCAGCTGTCCTTTGTTTTTTCGACTTTCAAAAAGCGTTCAACAGCTGACACAGAGGGAAAATGCTGCAAATACTCAAAGCATACGACATACCACCAAACTTACTGAGAACGATTAAATGGATGTATACCAACACAAAAGCAAAAGTATTATCGCTAGATGGATGCACTGAAGAGTTTGACATAAGAGCTGGTGTACTTCATGAAGATACTTTAGCCCCCTACCTTTTTATCATAGTGTTGGACTGCGCTCTGAGAAAAGCCATCAACAACTGTGAAGCCGACCTGGGATTCACCATCACACCTAAAAGGTCTTCTCAGCGCCCAGCTGTGGCATTAACAGATCTGGACTTCGCAGATGATATTTGTTTACCATCTAACACAATACAACAGGCTCAGCAGCTCCTTTTAAATGTGGAAAGGGAGTGCCAGAAAGTGGTTCTTCGTCTTAACGGAAAGAAAACTCAGCGCATGACTTTTAACATACAGACACCTCACGCTCCCCTCAAAACTCTCGAAGGAAAACCTCAGGAGGAAGTAAAGGATTTCAAATATCTAGGATCATTGGTTCAGTCATTGGATCAAGACATCAAAATAAGAAAAACCCTTACCTGGAAAGCGCTTAACAAAATGTCTAACATATGGAAATCAAATCTGTCACATAAAGTTAAATTAGACTTTTTCTCATCCACAGTGGAGACAGTTTTATTGTACGGTTCTGAAAGTTGGACGTTAACAAAGCAAATGAAGAAATCACTGGATGGTACCTATACACGTATGCTGAGAACGGTGTTTAACATCAAATGGCAGGATCATATTCCAAATTCAATGATGTACAAAGACCTTCCACCAATCAACAACCAAATTGCTACTAGAAGAATGGGAGTTGCAGCTCACTGCCATTGGCATCTAGAAATCCCAACAAACAGGGTCATACCATGGGAACCTTCACATGGGCACAGAAAGAAGGGAAAACCGATCAAAACCTTTATTGATCTGCTGAAAACTGATGCTGGTGTTACATCTAAAGAAGAGCTTGCAGTGTGCATGGAGAACAGAGATGACTGGAGTGACCGACGACAGGCTCGCCTATGTGCGGCTTAAGTAAGTAAGTAAGTTTTATACATTGCTTAATCCATTTTTGATCAGTTCTGCCACTGGCGACTAATGCTAAATACCAAATGCCATTTTGTATCCCACAGTGCTTTGTGATGGGCTGTGACAGCCAATGGCAGGCTGTTCCATCAAACTGCGCATGTCTTTACGCTAAGATCCTGGTGGAGCCTGAACGGCCTGAATAGCTCATAATGCAGAGAGCCTGTGACGTGTCCCTCTGTGTCTCTGCAGACAGGAACTGCTTAAAATAATGGCGCAAATAAAGCTAATGCAAAAAAAAGCTCAAGGGTGTGTTTTCTTAAATTTAAGAAAATTTTGAGGACTTTTGTCACAGAATGATTGTTCTTTCACTTTTTGGCCCCCAAGAGATGGGAGAACACATTTGTGCAAAAAAGTCTTAGTCATTATTGTTTACTGTTTGTCGCACATAAAAATCTTTGAGTTATAATTTCTGTTAAGTTTTTTCTTTCATCTTTGTAGTACTATATATTTTTTAAAATTCAAGTTACATTACTGCAGCACAAATATTCTTAACCCTGTGTTGTCCTTAAAAAAAGGATATTTAGAGCTTGACTGTGCACCACAGAGTTAATGTTTAACAACGTTACTAAAATAAAAAGTCCAGGTGAGGCAAAATGGTTTAAAAATAGATTAGGGCTCAGAAGTTCATAAAACAAACATTTATTCTTATACCTGATGCTTTATTATGATGAAACATTGTCTAAACACATTACACCTGCTGATGCATGCATACCCATGAGTAAAATACTCTTGTGTAAAGAAAGGGTTTTCACTGTTTTAGATTTGGGCTAGCAATAAAACTCTAACATGTGTGTTAGATTTATATAAAGAATTCAACATTTTGCAGTTAAGATCAGATACTGCATGTTTAAATCAATACTTGACCATATTATAGTTGTATTTTTTATGTGATATATATTAATATTAGAGTGTCAAATTCATTAGAATTAGGGCTGTCAAAAGATTAATAATCTTAGTCATGATTAATCTCATAATTTCTGTCGTTAATTGCAATTTATCTTACCCTTTGTGTATTTAAAAATTCTGCTATTTTGCATTTTAAACTGTTTCTGTGTTATTTTTTAATTTTTCTACTGTCTGAAACAAGGAGTAAATGACTTCTTGTTTGGATACTGATGCACTTTTATTGGTAGATTGAGGGTTTTACCTTGAACTTAACCTCAGAAAAAGGAACATTTTGTGGATTAAAAGTGAATTAAAAGAACATTAAAAAGGCTCAGATCATTTTGAGCTGTTTGTAAATTCTTTAAAGTGAAACGAGACATTAAAAAGCAGCAGTGGAATAGTTTTACATCACTGTGGCTTTAGGGAAAGGCTAACACGCCTTTGCAAAAGGGTACTGAAAGGGACAATAAAGCATGCAATTAATTAGAATTAAATAAAAAAAAAAAAACCTTAGTGCACCGACTGGGGACCTTGATTAATTGCAATTAGTCTTGACAGCCCTAATTAAAATGTGTTATAGTAAAATTAGAAAATATATTTGATTCTGTCACTCTTGATCTAGCACATTGCAGCACTGAAGAATGCAAAATTAAACATTTTTTCATCTCATATCATCATCTAAATGTTGGCCAGTGCTCTCTGGAGAGTTCTTAGATCTTATTCTTGGCTAAGAACAAATTACAGAAAGGAAAATTTCTGTATGGGTCAGAATCTTATCATAAACTGTGTACAAGTGTTTTAGGAGCAAGGGCCTCATTCACCAAATGAACAGTTGGTGAATGAGGCCCATTGCTATGAAAATGAGGAGTTGAAAGCAGTGCAAGCTTCACCTCATCTGGTTGTGAATCTTTGGTCTGAACTGGGCTCAAAGCTTACCTCTGACCCACTACTTCATTTCATGTTCACTCTGTATAGGGCCTCATCAGCTGTGAAGGGCCTCATCAGCTGTGAGGGGCTTATCAGCTGTGAGGGGGCCTCATCAGCTGTGAAAGGCTTCATCAGCTGTGAAGGGCCGCATCAGCTGTGAAGGGCCTCATCAGCTGTGAGGGCTCTCATCAGCTGTGAGGGGACCTCATCAGCTGTGAATGGCCTCATCAGCTGTGAGGGCTCTCATCAGCTGTGAGGGGGCCTCATCAGCTGTGAAGGGCCTCATCAGCTATGATGGGCCTCATTAGCTGTAAGGGGGCCTCATTAGCTGTAAGGGGGCCTAATCAGCTATGAAGGGCCTCATCAGCTGTGAAGCGCCTCATCAGCTGTGAGGGGGCCTCATTAGCCGTGAGGGGGCCTCATCAGCTGTGAGGGGGCCTCATCAGCTATGAAGTGCCTCATCAGCTGTGTAGGGCCTCATCAGCTGTTAGGGGGCCTCATCAACTGTGAAGGGCCTCATCAGCTGTGAGGGGGCCTCATCAGCTGTGAAGGGCCTCATCAGCTGTTATGGGGCCTCATCAGCTGTGTAGGGCCTCATCAGCTGTTAGGGGGCCTCATCAGCTGTGAGGGGCCTCACTTTGCTGCATGTTATTTTCTACTCCTAGATAGCTGCTTGCATTATAAATATTACTAAAGTTATGAACAAAAAGGAACACAGCAGCTTCATCAATCAGGACCAGACCCCTCACTGTTTATCATTGCTTTTCAGAATGTCTGCAGCAGGCTGATACACATGTAGCCAAATGTTCCAGTGTAACTGTACTCTGTTTCAGTCTCTCATCCACTCAGATGTCTGACCCTGGACTAGCTGTTGTATAATGTTATCTCACTGATGTCTCACTCAGGCTCTGGTACACGTACACATGTCACAGTCTAAAGCCTGGAGGCCGGCTCAGACATCCAGAGCTGCTTTAGCTGCCGTGTCCTTTGTGAGGTGCCAGTGATGATAAACAGCCCAGCAGACTACATACTGCTGAGCTCTTTAAACTCAGCTCAAAAATATGAAGATGTTTTTGTGAGTAAGGAAATAAGGCCTGCATACTCTCACTCCCAGTGCCTCGTTTCTTTTTCTCATAAACTTTAAACTACAATAATAACCTGTAAAATTTCAACCTTTTAAAGCCGTGCACCTGCACAGAGGCACACACCATCACATGCTACTTTCAGACCGGGTCTGCCCGCCCTGATGCCACAAACGTCCCGCCTCCTTCTGGATGAAATGTCACTCCCAGAGGGCCGAGCGTTGAGGCCTTTAGACACCTGGAGGGGCTTAACCGTGAGAGCAGACGGTCTGCGGAGTGACACGAGGGGCTTAGAGGATTGAGGGGCAGGAAACTGCTTCATGTGAATCTGGAAACACCAAGTAGTAAAAGACAGACTCAGCAATCATGTGCATTGCTCACATTCCTGCAGAGAGTATGAGAAGTCCAGCAGGTGATTCCTAAAGCTTTATCTTGTGAATAAGAAGCAAAAGTTTCGCAGAAACCTGAATAAAAGCTCCTGTTCTACCCCGCTGCTTAATGTGAACAAATTGATGACAAAGTGACTCAGCTGTACCAGAATAAAGGCTGGCTTTTACTCACTTAAGTGCATAATGAGGTGAAAGAATGCAGAGAGGCTTATTACATTAGAAAAAGGCTTATTGGGAGTTATAAAGGCACTTTGAGGTTGGTCACATGTACGACCACATGTGTACATACGTGTAAGGTCTGTTGTGCCGACACTGTCAGGACAAATTAGAGTGTTAAGATCTGACCTGATTTATCCAATCAACTGAAACAGCTCAAAGACAAAAGAATGTGAAGTTAGGACACTGAAATAAAGCAGGTCACTTATGGAGATCATTACAGTTTAATCCAGTCTGATGAATAAGACAAATATGATTTAGCAAGACTACATGAACAAAAAAGATCCTTAGTCCTCTTAGATGCTGCTAAGACAGAGGTACTGAATATGAAGCCCTATGACCAGCCACATTTTCCAAAACATGGGCGACCACAGTCATAAGGACAGTTATAACTGACTTTTCATCTCATAATCCTCTGAATGCACATTCTAGACGACTCAGCTAGACCATTAGACCACTTACCTGCTGTCTGTAGTTATGATCTCAAAGTGGAGATTCCCCACAAACCAACTTGCCATGTAACCCATCTGATAAAATGTGACTCCAGGGGAAAGACAAACATGAAGGGTGATTGAAATCCTTGGCTGGCCTGACGTGTTAAAGTTGTGAGAAAAATTAAAAAACAAGGACAATTTTACGAGTGAAATCATTGATGGGATCAAGGTATAGTTCTGTCTATTTTTGTGAGCTGTTGAAGCTTATAGCATCCAGTAGGTGACGCTACCTGATCTGCTCTAATTAGTTAGTACCTGTACGTGCTGTCACTGTTCAGTTGGGTAAGGATATTAGTTTAAGTCAATATGAGGCAGAGCGGAGCAGGCTCTCTCTGATGTTTTGTAACATGAATGGAGCTGTTGGATGCATGGATGGATGGATGGATGGATGGATGATGGATGGATGGATGGATGGATGATGGATGGATGGATGATGGATGGATGGATGGATGGATGGATGGATGGATGGATGGATGGATGGATAGAAAGATAAATGGATGGATGGATGGATGGATGGATGGATGGGTGGTAGATGGATGGATGGATAGCTGCAAAGAAAGATAAATGGATGGATGATGGATGGAAGGATGGATGGATGGATGGATAAATGGATGGATGGATGGCTGTGTGGATGGATGGATGGATGGATGGATGGATGGATAGAAAGATAAATGGATGGATGGATGGATGGATGGATGGGTGGTAGATGGATGGATGGATAGCCGCAAAGAAAGATAAATGGATGGATGATGGATGGAAGGATGGATGGATGGATGGATAAATGGATGGATGGATGGCTGTGTGGATGGATGGATGGATGGATGGATGGATGGATGGATGGATGGATGGATGGATGGGTAGATGGATGGATGGATAAATGAATAGATGGATGGGTGGATGGATGGATGGATAGATGGATGGATAGATGGATAGATGGATAAATGAATAGATGGATGGGTGGATGGATGGATGGATGGATAAATGGATGGATGGATGGATGGATGGGTGGATTAATTGATAGATGAATTGATGAATAAATGATGGATGGCTCTGCAGTGATAATGTGATAATGCAACGTATGCATTACTGTGTTGCTGCTCTGGTCACAGCTAATAGAGATCAAAATAAATGAGAAATGAGGAAATGTTTCTAAACCTCAACAGAGCAGGAGCCAATAATAATACCAGTTCTGATCTGACTAAATAAAACTGAGCTACAGCATATGAATGATCTCAGATGTGAATAAAGATTAAAAAACTAATGCAGAGTGAAATATGACCATGGGTATGTGGAGGTGTTGTCCCTGTCCTTACATGACTCTGATGAAATAATGTTAGAATAACACATAAACATATCAGCAGAGTGAACACGTGCTGTTTCTGCTTCATCCAAAGCAAATCAAAGTGAATGTGGAGGACTGAAGTTGGACCAGAAAGTGTTTTCTCTAATTTCACCTGATCAGACCTCTCGTCTGGACCGCACTGGTGTGAAACATTTTCATTCATCAAAGAGGAAGCACAGGTGGGAAACATGATGGATCTACAGGAATAATGGCGGCTTTCCATTCTTTGGTCCCAGTCTGGGGCTTTGGTATTAAATTAACCGCAAATTCATGGATCAGAAAAATCAGTGATGACAGAGGGTCCTCCTGAGTTTAACCTGGAACGGAAAGTCAACATGGCTGCTGTCAAAAAGCCCAAACATCTTTGAAAAAGCTAAAAAAAAAAAAAAAAAAAAAAAAAGTTTGTAATGTCTAATAACAGAAAACTGGCAGTTTAGTGAACTCTTTAATGAGAGGGCAGGCAGTTTCTCTTGGACACATGTTTCTAATTCATCTTATTCAATAACTGAATTGGCCAGAAATAACTAATTCCATTACTTAACCATTCTAGTATTCTTCTTTCAATGGTCTAAGGCGGGCCACACACTACGGGATTTTAAGCCCAATTTGGGACAAGATTTGCCTCCCCCGACGATTGTGGGGGCGCATACCGACTGGAGCCTCGTCGCAAACTATTATTTGTCTGAGTAGTCTGCATGTGTGTGGTGTCAACACGATTCATTTACTGCTCCAAATCACGTCATAGCCTCCCAAAGCCTGAATCATAAATATCAAACATGTCTGATTGTGAGAAAGACCAATGAGCGGCTGGATCTCAGCGATGAAGGCAGAGGCAGGAGTTGGTGCAAAACATCTCTTTTCTTTTTATTTTTCTTCAAACTTACACTTCCATATCACACAGCAAAATCAAGCCCTGTCTTAACCTGAAACAGTCCTTTATATTCTCCCACTGATTGGCATAAACTATTTCATCCTCAGAAAGGGGGTATTTGATTTTCTGGTCATTAATTGAAACAACACACATTTTCTTTTTTTTTTTCTTTTTTTTTTTTGTACATTTTTCTTAAATCATGATTAAGCTATACAAACACCCAACCTAATTAAAGTATTTACAATAATTACAATTATGCCACACTCTCTAAAACCCAAGCAAATCACCCAACAACCCCACAGGAACACCCCTGCACAAATAATATATTGCACATAAAAACACCAGACTATCAGACCAAGCGGCACTCAATTAATCTTCCGCTGGTAACATGATCTTTCTTTTGCAGGCGGCCGTCAATCAAACAGCGCAGCTGCTGCGGCATTCGGGGGACACAAACGACATCCAACAATGCCAAAACACTCAATAAATATTTCATAAATCACTAAGAGATATTGTGCAAAAGTCTGCTTCTTAATGTGCAAATATATGATTATCTTAAATTGCAGTGTGCACGCTAAAGTGCAGATACACCAAGATAAAGCTAAAGTGCCAACGTGCCTTATTAATATGCCCAAAAATGCCCTACCACCATGCCTGACTAGTGACGAAGTGCCCCTTCGTTACACTGATATTTACGATTCTAGGTTGTAGTGCCGCTGACGGAGTACCCACAACAACCAGTGAGAGCGAGCAGACTGGGTAACGTCACTAGACGAGACAGGATTTCGTCCTGAGTCTTTCCCTTGTTTTATGATTGTTGCTTCACCTGTAACATACGCCAGGACACTGTTGTGTAGAGACAGCAAGACGGTATCAACAGACATCTGTTTTTTTTTTTTTAAGTCAGGTGATCATGCGAGGTCGTAGGCAGGTCAGCAGGTGTGTGGTCTCCAGTGATCTGACAGTCTGGCTGAGTCGTCTAGAGTGTGCGTTCAGAGGATTAAAGATGAAAAATCTTTGGAAATTGTCCTGAAGTCTGTGGTCTCCCCCAGTTTTAAAATCGTTTCAGATTAAAAAATCGTCTAGTTTGTGGCCAGCCTAAAGCTGTTGTAAAAACTGTGTGATCACTTTATAGAAATGATGGTATATTAACTCACACTGTGCCCATTAAACACAACACACAACCATCTAAGAAGATTTATGTGCTCACACTGTACAGGTGAAGTCAGGACTGACTGTGACACATGTCACTGGACTTTCCTTTAAAAAGGCTCACAGACTGAGGTGGATGTTAGATCTATTCTTATTTTCTCACATCAAGCAGCTGCAACAAAACCTCTCTTACCATGGATTTACATAAACACTGGGACCAGCAAACACAACGAGCAGCTAAATAATAACAAAATTTCCATGTCTGCTGGAGGTTAGACCATTTCTTGCTCAATGACTTCCTTAAATATAGCCATGTAAGGCACATCAAAAAGGCAGTCCTGCTGTTTTCTAACCTGACATGCCAGATGGAGAAAAGGCAGAGGCTTTGAAAAAAAATCGGAGTGTGACTGAGTGAACGTTCTGTCTGTCACATCTCTACGGGCCAATAAGAGCAACAAAACGTGACGTAGCCGCTATCAAGCTGCGCATGCGCAGCTACTGAGGAATAACGCGAAACATGTCGACTTGGACATTTAAGTACTCGACTTTTGTCGTTTTTGAAAAGAAAACAACCCACTGCTGTTCTTTGTCCTTCTTTTGAAGAAATGTCAAGTTCTGGTAAAACTGGCGCTTTAGCAGCATCCACGCTAATCTCTTCCGCCATAACTGCACCAGCTCTTGCTGCTTCTTTTTTACGTCTCGACTCTGCCGTGCCTGAAAGTACTGCCTCTCGTTGCTGATTGGTCCTGTCACTTTCTACCCGGGTCCATACGGTTCAGATGGAAGCTTTGCAAGATGGATTCACCAGTGAGAAACAAGGAAATGGGCGTATCCATCTGCTTTGCAAGGTTAGCTGTTTTCATAGTGATTGAAGATGCTGTCCAACAGTTTACAAAGGAAATTATGGCTAATGGGGGATTTTGCTTGTGGCTCTGCTCTTGCTCAACAAAAAAATATCAAACATGCCAGAAATCAGGACATGAGCAGCTGGTCTCTGTCATGTCCCCTGTAAAAAGAGGTCTGGCTGCAGACTGCAGACCCACGTTCTTGCAAACCACTACTGTGAGATGAAGCACCTGCCAGAAAGTAAGCAACGTAATTTGCCAGTATACATTATAAAAGGTTTTTTTTTGTCTTTTTAAAGTCAACTCTTTTTTTAAACAGAGTCTGGCAGTTAAATTTACAATAACTACATTGCTAACTAACCTGACACGTCAGATGGATGTGTTTCAAACATCCATCTGGGAAACCACTCATAGACAGCGTTTGGGAAAGGGCAGACTCTTTGAAAAAATACTTGGAGGGTGACTGGATAAACATTCTGTCACATCTTTACGGGCCAATCAGAGCAACAAAACACGTGACGTAGCCACTACTGAGGTGCGCCACAAGCAAGGAGTAAAATCCATAGAGAACTGCATAACGCGAACCATGGCGACTGTAGGCATGTCAGTAAGACTTTTGACGTTTCTGAAAAGAAAACAACCCAGATTCTAATCACAATAAATTGAAGAATGGTGATTCAAGCTTTCCATCAGTTAAGTGGCCAACTGTTTGACCTATGCTGCCACCAGACAGTCAAGTAGCACATAGAGAATGACTTCTGAAAACACTGAGATTTTCAGTTACACTGCAATTTAATTTTAAAGCTGTGCTTTCAATTAAATAACCTGAAGATTCATATTCCCTTGTTTTGAAAAAGTTATATTTGTCATTAACCCCACCACTCCAATATCAAAACTATATATTACTCCCTTACATAAGCTTTAAGTTAGTTCATTTTTTAAGTTTACTTGAGTAGATTTACAGATCAGCTATTTTATTTCTACTTAGGTGAATTTTATTAGATGACAGGAATACACAGGAATCTCTACTAACTGTTTTCTAGTCTGGGCAAAACTTATAAGGTAAATATTTTTCTCTAAAGACTGTTTGATTTATTAATAAATGCTTGGGTTTTTCTGCTTGGCAACTTATATCACAGTTGTTATCTTCATTTGTGGACACGTGCCTCTGAAGCCACACCCCACTGCTGCTTTGCTTCTCTAAGCTGAGAGGATCTCAGAATGACAGACAGAAAAACCTCCTGTTCATGAAGTTTAAGAAGATTCATGATGTCCCATGAATGG
This sequence comes from Cheilinus undulatus, assembly GCF_018320785.1. Lineage (NCBI taxonomy): Eukaryota > Metazoa > Chordata > Actinopteri > Labriformes > Labridae > Cheilinus > Cheilinus undulatus. The sequence goes on from NC_054876.1 coordinate 9,391,712, forward strand.
AACTCCCATCACAGCAGGCATAAAGGCTGTTAATACCATATCAGTCTCAGGAGATGTTTGGATAATAAAGAACTGCAACACTACAGTTTGGCTCTTTGGAGTCCTGTGTCGTTCTCTGGAAGCATGTTTTTTATGTATGCCAACCCACTGTGCTCCACAGTAAACACTTGAAAGCACATACTACATTTGGATTTTTACTCACTTTCACCGCTGCTGTCTGACCAAGCGTTTCTTTCTCCCGCTGACTTCCTCGTAACTTTAAGTGCTCCAGCTACACTAGTGTATGAAGTATCATCCTCCCTCTCCGTATTTTGCCAAGAGAAGACCCACCTCACTCTACCTCTGATTGGCTCTGTGTCTTAGCTGACCAATCCAACTGACAAATGCAACAAGTGCTAACCAATCAGTGGCAGAGTAGGGCGTTGGGGATGAAAATACTGAACAAATTGTCCAAAACGGGACGCAGCATTTAACTGTCAGATATGGGATGATTCTGTATTTTAAGGGACAGTTGGTAACCCTTATTCTGACCATTGCTGAGTCTCACTGTAGCGGTCTGCAGGGTGGGTGGTGTCTGAGATCAGTGGATTGCAGCCAGACTGTCTTGCCCCTTTACACTACATGACAAACAACATGCAATCAGGCTGAATGTCTGCCGGACTTCCTAGTGAGTGGTGCAACCCAAAATCTGTGTCTGAATTTACTAAATATCACACCTTTCACAATATGCACACCAAGCTAAAGAGAACAGAACGTCAGAGAAAGGTCAGTTCAGTATGAGAGTAGAGTTAACCACTGGGTTGTTCCTTAAAGCAACAATGTGTAGGAAAAGTGAAAACATTATGGTGTAAGATTGAGTTATATATTTGTAAGCAAACCTGAGACATAACTTTGGTTAGATGACTTTCTGCCTTGTGTAATTTAAAGAGAATCACCATTGGATTTTTTTGGCATGTGTTTAATAGATTCCCTGCAGATGGATCATGTGTTCATTGCTGTTGTAGATCTCATTACACTGCCTTTAATTAAACATCTTAGAAAACCGGACATCTCGAACAGAAAGGAGGGCATGTGCTGAATGATTGCTGCCAGGAAGTAATCAGGTTGATTTGTCCACATGGTACACTTACTCTTTAATCAGTTAATATGAGAAGTTTGTTCTACAACTCTGCAACATATTAGTACACGCTGCAACCGCAAACAGCTCCATTAATCACACTGTCATTGCTTCCACTCCCATAACAATCCCATTGCCTAATTCAGAGTGGACATAGAGCTGCAATTCAGGTGCAAATGTGGTCAAAAAGTTCTCCTGCTCTGTGCAGTGTGCCCTGTTATGGAAAGAAGTCCTCTGCATCTTCACTGCACTCTCATGCTGGTGGAGCCAGTTTGTCCACATGAAGACAATTAGCTAGGACGGAAAGGAAAGCGTTTTTTGAATTAAAGGTAAGGCTAAACTCAAAAATTCACCCTTGTCATGGTAAGGCTTCAGATCATCTCCACACATGTGGATGAAGTGTGGAAAAGCCCACATCCCTGAACAGATTTAACCCCTGATTACATTAATATTAGCAATGAGAAAGTCATATTTACAGACTTTATATACACGTAATTTATTTTAGGTCATACAAAGTTTTAATTTAAAAAGATTGAAAAAGTTTTAACTAAAACAATTAAAAAATTATTTCTATCACAGAAATGTTGACCTTCTGGAAAATGTTTCCTTTTGCATGAACAACTGCGTCTATGCAACATGTGATGGAGCCAATCAGTCCGTGGCACTGCTGTGTTTTATGAAGCTCAGGGTGCTCTGATAACAGCCTTCAGCTCATCTTTATTGTTGTGTCTTTTATACCTCAGAGATTTTCTACAGAGTTCAGGTCAAGCCAATTGGCTGGCCAATAAAGCACAGTAATGCCATGGTCAGCAAACTAGTTAGGTTCAATGTTGGCCTATCTATCTGTTCCTACGGGGATTTGTAAGGTACTTCACCATGGTGTGTTGTAAAAAGTGCTACATAAATAAAGTTTATAATCCTTATTAAAGTCAAAACTGTCATATCATCCATCTCCAAAACTTTTACCCTCAAATTCCACATACTCCATTAGGCCAAGGTCGGATTATGCAGTGGTTTGCACCAATAGCCGGCGCACGCCTACTGGATGCATTTCTGGAGCAACACACAGCTGGGAAAGCTGGAGACAAGAGATCACCAGATCATGTGAGAACTATGAATTGGCATAGGAATCGTATGCAAACAACAGATTACCTCAATTAAGTTTTTTTTGTGTTCACTGTGTTAAATTCTGGTTTTTGCTTCTACCATGGGTGAAAAATTTAGGCTATTTTTCTAGACAGAATGTGTAGTTTCGTATAAAATACTGTGGTTCTCCTCCTAAAATGTTTATTTTTCTTTGTCTGTGGTGACCTCTGTGACCCTCTGACTGCATAATGACCTGTGACTGATGCCACAGAATGAGACTTCATGTTTATGCGGTAAAGAGATACAGGTGGGTGTCCGTTCATCAAATTGTATTTTGAAAATGATGTTTTGCACATTCTTCTTCCTGTTTTGATCAATCTCCTCTACAGATATATATATATATATTTATATTATAAAATAGATGTATTTTGGATGCAGCTGGTGCTGAAGATGGACCTGGCACACATCTCGAGCGAAGAGGTGTAGTGCTTCTGGGATACACTATGGAGGGACAGGAGTGTGCACAGATTGACTAGATTTTCTGTGCACTTCACTTCATGTGCAGATTGCTGCACAGGTGGAGAATGTGGAAGTTAAAAATACTTTGGCTTTAACATCTTCACAGTCAGGCATGACTGTACCATGTACCGTGCTGGAGCACATTTGCTCCACCCTCCTCTCTTCCCTTCTGGTCTGCTTTCCCAGTAATTCCATTGTTCCATGCCCAAACACACCTGTGCATGTGCAAAGTTTGATACCGTAGGAGGGATTATACATGTATTTTGTTTTAAAAATCTGCAAGAAGATACCATGGCAATCACTTGTGTCAACATTTGTTTAAGCTACATGCAGAAAATTGTGGCTATCCTGCAGGCTACTATGGATGTTGCTGTTATTTTTTGAGATGCCAGCATTGACCTTCTTCCTGCCTCAACATCTGCTGTGCAGCTCAGAGGATGAAATTGTTCCTTTGCTGCACAGATATGATGTTTTTTGGAGAGACAGGCGATATTAAGGACTGCCTTGACAACTCTACTTGCTGTCGAGTACCCTGAACTCAAAAACGGTTGTGTTGACATTGACCCTGACTGTCCTCATGCTTAAGCCCAGGTCCCTCCTGTGAAACCACCCTTAAGCACACTCACTCCAGTACACACAGACAGACCAGTCTTAAAGGGGGCTAGATACATCCATGCCATTGGACTGCAAGTCTTTAATAACAAAAAAGAAACCTCCATACAAAAGTATATGTACATGGTCACTTACTGAACTGTAGAGCAATTAATGGAAATGATCGAACATGGTTCATGTCTTAGTTTAAATACAATACTTCTCAACAGTCAGAGACCACAGTGCTGGATCTAAAAGAAACAGGAGGTGGAGAGTCCATCTTTGTCACATCCACGTCAGGACCCAGACACCGGTTATAAGATCAGTCTAAAATCTTACATATGAATGAGTGACATTTCATGTGAGTGGGGAAAGTAAATCTAAACATTGATTTCATTTGAATTAAAGCACACACAACAATTATTGAGAGACATAAATAATGCAGTAATTGAATACCAGTGCAAGAAAGCATCCAGAACATGAAGACACGGGACGAAAAACCACCGATCGAGACAGCTGCTATTAACGGGTACAGTAGAGCCTGAGTGAGACATTCAAACAGAATCAGAGTTAAAGTTTGGTCGACTGAATCAGTGGACGTTACATTAGCATTTATGTTGGAGGTGATGAGATACATTGAAATTAGAAATAAAAGGAGGACGTGGAGATGGGCTGAAGAACAATTGCACTGTATCCCTGCCATGTGCTCTGGGGATCTTTATCTTAAGACCTGGAGGAGAAAGTGGACCCTGCGTGAGTCGAGCTGAAGAGCGAGAGAGGAGTCACAATTAGAGAGTCTCTGATTGGCCGACTGGTTTCAGCTCCCACCTCACTTTGCGTCATTCGTCTTCAAAGGTCATTGGTGGGAACACTTGGGTCCAAACTGTGAATGTGTGGCTGTAGTTACATGCTAATGTGAAGCCCTGACATACACAAGCACTCACATGTATGCATCACATCCTCGCTCCTTCACACAAACCGTTGGATGAAGGTTCGGTGGAGTCTAAACAGTTAGATGTGCAGTCAAAGGTGGAAGCACTGGGACAGTTAACTTAGATGCAAGAAGAAGTGTCTTTAGGTGAGGTGGCTAAAATAGCCTGTGGTGCTGCAGTACTTGAATCAAAGCACTATTAAACCTTGATGTACTTAGGCTCAGACATCAGGAGTTTGAGACCAACTGATCCCCAATTTACTATTCATACCAAAGGAGAAAGATCTAGTTTGGAGCCTTGGTTCTTGTCAAAGACAAACACAGATCATCTGCTATGTAGTACCTCTGCCTCCATGTTAACAGATGGGACATAGGGTAACCTATAATTAAACATCATATATAAGTTACCATGATTAATTCTTATCACAATAAGTCATGTCTGAGTTTATTTTTTCAACAGATTGGTCAAAAATAGTTTTTAGGGGTATAACGTATCACAAAGGTCACTGTTCAGTTCAAAACAGGTTTGGTTCAAGCCCTAGATATATACTTTTAACTTTCCCTCATTTATTTCTTTTTACTGTCTGTAGAGCAGCCTATACACATGTAAAATAAAACAAAAAACAACACACCCATGAATGGCCTATGTCTCCCGGACTGACACTGAAAATGTTTAAAAATGCTAATTCAGTTATGCGTATCATCTTTTTTATTTATGAAGTGCACTGTGACACCGTCATATAGCTGTTAGTAGATAGCTCTTGCCGTACAGCGTGTAACTCCAAATCACAAATTGTGCACATCAGTGAAGGATCACAGACTACTTTATTTAAACACAGAATGGGACATTGTAATGGAGTCTGAGCAGAGCACTAAAATTCACTTTTATAGCCAATGATCTTTACTTCTACGTATCTGCACAGAGCCATTAACAGAATCATTAACGTCTTTGGCCTTCTCTGCTTTTACATCCAGAGCTTTTTTAAAAACATTCTTCATTCATTGTTTAATAGCAGTTCACAAACGGTTACAAGTGTTGGTACGACTCGACTGGTGTGTTAAAATTTCATGTGTTTTTGCCTTGTTTCTCCATTTATCTGTATTTGTTGCATGACTACATGCACCAAACAGTGACCATTTGGGACCAACACAAACACTGTTACACCCGCACCCATAGTTAATTAATGTTATTGAGGTCGTTTTTACACCTGATAGTCCGAGAATCAGACCGCCATATTGTTGCAAATTCCTGTGGTTTGGTTCATATTCACATTGCATTTGATCAAATGAACCAAACTGTCTGGAAAATGTCAAGCAATTATGCGTTTGTGGCGTTGTTGTCCCAAACAAAGAGCTGTGAAGAAGAAAAGAGGACACAGAAGACATAATCCATCTCCTTCACATAAATGAATGAAACAACACCGAATTCATGCTGTCTAGGCATGTCTGCTTTTGCATTGGGGCATTATGAGCAGACAGCGAGGCAGCGAGCTGTCCAGCATGTCGTTCCGCGCATGAGACGACTGTATCAGTACCTAAGAATAAGGCAACCCAAAAGGAGAGTGAGAGACTATGGTGTGTTGCCATGGTTACTCATAAGCAGAGTGAGGTAATGACATGGTTTTGAGTGTATTAAATCCCATAAATATATCTGTAAATCATTAGGCTTTATGCAACTTCCTGCCTTTGGTTTAAAAGTTGGTCCTGTCAAAAGTTGGTGGTTTGGAAGCAAGCCAAGACCCCCGCGTTTGAGCTGACCAGAGTCAGCTTGTTTGGTCCGCACTCACCTTGGTTCGTATGAGCTTTCACGCCACTCTAAACGGACTATCTGGGGAAATTTACCAGAGTTCATTTAAAGTGGACCAAACAGCTCTGAATGCGACCTCACTAGTGGTTCTCAAGTGGTGGGTCTAGACCCAAATGTTGCTCCATTTCTTGATGGGTAAAACACCTAGCATCCTACTGCTGACAGATGCAACAACTAAAATGGAAATCTCACCAAAAGATTTGGTGAAAACTGGACACTCATGTTTCATCTGCAAAGGATTTTGTTGTCTACTCTTGTTCAGTTGCCACCTCCATTTTTTTGCTCTTTTTTGGTTAAATTAACTTTCCTTGTTTTATATGTATTGATGGTGCATGTTTGAATTCAGAAGGAAGAATTTAGGCTGACTTTCTACCCATTTGTGTGAAGCAACCCCAATGAAACAAGAGTATGAAACCTCGACTTGTAGTCTGAACGAGGTATTAGAACACAGTGTTTGGTACAAGAATTCAAGGTCTATTTCTGCAGCAGGTTGGGAAACAAAGTCCAGGTGATTTACACTTTTTGTGCCTAATTTTACATGAATGGTCCCGTTATTGAACAACAAACAACAATAACAAAAAGTAACTCATATAAAACCCAAATAGACCAGATGATACTGTTATGATGCATTGTTTGAATATTGGTATGATGACTTAAAATAAGGCTTTTTGTCCCAGTACTTGCCCCCTTGACTGCATCTTATTTAAAAGAAAACTATGGAAATGTTTACAATAAGTGCAAATTGGTCATTATTCCAGAAAAGCTCCTTTAGATGATGCCATATCCTCGTCCTCTCAGTTCATGTCCCTGCCTTTTAATGTTCAAGCCTCTGTGCAAGTTTAATTTTCATGCCTCCCTGTCTTTAGGTCCTCTTCTTCACTTATCAGAGTTCTTGCGCGGTCTGCGGAAGCTGGACATGTTCTCGTTTAGTGCATAGATGCGTCTGGAGAACTCCTCGAAGCCGGCGACATCCAGCTCCCCCAGCACCTGTTCATCACACTCTACAGCTACTGCATGGTCCACAGGGATGCAGCGGTAGTCCTCCAGCCGGGCTTCATCTGCAACCCCCAACCCCAACCCAAGACCCAATCCTGTAGCCTCTGTGCCCATAATCTCCTCTGCTTGCTCCACAGAGCAGCGCAGCTCTGGGATTAAGCTAACAGGTGCCTGTCCTGCAACCAAAGAGCCGTTCATGGCTCCTGTGTGCTGACCAGAGGCTGACATTTCCTCCCCAGAGTCCTGCACTGAAGAAGAGCTGGGTACAACTGTGCTACTGGACAGCTGCTCTTCAGTCTCTTCTGTTTCTACTTCTCTGTCGAGGCTTTGACGTCTCTTCTCCTCCACCGCTGTCTCTCCACCCTCCTGCTTCTGCTCCCCCTCCTTGTTGGCCAGACTAAGGGAGGCCATGCCAGCATCCAGAGAGGAGGAGAGGTGTTTGGGTGAAGGCGAAGGAGGCGCCAGGCTGACTGGCGGCTGCTGTTCAGCCATAGCTGTGTTGTAGCTTGGTGGAGGTGACGGCCTGTGATTTTGCTTGTCAGCCTCTGAGCTCGCCCTCTTCCTCAGGCCTCGGTCTGGGGAGCTGGTGTGGCAGGGGTAGCCGATATCTGAGGCAGCAGAGACACCGAGCTGGGACTTGGTGGGCACTGGGATAGAGCTGGATACATGGTGGCGGTCACTGTGAGAAACAAGCAGAGAGAGACAGATGCTTCATGAAATAGACATAAGAAATAGCATTAGGTCATGAATAATGTCCAACAGTGACCTTTTAGACCAAAACAAAATCCTCCCGTGTAATTCTTGAGCTGGCTAAGATGATGAATTAATTTAACCTTTTAACCGCACACACTGCAGTGGTGTGTGCTAGGGACGGCATATGAGGGGACGTGGTGCTGCAGCACCGTTGTGTTTTGGGCTTCAGAGGTTCATCCAATATTTTCAACAGTTGATGGTTCAAATGCTAAGAAAATGTTATGTTAGCAGAAAACCAGAAGAAGATAAAGCAAGTCTTGGTGTCCATGTTGCAGTTGCCTTGCAATTGGTTCTCCATACAGTTACCACTTGAACACAGAGTTTTAATGATATGACTCAACAACTTTATAAGTTACATTTAGAGGTCACAATCACGCTAAAGGAAGTGTCATCTTGTCAGTATGACTACAAAGCTAAGAACAACAAACCCAAGGTGTTCATCCTTCTTTTAATTTTTAGTAAGTCAATAATCATATTTACAGAATGCACATTGGTTTTTAGCTTCATTCAGAGAGTTGTAGAAGGTTTAGAAGTTTCTGGATTCAAAACGTGGTCTAAATTTCCTTTATTTCAACATCTTCTTCAAAGACTTCATCTAAGTTACATGAATTGCTTCTAGCTTCTTAAAACAGATCAGTCAGAGTGCCTGGTCTACTTAGCTAGCAAAGACTTGGCTTGGCTTGACATCATTTCTAGCACAGACCCCTACTTCCAGCAGTTTTCTTTTAGCCAAGGAATTCCGATCCATTTGCCTTTTAGCATTTTCAATTATATATCTCTCTTTGCACTTAATAAGCATATTCCTCCTTAGTTGGTGATTTACATAGGGGAAGTACATGCATATATGCATGTAGAAGTAGAATCTAACACCATCTTTTGTTGATTGAGTGGCAGCAAAAATATATACAGTCATGGATGAAAGTATTGGCACCCCTTGATTTTTTTCCAGAAAATACACCATTTCTCCCAGAAATTGTTGCAATTACAAATGTTTTTGGCATACACATATTTATTTCCTTTACGTGGATTGGAACAACACAAAAAGCAGAAGAAAAAAGCCAAAATTGACATAATTTTACACAAAACTCAAAAAATGGGCTAGACAAAATGATTGACACCCTTTTTTAACAGTGGATAAATCATTTTATTTCAAGCATGTGATGCTCATTTAAACTCACCTGTGGCAGTAACAGGTGCTGGCAATCTAGAAATCACACCTGAAGCCAGTTAGAATGTATAAAGTTGACTCAACCTTTGTGTTTTGTGCCTGTGTGTGTCTCACCAAGCATGGAGAAGAGAAAGAAGAGCCCAGAATTGTCCGAAGACTTAAGAAGCAAAATTGTGGAAAAATATGAACAATCTCAAGGTTTGAAGACCATCTCCAGAGATCTTGAGATTCCTTTGTCCACTGTGTGTAATATAATCAAGAAGTTTATAACCCATGGAATTGTGGCTAATCTCCCTGGACATGGACGAAAGAGAAAAATTTACAAAAGAATGCAACGCATGATAGTCGGAATGAGGGATAAACATCCTCAGTCAACTTCCACACAAATTCAGGCTGTCCTGCAGACTCAGGGTGCAAAAGTGTCAGCTCGGACCATACGTGGTCATTTGAATGAGATGAAGCGCTATGGCAGGAGACCAAGGAGAACCCCACTGCTGACAAAGAGACATAAAAAAGCCAGACTGGAGTTTACAAAATGTACCTGAGTAAGCCTCAATCCTCCTGGGAGAACATTTTGTGGACAGATGAGACTAAGATAGAGCTTTTTGGAAAAGCATGTCGTTCTACTGTTTACAGAAAAGGGAATGAGGCCTACAAAGAAAAGAACACAGTACCTACAGTCAAACATGGTGGAGGTTCATGGATGTTTTGGGGTTTTTTGCTGCCTCTGGCACTTGGTACCTTGACTGTGTGTAAGGAATCATGAAATCTGGAGACTATCAAAAGATTTTGGGCTGCAATGTAGGGCCTAGTGTCAGAAAGCTGGGTCTGTGTCAGAGGTCATGGGTGTTCCAGCAGGAAAATGACCCAAAACAAACCTCAAAAAGCACCAAGGAATGGTTGGAGACAAAGCTGGAGACTTCTGAAGTGGCCAGCAATGAGTCCAGATCTAAATCCCATTGAACACCTATGAAGAGATCTCAAAACTGCTGTTGCAAGAAGGCACCCTTCAAATCTGAGAGACCTGGAGCAGTCTGCAAAAGAAGAGTGGTCCAAAAATCCAGTTGAGAGGTGTAAGAAGCTTGTTGATGGTTATAGGAAGTGATGGTTTATGTTATTTTTTCCTAAGGGCGTGCAACCAAATATTAAGTTGAGGGTGCAACAATTTTGACCGGACCATTTTTTGAGTTTTGTGTAAAATTATGTCAATTTTGGCTTTTTTCTTCTGTTTTTTGTGTTGTTCCAATGCACATAAAGAAAATAAACAGGTGTATACCAAAAACATTTGTAATTGCAACAATTTCTGGGAGAAATGGTGTATTTTCTGGAAAAATTCCAGGGTTGCCAATACTTTTGTCCATGACTGTACAGCTTTGTAGGAAACATTTAAATAGCATATACTGAAGATTTTTTGTTTTTCACAGAGCGATATGCTTTAGTTAATTCTTGTTGTAACTTACTGACCACAAATCAGAACACAAGTCCAACCCTCGCTCTCCTATTTTTGGCTAAATGATCTGTGTTTGGATCCAGAGTGAACATCTTTCTGACATCTTGACGTGTGAAGCAGCACTCCTCAGTCACTCTACTGGCATTTGTTCATTTCAAGCATTTGAAGTTTCTGAACAGAGTTCAGATCATCTGTTTCTGATGCAATCTCAGGCTATTAAATACTTCCATTCTTAAATGCTTTTGCAAAAAAATTTACTTGGGGGTAAAAAGTCACTTTCTAAATTTAACTCTTTTACGCTGACAGCCAAAAGTTCATGTCTTTTGTTTTTAATTGTCCAGTTCATATTTTCATCGTATCAGACAGAATCAGTTTTCATTGCCAACATAAGAGACTGGGACTTCCTGAGGGGTTGTAGAGCCATGTAGGTTCCTTTTAGACAAGGTTTTCTATTGATTGCACTTGCACTCCTCCACCCAAAGCCCTTGCCTCATTTCCCTGATCCAGAAGAAAGACAGCTGCAGCTCTTTGTAAATCACTCACCTTACAACACTCAGAAAACATTTGTGCAGCCTCTGAGACTACACTCATGTTCCTCTGACTGGATGCACGCAGCAGGCGTCCGCCCAAGTATGTCAGACATTTTTCTACATAACAGATAACAGATTCGGGATTTTGGCTTCTCTGCCCAAACCGAGCAGTGAGGCCATAAATTTGCTTAAATGGGGGCTCTTCCTATAGCCAAATCGAAGATCACTGGACTAGTTAGCTGCCTGCCTAATTTGACCACTGTGCTATGTCAGGAGCTGAGGCGCTGTTAGGTTTAGGGTCAGAGGTGAAGCAGGGCCTCCATGTGCTCTGCAGAAATCTCAACATGTGTTGGTTAAAGAGGCGAGGACAAATCTCTGCTTGTCCACTTGGACATGCACCCATAATAGATGTCCTTGTAAATTGTCTCCTGTCGCCTGGTACTTACAAAAGGAGCCTTTCTGCTAACACTTAAACAGGGCTGGGCAACGTTTGGAGACTTTTTAACCTTTATTTTCAAAGACGATGTGAGGTGCAAGTATTACTCATATCAGTATAGTTGGATTTGAAAAATAGGGCTGTCCTTACTTCAGATTAATCTCTGAATTTCTAAGTTAGATGTGAGTTATCATTTTGAAACACATGGTATTTAAAGGTATAGAAAATGTATTGAAAAACTAAATGTGCAGATGTTGTAAAAGTTTTGTAAATTTCAGACAGCATGCTGGACTTTGTCCTCATTTTTTTTAAATAAAATGTTTATTTCAGGTGTCAGGACTTCTATGTTTGTCTCTGTGGTATCAAATAGGTTTGATATCATTTGACTATTAATGGAATCATGTAGATTTTCTTCAAATATCTGTATTTTAACAGCCATTTATTTCTTCATAGAAAAAAAAACTGACATCATCTTACTTCTAAACTAGTGATCATTAACAGCCACATCAGGAAAATAAGCAGAGGAAGAAATATGTTGTGGTATTTTGGGTATCTTATCTAAAATTATTCCTACAGACTTTAAAACAACCGACCAAACAATGTTACCTGGATTAGCTTATTGCTGATTCTGTTTAACAGAAATCCACCTGTCAGTCATGATAAACTCATCAGTCCGTTCTTGTTTTCAGTCTCAACTTTGAGAGTTCAGTTTCCCTGGATCAGAATAAAAAACAATAGACAAAAGTCTTTAATTAGCACACCATAGTCTGGATCCAGACCCAGGTTGTGTCCTATCCAGACCAGTTATATCATTCTGAAAAGTTCACCTTTCTCATCCTGTGCAGCTTTTTGACATTTACGGTGATGCTGTCTGACCTGCACAGCTTTTGTTGTCTTAACAGTAGCGACATGGGATGCTACAGTCAGTCAGAAGTCAGGGAAATTTCAGAAACACAGCGTTAAAAGTCAGCTAGCGAAAGGCAGAAACGCTATGCTTGGAAATTAGACAAGGTGACAATGAAAAAGAGATGTTTTTATTGAAAATGGACTGTTATATGTTTATTCTTCCCACAGGTGGATTCAAACCAACATGCCTAGCAAGTTTCAATATGCTTGCATAATGAAATATGGTAATGTACGAATCATATCACACATCTTTGAAAAGCTGAAATGGCATCTGAGTCAAGAACAGAAAAAGAAATGGTTTTAGAGCTCCATATGATCAATGACACAATCAATCCCTCACCATCAACGTTCTCTTTAAGTTGATTTGGTTTTAAATCCACATATAAATCCCTCAAGATTGTCTAGTACTGGTCTGATTCAGGTCAGATTTAAACTGTTAACAGGATAATTATTACTCTTACAAGACATAAGAAAAGTATGAGAGCAAGAAAAGAAAAAGCACATGTTAAAGCTGCTCAATTTTTAATATGTGAAGAATTTTCACTTAAAAATTGCTTTAAAACCAACACTGCACTGATTTTTTTTTCATTTAAAAGACCTGTCTACAGGAAGCCTGTTCTGTATTTAAAAAAACAACAAATCTGCTTTAACTTCAACAAAAAATGATTTGGATATCTTGTTGCTATTATATTAATATCACTGTTACCTAAAATAGTGTTATTTTCAATGTTTTTCGTGAACCAGACAGAATTATATCAAAGATAAAATGTAATTATATTCTGGACCCTCACTTAAGGAAATTTTTTAATCGAACTGGGCCTTGGGAAAATTTCATTGACAACCCTTGTTATAGACCTACACTTTTTTTTTTTTTTTTTTTTTTTTACCAATCACAACACATCATACTAGTATTAAGCCCAGTGATGAACTACACCACAGGCCCAGAAATATGGAGTCAAAATATCTCCATCACCCTCTAGTGGCAGTGACAGTATAGGCAATCAGGACTGAGCTCCAAAGGAACAAAATGATTTACATTTTGGAAGGAAATAAAAATGTTCAAATAATATAAAGTTGATTAGACCATGTTTATTTCAATTTATCTGAAGCTCTGCCCTCCGCAGCCTCCACCTCCACAGCCGGCCTTAACATATTTGAACCACGTGGTACACAAGGGTAGAGAAAATGTTGACTGCCTCAATATATGGGGATGTTACCAATGTTGTATTTTACAATCAAGATATTGTATGGAAGTTTTACTGCAAATTTTGATAATAAAAAATGTACCCAGAATTAAGTCAACAGGATTTTCATCTTTTACCATAGAATCAAAGGAGTGCCGTATCAAAGATGCATATTAAAGTGTGCTATTCTATTGTTACAACCATGTGTTTTTTCTTTAAGGTTCCTACACACTTTTAACAATCAAATTTAGGACTTTTCAAGACCTTTTTTTAGACCTGGGCTGAGAAATATTAATACAATATTGTTGTGCAGCAAACTATTGAAAATAAAAAGCCACATTAGAAGTCTGTTTTAATTCACTGTAAATGAAATGTCAATTAATATAGGACAAAAATATTTTGGTCATGAACACCCAAATTTAATGATTTATGGCACATTTGATGCTTCTTTTATATAAATATATGGCGTAGAGATATTTATCAAAACAAACACAACAAGCATATACTCAAAAAAAGAACCATTACACTGGAAAAAAGGAAGGTAGAAAACAAAGATTAGATAAAGACATGTCCAAGTCAAAGTGCCTTCTATAATTTAAGACCACTTGCTGGTAAAAATAAGACTTTTTATGGCCTAAAATTTAAAAAGTCCAATTAAAGACCTTTTACTCTGTTTCTTATTTATTTTCTTGATTGAAATAAATGTTGTGTATTGCTGTTTATCTGAATAGTAAATTAATTTGAGCTGTACAGGGCTTCTTATGTTCTCTGACACCTCAAAGTGTTTTTTACTGCCATTCACTTTACATTTTCACTCTGAAGGCAAAGGCTGCCATATGGTATTCATACCATCCACTGATGCAGCAGTGGGAGCAAACTGGGGTTAGGTGTCTTACCCAAGGACACAATGAAATGATCTTCAGGGTGAGAGACAAAGAACTCGACCTACAGAGTCACAGTTGCTCCACACAGCTGAGATATAAATGTTGCTCTATATTGTCCTACCCTTCAGTAAAACCTTGGCATATGTGATGATAGAAGTGGATGACAGTTGCATTTATTTTGTTCTGACTTTCCATCTGATGGACGGTTTCACCACCAAACCAAGACAGCTCGTAAAAAGGGCCCCGACCTTGGCCGCTGCAGGCACCCAGCAGCGGTGGTCTTTAAAGGGTTCACGGGCAGGACACACCGCTGAGCAGAGCGGACAAGCCTGTCTAATTTTAAGAGGAACTTGTCAAACTTCAAAGCGGCGGTGCTACAGTAAACGAGAACCATCCTTGATCTGAGGTTGAGTATTTAACCACTTATGGGAACAACCTCTAACTACTGTAGCTCATGGCTAACATTTGAGCTAATTATGGGAAAGGAGATGGAAACGCTGGACGGTCAGCTAAGGTCAGGGTTAGGAAAATATCGGTATGGGGTAATGACCTGATCCACCAGGGGTGTTCCTACTTAGCGGGTAGAACCAGACATGGACTGTGCTTTACTTGGCCAGGTTCATCCATCAAAACACATCATTTAAGACTCCTGGCTTTAGAATCGCACATCTAAAGAGCACTTTGGTCTCTTCTGCAGATGAGTCTTTTCAGGAAAATAGGAAACTATGTGCTCTTTAACACCTAATTCTCTGGAGAGATAAATACATATGTATAGGACAGAGAGCGGTTAAATGATTCACCATATTAAACACATATCTGTGACTTTCCAAATGAAACCATCATGGGCTCTTTGGAAGACTGACCAAAAATTTTAACCCTGATTTGGTAGACAGGAAAGAGGCAGATGTCATGAGAAGTTGATTACTATTTAAGTGGGTGGAAAATGTGGTTCAGATAATTTTAAACACAATACAGGTTCAGAAACCGGACACAACTAGTGCTGAGTGAAGAGTTTAAGGTTCCCATGCATCATTTATTAATCACTAATAAGTGACTTCTACTTTTGTAGTTATCTCCTTCCAGCATCGGCTGATTGGACAGCTTTGATTTTAATTATCGACAGCCAATTTCTCTGATTCCTCTCTCCAGCTGGCTCTCTCATTTATCCATTAGGTCTGATTTTAGCTGGCAAATCCTACATATGCACGTATATTATTGACACTGGCTTTCAATCACATAGTCATCATCAAGTCTGTTTTATGTAGCACCCTAACTATGAAAAGAACTGGAGAAGGCATCCAGACAGTCCAGAACTTTCTGATGTGACTGACCACAAGCAACTGCCAGCTGTCTTTCATCCTCCAGTTGGACTTCACTGACTGAACACATCACTGTATGACACCAAAAATCCCACTGTAAAAATCTGGGTGGGCCATTAACGTCTTTTTAAGTGCTTTCATCATTTATACTTTGATATGTCTGAAAACCTAGAATATTCTAATAAGCCTCAGCTGCACTTGTTAAAATGCTCCACCAGGCATTTTAATACGGCACTACTGGGACAGTAAACATGGCATCCATTATATCTGATTGGTATTAGCATTTTTACTATGAGGATCTTAGCATGTCAGTGTTAGGAATTAGCCTCAGGCCACTCTCTGTCAGCAAACAGCCTCTCATTGACCCTGGCTGCTGACTCAGTTTTGTTAGAAAGTTGGGTTTTAATATTTATGAAGTCAGAGATAGCACCACTCACTCTCGAGAAGACTTGCCAGGCATCCCAAGCCATGACTTTACATTAATTAATGTGCTTTCTTTTGGCTGCCACAATTCACTTTCAGTTGTTATTGTGGATTTTCTCCTCTACTCTGCATTTTTCTGTCCTGTTTGAGACTTTCTGAAGCAGTGGTGCATGCTTTTGAGATGCTAATTCATAATGAATAACCCAAAATGACTGAACCAATGATAAAGATGAAAACTAATTTACCCCCAAACATTATAATGATCTGTACCTTATGTGTACTATCTCAGGGGATAGGACTTTATCAGGGCAAAGATTTCAAACTCTCAGAGCGGTCAGACTCTGTCCAAGGCATTCATGATGAGCAGAGTGAATTCATGATAGCCGCTCAGTCTCACATCCTGATGGGTAAAAGGCCTGTTTCTCATCCCTGAAGCACCATCTGTAGCTGCGTATTGATAGGCAGTCTTCACTGGAAGCCAAAGCTACATGCCGACAGTAACTGAGTACAACAGGGCCCCAGTCTCTCTTACAGCGCCCTTCAACAACTCTACCACACACTGTAAATGCTGCTAAGAAGCCTCTGCCTAAATCATCAAGCAGAAAATTCACATACTGATCCAGAAATAGTCTTCACTCTAAAACTTTCTGCCTGCTCCTTTCGTTTCCACTGCTGATGTCAAACCTGGCGTATTTCAGACGGACTCAGGAATCCAGAAAACCAGACCTTTCCACTGTCAGATGCCCAGCTGGCTTCACAACATGACCCCTGTTCACATCCAAATCCTGCTACGAGCCAAGATCTGGATCCAAAACAAGCAACCGCAGATAAGATTTGATATTTCGTCATTTGATGTGATTCAGGGAAATCCCAGTAAAACTTCAACACAAAAACAAAAGAAACAGTCATGATTATGATATCTAAGTGTTCTGTGTAGGCCTGATATGGCTCATGTACCCGTCATGGTAGGGCTCTGTTCAATATAGCATGAAATAATGGTGTCGGTGCAAAATGAGAGCCTTGCATGGTTGGGTTTTCTGAGAAATGAGAGTTAACCTGAACATGACCGATCAAAAATTCTACAGCTCAATACGTGATGTCAGTTTAAAGCATAAAAAAGTGTATTTTGATTCATTACACAAAAAAGAACATTATAAACAACCAGGTCAAATTTTAGTTATGAAAAAAGAGCTTTGTATTCAAAGAGTATTAAAATCATAAAAATTCAGCAGTAACCACTGGGGTGTTAAGAGCATGTTTTTGGAATTTATTGAAAAAACATCCAACTAAAAGAAAGATAAGCGATCTGACAATGAAGAGATCACATGCTTGTGGTGAATTAGTGTTGGGTAATTGTCAAAAATAAAATAAAGAGAAACCTTTTACTGTAAAGCATCTAGATAGAAATGTGTTATAAAATTGGCCCCAAACAAAAAAAGACTGACAGATTCACTGACTGACTAATAGCTGCACAGCTGGGTCCGTCAAGATCTACATGTTTGAACTCAGGCTTAGCCATACTGACAAAAAATAGCATTGTGATATCATTTCTCTCTGATATACAGTATTTTCTGATAGCTCAAAAATGTTCATCATGTCTTCTTCTTGATACAGGAATTTTGAGTTTCTTTTGTTCAGACATAAGGTGAAAATAATGATGTTAGTGTGAAAAGGAAACTGCAACCGGCTCACAAGAACTCAGAAAAAAAAGCACTACAGGAAAACCTCAAATCTGCAATATCAGACCACTGCAAAAGGAACAATTATGTTATGGACTGGGACGGGGCAAGAATCATTGGAGTCGAGGAAAACAAACTCAAACGTCGGATTAAGGAGGCTATGGAGATTAGGAGACGCGCTGAGAGGGTCTTAAACAGGGATGAAGGGGGCTTCATGCTTTCCCACACCTGGGACACTCTACTCCAGAGGAAATAGGACAGCGGGGGCCGCGGTGCGCTTGGCGAAGCGGTTGGTTTCGTTTGGGCCCACCATGACATGCCATTATGGCGTGGGCGTGGCTGGCCCGGCGGATCCGACAGCGCCGCTGGGCATGCCGCGTTTGCTGGCTGTCAAAATCTGCCGGCTGACACATCACACGCCGTCAGTGAGACGCTTCTGAAGAAGGCGAGAGCTGCTCGCCGAAACTGTCAAGGTAAAAACCTAACATCATTATTTTCACCTTATGTCTGAACAAAAGAAACTCAAAATTCCAGTATTTTCTGATATGAAAGTGCAGGAAGTACTGAGTTTATGTAGGCTTTAACAGTCATACAATCACAATTAAATTATCCTATACCTCATTCTAGCTCTATCTTAGGCCTGCATACCATAACAAAGAGAACTGTGATGTGTAACCCTTGTGTTCAATACTGCAATAACAATATGAATTGCAATAAACTTATTTAAAGACTGAATCTCAGACATCTTCCCACATTCATAAATGTGCTTGTTAGGTTACTTGGTGACTCCAAATTGGCTGTAGGTGGGAGTCTGGGCATGGTTTGTCTCTACATGTTAGCCCTGTGATTGACTGGCGACCAGACCAGGGTGCGCCCCACCTCTCGCCTATGACAGTTGGATAAGCTGCAGCTATTTGTGACCCTGAACAGGAAAAGTGGCTGTTTGGATGGATGGATGGATGGATGGATGGGTCAATGGTTTGATGGATGGATACATGGAAAGATGGTTCAATTAATGGATGAATGGATGGATAAATTGATGGATGGAGGGAGAGTCAATGGACGGATGGATAGATGGTCAGATGGATGGATGGCTGGACAAATGGATGTAAGAATGGATTGTTTCATGGATGGATGTTTCGAAGGTTCGATGGAACATCTATCTCCTGAATAAAAAATCAATCCAAAAAGCATCTTTTTTCACTAATAAATTGGCCCTCGTTAATGTGAAAGTAGCTGATTGAAAGATATTGATCTATTTTAAGCTTCATCTGAGTGGATCAAAATGGTATGACGGCATGGAGGTAGTACTCTGTTCAACAGGTCAAATGTGCTTATCCAGACTGAAAAAGCCCTGTTCATTTCCATTAAATAATTTCTCATTTGATGCCATAAATTCAGACTTACTTACTTATTACAAAATTATATTGCAAAAATGATTAAAATGAGATTTACTGTGCAGCCCTAGTTTGCATTACAGGAGCCAAAATCAGTTTAATAATTTGTGCAGCATGACCACATCATCCTAAAGGGGAATGATTAACAGAACATGCTGTTCTAGAAAAATTCCAGTATGAAGAGAAGATGCACTTGCTGAATGAAGGCAGAGCTCAGTAGCAGAACAACAGAATGAAATGTTGCAACTTGTGAGAATTCACATTTAAGATAGAACAAAACCGAAGTAGCTTAAACAGCTACTCCCAAACATCAGGATGCCACAGTTCTGTTTGAAACCTGAAAATGTTCTTAAGCCCACTAAAACACCCAAACAGCCTTAACATAAGACTACAAGGATTTAACTCCATATTTTTATCAAAGAACAGATAGTTTGGATGCAAATGCTGAGTTTATAGACATTAACATTACCAGCAATGTGATTTGGGGTCATAAAGTATGAAAGAATGATCCACCATCACCTTTGGTTTTGATTAAACATTTGTTAAGTCATCTATATTTTTTTCTAATATCCATCTCCTTACTTTTTATCTCCAAATACTCTTACCCAGTAATATTAATGCTTCTGCAGGCACTGACAGGTTCCGACAATTGGGAAGTTAGTATTGGATTGCAGGGTCACCTGTTCATCCAACACCAGTTGAACTGTGACACCGATTCTGTTCATCAGAGAACATGAATGATTAAAAGGGGACAGGTAAGTTAAATCTTCTGGCTGTTTTCAGTTAGAAATGGGATTTTTCTTCCTTAATTAAAAACATGTAATCAAGTATTGTATGAAATGACATGGTCAAGGTATTAGGGCATTTTTATATTCATTCATTATGCAGTGGTTGGAATTATAAATATTTAAGTTTATTCTGCACTCTTACCACTTAACTCTAATTTAAAAAAGTCTTGATTAAATTGAATGGACTTGCTTGGGTTGCAGTTGTGCAGTTTTACTGTGTATATGTGTGAGATCTTGCCATTGCATTCCTTCATTCCTTCTTATAAATGAAAACTTCAGCAGCTGTAAAACATAATCCAATGAGTTTTGAATAAAAGACAAATGTTTGGTTACTCAGAATTATGTATTAAGACGGAGAAGAAAAGGAAAACAAATTGCATTAATCATCCTGAATGGTTGGATGAAGAGTCTTTTTTCCATTATAGAATATCAAATGACAAAGAAAAAGGAACTTTTCTTGATTTATCCTGCTGATCTGTGCAGTAAATCCATTGGTCTGATTCACCCTGAAAACTCTTATTTCTGTATGAACCATTTAGATAATATCCTTTTATCTTTCATTTACGAGGCAGCTGTCCAAACATGTGTACATCATGTTACACAAGGAGACTGCTGTGGTTTTGCTAACTTTTCACTCACTATGGGGTCTTTAGGGATGTTCACATCCTCCAGCTGCAGCCCTGACTCTGCCTTGATTGCCACACCTTGATTGCCTCCTGTGTATGCAGCCCTGCTCCCAGGCACCCGTGCAGGACTTCGGCCCTGTGAACCTCTGCCAGGCCAACAGCGGATGTGGAGCGGCAAATGGGAGCATGTTGAATGTGTTTGCTTTGATCTGTGCAGACGGTACAGTTTACAAAGAGTGGGGTTTTCTGGTACTGTCTCTGTCTGCCTCTCGGTAATAGATTCACCATTTCTCTGCTGCTTCGTATCCTTCAGCAGGACCGAAAAAAGCCAAAGTGGCCATATTTCACAGGAGCTGGTCTGTATATATTATGACATGTTATGATGTGTTTCTGAGGCTGTACTGTTTGGAAATGTATAAAGATTGTATCTGCAGTTAGCTAAATGAGCACCATTTGCCCTCTGTACTAAATTTCCCTGGTGTTGCACCATTTTATGTTCTTATCCTCTGCTTTTCTTCATGTCAGTATAAACTGTCCATATTGAACACGTATGCTCCCATTGTGGGGGTCTTGGCTCTTTGGCAGAGGTTCTCCCTGCAGACTGGATGCATGCTGAATTAGTTCTTCATGGAGGGAGGATCCATTTCAAATTCAGTCCTGGAAACGTCGCCCTCGGTCATATCCTTCATCACATCATCCCTGTTTGGATGCGTGGAAGGAAGAAAGAGGTGGTAAGGATAGAGGAAGCAGATTAGCCTCCTTTTCACAGTCTACACGCTGATTACATGCAGCTGCCATGCAGCTTCTTTTGTGCATCCATATTTCATAAGGTGGGTCCAGCACTGGAAATTGTATCTGAACTCAGGCTTTTTCTCAAACCACGGGGAGAGAAGACTGGAACTGATACAGCAAAGAAATGTAGAAGAGATCAATGCATATCCTTCTTATTACAGAGCATTAAACAGTCACCTCCTCATCTTACTGAGGCTTTAAATTTAACACTGATAATGCAGCATGTTTGTTCTCACGATGCTTAAAGGTTAGCATGTGTTTCATATATTTCTGACTCTTGAAAAACTGTCTCATCCTGCTTGTTTCTCCTACTCAAGAAAATGGGATGTTATGCTATGGGATGCTCTTTTTTATAATCATGTCTCTAATCAATTGCCTGTTTACCTCAATTGCTCTATGTTGTTTGTTATAATTTTTAAAGTATTTTGGAACTTTTCCAATCTGAAGCTGCCCCTGTCCTTCCTATTTTGACATCTGTTGCTAGAATCTGATTCAAATCAAGCATATAATATTCAAATTATAATATAAAATCAGTTCCAATCAGTTGTCGTTGTGCTTTTTAATGTGTTGCAAATCATTACATTCTACTTTTCCACACATTTTACACAACATTCATATTTTTAAGAGGTCTAAGGTTGCATCTCAGTTGCATCAAATTCACCGTATATTTCACTTTTGCATTTAAGAGACAGCAGCGAAAACGAAGCGTTTCAGACGGAGGTTAAAATAAGGGTTTTTCTGGACGCCAGTGTGAGAAACATGAGGAGTTTTTTGAGCTATAAACCATGTGAAGCTACTACATGGGTAACAGAAAGATAGTGTAAAGCCTTGAAAAAAAAAGGCATAATACCCCCACTTTAAGGTCAGTGTTCATGACTCAATAATCAGAAAGAGACTGGACAAAAATGGCATCCAGTGGAGAGTTTCAAGGCCAAAACCAATACTGACCAAAAAGAACACTTGTCACAAAACAAACAAACCAAAAAAAAAAAAAAAAAAAAAAAAAAAAATCATCTTGATGACCCTAAAGACTTTTGGGAAAACATTCTGTGAACTGACGAGACATAAGTTGAACGCTCTGGAAGATGTGTGTCCATCATACCAACAGTCAAACATGGGGCTGGTAGTGTGATGGTCTGGGGCTGCTTTGCTGTTTCAGGACTTTGATGACTTGCCATAATTGATTGAACCATGAATTCTGCTCTCTACCAAAAATCCTGAAGGAGAATGTCTGTCCATCAGTTCATGACCTCTAGCTCACTCGGGTTATGCAGCGGGACAACGATCTGAAACACACCAGCAAGTCCACCTCTGAATGGTTTATGACTGAAGATCAATACTGTTCATGAAAATAATGCAGATTTGATCAGTTTAAAGGAGTTGTTATTTGTAACAACTAAAAAAACAACCCTGTTATTTATTTTTATATTTCTGTCTACCATGTATTTCTATTCAGCTAAAAACCACTGAGGTATGATTTTTGGTCCACGTCACCCAGCCCTAAGGCAGATCTTTGATTCTTAGAATAGCTGACGATTGCTGAACGAGGACAGTGCAGCTTTTGTTCCCGTCCCTGCGGTCTCGTTGACACTCAGGAGTGCTGCTGTAGTCGGCCACTGTTTGACTATTACACTTCTACCTCCAATTCTTACACAACATACACAACACACACACATTATAGCTCCAGGGTTAGCAGGCCAAAGCTTTCATCTCATCTATCTCTGGGCCCTTCCACTTCCCATTAAAGAGGGGGGGCGGGCTGATTTCAGGGCACGGGCTTTTCATGGCTTCTTACCTTTCAAAACAAAAGATTATTCAATTAATGTGTGTAATACACATTTTCCCCTTTGCTGACCCCGGGAGAGGAGTGGAGATCAAAGACAGCTTTGTCTTTATGGGCAGCAGAGCTGAAGACTGACACAGACGCAGGAAAGGGTTACTCACAGGACATGAGACTGGATCTAAGCATTCCTCTTAACAGAGACAGAGTGGTAGCTGCAAATCTCATCAAACACGGCTTTCTTTAAATGTTGTGTTTGATGGTTAGGTGCAGAGGTGGTAAACCATTAAAGGTAGGTGAGATATGAAGCTTTTTGAACTTTATTTTATTACAGTGTTAGACTAATACGCTCGAGTTAAGCTCCTGGTTCATTCAGAATCTAGTTTAAGATCCTCCCACTCACTTACAGATTCCTGCATGGTTAAGCTCCAGATAATCTGGCTGAAATCATTCACCCCTATCAGAAAAACCACCCCCTCTAGTCAAACACACAAGAAAATCTGTCTGTCCCACGTCCAAACCCAAAGACTGAGGGTGGTAGAGTTTTTAAGCCATAGCTCTGAAACTTCAGAATGATTTGCTGCTACTGCTGCGCTTTGCAAAATCAGCTATTAGTTTTGAAAACTGGGTGATGAATTAGGGATTTGGGTGGTTATCATTCTTTTTGGAGCACTTATAATACAGAAATGTCTTCTACTTGTCTTCCATCTTGACATTCAGATTCTCTATGGGGTTCAGGTGAGACCAGTTGGCTAGCCAATCAAACACAGTGATACCATGGCTAGCAAACCAGTGTCTGGTAGTTTTGGCTTCACTGTGGACTGTTGCCAAGTCCTGATGGAAAAGGAAATCAGTCCCAATATCCCGCTTCTTAGCGGGAGGAAGCATGAAGGTCTCTTAAATCTGGTAGATGGCTGACACCGTTGACTCTGGACTTGATAAAGTACAGAGGACCAACACCAGCATGGCACCTCAAACCATCACTGACTGTGGCAACTGAAAACACTTCAAGCACATGGATTCTGTGCCTCTTAGATCTTCCTACAGACTCTGAGACCTTGATTTCCAAATGAAATTTAAAATGTGCTTTAAACTGAGAACAGGACTTTGGAACCCTGAGAAATCCTTTTCCTCCTTAGCCCAGGTGAGACGCTTATAAAGAGGTCTGTGGTTCAGGAGCGGCTCAACACTAAAGACACAAGAATTGTAGTCCATTTCCTGGACCTGTCTGTGTGTGGCGTCTCTTGATCCATAGACTCCAGCCTCAGTCCACTCCTTGTGAAGCTCCCATAGGTTTTTTGAATCTGCATTGTTTGACAATCTTCTGAAGGCTGAGCTCATCCCTGTTGTTTGTGCTCCTTGTCTTACCACACTTTTCTCTTCTAGTCAACTTTCCATGAATCTGCTTGGATACAGCCTCTGAGAACAGCCTTTCAGCAGTGACCTTCTGTGGCTTAACCTCCTAGTGAGGAGTGTCAATGATTGTCCTCTGGTCGTCTGTCAAGTCTTCCCCATGATTGCAGCTGTGTGTACTGAACCAGAGCGAGAGAATGCAATTGCAAATTTGACTTTCCACAATATTCTCACATTATGAGGAAGTGGATTTTATATTTTCATGAGCTGAAAGTCATAATCATCAAGATTACATCAAAAACATCTTGGAATGTTTTATTTTGTATGAGATGAATGTAGAATTAATAAAAGTTTAACTTTTTGAATAAAATCTAGGGGAAAGATGCACTTTTACATGATTTTCTAATTTTTTTAGATGACTTGCAACTGTACTGAAACATTCCACCACAGCATTTAATAACAGCACATTGTGTACCTGACCTAACAGTGTTGTGGATTTTTATTTTGTTTGAGTGAACAAGCCTGGAAGTGCTCAGTATTGTTGTGTGTATAAAGTGTGGATAATCCTATAATGAGACCAAGATACTCCTCTGCCAAAACTGAGCAAGCACATAAAAGAGTTTCATGTTTTGATCAGAGGAACAACTGCATTTTTGCGTGCACATGTAAACCAGGAAACAAGGAAATAATCAATTTGCAATCCTTATTTCACCCCTTTAAAATTCATCTCCTGATTTAGTCTCTATCTAAATGTTACAATTTTATACAGATATAATGGCAAATCTGAATATGCCCAGGTAATCAAGTCGTTTCCTTTCATAGGATTTCTTTCCTTTTGGCGTAGTTTTTGCTTTTATATGCAGCTGGTTGATGTGATGTGTTGGGAGGGCTGGAGTGGGACTCATTTTCAGCTCCTGGAGTTTCATGGCTCAGACAAGCCCACTTTGGTTTACAACCTTTTACCAGAGTTGTTTAATTGTGGATTAAGTACATTTATAATATGTTTCTACAGTCAAGAGTTAAATAATGTGTAAAAGGTAACTTTTAGCATTTGATCACATGCAATTGTTCACACGCAGACAAAAGCCCATTAGTGCTGTTTGTTATTGACAGATACAACTTCACTAGGTTTACTGCCACATCCACAATAATAAAGTCATAAATAGTCATTATTATGACTAACCATGGGAGGGCTTTCAAAGACAAGTTTAATGGAGATGGAAGTTTTTTCTGCAGTTATATATACTTGAAATCACCATCAAGGCAAGTGGGCTTTATTTATGTAGCACTGATTGATTTACACTTTTTCAAATAAGTCAGGTAGGTCGATAGATTGTACATTAAATATTATGACTGTATGCTACCTGTCTACTCTCATGGTTGTGGCTTTTTCTCACTCTCACTGTAAGCAGCAAACTGGGTGAGGGGCTGCAGCTGCTGCGGGGGATGAAAAATAATCATGATAAAATCAAAATTGTGATTAAAATTGTGATCTAGCAATAAAAAATATGGACATGAGTTTTGTTCCCATATCGTAGACTCTCAAGTGTAGCCTATTAAAGTTTTATAAATATGCACAATTCACTAATTCATTCATCTAGCTGGAGTGCAAGTTTTATGCTGTATTTGTGTTGCATATCTTGCACTACAACCTGTGTAAGCTCTACATGGTGCATTAACATCAAACTGTGAGCTTTATAGAAAATAAAACAAAACAGGGGAGCAGGTGACCTAGTGGTTAAAGGCGTTCCCCATGTACGCGGGCAGCCCGGGGTTCGAATCCGGTCTGAGGACCTTGACCGCATGTCTCTCCCCGACTCTTGACCCTGTTTCCGACTCTATCCACTGTCCTCCTCTATCTAACAAAGGCACAAAAATGCCCCAAAATAAATCTTAAATAAAATAAAATAAAATAAAATAAAACAAAACAAAACAAACAAAAACTTAAGCTCAGTCAGGAACATTTTGTCATACGTTTTACCATCACCAGTACCATATACCAAAATGCTACAGTTGTCTTTGAAGGAGAAGGCTCTGCTCTAAAGATGCTCCCTGGGTTAGTCAAGCAGCATGCTTTGACTTTCCATGGAGCGATAGCTAGAAACCCCCATATGGATAGATACATTTAAGACAATGTTTACCGAATACAATAAATTTAGTTCAAAAGCAGTTAAACCATAGTAGCACGAATCTGAATATGAGGGTGCAACAAGCTTTATGCTATAAAGGAGGAGGCTGGGGTGGAGGAGGGTAAGCTTTGCAGCAGCAGCAGAACTAATGCAAGCAGGGATTAGTGAGACGTATATCTAAATACACCACTGTGTTGAGAGAAAGAGCTGTGATTGGCTGTGGGAGCTGGGAGGCGATAATTGGGATCAGCTGGCTCACGGCTGGGTGTATGACTACTGCGTCCTGCATGAACTGATGCTGACCTTCATTTTGCTGCATCTGCTTCTAAAGTTTTTTTCATTTTTTTATCCAGCTTTAAAGCGCCACCTCTTCTTCTTTTATGATCTATCTCCTTCTCTTTATTTTGATGTTACGTTTTTTTAGGGTGGAGGAATAAACCATTTCAAGGAGTGAAAGTTATTATGGAACAAATTAAGTTTGTTCACAGTCTCATGGACTGACCTGCGTGCTGATTGGCTGTCAGAACATTACTGTCAGGAGGTGCGGTGAAGGAAGGGGAGAGAGGAAGAGAGGGAGATGCAGGGAAAGAAAAGCAGTTGTGAGGGGAGATGTTACACCACTCAATCAATGAGTGTTCGTGTTCATACCTCACGACTGCAGTCTGTATGATCTATTTACTGTCACTGCACACCGGCCCTCGAGACGCACTGGGAACTCTCCCTGTTCTCCAGATTAGCCACTCCGGGCCTGTGTGTTGGTATTTTTTGCACATTAGCATGGAGTTGGATTACCAGAGACAACCTTATTTCTTGTATTTAATGCGATGTGGATTGTATTGAAAGAAACAAAAAGGTTCTGGTTTTAAAGATTCATGCCATATTTAATCAAAGAAAATACAGTGTGATAAATATATTCTTTTCTATCATAGCTTCTGTGAACTTAGAGATAAATGTTTAAGATTTAATGTTTGTTTCTTACCATCGAACCAGCAGGCCATGTTCCAGGAAGTTCTTCAAGTTTGGTAGTGTCTGCTGCAGGTCCGGGGTGGTCAGGCCGTGCTGATATCTCAGCTGCAAGAAAAAGGAACATAGGAGTATTTTTAACCTCAAACAACCCACCACTTCCATATATCCATCCTACAGCTCAGCATAAAGTGTGCTGGGCATGGTGAATTACTCAGACACGTATGCACACTCTCCGTGTTTGGGTTTGTGTTCAAAGAAATACCACCTATAGGAGAGCTCTGAAGTCCACATTCTTTCACCGTGACACATTTCTACTCTCCCCTTCAGACTATTACTCATCTGGACACACAATGGGCATCGGTTCCTGATAACAGGCATGTGTGCTAATATGTAAGGTGTGTGGAAAGACGGGATGAGATGCGGGTGGTAAGGAAAAGCAAACTCCTGGTTAAAACATCTGGATAAAATGGGGCAAAGGGAGCACATTAGAAACCCTATTACATTCCCCCATGATGTTCCCCTCTCTCTTTAAAGAGACCCACCTCTAAATTTGGCCTTGAGCGATCCCTCCCTCGTACTTTATTTAATTCATGATGATAGAATCAAATCCTTGGGAAAAGAATCAACAAGGCCACCTTGAAAATGCAGCTGTGGTGCCAGAAAATCCTCCTCTAACAGTTGAGCGATGTCACAGCAAGCCAGCCTGTGTCCTGCAGAGTTTATTTAACCTATATCACTGAACAGCAGAGGAGCATCATGCCGCACATCCAGCATATATATCTCTGAGGCCCCTCTGTCACACAGACTGCCTGCAGCAGCTCACATCTGTTTTGTTTCCACATGGGAACCCGGCAACCGCGCTCAATCTTTTACACTTCTGGTGAGGAGACGATGTCTCTGACATTCAGCTCACCCAGGATGACATACCGTCTCTTCATATGAGCATGCACTAAATGAATGAGTGGCATGATAATGAAGAAATAACAGAGAAATACTTCTTTTAGTCACACAAAGGCAAGGTAACACTCCACTGTGTTTTGTTTAATAGTGCAGGAAGAGACAGATGGTATTCAGGGTATCTGCTACCCCCAGAACTCATCAGTACCAGTTTCACGATGCTGAATAGTGAAATTACATTTCAAAACTGGGGCTAAACAAACTACAGAATTTTGATTTAATATTTGTTGTTCTTAATTTGAGTTACTGTCAAAGATAAATTTACTGACATGAAGTCTGCGACAGCTCACCTGGCAAAGAGCTTTAAAGAAATGCAGATTTTTAGAGTATAACTGCTAATCTTTGGGTTTATGGCAACCTCTGCCCTCTTAATAAGCTAGTGGCAGCCTAGCTAGCAGCCCCTTTGGCCCCTCTGTGTCTTTCTGAGAGTTTTAAAAAGCAGGAATCCTGTGTTGGAAAAATGATGCTAATGTGGAAGGGAAAAAAAACTGCAATTCCTCATGTCCACTTGAGGCTAGCTGCAGAGCCACTAGAAGTCACATGCACACACAGTGTTACAATGTCTACCTTCAAGGTGACAGTAAACATGTTTACAACCTAATTCAAACATTGATTTGGATAATAGTTTGATTCTTTGTGGGAACAAACTGTATGCAGATACATTCTTTAAAGGCTAGTCCAATTTTGCTTACAACAGTAAAAAAAGCCTGTGTCCAGAGTTGGCACTTGTAGCCCTTGTAGGCTCATTTTCAATGCAGAGATGCCGTGTATTTTCAGCACTCAGCACCCTAAGTGGAACAAAAGCCCCTCAGCATCAGCTGTATCAAGCCGTCACACTCGCAGTGCTCTCAGCTAAAAATAGTTCAACTTTTTCATCATAATTTTCATAATTTTCCTGCTTCTTTAAAATGGGAGACAAGCTTATGGCCACAACTGCCATGAATTTGTCTTTCATTTGTTGTTTTGTTGTTTCTCTTGTCCCTCTCCTCTTCCTCTGCTTTTCTCCATCCCCCACCCCTCCTACTAGCCTTCTCCAGCCTCAGCATGGCAGAGGGCTGTCAACATGAGTCTGGTCGGCTCAACAGCCCTACTAGTGTTGTCACGATACCAACATTTTGGTATCGATACCGGTACCAACATGTATTTTGATACTTTTCGATACTGTTCCAAATAAAAAGAGCACACAAAAAATGCCATTATTGACTTTGTTTTTATAGAAAATTTTATAACTATAACTATGCATTAGTAAAAAAATTAATGTGTTGAAAAACATAACATGTCATTGTTTGTTTCTGTCAATGTTTTAGGATACAGAAAAAAACTGCAAACAAACCAAAAGAACAGATATTTTCTTTGTGTGGGATTTAAAGGTTTAAAAAGCTAAAAGCTAATATTATTACCATCATTATTATTTTAAATACTTAACCATTTACTGAGATGAGGATATATATATATATGTGTGTGTGTGTGTGTATATATATATATATATATATATATATATATATATATATATATATATATATATATATATATATATAAACTGTTATATATACACTGTTCATCAAAAACATTTTTTCTTTATTTGTCAAACTTAATATTACCTAAAGGTGTCTGGGCAGGCGCCCAAAATCCTCCCAAGATGCATTGCATGACAAAATGACCTCAATGCCCAAATCAAAGATGGCAGCACCCTCGGAAAATAATCAAAACATGATCGAAAATGGATTAAAAATTGATAAAACGGCATTTATAATCAGCTCCAACGCAGTGGATTTAATCTTTAAAGACCTGGAAAAGTCACTGAAGTTCCAGGCTTGTTAGAACGGCGTCCTTTAGAGCTACAAGGATGTCCGGGGTAGCAAATGAACAGCGAAACCGTCAGCTTTCACGGGGAAAAACGGTAAGCGACTGTCATGTATGGTTCAAAAGTTATTAATGTTTTTATAAACCATGCACTTTTTCTATGACAATGGCCGTCCCTAAGGGTTAAGGCTCACCTGCTTGCTCCGTCTTGCTCGCCTCGGCTCAAATTACAATGCGGTGATGTTACGCGGCGACGTAAAAAAAAAAGTACTGGTCTCATCCAAGTGCAGTATAGTACTGTTTTAAATGCCTCAGTACCCCGGTACCAATTTAGTACCGGTATACCAAACAAGCCTAAGTCCTACCCTATAGTTAGGGAAGGTACCACTGGAATAGGGCTAAATTCTGCTTGTGCTATGCTCATCCATGCTGGTCTTTATAATAACTTTATCATAATAGGCGACAGCAAAGAGTACTAGACCTGCCCAAGACACAACTTTGGACTGACTGGTTCCTCTGTCAGGACATGTTTTCATTACATTGTTTTCACGTATTCTTGGTGAAATTTCTTTGGATGCTGTGCTATTTAAACATTATGGGTGCTAATGAATATCACAAAAGTCAACTTTCATAAGTCCCAATAATCACTGGTAAGAAGCGTTCTGTAACGGTGGTTGTTTCTGAGCACCTGCTGTGGACATAAGCCCTAAAATTTAGGCAGAATTAGGGCCGTAGCTGATCTGACTGCAAGACAGAGTGTTGTAGCTTTCTTTCAGGAGGCTTGAGCAGCCTCAGTTCCACCTCTCTAACTTCTTTATAGGTTAACTAAACGTTGGTGTGAGGCATTTTTCCAATATGGCATCCCCTGTGGGTTGACTTCAAATACACCTTTAGGAACCAACGGGTGCAGTCACTTAGACTTCCACAGTTTATTAGGCAACAGGATGGATTTTGATCAATGCATTTTGAGTTTCAAAGTGGTAAATGTTCAATCTTTTCATTCTGGAAAGAAATTTGCTCTTGGTAAACAACTTTTAAAGAGTGAAAATGAAACACTATAGTGTCATTTTGCAAATGCCTTTTGTCCAGAGTAGAAAAATTCCTAGGCAAATTATCTAAAAGTAAATTAAATTTGAATTTGAGTTCAACCTAGTTGGCTAGCCTGAAAGAAGCTAAACACTCAAAAACTGAGCATATTTCATTTAAAAACTTGATCCTAACATCTATGGGTTTATAATATCGAATCAGTTTGATAAGTCTTACAAATATTTGCCGTGCTAATACTTCCTGCTTTTAATACTCCTAGGGTTACATCGCCATGTCTGAGCTGAATGGGATTATGTATTGCTCCAGCTGAGTGGTTCTATGCTGGATTAAACTGATACAACCAACAAACGTGTTTATGTCCAATTTCTAGATCAAATTCCTGTTAAATTGTACTGATTCTACATGATGCCATAATGGTGCTGGGTTACATCAAGGTATCAGAGTGAGGTAGTGGCTAACTCAGGATGGTTGAGGGGCAGGGGTGACAAAAAAAAACAACAAAAAAAACAAAAAAAAAAAAACAAAAAGGAATGTACAGTATGCTTTGAGGCATCAGCCCACAGATTGTGCCCACTTGGAGGGCACATTGTCAAATTTTGCCCACTAAGAAGGCACCAAAGAGAGCATTGTGCAAAGTTTTACCCACAAAGAAGGCACCAAACATGGCACATTGTCCAATTTTGCTTGCTAAGAAGGTAACAAAGGCAGAATTTCTTCAGATTTTACCCACTTAAAAAGCCCCAAAAAGGGTAGATTGTCAAACAGAGCATTTTGTCAAATTTTGCTAATTGAAAATGCACCAAGGAGAGCATATCGTCTATTTTTGCCCACTAATAATGCACCAAAATTAACGGTTTGCTAAATTTGAACCACCTAAAATGCACCAAAGAGGGTAGATTGTCAATTTTGCCCTGCAAAATTTTGTACCTTCTCTTGAGTCACCAGTTCAGCAAGGAAAGAAAGCCCATTAACCAGAGCTACAGCCTTTGAAAGTGGCAGAAGGATGCATTACATCTTTGACAGATCAATTAACTGGCACTGTGGGCCTGATGAACACATTGTTGATCAGTTTAACCAACTTTAAGCTACAATATTCAAATGTTTGGTTTGAAACTAGACCAACATGAGAAGACACGACAATCAAGGACTTAAGCAACATGACGGACTGTGTCAAGCATCTGTTTGCAGATTTTACTGCCATTATTTTAATCCTGCTTAATTATGTGTTCAATAAAGCACCATAGAGGCATAAGTGTGAGATCTTACTGATAAAAGACAAGTCGCCTCAAAGTTGATGATTCCTATCATGGGTGATTATGAGCAGCCATATTTAGAAACCTGCTATAGAACCTAGTGGCCCTTATAAAGCTTGATTGATGGCAGGATTTGAACTAAAAGAAGAGCTCACTCAGCCCATGTGTGCATGTGTGTCAAGTCTCTACTCAACATGAAATGGCTGAATCCAATCCTGACTGAACAGCTGCCAGAATAACGTGAGAACTCTTTGGTATGAACTCGGTGGTATGTGTGTAACGTGTACCACGTTTTACATATGTGCATCCATGTTCCAGGGAGTTGGTGCATGTGAGTGTTCTGATCTGAACGGTCAATGTCAGCCATAAACACAACAGTCATGATAGTGTCAGGGGAGTCTGTTATCAAAAGAAGCTCAGACTGAGGAAATCAAACAGAGCAACAGGCCAAAGATGTGAAGGACAACACAGAGATTCATTCATCGCTCAGAGAAAAACCTGTCGGTGCTGGGATGTCCATGGGGCTGGCTGAACGGAATCAGGTTTGAAAGAGTGGTCCAAGATCAATACGACCACAGGTTTGGAAAGAGAAAGAGCAAAAACACAAGAGGCAGGGGGCTTACATGCTCTGTGTCCAGATGTGGTAAGAAGAAATCTATAGGAAATCTCAAGGTTACGGTCTAGGAAGTATGAATCAGAAACTGTAAATCAGATATGAGCAGAGAATAAATATTATGGCTCAGGTAGAGAAAAAATATTGGACTGAGTGAATGTTTTCTTTGATTCTTAGTCAGCAGGCGTGACAAAATGCCGTCTTTACGTCCCATTGCTTGGCCTGAAGTAAGTGTAATAACCACACTGCATGTCTGACAGGAGCCCTATGTCAAATTACATGCCTGCAAGTCTGAGAGTGTGTGAAAGAGAGCGAGCATGAGCATGCATCCATATGTGTGCCTCTTATTGTTTTTAATTCGGTGAAGAGATCCTGTAAAGCGTGCAGCGCTAAGAAACTGGATATGAGTGAAGACAAGAGTGATGGCTGACTTCATTGACTTGCTCCGGGCACACTTCATTACTCTGCAGCTCTCTGTGAGGGATTAAAATATAAAAGGAAGGTTTTTCTGAAGCACATGTGTGAATGTTTAATCTTTTGGTTAAGAATGTGGTTGGCACAATACATTTGTAACAAGTTTTTGGATATCAGAGTCTAAAATGTCTACTAACAGCAGCTGGAAGGTGGCAATTTCTCATTGATGGGCTTGGATGTACAGCTGGATTGGGCAACATTCATTTTTTAAATACCATTAAACCCTCCCCAAATTTTCCAGCAGTATATGGTATTGCCACATATGGTATTACATCATACAAGCTGTTTGCTTCCTCAGCTTGGGACCTCCAGCAGGCACTGGAATGATTTGAGACTAAGTGCAAAGTGGCTGGTATGAGAATAAGCACCTCGAAGTCTGAGGCCATGGTCCTCTGCCGGGAAAGAGTGGATTTCTCCCTCTAGGTGGGGAGTGAGTCTTTGCCCCAAGTGAAGGAGTTCAAGTATCTTGGGGTCTTGTTGACAGGTGAGGGCAGAAAAGACTGTAAGATTGACAGGCAGATTGGTGCAACATCAAGAGTGTTGCATGACCCCTACACTGTACAATTTATTTTTTCTCTCAGTAAAGCAATAGAAAGAGAAAACGAGGAAGACTGGACCATAGACTGTAGAAAGAACTGGACAAAGCCTGTGTGACATCAGCCATCTGCTGTGTTTTCTTTTGTCCTTTGATAAACTGTTATATACTGAAGCGGGAGATAAAATAAAGTTTCTGCCTCTGTCCCCAAGATTGCTAGGATGAGGGACCAGCATTTCATTCAGTCTATATTAAATGTTATTAATCATATTAAGGGCACAGTTGAAGTTAATTGAGAGGAGCTTGTTTTATAGGCCGGTCAAAGGAGTAATTTCAGTGAGCTGATTGGTCCTGAACATTTATGAGCCCAATGTCTGAGGTCAGAGAAGACTGTGTTGCTAAATGTTTCATTGTACTAACGTCCCGTTAATTTAGAAACAGCTCCAGCTGTGCGAATAGCACATTTTGCTCTGCAAAATTACCTTACTGGTGTGAAAGCTTGCACAGGCCTGCTACATGGTTAAAAAAAAAAAAAAAAAAAAAAAAGATTGGCATAAATTGTTTGCATGAAAAAATTGCATCTTGTGTGCAAATACCTTTAGTTTTGCACATAGTGCAAATATTAAGGCAGGGCAATTATGGCAAAAATCAAAATCACCATTAATTGAACTTTTTACCTCGATTACGATAAATGAATGATTGCTCCATCCTCATCCTCCTACTCCGTTTGTTCTGAAAATACACGTGGCTACACAGCCAGTGGTTTATTTTTAAGGGGGTGGTACATTATTAGAGAGCGAATTACAAGGGAAAAAAATGGAAATAATTGACACAGCAGGTTTATTTCATTCAAAGCCTCTAAATGTTGGTTTCAATTTCGTTTTGATTAATTGCCCAGCTCTAGCAAATATTTGTATTTTTCTTTACAGGCAGCTGTTGTCATGTCAGAACATTATTGTTCACCATCAGTGGAGCCAGTTGGTAAATGAAACTCTTGCCGAAGATTTTCTGTAGAAGAGCTAAAACATATTCTCTACCAAGAAAAGCTTCCAGTGTTATTCTTTGTGGTTTTTCTTTTAATAAAGAAATATCGTCAAGTTGTCTGCATCCACTATAATCTCCTCAACAGCCATTTACAAGTTTGCATTTACTTCAACTAAACCATCCTGTAGCTACAGCCTTTTTTGGTCTGGTCGTTATCTGAATGGGAATAAGCATTTCAGCTTGAGGCTTTACAAAACAGCCGCCTGATGACGCATGTGAAATGTGGCCAATTAATCAGCATTGCAAGGTTAGGTAAGCTGCATGCCTGACCACAAAGAGACACGTTTTTCATCCTGGTGCCTGGTAAAATTTTCATGTGATGTCAGAGTGAAATTCTGTGTGAACACAGTAATACTCAAGAAAGTTCACTCTGAGTGGGCTCGTGTGATGCCATTTTTATCATTCGAACAGTGAGCAACTAGTGCGATTGTTGTGCAGGTAATGAAACTATTTCAAGACTTCTCTGCTCACCTGTGTGTTCTTCTCAGCTCTTTCCTTTCTACATTTTCTGGAAAGCATTTGTGAAAAGGTTTAGATATACTTATCATACCGAAACATCTTGTTGGAAGGGAGTGAGGAGCCACCAGCACCACGGCCTCAGACTGTCTCTGTAATGAGGTATGTTTAACACACTGAGACAGTTTGTATGACTGAATCCTGCAGGCCAACAGCTGACCCTGCCCAAATCCCATCAGACACTATCAATATTCATAAACTGGTGTGGTCCTCCCTAGTGGAAGCTGCATTGAGTTTCTCCTTAGAGTGTACTGTATTTATGTGTGTGCTGCTCATGGCCTTCAACCTGGGAAGACATATATATCCTGTAAGTTTGCTGCTGAACACCCTCCCTTATTCTCAGTTCTCTGGAGACGAGCAGAAAAAACCTCAGTGACCCAGCGGTGTCAACCAGAGAAAAAGACAAGGTGTGTTCTAAGAGAGGAAGAGATGTGTGAGGCAGCGTAATGACATGAAGATGGTTGTCCTTTCCAAACACCGTTTCATGCAGGCTTTAAAATTAAATCAAAACAATGATTCATCTCTGTAAACTGAAACGAGTCTTTGGAGGAAATGCATGGCTAGTGACATGAGTTAAAAACAAAATCACACCATATTCATTTCTCTAGCACACCACGGGAAGGAAAATTACAGCGTAATTGAAAAAAGTCTGCAATGTAATAAAACTTCTGTCGCAGAGAATTTTTATACAAACACAGCAATGAGAAAGCATGAGTGTTTCAATGTCAACAACTGCAAACCAGATCATACAAATTGCTCCGAATCAGTCCACTTGAGACAGCGTGTCATGACTAGTTTCCCTTTCATACATCAGCGTGATGAATGCTGCTCGAGTCCTTTGCGTGCTCAAGTGTTTTCTGTGTATGGAGGAGCGCTTACAAGCTGGCCACAGGGTTCTTTGTAATGGGGCTGAACCAGATCGTGGTGAGAAATTCCCCCGGCCCATTGAGGATGGCTGAAAGGTGAGAGGTGTTGGAGGGGAGGGGGTGGAGTGCAGACTGCTTTACATGATGACATAAGGAAACAGATCTGACTGGGTCTCCTCAGTGGTGCCCACACCTTTGTGTCAAAACACTCTGTACCCTGTTTATCTACTCAATAAAAGCCACTTATGGTGCTGGAGACTGTGCGGTATGTGTAGTGGATCTCAGTGGGTACAACTGTGAGGATTTAACAGGATCTGTCACAATACAGGGCTGCCAGACTGAAAAATATTATGTAGAAGCTTCTAGATACCAGATATTTCTTCAGGTAAACTTTCAAATATTTGTCTTTGACAGTTTTAATTGTGATAGCCAGGGGTGGGGGAATTATATTTTCAGGCTGTTGGTCCATCCATTCAAGCTATTTTTGTGAACAAAATCTCTCAAGGATAAGTTTCACATCCATCACGGAAAGGCCAGGCTGATGTGAGCCTTCAGGCTCTGCTTTGTGTACTTAAAATCAGGTCCAGATAAACCTCAGGAAACTTGATTTGTGGCCAGATATCAATATTCACAGACTAGGAAACAGTGTGGATATTCCAAATATCCAAAACACAGATATTAGTCCATTTTCACCTGCTACTCACAGAGAAGACTTCTGTGTGTTTTGCAGCCCGGAGCTGAGCAGTCTATCGCACACTGAAGTGACATCAGTGCAATCCCCTACTGTTGTGTGTGTAGCTTCACTTTTTGGGACGGATAGGTAAGATTGGTACCCCTACGGAAGGGTGCCAAAAAGTGGGATGGTATGAGTCTTTTTATAGGGTCCTTTTCAAACTTTTGGAAAAATTGGGTGCAGGGCCACACAAAACTGAACCGGACCGATCGGTGGAAATGACCTATATATGTCAGCCCTTAGTCATTAACTTGTCATACATAATCTCTGCCTCACTTTTGGTACAAATAAGATGAACAACATGAATCTAACTTGTGAGGATATGTTATGCTAGACAACAACACTATGCTGCACATGACACTTAGAGTCTCTGCTGTTTAACTTTAAGGTCAAAGTCTGGCACAGAGTCTGGGGAGTCACTTTTCCCATTCCAAAGTATCAATGCAGGCATCGTCTGGGCACCAGCACTGATTTAAAGTAGGGCTGAAATGATTCCTTGAATTATTCGGGTGATTCGATTCAAAAACATTCCTCAAGACTAATGATCTGCCTCAAGTTTTTCCTTAAATCAGTCCTGTATCCATCCATGCTGTAAGCCTGGACATCACGCCGTGTGTTGTAAAATATATTTTCTTTAGAGAATCTGTTAAGACCAATTTTTAATAAAGAAGTAGTTCATTTAAGGGCTTCTTTCTCATTTGTCTAGTACTTCTCTTAAAAAAGCAAAAGTGATTGGTAAAAAATTGCAATATTTCTTATTAGAGCACTAGATTAAGATAAAAAGAATCGATAGAGTACTTGATTACTGCAGCCCTAATTTAAAGTATCAGTTTAGTATGTGTTGTTTTCTTTACTGCTTATTTATGAAAATACTTTGTAGTCGATGTGTTGATTACTTCACTTTCAACAGAGCAATGCAGAATAACTGTCCGTTATTGCTATTTCAGATCCATTCATATTGGTTAAAGATGTCCAAACGTCATCATGGTCATTCATATCGACTACATCACTTTGTCCTGTTGTGTTATTTCTATCAACTTGCCCTTATCGACCTCATCAGTTCTGGAAACTCATCCTCCCACACCTCAAAGATAAAGTAACATCCACAAGAATGCAGCAGTGTATACATCCTCCGCTTGCCAATCCACTGGAGCCACGACCGCACATAAACACAGTCAGACCAACCAGAGCAGCGCTGGGAGCCGACCCGTTTACAGTACACGCCACCCGTCGTTTGGCAGATTCTGCATGTTTGCTCTGAGTTCTGAACAGCGACTAAACAAACACTGCCTGGCTTCTGCCACGTATTAATGTTTCCTTGAGTTTGTCACTCCTAATAACCCTCAGATCTGACCACGAATGTGGGCGGGCTGTGGAGGTATTTTGAGGTTGATTGCTGATGATGTGGTGTGGGAGGGTGGCATCGGGAAAAAAGGCGCACCTACAGTATCTCTTCTTAGCTTTTTAAACTGTGAGGTCAGAGGAGTTTCCGCTTGTCAATGCAGACTTCTCCAGCGGTTTAGCTGGAGCATTATTAGCATGGATAAGTGGTCTTCCATCGTCACTGGAGATGGGTAGCTAAAGGAAAACTTAGAGAGTTGCATTTCATGTGTCAAAAGGTTAAAAGTTTGTGAATCAAATTCGAGAGTATCCCATGCACATCTGACCTGCATCATGCGCAATTACCCCCTGATTCATAATCAGCAGAGCTCTATCCACTGGGGTAAAAATAGAAACGGTTATTTTAAAGAGTAGAGGGCTTTTGGATGGTCTCAGGGGGAGATAATCAGGGAGCTCATTAGCTTCTATGACAGCTTGTTACAGACAGGCTAACCAGGTGTTCCTGCCTCCACCATCCCTCTGGTCAAACTGTGGACGGGATACTTCAGCAGAGACCGTGAGGCTAACACAGCCATCAGTCTCCATATGCAGGCCTCATATGTTGAGCTCTGGAGCTATGGGATATAAACTGTCATGGACTATATTTCACAGCTTTGCCTCTCCTGTTCAAGACAGCTTAGTCATGAACGGCGAACATGCCGAGGAATAAAATAATGAGCTGTAAAAATAAACAAGATTCTGAGAGCTTCATGATAGAAAAATATCCTGAAACAAATTAGGAACATTAGCTTAGACTCATTTCTAACAGTGCCATGGATCAGTTACATGAACTCCCATCATCATTTTTACTAATCATGCCAAGAAACGCTACAAAGTCTTCATGCTTTGCTGTTCATTATTAGGCCAAAGCTAACAGTGTTTGAGTGACTGAAAGGCAAACCGAAATGTCTGTCAAAGTCTGAGGCTGAAAAATGAGGTTGGATGTGGAAGTCATAAAAACTGCAGTTCCTGTAGTGGTCGCAAGAAATTGGTTTCTAAATCCAGGTCATCCCCATATACGGTGCTTAATTTATTAGACCACCACCCAAAGTAAGGTTTATGCCACAGCTGTCCTAAATTAACAGCATTGGTAAAAATTAGTAAAACCAAAATCATTTTTTATGTTTCTGCAATGGTTAATACACCAATATGTAGAAGCTCTTTAACCCAAATGATATTTTTAATGCTAAAATATAATTATGATGAAAAAGTGAAGTCCATGGCTCTCAGGCTTGATGCAGTTATTGCAAGCAAAGGATTTGCTGCTAAATATTAAGTCTTATTCACTTTAATCTATTTTAAGTCTATACTTTTGCTCACAAACAAATTTGGTGTTCTGTTACAAATAAAGCTATTTTCTAAGTTTTGTATCAGATCCAGATGTAAATAACTGGAAATAAAAGCTGAAATGTTGGTCTCTTGTCTCATTTTCTCCTTTGATGTCAAACCCAAATGTTTTCGGTCTACAGCAATAGGATGGTTATCATTCTGTGTTTTTATGGACTTCTTATGCTCTGATAGTCTATCTTGTAGTCAGATTCATTTCTTAAAACATAAATTACAATGCATTGAGAAATGCATGCAAATTTGTTAAACACAAATATTATTGTACAGTTAGTGAAGTGTCTTATTTCATAACTTTTAAATCCTGATACTATACTTTAGCACACATTGAGGACGTTTAAGTTTTTTTTCATGATCTACTTAAAGAATTTGCTTTTGTTTCTGTTATATCTCTGTAGATTTGCAACCCTGTTTCTCAAAAAGATGGGAGGCGTAAATGAAAAGGATTTCAGCTAAAAACTGTCCCTTTTCGTTGCGTTTTGGCTGTTCTTTGACACAACAATTGCACTTCGAGCACATGAGAATGCAAACTTCTGTAAAAGGGTTCCAGGGCAAACACTTTAAAAAAGAGCAATGCTGTCAGCACTGGCTCTATTCTTCAACACCAGAGGGCACCGCTTGGTTTTTCCCATCTGTGACTGCAGCTGTTGGTATTGATGAGAGGACTGAGTACTTCAAGTGGCTCGGTTCTTTCTGCTAACCACACTGCTTGCTCTCAAACTAGAGATATGTGCAAGCCAGTGACAGGTCTGCAGAGTTCACCAAGCTCTTGAAGCTATTTTAGTCGAAAACCTAAACAACTTTGGTCAGCTAAGCCACATATAGGACCTTATTCTGGTGGAAAAGATGCTAACTGCATTATTAGCCAGCTAGGGAATTAGCCTTGGGCATAAACAGAACTTCTTTGGTAATTCAGCGGTCAGGCTTTGGAAAACCAATGAAAACAAAGCAATCAAAAAAGCGCCTAACTC
Source organism: Cheilinus undulatus (assembly GCF_018320785.1). Lineage (NCBI taxonomy): Eukaryota > Metazoa > Chordata > Actinopteri > Labriformes > Labridae > Cheilinus > Cheilinus undulatus. Next base: position 9,432,858 of record NC_054876.1, read on the forward strand.
AGGGCCTCAAAACCTGAGTCCACAAAACAATGGGTTTCATAACAATGGCTGCATCCACCTCTTATATACAGTCTATGATTGAACGGCACAGACTGGTTTAAACCCACCTTTAATTTCAAAGTTAGACAAAAACTTTCTCATTTACTCCAAAAACCTGAAGCAAAACAGGACTCAGTCCAATGAAACTGTGAAATCTGAGTTAGAATTTAATGTGCTATGCTTTAGCTGAGGTGCATTCACGTCTATTTGTAATAATATGGGTGGTACTGTATATGGACCATTTCTCAGTGGGGTTAATACAGTTAATTTCAAGTGAGACATGCAATAAAATGGTCAATAAGCCATTACGTCTTGGCTTGTGAGAGCAGCATTGATAGAGTCCTTTGAGGCTGTTTGGCTGGTGTTTGAAAACCACACACACCCCACACAAAGTTCATGCGTTCAACTCTGCTCAGAAATTGCCTTCAGATGATTTCTTCACACTAAACCCGTGAGCGCCAACTTTTCTCACGGCAGCAGGTGAAATTTTACTCTTCTCATTACGCTGGTCATTAGATTTGTTTATGTAGGCTCTTTGTTTCTTGTAATCCCCTCATTATGCCTTGTTTTTTTGTACAACCAGCACACGGTGGCACGTCAGTTGGAAGACTTTTAGCGTTTGTTTACAGATCTGTAAACCACATGAACAGTTGAGATCTTGTGTTAGACATCTTTCGCTGTTTTCCAGTGAATCTACTGTTGCTAACTTCAGATTCTGTGGAAATAAACAGCTCATCCTCCTCATGGGCTGGATTTGGTGCAAATTCTCTATTTACATATGCAGAGATTTCAGTCTGATCTTTTGTTTTGACACTTCCACAAACAGTTGGACTCATCCAGATTAATGGCAGCACTTGTGTTATTCATGTGGCCAGGCTGCAAAGCCAGCCTTGTACCTTTTTGTGTAATACAGTTTATTTTTAACCAAAACCCTAGAACAAGCAGATCTATCTGTGATCAGTTTTCTAATCCAGGGGTTCTCAACCTTTTCAGCCTGCAACCCCCAAAGCAAAGTCGCCAGAGACCGGGGACCCCCACTGGACCCGAAGGTAGTTGAACACACAGCCAAGCACAATCAAGAATAGTCATGTTCAGACAGGAGAGCTTTCTGGGGCCCAGCCGAACTGGGAGCCCATGAGGTCAGCAATTCATGGTGCATTGGAAAGTTAGGCTGTGGTATCCATATTTTATATTTAACATTAATAATAACCACTCTTATCAAGGAAAAAAAGTATTCATTTCTGTAGTAAATTACAGTCTAAAAAAAACGTAAAAACAGATTTAAAAGGGGATAAAATTGCTAAAAATAGGTTTATAATGTCAAAAATGGTGGAAAAGGTGGTGAAATTTGAATTTAAAAGTCACAGAAATGAATTAGAAGTGGCAAAATTAGATAAAAGTGGCAAAAAATGGAAAAAAGGGTGGCAAAAATGGCAAAAACAGGCATGCATAGCGGTGAAGTGATTAAAAAGTGGCTGAAAGAGATTTAGAGTGGCAAAAATGGGGGGAAATTTGGTGGCATTTGGTGGCTGTTTCAGCAAATACCTTTTAGAATTTAAAGGCATCACAATAAAAGCTCAAAACCACGCACTGGGGGTCACAGATTCTAAAGCTGTTATTATTAGGGGTCTTGACTGGATCAGGCTGAGAGCCACTGCTCTAAATTTGTTGCCTTGCTGTTGACCCAGGGAGTGACAGACAAGCTAGGTAGCATGCTTCAGAGTGTTCAGGGATAAATACAGCATTTGACTTTATTTTCAGTTTTTACCAGCATTGTATTCAATACATCTTGCCCTCCTTTTCTGTGACTTTATTTGATTTATACACAGGATGCCGCCTCTAGGAAGGCCTTTCTAGCTCACTGGTGGATTTGAAATGGTTGATTATGTTTGCTACAGTGCCATGCCATGATTCCACCCATGTGGCTTATCGTGGGTACATCATGGAACTGGCTCTGCAACCTTCACTCATCCACTAAATAAATTACAGCGAGAGGCTCACCAGGATAGACGCAAAATGGCCGAGACAAAATGGCTGCAGATGGAAATTGTGAAGCGAAAGAATGATTGTGAAGATATTCAGCAGGACAGTGTGGTGGTGCCGTGTTATTTTTATCTGATGTGTATTAATAGCTATTCTTGGCTGTTTAGATTTTACATTTGCTGCTCCATTTTGGAGGTTAACTGGTGAAACCTCACGCTGAAATGGAGGTTTGAAATCTATCGTGGCACAGCTCTGAAAATGAAATCAAGCTTGATTAATCACTGCGGCCTTTCACGTGTCTCAGTAAATATACAAAGAAGGGCTGAAAAGTTGTTTGAGTTTGGCTAAAGTCTCATAACTCATTCACGACACAAATTCACTTCTCCTAAACTTTTCTGGCTTTGAATATTTGCCACACTGATCATCATCCGGGAATCAGGATTCATAAACACTCAGGGCGTTTGGCGACCACAGGAGATATCTTCCCATCTACTAATCCAGTCTAACATCCCTGCTGCTGAGCTTGCAACACTGATTTAGTCTCAGTCTATGATAAATTTTGAGTTCAGACCACAAGTCCTTTCATTTTTTAACATTTACACATATTTTCACACAGGATTGAGACTCATTCATGGGAAGACGAAAACGGTGATGCATCATCGTAATGGATCAAGCAGTGGTGTAATGGTTGAAAAACGTTTCTTTGATCACACGGCTGGGCTCCTAATGATCCATGTCATAAATACAAAAAGAAAAGATCGATCAACAAAGTATCACTTTATTATTTCTAGTATATGTGGAGTTTATTTTTATAAAGATAGGTTCCGGGAGAGAAAGCCACCAAATCGAGCTGCTTTACAGGAACTCTGACTCTCGGGGATCAGAAGATAAACTCATTTCCAAGTAAACCGTCACACTTACAAAAACAGAAAAGAAACTTAAGGAGGCTACTGAGAAACAAAAGTCAGCTGTATCACAAGATGATTTTAGATTTCATGGTTATTCTGGCTGTTGTGGTACAGGAATTTTAACTTAATATGATGCTGGTAAAGATACAAAAAATGTCAATCCTTGTTTCAACAGAAAAACAAGATTAAGGCACCAAATAATGGAAATTTATTTAATGATCAAAAGTTTCAGTACCAAAACTATGCCATTTGCCATGTGTTTATTCCTCTCCTATTTGCTTATTTGATGACGTGGATATAGTTTTTATAACACTTTAGTGCTTTTACAACTGTGCATTTACATAACATATTAGGAGTGATAGGCAATGTTTCTTTTCTGTTTCGTAAATTGTTCTGGACTGGTTTTCATGTGGGAAATACACAGTGTATTTATGCTGTTGAAACGTCCCAGGATTGTCTTAAACACATAGGGAGCTTCTGCTATGTCACCTTTGATGACGTCACATGACTCAGGTAGATGGCGGCCGCTTAGAGGAAGAGAATATGCCAACTCACCTCCATGGGCTTGAGTGAAACTAGTCATAATTTTTTAGTTAAAACTCAGCCAATCAAAACAAAGTTTTAACTAGAACTTGTCAGACTGTTGTGTTGGATGTAAACAGTCTGACTTTGGTAATTTATCTTACAGAATTAATCTCATTACTGAAAGACTAAAAAAGTAGAAATAAGCAGAGGGGATTCTCGTTTATTTAATTTAGATTTTCTTAAAACCTTACCATCCTTAGACTATCTTTTACAAAACAGAAATATCAAGAGATTCTTTCAAAAGTAATACCCCCCACGCCTATGATAATGTTTCAAAAAGTAGCATGGCATCATTCTTGCCGTTTTTTTCCAATAAAGACTCTCTAGACCAGTGGTTCTCACATGGTGTGGCAAGGCACACTGGTGTGCCGTAGGAGTTTATACAACCATACATAATTACTACAACTATACAATAACACAAAACAGAGCAGAACAGGCATAAATGACAACAGAATGACACTGATGAAGTCAGAGGTAGAATAATGGAGGAGCTGGGGTGGAGGAGGATTGTAAAAAGTAGCTTGCAGAAGGAGTAGCAAAGCTTAGACAGACTTTAGATATGGCAGCATGGGTATGATTTACCAAAAGCATGCCTAGAGCTTTAACTTGCCATCAGCTGTCGGGGACTTTCGTTAGATCAGCTGATCTTAATTATATGGCAGTGCTTGATCCCATGGCCTGCCTGAACTAACACTATATGCTCGGTTTACTGTAACATGTAAGAGGATATTTTGTAAAGATATGGATGTGGTGTGCCTTGGGCAAAAACAGATTGAAAAACAACTGCTCTAGACCCCTCTCTAACTTAGCTCCCCCAGAATTTTTGTTTGCATGACGCCCCTGTTACTCTGTATGTTTGCATTATTGCTATCAGCTGATAAAAAATTACAAATTAAAGAGGCATTATCTTAAAGACATTTGTAATGTTTTTTAATTGACAAACATGCAGCTTCTCAGAGCCAGCAATGTGGCACAGATGATGATTTAAGCTAATCTTTAGAATAAACAGGATGTTTTCTGAATCTGGGATCAATTTGAATTGAAACTGGATTTTGAATTGCATTGTGACCCCTAGAATTAAAATGAAGTGAAATCAAACTTTGAAATGTTGAAAGATTCACATTCCTAACCTGAAAGGTTTAGGCGTGAGAGTAAAGCAATAAGAGTAGAGGTGAAATGGAATGTCTCATGAAGGCATTTTTAGTACTTGAATTTCAATCTAATAGGGAAATTGCAAATCCTGAAATTCAAGAACAGGACAGGTCAAGTAAACTGCCAATTTTTCAAGATCAAAACTTGGAAAAGCATATCATTCCAGAGTCGTCATGAGTCATGAAAGTCCTAAAGCTTTTCACTTTCATAAACACAACCTCACCTCTGGTCGATAAGATAGTAGGCAGTGGAGCATTGTTTGAGATTGTGGTGTTACTGAGTTTAGCAGCCATCTTATCACTGTAAGAAGTTAAAGAAGCAGCATAAAGCCATCGCTCACATGTGCATGGGAACAGCCTGACCAGTTCAAACCATACGTTTAAGCACTTCCTGAGCAGGATGAAATGTAATATTCTCTCTTCTTCCTGTCTCCGTTGCCATTTCAAACAGGCGTGTAATAAAATGTTTTTTGATATTGAATGCTCGGAGTTCTTCCACTTCATTTAACATCCTTTCGCCGTGCACTCGCTCCCCTCCATGCCGAGGTAATGTAACACAGGTGCTGTGTTCTCTGTTGCCTCTGTCCCATTCAAATGCAGCCCATAATTCAAACCAGACTCTTCTGTTGCGTTACTTGTTGTTACACTTTGCCAGGTATCGTATTGCCGCCAAATTCAGTCAACAGATTTACATAATTACGGGAAAGGCTTGTGTGAGATGAAGAGGAAATTCAGTTAGTGAGACCACCGGTGACAAGAGAGCAATGTTACACTCCTCTGACCCCAATCACAGCAGGGAGGGTCGGAGGTGGATGCCGCCACGCCTCCAGACCTAATGAGACCCTTCATGTGGTGGGTATTTAGTCTGTGTAGGAGCCGGTCACTTATTAAGACCAGTGAGTGCTGTGTGCTGCAGTGACATCTATTGGAAAAACCTCCATCAATGAGGGTGTCTCTGGTCTGTGGGGTTAATGACCCTCGCCTCTTTAGCACCGAAGCCAAGTTAGAGCAGTCACGTAACCTGACCCTCAAACACGCCGAAAGTCACAACACTGAGGTCACCTTCCTGTTAGCAGTATTGGCATGCAGGACCATCATCAATCCTCCATGGCAGCTTTCACAAGGACTCCTGGAGCCTGAGTGAGGATCATCTGAGAATATGGTAATTTACTTCCTTGTAGATACAAGTTCAAAGCAGTCAGAGCCACAAACGTTCAATGGCGATTAGTGATGGGGAGAAAATGTGTGACTGGTGGTAGGAGAAGTACAAGACAGAAAACAAGGATAAATCTAGAGCTACATTTAACCAAGGGTAATAGGTTGGGCCACCAGCATCTCCTTGTGAGAAATCTTTAAATTTCAAAAATATTTCAACCACTCATATCTATTCAACGAAATATGTTTCAGTAAGACCATAGATGGAAGAAAAATGACTGAACAAAGAGACCAGACAGAACAAACATGTTTGAAAAGCACATCATTACAGAAGGGTATGCACATATGTTATTATTCCATGTTTCAAGAAAGTCTAGAAATTGTGTTAATTCTTGAGGAATTACCCTAGTATGCTGGGAAAACCAGTTTGGTTGACTTGAGAAAAGGAAACAAATGTGTTGAACCTTGAGGGGGGAAAAAATAAATTCCATAATAGCCCCTTTATTCGGTCCTAATCCTCTGATCTAGAGCCTGAATAACTGTTAAATTAACATCAAGTTCATGATTCTTAATTCCAATTATGCATTCATTTCAGGAAAAATTTGATCATTTCTTGTAAGCATATGTTTCCTGCCCTTCACCTGTTGCCTCGGCTGGACTGAGGAAAATCTGCCCTGGCATTTTTGGCCCACTGTGGCCCCTTACATTTAGCTGAAGATGACGCAGTAGCACTCTAAACACACCCACTGCTCCACAGTATCATCATGGCAACCTTGCATCTCCATTCTCTATGGGTTTAGTTTTTTTTTTTATGTCAAAAATCAGTGCTACTGGTCATCCTCTTTATTTGTAGGTTTTACAAATCTTAAACCCATGAGAAGAATCAAACAAATTTAAGCACATTTCAGCACAATTGGTAGAAGATGAATAATCAAATGTTGTTCACTATATAGAAAGGCATAATGTGCACTTTGATACTTTAAAAGATAGATCATTGTAGCGATCAAAGTAGCGATTTTGGGGTGAGAGGTTTGCACCCCACAGCGATAAAATGTATGTTTAAACAGAAGTACACAACAAGTGAATCTTACAAAAGATAATGAATATTCATCCTTATCTAAGAATTTAGTTTATGAAAAGGCGCTTTACATCTCAGTTAAGTACAACAGCTTATGTAAGTAACCAAGTTCAGGTTAATGACTCAGGTAAGACATTTTCATAGCTGTTTTTATTGTGCCTTTATTTGGTTTCTGTATTTTTGTATTGTGCATTTTAAACATTAATTATCATGTCATATGTCCTTTATATCTGGTGATTAACAGGCAGCCATTCAAGGGTGTACCCCATCTCCTGCCCAATAACAAAAAGGATCAGCCCCAGCCCCCCATGAACCTAAATGGGATACGTGGTGCTGGTAATAGATAGATGGAAAAAGCATGATTCTTATTAAATTTAATAAATTGTGCTGCCCTAGTTTAGTCAGAGAAAATTCATGGCCAAATCTTTTGATAACCAAGCAGGAAAAGGTTATTCATAAAGGACCATTCATACACAAAACAAATCGCAGTGCTTTACAAGGAAAAAAAATAGATTTATCAAATTAATAGCATTAAAATACATCTGACATTAAGCAGAAGAGAAAAAACAAAAAACAAAACAAAACAAACAAACAAACAAACAAACAAAAAAAAAAAAACGCTTGAACACTGCAGGGTTTTAACATCCAAACTATTTAAGGTATCAAAGAAATTTTCAAGCAGACTATCTGTTACAGAGCTGTGATGTTTGAAGTTATTAAATATTCAAATTGAGTCTTCAAAGACACTTTAAGATATAAGGATAAAGAAAATCAGCAGAGATTGGTAGATTGATTTTGCTTTATATTGCACAACTTTCCCATACATTCTGCTGATTAATGTCTGTCTTAATCACAACATTTAAAAGTTAAGCAGTAAAACATATAAAACAACTTAGTTGCTTTCAAAATATGAAATCTGATAGTTTACAGAAATTTACATTCAAGGAGGGAAACATTCAAAACAGACAATACATTTTCCTCCAGTTCACTTTTAAATTAAAGCAGCCAAAAAAAGTCATTTAAAGTGGATTTTAATTTTAGCCACAGTCTGATCACACTAGTTTTATTATTTATAATAAAAGTGTTGTGGTATTTTACAGAGGAAATCTTTTTTTATAAGTGTGTCGTGTTTCCACAAGGTCTCCAGGAAAATAGAAGGCCAGTGAAGAGGATGAATATACGGTTTGTGGGCAGGTGTCTATCCTGGCTTCTCTCTGCCCACAGTTTCTCTCCTTTCCACTGCTTCTGAATGGACATATTATTTTCTTTCTGCTTCCTCTTGATTTTGTGGAAGGCTTTACGACTCAGGTTTTCTATTAATATTACCACAGGATCGGAGGTCACGGGAGAGCGGGGGCTGGCAAACTCGGCTCATTCCTCCTCAGCTGTCTGACTTAAAAATGTATTAGTTTCAGAGCTATGCTTGCTGAGAGGTACTTACCCCTGTGTCTATTTTAACAAGTCAAGAGTGTGAGTGAAGAATGAATAATAACGGGTATGGGATTCAGTTTGGTTGTGTCTCTCTTTCTCTCACTTCATAAAAACAGCAAACATTTACATCTGGCACCAAACATTGTAATCCTCTTTCAGCTCGCTTCATTGCCACAGTTTGTCAAGTGTGAGTGCAACCTTGATGACAATAAAATGACTACGTCTGGAATACAGTAGTGCTCCCCGGCCAGCTACATGCCCTATCAAAACATCGGCCAGAGAGCCGCAGATTAAAGCTCAGACTTCCAATATTTCACAGAGTTCAAAGGGATTTCCATCCAGATCCCGCTGCTATTCTACCAGGATCAAATATGCTGCATCAAACTTCTCCGTGGAGGAATTTGGGTTAGTAGGGATAAAAGTATAAATTATACGTGAGAGGACTTTGGTATGTACACATAGTGGAGGATTTAGCCACGTCCATCACATGCGATATACGTGTGTTTATTGACTGTACGTTTATGCACACAGCGCATACTATAGATTCTTGTTTTTATGTGTATCTGTGAGTAAGCCGCACTGAGCCATCAGGATTAGCTTGTGAACATATTAAGTATTAGCAGGCATCCTAGTTCTAAGCTGACAGATCAACTCTGCCTGAGCTCTCACCAAAGAGATCTGAGACCGTGGTCAGCTTTCCAAGAGCCACTGGCCAAGAAAAGGCCGCTTCAAAAGGAACTATTTCATGAGAATATTGGACTGAGTTTGAGCACATAAGGTATTAAAAGTCAGCAAAATTTTACATTTACTGACAGCAGTGAAAACCAGATATTCTTTTTAATCTTGAAGCTAAATCTTGAAGTAAAATGTAATTTAGTTATCAGAAGACATTCAAAATCCACATTTCTCCACTGTGAGTAAATCTGTCGAAATGCATCTGTAGCTGTTCTGCCTCTCAGATGTAGAAAGAAGGGACCCCAGGTTTGGCAGAGTGCACAGAACACACTACCAAGGTGTGGTACCAGATTCAGGCAAGAGAATAAATCTTGGACTAAAAGTAAAGACTGGGGTATAACGATCTACTAATGTAGACTGATACATTGATTAGTTGATAAGATAATCAATCAAATCAACAGACAGTCAAAACGGGACTAGTGAAGTTTTTTTCCAATCCTTTTCTTTAAGCAAGTTATTTTCAAAGAACAAAAAAAAATGCTACTTTAGAGTCTCTTTCTGCTTTACTTATTGTTTAATTTTAAATTCAACATCACTCATTTTTGTTTTAATTTGAGAAACTTTATTTTTGTTAAACAAACTTTAATTCACCATTTTTCATCTGGTTTTTTTTTTATGTTGTCTCTATTTTCTCCAAAATGGGCAGGGATGAATCATGTTAAAAAAGAAATTTCAAAACCCGAAAAAGAAGACAAAACTTTATAATGGTTATAAAAAGATCCAGAAAAGGCACACACTGATCTGATCAGAATACAGGAAACGAAAAGAACATAGATGTTTGGCACGTCCATTTTTGCTGTTTCAAAGTCAACATGCTCAACCACAAATGTCTATAGTTATCTTCCTAATTGAAAAACTATCTGCTACCCTTAATTTTAAAAAGCCTACATAGAAAATTGTAGAAAAACTGAAAAAATATCTTCAAGTGGTAACAAGCAAGTAAACTTAGTTTATTCAACCCCAGTTAACAAGTTGCAGAAGGTAGTCTGAAGTGCAATTTGCATATTTGAGTCAAATTAATGACTTATTTCTATTAAAATGCAAAAATCAATTAACCTGCCAAAACTGCTTTAACTGTGCTGAAGTGTTGTTGGTGGTGATGGTGTTGTTGTTGGTGTTGTTGTTGGTGGTGATGGTGTTGTTGTTGGTGGTGGTCTTGGTGGTGCTGTTGTTGGTGGTGATGGTGTTGTTGTTGGTGGTGGTCTTGGTGTTGTTGGTGTTGTTGTTGTGGTTGGTAGTGTTGTTGTTGTGGTGTTGTTGGTGTTGTTGGTGTTGTTACTGGTGTTGTTGTTGGTGATGGTGTTGGTGGTGCTGTTGTTGGTGTAGTTGGTGGTGCTGTTGTTGGTGTAGTTGTTGGTGTTTGTGGTGCTGTTGTTGTTGGTGGTGGTCTTGGTGGTGCTGTTGTTGGTGGTGATGGTGTTGTTGGTGGTGGTGGTCTTGGTGTTGTTGTTGTGGTTGGTGGTGCTGTTGTTGGTGTAGTTGTTGGTGTTTGTGGTGCTGTTGTTGTTGGTGGTGGTGTTGTCGGTGTTGCTGCTGTTGTTATCGGTGGTGATGTTGGTGTTGTTGGTGTTGATGGCAGTGGTGGTGTTGTTGTTGGCTGGTGTTGTTTTTTGTTTTGGTGAACTCTGCTTTGGCAACAAAGAACTTAACTATTCATGCCATTAAAGTATTTTTCAAACTTAACTTTATGATCTGATCTTGATCACAGGCTTCTAAATCAAATCAATTCAAAACCATGGCAAATTTTGTAATATCAGTGGATATATTATTGTCCCAGGAACTCCATCCATCCATCCATCCATTTTCTATATGTCTTATCCTGTTGGTGGTTGCGGGGTGGCTGGAGCGTATCCCAGCTGTCAGCTGGTGAGAGGTGGGGTACACCCTGGACTGTTCACCAGTCAATCACAGGACATATAGAGACAGACAACTAGACACACTCACACTCACACCTACAGCCAGTTTAGAATGATCAGTTTACATAATGAGCATGTCTTTCGTGATGGGAGGATGCCGGAGTACCTGAAGAGAACTCACGAATGCACTGGGAGAACATGCAAAGAAAGAACACGCACAGAAAGGCCCTGAACGGGAAGCAAACCAGGGACCTTCTTGTTGTGAGGCAGCAGCGCTAACCCCTGTCTCGCCAGCCCTGTCCCAGGAACTGATTGGCATAGTGTGTCCTATCATAATGAAATTAGTGATTTTCAATCATACTTATGAAGACACTGACTTTCTCTTTGCTCACTTATTTCCTATTTGTTAAATATGACTCTCAGAGGAATTTTTAGCCACATTTAATAAATTATTTCCAGGTCTAACTTAGATTTATTCACAAGCATTGAAGTATGAATGATGTGAATGGCAGCATCTCAGTATGCACAGGCGTCTTGGAAGCGGATCATTCTGGCAGCTGATGCTGCTGATGATGGAGCATAGAAAGTGAAACAAGTTTGTAAGGAGGTTGAATAATCTGCTCTGGCAGAGTGACTCGGCTTTAGTAGAAAAGCAGAATAAGAGAAAATAAACTCCTGTCTCCAGTCGAGCGCTGTGGGTCAAAAACTTGACAGTAAACATATTACTCAGTTATATGACGTGCATAAACTCAGGAGAAAAAAATGTTCAAATGTAAATGATTTCTTGAAAAGGGAATAAAAAATTCAAATTAGTTTAATAGTAAAATAAACAGATGACAAGAAAAACTCTTGGCTTTCTCGTTCATTGGCTCCAAAACTCAAATCAAACCCTGCAGAGGTTTGGGAGGAACGTACGCTGTGTCCGGTTTACTTTGGAGAGCCTGAGACATTCTCTGGTCATCTGGGTTTGTTCAAATGTGACCCTGCACAGTGTAAAGGATGTTTTTCTCAACTTCCAATTGGCTGCAGTGGTTAAAATTAAAATGGTCATCGTCCAATACAGGAGAGACTTCCTCATATTGACTGTCTGATTGGACTCAGGGAGCTAAACTTGGCATTCATAGCAGACTGGAGTGAATACATAATTTAATTTAGCCTAAAAAGCACTGCTAAACTCATGCCTGGAAACTTCGCGAGCCTTTTCTAAATTATTAATTCCTAAATCAGGAAAAGACGTGTAATATGTGATTAGACTGGAGCACAAGAGCTCATTATACAGTCAGACTGAGTGCTGTTGTGGGGTCAAACTCAGAGTTTGAGTTTAATTTAACCACAGCAGCTCATAGCATTTGATTTGACTGCCTTTAATATAAGATTCATTTGCTGCATTTCCTTTCAGATTGCCAGCCTCTTTCTGCTACAGCCAAACAAATACAAAGTCATAAACTTCAATCTAATAAACATAATGCATTATATTCTCGTATGTTCAACTTTGGACTGAATCCCGGTAAAGTCAAATGACAGCACATTGTGACTTATACAATAATAAATGTACTTATATTAAAAAAAGCTGCATGGGTTCTCAAAAATGTAACCTAATTCTAATGGAAACAAATCGGATTAGGGTTTACACAAAGCAGCATGAGGCGGGATGATGAACAAGAAACAAATAGCTATTGTGCAGTCAGTTTTTTTTTCCAAACACACTTTTGGTGGCCAACTATGTGGATTGTTCCATTAATTCAGCATGAGTGAAGGAGTGTGAGGTTGAGTGTGTGGTTTCTGACTCTCTAATGAGCTGGAAGACAGCCACAGACGAATTGAATTGAAGGTTAAAGTGAAATACGGGTCAGTCCAGCTTCGTTATACGGCCAATTCAAATAAAACCACCAATTACAGTCAGAGAAAAATCAACCGTTTCTATCATCTGTCATCTTGTTAGTTACTTATAAAAGTAAGACTGTTAAAATCTAGGAGTAATCATTACTGGAGTTTGATGGATAAAACAGAAACTCAAGTAAAAAAAGGACAAGTGACCAATCCAAAAACCCAAAGAACTGTTCACACAGTGGCTCTAATCTGTGGGATTAAGCAGGGTACAAGATACCAACACAAGGTAATCTGGCCAGGTTTGGCTTTATTCCTTCTCTCTGACAAAGCTGAGAAGAGCTGCCTTTAAAGATTATCTTCAATACCCTGTGGTGTGAGGTGTGTTAAGAGCAGGGCTGGCTGTGACGGGGTACGAAGTAACGTGTTGCTATAATCACATTACAAGTGTCTGTAACGCACTAGTGTTAGCAGACCAGCTGTGATTGGTTGATAACGTCAATGTATGTGTGTTGGATCAGTAGCATTGGTGCTTGCATTCTAGCTAACAGTTACCTCATTTCAGGGCTGAAAAGTGTATTTTGGGCTTCTGATGTCAGAATTATTTGTTTGTGCTACTTCTGAACCAATTTTGCCACTTTATCCATCCATTATTGGCACTTATTTCTTGCCAGTTTTAACCAAATTTTGCTGCTTTATGCCCATTTCTGTCAGTCCTCTTTGTGACTTTTCCCCATTTTTGTGTACTTTGTTAGCCACTAATTTTCGCAACATTACCTACCCCATTTTTGCCAATTTGTTGAAAATTCCTTCAACATATTTTACTTCTTGTCTATTTAAAGTGCCCTTTGCCATTTTTGCCACATTTCAGGCATTTTTGCCTCTTTTGTACTACTTTTTGCCCATTTTTACCACATTTGTCCAGTTTGCAAATTGTTGCTTATTTTTTTCACCACCTTTTGCCATTTTTTTCCAATTTGATTCACACTGTTACCCTTTATTGCCCATTTTGCCACTTTTTACCTACTTTTGCTGCTTCTCACGCATTTCTGCCATTTCTGTTTCCCTTTTATCGCCTAGCTTTTGCAACTTTTTGGGGGTTTTTGTTGCTTTTTATCCCGTTTTCCCACTTTTTTCCCATTTTTGCAACTTTTTTCTCCTTTTTTCCCCAATTTCTGTTATTTCTTTTTGCCTATTTTAGATGACTGAGCTACTTTTGCCCTTTTTACCACTAATTTAACTGCTTTTTGTCCATTAAAACCACTTTTGTCTATTTTGCCACTTTCTGCCTTTTTTTTTGCCATCTTTCACCAATTTTTTCTACTTAATGGATATTTTTGCCCCTTTTTTACCAATTTATTCCACTATTGACCCATGCCACTTTTTGACCTTTTTTTCATCGTTTTTATTTGCCAATTTTCACCCAATTCTGCCACTTCTTTTTGCTACCTTACCCCTTTTTGCCATTTCCATGCAATTTTTAAGTCTGTTTTCACAATTATTTATTTTCTTTCCCAAAAAGTTTTTGTTTTTTTTCAGTGTCTTCTACTTTATCTTCTGGCATCCTGGCCTTGTGCACATCACCGCCTTGCTATGAAGTCTGACATTACTTTCCTAATCATTAGTTCAATGTGCCCATCCATATTGTCAAGAACACTATTTAAAGGGTAATTCTGTTTAGAGAAAAGGGGTTTTCATTTTTAAAGTAGCTATACTGTACTATAACATGAATAAAAAAATAATCTGGCTGTGGGAGAGGATGAGGGCTGAGCAGACACTCAGCAGTGCCACTTCAAAACAGCCTGCAGTTTTGTGTTGAAGATGTGTCATTCTAAGTTATTCTGAGCTTAAGTGCTGTAAAATAATCAGAAAATAACAAACTCCACATTACTTTATTGTACTTTTCTCTACCTGTATTTCTCAGAGCTGCATTGCTCCTCTCCGTCTCCTGCAGCGCACCCTTCTATCAGACAGCTGCTCACTCGTGCCGTTTCTTAAGTGAGATAAGGAATTAACTGATCATAATAAATAAGACTTTCAGCATGGAGGTAAAAGATAGAAAACAGGTGAACCTTTCTGATTTCTCTACATGGCTCTCACATCCACAGAAATGAGCAACACTTTCCATCACCTACGAATGACTTAGTGCAGCAAACGGCTTCTCTTTGACTTGTTGTAAAGTCTGTGAGGGGTAAGCTCCAAACTCATAAAAGCCAAAGCCATTTATTGACATAATGTATGACAACATGTGCATTTGTGTTTATATTTGTAGTTGGATGCATGTTCAGCACGAGCAGGGTGTAATTTCTGTGGCCAGCGTCCTAATTGCCCAAGAGACTCGAGCCAACAACTTGGCTAAGACTAGATTGGGACGTAAAAATGGGTCAGTTTCCATGGAGACGGCAACAGTATTGGCAATAAATTGTCCACTTAAAGTGTAGAGACGTCAGAATGGGTGTGTAACAACATGGTGCACAACAACAAACAGAGCTGTTGAGATGCAATTAAATTAAATTAAATTAAATTATATATATGATGAGGCTCAGTGGAGCTGGACCGAACATTTTAGCTGTAAGTTTGACTTCAGACTGCAGGGATTTACCTGAAATGGGTTAAATTCAGTTTACTACTTCCTTCTTTAGATGCAGCTTCATTCTAAACTTCTGACAAGTGTCTGTTTTAATGGTTAAATATGATAAATTGATGAACAGATTCTTGTAAGTTTGGTGTGCTGCATCACAGAAATTATAAGAGAAAAAGTCTGCTTCAAACTTTTGAATCTTAAATAAGAAAAGACACCAAATAGGGCAAAGCCTCATAAAACTCCACTGTCAAACTTCGCAATTTAAAGATACACACGTGGACAAAATTGTTGGTACCCCTCTGTTAATGAAAGAAAAACCCACAATGGTCACAGAAATAACTTGAATCTGACAAAAGTAATAATAAATAAAAATTCAATGAAAATTGACCAATGAAAATCAGACATTGCTTTTGAACTGTGGTTCAACAGATTTTTTTTAAAAAACAAACTCATGAAACAGGCCTGGACAAAAATGATGGTACCCTTAGAAAAGATTGAAAATAATGAGACCATAGGGACATGTTCAACCAAGGTGTGTCCTCTAATTAGCATTACAGGTATCTACAAACTTGTAATCAGTCAGTCGGCCTATTTAAAGGGTGACAAGTAGTCACTGTGCTGTTTGGTGACATGGTGTGTACCACACTGAACATGGACCAGAGGAAGCGAAGGAAAGAGTTGTCTCAGGAGATTAGAAAGAAAATTATAGACAAGGGTGTTAAAGGTAAAGGCTATAAGACCATCTCCAAGCAGCTTGATGTTCTTGTGACTACAGTTGCACATATTATTCAGAAATTTAAGATCCACGGGACTGTAGCCAACCTCCCTGGACGTGGCTGCAGGAGGAAAATTGATGACAAATCGAAGAGACAGATGATACGAATGGTAACAAAAGAGCCCAGAACAACCTCCAAAGACATTAAAGGTGAACTCCAAGGTCAAGGTGCATCAGTGTCAGATCACACCATCTGTCGTTGTTTGAGCCAAAGTAGACTTCATGGGAGACGACCAAGGAGGACACCACTGTTGAAAACAAATCATAAATAAGCCAGACTGGAATTTGCCAAACTGCATGTTGACAAGCCACAAAGCTTCTGGGAGAATGTCCTATGGACAGACAAGACAAAACTGCAACTTTTTGGCAAGGCACATCAGCTCTATGTTCACAGACGCAAAAATGAAGCATACCAAGAAAAGAACACTGTCCCTACTGTGAAACATGGAGGAGGCTCTGTTATGTTCTGGGGCTGCTTTGCTGCATCTGGCACAGGGTGTCTTGAATCTGTGCAGGGTACAATGAAATCTCAAGACTATCAAGGTATTCTAGAGAAATGTGCAGCCCAGTGTCAGAAAGCTTGGTCTCAGTCGCAGGTCATGGGTCTAGCAACAGGATAATGACCCAAAACACACAGCTAAAAACATCCAAGAATGGCTAAGAGCAAAACACTGGACTATTCTGAAGTGGCCTTCTATGAGCCCTGATCTAAATCCTATTGAACATCTGTGGAAGGAGCTGAAACATGGCATCTGGAGAAGGCACCCTTCAACCCTGAGACAGCTGGAGCAGTTTGCTCATGAGGAGTGGGCCAAAATACCTGCTGAGAGGTGCAGAAGTCTCACTGAAAGTTACAGAAATCGTTTGATTGCAGTGATTGCCTCAAAAGGTTGTGCAACAAGATATTAAGTTAAGGGTACCATCATTTTTGTCCAGGCCTGTTTCATGAGTTTGTTTTTTAAAAAAAAATCTGTTGAACCACAGTTCAAAAGCAATGTCTGATTTTCATTGGTCAATTTTCATTGAATTTTTATTTATTATTACTTTTGTCAGATTCAAGTTATTTCTGTGACCATTGTGGGTTTTTCTTTCATTAACAGAGGGGTACCAACAATTTTGTCCACGTGTATATATAGGTTTCCACATTCTACAGTCCTCTACTCTTGCTTTTTACCGAGTTATTTCTCACAATGACAAAGAAACTTTCTTAACACAGTTAATATCTTTAAGTCAAACAAATAGAAACTTAATTATTTTCAAAGGCAGAGAAAAAAATCCCCCGTCACATCCTCCCCTTTAAACCTGAGCTGGTGTTTATTTAACAGCTGCTTTCATGAGCCTCTTAACCCCTTTACTCCAATAACTGTAAAACCATTATTTGTCCTGTGGGACGGCAGTCCTGGACTCATCACAGACACTTCATTAATAAAGAGAGAGCTGTGCCTGGATGGCACACATGATGACATGACAATGTGGACACCCCACCCTCTCCTCCAGAGTGAGTAATGGAGGCTGACATCAGGGGTGATAGAGAGACACTTCCCTTAATGAGGTGAGACTGTATTTGATGGAGAGGAGTGCTGGAGTGTCTGACATTCAGAGGAAGAGAGACTAATGCTGAGATTAGCCTGACAAAACCAAATTAGAGGGACAGAGACGTTTCTTAACTGGATGATAAGTGTCACTGAAAGAGCTCCAGAGGTCCACGGTCGCTCTGTCAGCTCCGATGGAAAAGCTGCTGATTGGCCGGAGTCAAAGGGCTGTAATGAAAGCCACATGGAAGCAGGAAAGCACAGACATTTTTTCAAATACTGACCAGATGGGGCCAGCATTGTTTTATCCAAAGCACTGTTTAATGTCACTGAACCGCTGTAAGGCCTCATGACTGAATACCTCCCCTCCCAAACACCCCTGTGACAGCACACAGAGTTTGATGAATTAACAAGAAAAACTAGTTTTTCCAAACCTGCTGACATAAAATATACTTGGACTCTGCCCTCTCCATTCCTATGACTGGCTAACAGGGGCCCCAGGAGCCAAGCTTGGCCAGCCAAAAACAGCCTGAGGGCAGGGGGAAATCTTCTGTTTGTGTGCCTTGGTCCACTTTCCCTTTCTTACCTTACAGAAAAAGAGGACGGATCCAAAACAAGCAGATATCTGACTCACAGTGACATAACCACGATGAAAGGAAAGGATAAGTGAAAAGAGCACTTCCTTCACTTGTAATGAAATGTCTGATGAGGTTATGTCTTCCTTTAATCAAAGTGTCAGTCCACACCACGCCAGCATTTTTGGATATTAATACAAAAATACAGCTGTGGAAGTGGAGTTGACAAATATGTCCAAGTGAAGTGAGGTTAAGATGATCAGGAGCTATAGTAGTGTTACAGCATGTAGACTGAAGAAGAGCCAGCTCCAAACAAACAGGACTTGGCACAAAAATTCCAACCAGCTGGAAACTGCAGACGCACCATTAAGTAAATGATGGAGCAGAGCAGCCAACACTTTCCAACACCCAGAATCACAGCAAACCCCACGTTTTCTGAAAACTCTGCCAGTAAAAATCCACAGTCTGACCTGTGGGAGGAAGAAACCCAGAGATGATGGCCAGGACATGACTGCATTGTTTATAGAAGACTAGAGTACATATACTTTCATTAAGAAACAGAGTAAGGCACATGCATTTATTACTCAAGTGTTGATACAGAGATTGATTCTATGTCTTTCCTCAAGTGTGACAAAAGTCTGAGAAGCATTCGCTGCATAAGCGTAAAAGGTATTAGGGATGTGTTCAGGTGAGGCAAAGAGAAGCAAGAGGAAGCATATTGCACCTCAGCAGTTGTGTGCTGCAAGGATTTCAGATGAATGTATCAGAAGTTATAAGACCAGATAACAGATTTTCAAATTTCAAGATCTCAATTTTACAAAAACCTTGATGTTCACTTCTGATTAAACTGCCGGTAGAGCTGCACCTGTGCTAATCTTTTCACTGGCAGCCATGTTTACAGGCTTTCTGTGCACTTACACCATGCAAGTTCCCTGTTGTCATCAAATGATTCTGACTGGTCCTGTTATTCTCTGATGGGGAACAAAGGCTGCAGATAAAAGCTTTGCAAGATAGAGCTACCTAATGACTGACATGCAATCTGGCCAATTTATTGGATACAATGGGAAAAAAATAGTTTAGAATTCTGCTCTAAGGCATTCAGGCCAAGTAACAAACCCTGTTTGATACTGTAAGGTGGACGATGAGAGGATACTGGCATAACAGTTACTAGGGTTGTCCCGAATACGTCCGATACTGCTTTAAAAGCAGGTATTGGTATTGGTGAGTACACGAGTTTATGCACCAATTTGATACCGTTTGGTCTAGCGTTATATTTTGCTTCATTTAGCCATGCTAAATGTTAGCGCTATAAACTGGAAATCAATTCTTCTTCTCTGCCAGAAACGGGCTAGCATTAACGCAGTGAAGAAGAACCAAAGGACCCACTTCAGCAGCAAAGAATGGTGGCTGCAGGACAGTTTTTCTCTAAATGTGATCATTAAAATGCCTTCCAGACCAGCGCTGTCGTACATGACCATAAGTGACACAGTTTATTGAAAGTTAAATAACTTCTGAACCATAAAGCATTGACTCTTACTTGTTTTTCCTCTTGAAGCTAGCTGTTGTGTCATCCCATTGATGCCTTTAACTCCCGTGTGACAGCATTTTCAGCGAGCCATGTCACACGTGACTTTTTGGGACTTTAATGATTAAACCCACACCAGTAAATCCGATATTGAACGTCTTCTTATCTGTTTTAGTTGAATTACAATCATTTATTACCACTAGCTTGAATGCTAACCGCTATATTGTTACCCTCTGTGAGGGTCTGTCAGCCAATAGCAGGCCGTTCTGTTATCACGTCATGCTTCCCAAATAGAGCATAAAGGAAAGAGATTGAGAGAGCCTGTGATGCAGCCTCATGCGTTATTGTTATTTTAATATTTAGCAGTAAAACTCAATAATCAGCAGGAAAATAACTTTAGGCTTACAGAGATGCTGTACATTATGATTATATTTGTTGAGCCATGTTCTGAGTCAAATATCAGTCTAAAAATGTTGCTAGTCTGCACAGTCAGTCCAGAAAATTCACACTGGTATCAGATCAGTACTAAGTATCAGCAGATACCCAACACCTTGGTATCGGAATCGCATCAGGAAGGAAAAATGGTATTAGAGCATCCCTAACAGTTAAAATCTCTGTAAACTCATGTTTAATTGTGCAAACAAGTACCAAAGCTTGAAGAAATCCCTGTTCATTTTCAGTCATATTTTTAATCCGAAGCTGCCAAGAGAGAAAACGAGAGAGTAGCAGTGATTCATTGAAAAGTCACATGTTCATTCAACTAATAACACTGCCAAAATTCCACACATTTTGCACAAGACAGCAGTTTGCTTGGATTTTTTCTATATAAAATAAATCATCCACAATATTTGTGCCTAGGACTTTAATCTCCATTACTCCATAACTTTTGTTGTTCAAATGGTATCAAAGTTATTAGATTTTTCAGAAGGTTACTGTGGCAAGCCTACTCTGCCTACCCAACACCAACCTGAAGTTCCCCAGTGGCTTAAAAAAACTTTTTTAAAACAGGTTTTCTGAATTCAAGTATTGATGGGTTTTTAGATTTGAAAGGACACTGCAAAGGAATTGAAGTTTTTACAGTGTTGACTGTGTTTGGTTCGTCTTTTGTAATTTGTTCTTGTATAAAAGTGGTGGTTTTAATCAAGTTCTCATCCTGCCTCCTTCGCACATAAAAAAGTGTCATACTGCATATTTGCAATGGAAAATGTGAAAAAAACTGCAGTTTCTTCTGCACACTGTAAAGTTTAAACTCCTTCCTTTCCTCGTCTCCTCTGCCTCATCTCTGGATCCAGACATATTTACTGTGATGTTATATGACTGAATATACGACCACTACTTGTCTTGCCGCCATTTATCTCCATCACATTTAAGCTTAATTTGACAACCTTCAGACACCAAACATAAATAAGTAGAAAAATCAGAAAAAATAAACCCTCTCCACCCTGTCACTTTCTCTTTCTTTAAAACAAATTCACACATACTCCAGATTAACATTTACTTTAACCCATATATTAAGTGGAACAAGCTCCTCTGGTGCCTCTTTTGTGGCGATGGGCAAACCTAGAACTACCAACCGCCAAATGTGGAAATTCAATTAGATGAATTTAAGTGTTTCATAAAGTCATAGGTGGCTGTCCAGAGGAATTCCCATAAAACTCTGGAGCTCAGGCATAATCGTAGCTTGCTGACGGCCTCTCTTTGTACACACACCCAAAGCTGGCAACCGCAGAACAGTGACATACACTTACAACTGTGGTCAGGATCCAGTCATAAATCGCCACTTCTGGCTGACGGCGAGGCTGAAAGACTACAAAGACTTCTCTCTCTTCATTGTCTTCTTTCTGATCAAAAACGGAACCAATGGGGGCTTAACGCTCTGCAAACACAGCACCTCTGACACACTACCACTTCCCCACAGTCTCCCTCACACAGCATTTTATGGTAAATATCTGTTTATGGAAAAAAGGGTTCTCCTACTCAAGCTTGTAAAAAGGGTTCCACCATCAGCTTCTTCTGGCCAATAAGTGGTACTAGATGTAAGCTGTAGCTACAAACACAAGGCTGTGATGGAAAACAGGGACCACACAGCAGGGCTGTGAAAAGCCACGGGCACCAAGAGGTGTACGGTAAAGGCCTGGGTTTGGTTAATAGATAGCTTGAACAAGGAGAACCACAGGAGAGCGAAAACCACTGGGAGTCTTTTCTTTTTCCTACAGGCTGTTTGTGAAGCAGAAAAACAGTTCTTATCTTAATGTGACGTCTCAGGAGAGATTCCTCCTGTAGAACTGCTAAAGTTTCTCCTCAGACGTCTCGTTTGACCCCGGCCAAGACACACAAACAATAAGTTACTCCCCATTCAGACCTGAAAACATGAATCAGATTTGGCATGAAAAGAAGCAGTGATTATCGCAACATCATGCAGCAGTGGTTCAGTGTGTAGGGCTGTAGTCTGGGAACCAAAGGATGGCTGCTTTAAATCCTTAATATGAGGTAAAGACTCATCCCTGTAGACTTCACGCCCTGGGCCCAGTGTTGTTGAGCAAGGCTCAGAACCACTGACAGCTTGACTACACATCCAAATATCACATTCAACAAATATTTCATGCATAATGTCTTAAAAAACTGAAGGCTGGCCCTTGTCCCACCCATGGGGGATTATGGGGATTTTGGTGAAGGTTGAGGAACACATGGAGATTTGGCCGAACGTCAACCTTGGCCCTGTACTGCTCTGTCCTCCTGGTGGACATCACCCAGGCCTGTGCCAGACCCATCCTTCCAGTATTTTCCCTGCTGACTGCTGATATGTGAGAGTCCTCCTAAACAGAAGCCACATTCCAGGCGCTGACTCAGAGCGGCTGCCTCAGGTCGATTGGAAATAGTTAAGAACTGGTCGGTGACACCTCAGTATCACCAGCAGCTTTAAGCCTACGTCTGCTGTGCAGGGATTCCCTCCTGGTCTGCTTGTCTCATGGCTGTAGCATCAGGAGTACTGCCCTATGCAGTTCTTTTAATCAGGAACTGCAGTTTAAGGGTGTGGAGTTGCAAACCCTTCACCATAAGGCTCTGGAGGCAAGGGACGCCAATCTCCTTGTAGTTGCATTAGCAACTGATGTAACCAATAGTTTTCCAAAGAGAGAAAACCAGTGAACTGGAACCATGTGTTTGGGGAGTGAAAGCTAGTCCATGTGGCCGGATCCGACATAAGATCCATGGCGTCTCATATCACTGGAAAGTTTAATGCTGGCTCCGACAGAAGGATGTCAGAACCACGGACTGTATCAAGGGTTCAATAAGGCTTTTACTGATGTCACCCGTTTGGCTACCAAAGCTGTGTTTCAAAATCCAACTGTGACAATCCCTGTATTGCAAATGCTGTTTCAAACTAACTTCAAGTCAAAGAGGTAAAGTAGAGGCGACTATAGCCCTTCTGAAAAACAGCTATAACCTGCCGGCTTGCATTCATAACAGCGTTGTCCCTGATTATACACAATCATATCCTTCTTAAAACAAAACTGGACAGTTACAAATTTAGCCCTCATACAGTGTTTCCCATTAAGACATTAACTCTTTCGACCAAAATCATTTTTGAACCAGGCTGCAAACATACTTAGCTCTACTTTAAAATCTTAACATAGGCCGTGTATGTGACTTTTGGTGCTTCTGCAGCCAGCCTCAAGTAGACACCTTTAAATAGACTGATGTTTCAAAAACCAGAGGTTGCTGCTTGGTCAGAACACCCAGCGGACTACAGTTTGTTTCTCATGGGATTGTTAAGCCGCAGGCCAGTCAGGGTGTTCATCCTGACCCTGTTCACCACCAAAAATACCATCAATGGGTATGCGAGCAACAGAACTGGACCACAGAGCTATGAAAAATGGTGACATGGAGGAACACGATGTTAAGTTCAAGGTGTGGACTTGGCCGCTTAACTCCCCAGATCTCACTCCAATTGAGCATTTGTGGGATATGCTGGACAAACAAGTCTGATCCATGGAGGATCTGACTTGGGACCTACGAAGCTTAATGGATCTGCTGCTAACATCTCAGTGCCAGATACTACAGCACACCTTCAGAGGTCTAGTGGAGTCCAAGTCTCATCAGTTCAGGGCCGTTTCAGCTGTGAACTTACAAGAGGGGAGGCCGCAAAGTGGAAGGCAAATGGTATGGCTGATTGGTAGCAAAAAATAGAATGAAATTTCTATGAAAGGCGATTGTTTTCTTGTGGGAATATACTGAGAATACATATTTGGTGTGGTAGTCGCTCTTTCTGTTGAGATTTGTCTTGGAAAACTGAAGCTCACTGGTGTGAGGGGGTACAGCTGTAGATCTCACCTTTAACAATGTTTTATCATATTTTACATACACCTCCATAGCTGCTTGTCAAATGACAGCAGAGAAAAAAGTATTTTCCAGGTGTTTATCCAGAGTAGGATTGAATTTTGAAACCAGGGTTAAAAAACCCTGTTGTATATTTTTTCAAAACCTTCACTTCTGTTAAAAATGTAGGGATATCAACAAGGACATGGATTGGTAAGGGTATCATAATCACTAAAAATTAGCTATCTACATACCTTGTCCATTTAGCAGCACTGTATCAAACTCTGCATTAAAAAGGCTTTTCACTGACTGGTCACATGATGTGAAAACATATGTTTGACAATATTTTGCCAAGTTTTGACATTACATTCTACTTGCTAAGATAAACCTTTGTTTCTCTTGTGTACACGAACAATGACGCAACTCAGGCGGCCTTACACCTAACAACTTTTCCTCCAATTTCAAAGTTGCAGACAAAATTTAAAAGTCAGAGTAAAATCATGTGAGTCTTGCTGAAGTCACAGCGCACTCCCGTTGTCTCAGTCGTTAGATGTACGGTGGTCATAAGACTCGCTTTTAGTCGTTTTAAGGCAGTCTTGCTTCCGCCTTGGCATTACGATAATATCAAATACGTTTTATATTGTCCTAAGTCTAAAGTCTGGTCGTATGCAAATTGTGTTTCTCAGTGACGTGACGGTCGTCCATGACCGATGGGAGCTGATGTTGTGTGTGAGCACACTAATTCACTTCATTCTTCAAAATACGAATGTGAGCGCAGATCAATATAGAGCTGATGAATGTCCACTCATAACTCAAGAGATTGATAAACATTTCTGCCCAGAGCTGCAGTTATATCTGCACCTGTGTGTTTGTGTGCCTTGTCTCTCAATTCACTCCAAGCTGACATGGCAGGAACGGTAAACCGCCACCAGGACTTTCAAAGTAAAAGCCAGATCAGTTTGTTTCCATGGTGAGACGACTCGCGTTTTCATTTGGTGCTTTTATTCTGAAGTGTTTCTGGGATAGATCCTCGGTTGTTGCAGTAACATGCAAAGTTGCTTTGGTTGTTTAACTTTCCTTCCTTTCCACTCGATGTGAATGACTTTAAAACATCAGATTATAAGAGATTTTAACTCAAATGCGATCTCCATCTCTTTCTTCATCTTGTTCTGTGCTCAAAAATTGTTGTGAATTTCTACCAGATGCATGATGGGAAATAATCTCAAAAGGAATTGTATTCTAGTTTTGTAGTAGTGACCTAAAGTTTTTGCAAAATCTCAGCCTGAGACTAAAAACTAAACGGCTTGACGACAAATTGTCTTTAGATGTGAGAGGGTCTCAGGTGTCAGTCTCTTTAGACTCTTTTAAGAGTTTTTGCAAAGTCCTCTGGTGTAAGTCCAGCATTAGATTACAACCTAAATAGATTGAAGATGAGGTTTGATGTAACCCTTATGCCAAAACTTGTATGCAGAGCTGGTGCAACAGGCCTCTGGCATGAACAAAAGCATGGAGAATGGGTGCAGCTAGAGACGTGCCTGTTTACTTTCTGAGCGCTGTGTAAGTGTCCCTGAGGTAGACACTGACTGCTTGGGTGCTTCATGAGCAGCCACTCACTTTGACATCTCTCCACTAATGACCATAAGATTCTGTTAGTATAGTAGAGTGGAAAATAACTAACTACATGCATTATCCAATGCATTTTATCACAGTAACAATAGT
This sequence comes from Cheilinus undulatus, assembly GCF_018320785.1. NCBI lineage: Eukaryota > Metazoa > Chordata > Actinopteri > Labriformes > Labridae > Cheilinus > Cheilinus undulatus. The sequence continues at coordinate 9,458,633 of NC_054876.1, forward strand.
CTTCAATATAGTATCCCAACACTGCAAACAGCAGAGCACTCTAGAGCTAATAGTAGAAGCTTTTGACAGGTTTAATCTCACATCCAGCTCCATGAAAACAGCTACTTCCCCCTTCACCCTCCCTTCACTACATCAGTCATCAGAGGGGGAGAGCGGACAGCCTTCAGCTTACTGTCTCTCCTCCTGTCAGACTGTTAACAATCTCACAATACAACTCTCAATTTACGCCACTTATAAACTGCCAAAAATAATTTCTAGCTTTAAGCGGGACAAATAAAGTACCCTAATGAAGTGCTTTTTACTGTCAGCAGACGAGAGAGATCTTGTTAAAAGTGGCACCTTAATAGCGCTCAAACTCAAAACACATTGTCAGACGCCGAGTCCATAACTTATCCTCTATTATATGTAAAGGGATGATTATCCAACATTTGTACAGCATGTGGGAAATGAGGCCTAGAGAACATAGATGCAGGCTATTCTTCAGCGAGCGTAAGTAAAAACAGACTCAAAAAGGGCTCAGTCTTGGAGTCACTAGGTGCTTGATTTCTTCTTCTCTCCGTCCTGCTGAGGGTGAAGTGAGAAATACTTTGTTGATTTGGGACTACATTTTCTGGTGCCCGCCCCGGCGTTATGAGTTTTATCATATCAATCCCTGTGAAATGGAAAGCGGATGTGGCCGCTCTGGTAGGATAAAGACAATGAGTGGCAGCAGGCGTTTAAAATGGCCTGATTGTTTCCAGGCTCTGTCAGTCTTAGGGGAGCGATGGTGGCCAAGCCAGAGCACTCCGGGGTCCAGGGTTCAGGTAAACAAACAGCATAGAGTGGGCTGCATTATGATTCTCAAACATTGGGGAGTTTGTTTGTTGGGATGAGGTTTCTTCAGAGGCGACTGGACAGAAGAATGACTGCTGTTGTTCAAAGAGGGATACTGGAGATGTAATCGCCCGTTTTTCTTTTTTTCTCAAACAGCAAAATGTGAGTCACAGACCGCAAGCCTCGGCTGGACGAGAAACGAAGAGACCAACTGGCTTCTGAGAGGAACTTGGAATAGTTCAAGCTATATGTGTGGAAATTCTCAGAAGAGATCCTGCTGAGAAACGGGCTGAAGCTCCAGTTTTTCCTCCTAATTCAAAGGAATTCAAGATATAAAGGATTAAGCTGGTCATAAATAATGTAGAAATGACAATATAAAGCATAGCACATCTCCAGGGAGCATTGTTTAGACTCATAAAAGGATGTTTGTCGGCCAGTAGACCAGAAATAGGCACTTTGAGGATAAGGAATCTGAGACACTAAAGTTATTATGCTCTCTCTCAGTGCTGTTTGGTATTATACTATAGCTGGGTATTTCCAACAGCCTCATGGTACAATATGTAAAGGAATACAACTGATTTTGAACATTTAACATGTCCTACACATAATTCACAGCATTTCTCTCCTTTTATGCCCATAGCAGCCAGTGACACAGAGGTATTCTTTGCAGCATGAGATGGTGCATTGTCATGCATGAAGAAAATTTTGCTACAGAAGGCAATGTTCTTCTTTTTGCGCCATGGAAGAAAGTGGTCAGTCAGAAACTCTATATACTTTGCTGAGGTCATTTTCACCTTCAGGAACCCTAAAGGGCCTATCAGCTCTCTCCTCATAAATCCAGCCCAGAACATCACTCCGCCACCTCCTTGCTGACATCACAGCGTTGTTGGGACATGGTGGCCAGCCACCAACCATCCACTACTCCTCCATCCGGACCATCCAGGGTTACACAGCGCTCATCAGTCAACAAGACTGTTTGAAAATGAGTCTTCATGTATTTCTGGGCCCACTGCAGCCGTTTCTGCTTGTGAGCACTGGTTGGGGGTAGTAGGTTTATACAGGACTGCAAGCCTCTGGAGGATCCTACACCTTGAGGTTGGTGGGAATCCAGGGGCACCAGCAGCTTCAAATACCTGTTTGCTGCTTTGTAATGGCATTTTAGCAGCTGCTCTCTTAATCCGACAAATTCATCTGGCAGAAACCTTCCTCAATATGCCTTTATCTGCAGGAACCCGTCTTAATCAGCCACAAATGTCTTCACAGTACGATGATCACGAATAATTTTTCATGAAATATAGAATGTTTTCATTCCTTGTCCTAGGCATTACACCATTTGACACTTTTTGGCAGCAGAGAGATCCTTTTTCTTTCCCATATTGCTGAAACCTGTGGCCTGCTTAATAATGTGGAACAATGCATTTTGAGGTTTTTATTTAAAAAAAAATAATGGTTATCATTATGAAGTTTGTTCAAAAACATATGAATTGTGCTCAAACAGCTGATGACATGAAAAATATTCCGACTGTCATTTGCATTAATATTTAGGAAAATAAGAGAAAAATGTCATTTGCATAATAATGGGGAATACGGTGTATTTCTAGTGTAAAAACCAGCTGTTTAACAGGTGTCCAGATGGGACTTCCAGAGTTCCTGCCGACAGTCTCAAGTGGACATTCGCATTATTGCAATGTTTTGCACTTCCGCACTGGATTCATGTTTTCAGGACCAGATGTTGCCGTTTGGTTTAGATGTGTTCAGGTGAGTTGAGATTTTGCCTGTTGTACAGAAATCCCTGCTGGGATTCCTTGGTTCATCTTTCTGATAGGTTACTGCTTTTGCACCATGAGAGAAGTGTGTACCTCCTTACATTGACTTTGACTGGCCACTTCTTACAACTAAAAACATTTTTTATCAGTGGAGAGACATCAGCAATAGTTACAGTCTGTTCCTTAAGCAGACAGAAACTTTCAGTGCAATTAACGCTCATCCTATAACAAAAATGCAAAAGAAAATTCAGTTAACTTTTGTTTAATGTTAATGATAAAAAAAATAATAAAATAAAAAAAAAGGAAAACATTTTTGGAGTTGGTTTTTTAATTTGTTTTGTTTTTTAAGCAGAAAGAGAAGCTGATTCAAATCAAAGCTGATTTTGGTGAGGAGAAAATGGAGAGTTTTTTTGGCCCTACCGCCCAGCCCTAGTGTTCTCCATCATGCAGTTTACCATCTACTGCCTCCCACTGGCCTTTTTGTTTACTGCACCATACTATGTATTTCATAACTGCCATTACAGCATAAGCACTTAAAACTATTCTGTAATGTCTGTACCCATTCATGCTTTGGTCTTTTTTAAATTATTTTTCAAATTATTATTGTTAGAAAAACATGTTTAAAACATACAAAAATATGGTTGTATGCATCAAAAGGTTAACATATCTTACATTAAAAAATGAAACAGACTTTTGTATCCCAGATTTGACCATCACATAATAACTTCCTGTTTACAGCTGGTTCCAAATCTCAACAATGTGGACCAACAGAGATTTAAAAACACAAATTCACACAGGAATGTCAACTATGGAAAAAGCTGAGTGCATGTCCAACAGAGGTCTGCTTATTATTTCACTGTACAGTGTCAAATATATCTAAAAAACTTGTTTCAGACTTTGGCTCATCTCTAACATCCACATTAAAGAGGGAAAGAAATTAAGTAATAGGTGGAGATAGTTTTCACTGGTGATCTTTAACAGTCTTGACAACTTGATGGGAGGCAGACAGGACTTATGAGGTATAAGAGAGCAGTATAATGTTCACTTTTTGCATGTTTTGGCCTGAGTTTTATGATTTTTATCCAAGCACAATTACATGAACCGCAGAGGGCCATGCCAAGTCTATCTCTTTGGACTTAGGTCACCAGCTTTATCACAGAGGAGCAGAGAGAAGGAGGTGGCTTCTACTTTTGAAAAAGTAAAATTAACAACAAATAAACAGGTGATAAAAGACCCCAGCAGTGGACAGAAGAGGAGGTGAATGGGTTTACTTGCTGTAAACAAACTGAATAACATATACAGTACATTTCCATATCCTTTTTTTTTTCAGACAGCAAACAGAGACTGCTTTCCAGACAGCTCATTTTCATAATTACACTCATGTTTAAATTTGGTTTTGGTGGTGTCAGTGGAGGAAAAGAAAAATTTCTCTTGTTGTAGAGAATCCAAACCAACAAGGCCTTCTTATATGGTTAAAATGAGTGAAACAATATTTTTACAATTTGCAATGGACTGTGGATTATAGTGAACCGTGTAATCAAGAACACTCTCTGAATCAGAACCTGGCCCCTGATCAGTGTAACCATGTATGTTTTTAAAGGCAGGATGTTTGCCTCTAGACCATTCTGTGTTCTTTACTTACTGTGGGTGTAAAGGACCGACTAACGAGGAGTGGTCAGCAGGCTGTCCATCCATTCATGTATTTATTTTCTTCAGTAGCAGGCTAAACAAGAAGGCCTGGACTTTGCCTGTCAGTAAAATTTTTCCATCACTGTCTAGGATACCCAGAAGTATTCTCAGGTCTGATGAGTGAGGTTATACCTCTGGCATGTTCTGGGTACAACCTAGGGTCTTTGACCAGTCAGACGGCCAAGAAAACCGCCGAAGGAAGGTTACAAAAAGGTGTGTTGGTAACTCCTTCCATGATGGAGGGGAGGCTAAAATCTGAGCTCCCTGGAAATGATGAAGCGCCTTCCCCATGCCTGAGGTTTAGCCCACCCAGCAGCTCAAACCTTGTGTGTATGCAATCCCAATATTTTTGTCATCCCATAAACTGTGTGCCAAGATGGATGGAGCAACAGGTGATGTAAAGACCAAAAGATTTAGCCCTCCCCCTCCTGGCTGGCTGCAGTTTAGGTCATGAACCCACCTCCTCCATGTTAACAGATGGGGAATGGGTCAAAATATAAAAGTCAAAATACTTACATTTTTTGAGTCACTTGGTTGAAACCACAAGAGTGTCTACCTGCAGCCCAGTGATGTAAAATAACGGCTGTTTCAGAAAGATGGCAAGTTTTGCGTGCTCCTTGCATGTTCTTGTGACATACTGTACTGGAAACAGAAAGCTTCACTGATAGAAGTTTGGAGAACAACTTTATTAAAGAGATGTATTTTAATTGTGGCCTAAAGCCGACTGCCAAGAAACAGACGGCAAACATATTCTACCTATGTGGATGTCCAAATTTTCCACAACAACATAAATGTGGCTCTCTGTTTCCATTTTCCTGTGCATTTGGACCAATAGCTGCTTGCGGTGCGCTAAAAAATTAGGCAAGACCTCGATTCTCTTAATTCTCACATGAAACACACGTATCAGGGGTATGAGACATGGTCTCAAAGCTGATTTATAACATGTAAAGGGATTGAAAATCAAATCAAGAAAATGTTAGGACCAGGACGTATGTCTCATGCTACCTTGTCTGTGCCAGTAAGTTTAATAAAATTCAGAAAGCTAAGGGGACAAGTCAGAAGTCATCTGCAGCATGATTTATTAGACACTAACCATTTTGTTGTCTTTCTTTCCTTTTCAATCCATAACAAGTTCTTTTTCGGTGGTTAAGTTTACGTTCACGTATCTTTTGACAGCCTTAATATTAAATCATGCTTACTATACAGTAGCGCGCTGTATGTCAGACTGATTACAGATAAAAGTTTACAACAAATGGGAAAAATGGATGCACTACTTATCCAGGGATACATTTGGACTTGGATGATTCCACAGATGGATCCTCTGTTGGACGGGGTTACAAGGCTGCTTTTGGAGGGACTTCCTTCAACAGTCTACTGTAACACCTTCGGATGCAAACTCCACTGGTGGCAACCTCTTAAATGCGGCAAACCCAGTGACTAGTTAATCATCAAGCTTTGGTTTAGCTCTGGTTTAGTACCCACACAGGCAGATCCATTTTAGCTTCACTGACTCAGAGAAATGACTGCCAGCGTGGATCTGCCTCCTTAGGTTGAAAGTGTTCATTCAGACTTTCTGATAAAACTGAGTGATTCATAAACTAACTGCCCTCATTATCTACCTTGAGTGCACAAATGGTCCCCCATGAAAACCACACTGACTCCAGTTCATTATCATTTTCCAGCCGAAGCTACCCTTCATAGAGCACCTACAAGCTCTCAAAAATAGCCTCACCAAGATTACCTCCAGCCAGCCAGCTCCTGTTCCACTTGCTGCCACCTCCACTAACCACAAAAACACAGTAGGTTCCCCCATGAGTCATAGTCGTGTTTTATGGAGCCACAGTTGCCACTTTTAATGGCCACAGGCGCTCTGACGTATGATCCCAACCACTAGAATGGCACTCTGCCTGCAGCTCATGTCGTTAAGCTGTCCAGAAACTTGGAAGGCCGTCGACTTTCTCCAGTTGACAGAAAAGAAGGTGAACCCAGAGGTGACCTGGCTGGGCCACAACAGATTAGCTGTTTTAATTCCCAATACTAGGTTTCCTGTGCCTGGGGCCGACAAAACATGATACACCAAGTTTAGTGACCAGGAACTAATGTTTGGCCGACCCCCCTTCTTCCTTGAAAACCAATAGAGATTTTGTGTAGCATTAGTTGTCATCTAATCATCCCCACATGCCTGTTTCACAACAACGTCCACTCGTGGATAACACAGAAAATAAGCTAATGCAACACGTGGCATGCCTCCAGACACAAGGCTGCTGGTTTTCCTTTAGAGTCAGCTGCACTAACTCGGCTAATTTGTCTCTGTGAATGGAGGAACGGCAGATTTAACACTGGTGCACCCCTGTGGATGGGCACATCAAGCCAGTTACATACCTGTGGCCAGTTAATTCAAAGCAAAGCAGCAGCCAGATGCCATTCACTTAACAACTAAGCTGAGAGAAAATTAAGCTCTTAGTAAATCATTCTTAAGTATTCAGTTCAACCGGGACCAAAGACAAAGAATGTATTTTAACAGAAATGCAAAGTTTCCTCTCACCTAGGAATGGAATATTTTGCAACATTTTCACTGATTGCACAAGGAATTAAAAGGAACAGGAGAAAATGGATTTTTGAGAACAGATATTCCCCAGTTTTATCGTAATACCTTGAGAAATTTGGCTTAAAATGGTGAAAATGGCACTGGTTTAGCTCAGTTGGAGCAGTCACCAATATGCAGAGACTACAGTCCTAAATACAATGGTCACATGATTGATTCCCGATCCGGGCATGGCATGGTGCATGCCCCACCCCACTGCTTCCCATTGCTGCATCTGGGGAAGACAAGGCAACATTTTCATAGCAATAACTCTCATGGTGACTCAGTTTAAAGTGATATTTTATGAACTGCCGTGTAATAAATCTGTCTCCATATTGTCCAGAGAGACAACACTGTTAATTCTCTTTTTTTTCTGTATTTTCATCATCATGATAATGCAAAACATTAGGCAGTATGATTGCAGCATGAAGGTAATTTATCACTAATCCCTCTACCATCACCATTGTAGCACGGTTATCAAAAAGCGGTCCAGTTTAGGTCAGTGCCATTTTATCACAGTTTAGCTCATTAAACTCAGTTTTTACCTGTGTTTCCTCAGCTGATGTCAGTCCAGTCTCGCTCATTGTGACAGAAAATCTGTCTCTTTTAAGAGATCAAGATCATTTGGCTCAGCTCAGAAGAGCTGGTTGTTTGGCTCCTAAAAAACTCTTTATTTGGTGCCGGTTTAAATGTTAATTAATATCAAAGGATGGAGGAAAGGAAACTGGCACTCAAACAGGAGCTAGATACAGTGGCTCACATTAAAGAGCCGTTTCATAGCTCATCTAACCTTGCAAAGCAGATGGATACACCCATTTCCTTGTTTCTCACTAGCGAATCCATCGTGTTAAGCTCCCTTCTGAACCGTTTGGGCCCGGTTAGAACGTGACAAAACCAATCAGTGACGAGGAGCAGCACTTTTAGGCATGGGGGAGTCGTGACAAGCAGCAGCAAGAGGCTGGTGCAAATATGGCAGAAGACATTGGCGTGGATGCTCCTAAAGCGTAAGTTTTATCAGAACTTGACCACAATTCTTCGTTAAAAGAAGAACAAAGAACAGCAGTGAGTGTTGTTTTCTTTTCAAAAACGACAAAAGTTGAGTACTTACATGTCTGTAGTTTCCATGTTTCGCGTTATTCTCTGTAGCTGCGCATGCGCAGCTCGGTAGCTGCTACGTCACGTGTTTTGTTGCTCTGATTGGCCCATAGAGATGTGACAGACAGAACGTTCATCCAATCACCCTCCGAGGTTTTTCAAAGCCTCTGCCTTTTCTCAAACGTTTCCTATTGAAGCTTTCCCAGATGGATGTGTGAAACAAATCCATCTGGCGTGTCAGGTTATAGCTCATCATCACTCAGTCGCTTAATCCACAAGGTTCATTTAGTTGATAGTACATCGTGTTTGTGACAAAATGAGGCTTTTTTTATGTTAAAGGGGCGCAGCAAGCCTCTTGGCTCAGTAAAAGACTCCTCAAGACTCTTTCTCCCCTTATCTGGTGAGATTACACTAGACGCTGGGATGCCTGTAGAGCTGAGTAATTTGTGGTACTGATCACCTTTAGCCAGCTAAATCAGAGAAACTGTTGAAAAAAACATTTTTGTGAAGTGCAGGGATCATGCTCAACGTGCGCAGAAATTTTATAATGATAATTGCAGCGTAGAGGTCCATTCAGAGCTTTAAAGTTCTAACTTTCCTCGGTTCCTGTTCATTCCTAATGGTTGTTTCCCCCCCTTTTGACCCTCAGCGGACATCACAGGATTGCAAACAGTCTATTTTGCACTATGGAGTTTGTACATTTAACCAAAAAGATGATTACTTGGTCTGTGATTGTTGAGACTAACCCAAAGCCCCCGTCTCCCTGCTGCACTGCCAAACGCTTGTTACTCATTGTCTTCAAGTGAGGAGTATTTTCAGTCAAACCAGCTCTCCACAGGGGTTCATTTACTTAACAGCATTTTCATTTTTATTAAATGTATGGTTATGACCTGACAAGGGAGAAGAGCTGTTAAAAGTGGTACCACTTCCTGTTGGCCTGGTATGCGTCAAATACATTGCAGCACGTTCTGAGCACTGTTGTACACAACGGGTAGGATTCATTTTCAGCCATGTTAGGACTCTTGCAGCATGTGACAGTACTAGCTGCACACTTGTGATGTCTCAGCATTCTATACTGGTTCATTGGTCCTTGTGGTGTATAGTACATGGCCAACTTAGTATTAAGTTATTATATTATACAACAAATTTGATGGTATATTTTAGCTTATAGCATCATTCTGGGAGTGGCTGATATGACTCAGTGGAAGCACACTGTACCTGTTTGTAGGAGGCTCTTAGCCTGTCTGACATTGAAGTTTTAGCCACGTTGTTGCCTGAAATAGCATTTCCAACATGGCGGCAACCATCATTCTGCCATAAAATGCCTTGTCAGCAACCAATAAATAGCACCACTGAGACTATGATAATGTTTTAGCCAGACTATGTGCTATAGTTAGCATTTGGCAGTTTGTGGCTGTCAATACTTGGCCTTTTATGAAACCGACACTGTTGTTGAATAGCTGAAAAACTACGCTGTGGCTTTTTCTAAAACTGGCCCACAGTCTTAAGTATGTAATAAATATCTCTGCAAAACCACATGCAGTTCAAACCTAATATTAGAAATGATTATAGATATATTTTCAGATTAGGTTTGAAAGTAGTATCCAACACTTGTAGAAGCTTTTAGACAACATCCATCAGAGCCTGTAATACAGAGACTGAAAGCTTTTGTGGATTTGGGTTTCCAGTAGCTTTAACGTCTCTTTGTCAAAGAAAATAACCTAAAGAGGCATTATTGGAGTGTTACCACCTGCCATCCAGAGAGCTCAGTGCTGCCTCTCTACCTCCGCCCCTGGCCTCATGACACGAGGCCTAATAAAAACAAACCTCTCCTCCTGACACATCAAAGCGGCGTCGACCCGCTGTGGCCCTGATCCTTCGCTAGCGTCCCTGTATCGCTTTCAAACACAGCCATGCAGCAGTTCAATAAGAGATGGACACTCTGAGTCTCCCACCCAGGCTCAAGTCAGTCAGAAAAGCAGCCAATCAGACAGTCAGCTGGGTTTGCTGTGAAAGTAGACCTCTGCTTTGTATCACAGAGCCAGACATCAAATGGGCTGTATGCTGGCAGCCTGGCTAGACCAAAGACGGCCATTAAGTACCGAAGAGGAAAAAGGCAAAAACCTCAAACGAGGAAGTGTCTGCTGGGGCTAAAATGCTGCCTGTTGTTGAAATCATATCATCATTTCAAAGTTTAGGCTCAGCGTTTGGAATCTATAAGGAAAACAATTCCTGCAAAAGCCCCAATAAATTAACTACGATTATACGAAGGACAGAAGTGAAAAGAAGCATGAGAGTTGTGATGTTCTATGTTTTCTTCCGCCTTTACTGCCAAATTTTAACACATGTGGTATCAAAATTTAATAAACTATGAGATCAGCCTCTCAGGAGTTAACATCCTAATACAGTGAGCAGTTGAAGCAGTGTTTGCAGTGGGTTTAATTTTATCAACCCGGACATGTTTACCACTTCTTCACTTCTGAGACAAAGACCGTTTATCACTATCATATGGAGCTGGACTACCCATGTGGCATCGTTATATTGTTTTAGAGTCAGCCTGATAACTCATCCTTAACGTGGATGTAGTCACACACACATGGAACGCATAAGACTGGGCTTTGTAGAAAGCTGAAATTTCATCCTGTAAAAATAGTGATGCTCTACCGAGCTGTTAAAGGCCGAGGATGTAGCCTTTCATGAAAATGAGAAAAAGAAGGGCCGGCTTCAAGGTGGGCTCACATCCAAGGTATGCTGCAAGGACTTGGCAAACCAGATCAGGAACCCAATTCTTTTTCTTTATTGATAAAAAAATACTTTTAAAATGAATTTGATAATTAAAAAACTTAGTTTAAAAGTCAATGCTTAAAGAAACCAGAGAGTTTCTTGGTTAAACCTTGGGTAATTTTCAACACTGTGCCAATTAAGTCCTACACAAATTTCCATAGCTTATGTACATACATGTATGTGACACACACCCAACACCCAGAACTATCAACAGTTTGTCTCATTCCATGCTCTACATTCAAGGGTTTAAAGTCTTTTTCCCACACACTGATCAGCCACTGAGATTTATAGAAACATGTGCAACATGATGATAATCAAAAAAATAACGAAAGGTTAGCTGTCACTCATCAATTTATCTTTCCACTCAATGCTCTTAAAAAGTCGTCATGCACTCCTCACATTCATCCACCTGTGTTACAGCTGATGCTCCACATCTGTTTTTTTTAAACCTCAAGTTTGAATTTTCTGCATTTGTTTCATCAATGCAGGTGGAAACGTACCCCTGTCTGGATCTCGTTCATCTGTAGTGGACCACATTCCTTTGAAGACCAACATGCAGAAACCCTGAACCCCAGGGATTTTTCTACAAGCATCTATGTTAATGATGATTTTAACTTTGGCTGTTGCAGAATATTACTCTCCTTAATATAAGACGATAGATCTTCACCAGCATGTCTGCATGATTTCTGAACCACAAATGCAGAATTATCATGGCCAGACTGAAACGAGGAAAGATTCCTCCTCGAGATGCTTACAAGTGCCTTCTATCTGTTGTGTAATTTTAACTTTGAGTGACAGTGAGCATGCAGTGCAACATGTGATGGCACCACATGTCTGAGATACATCAAGCAGAGCTCTCACTAAGCACGAGAGCCTTTGATAAAAAAAGATCATGGCTGGGGGTTATGTAAGTTTAACGGCAGAAATGTGCATGGAGATGAAGGAGCACAAAATGTTCTCCATGTGAAACAGATCATGCTGCATGATGTCATGCACATTTCTGTGTTTGTACGTCTGTTGCATTAAATAAAGCTGATTAAGTATGTTGTCAAAAGGATAAATGACTCAGAATATACACTTCAATATCTAAATTAGCTGTTTTTAGGACCCTAACCTTAACCACCACCCAATGCACACTTTTCTGTCTGTCTCTTTTCTGGTTCTCTGTCAGATGTTTTCCTGAGTTTATCCCAAAGAAAAATGTTAAATAAAAGTCTTGAATATTCCAAATTTGTGAAACCTGTCTTTATCTATTAGACCAGAGGATCTCAATGTTTTCAGGCCATGACCCAAAAATAAAGGTGCCAGAGACCGGGGACCTCCACTGTACCTGAAGGTGGTTGAACACAGCAACACAATCTAGAATAGTCCTGTGCAGACAAGGCTGTCTATAAGGGGGGATAAAGGGTAGAGCTTTCTGGGGTCCAGTCAAACTGGGAGCCCATAAAAGGCCTGCAAAATCATGATTCATTGTAAAGTTAGGCTGTGTTAATCATATTTTATTTATAACCTGAACAATAACTACTCTTATCAAGGAAACAAATGTATTTTTATTCATTTGTGCAGTAAATAGCCTTCTTAAAAATTTAAAAACAGAATTAAAATGGGTTTAAAAAAATGTTTAAAAGGGGTTAATAATGGCAAAAAGTTGTGGAAAAGGTGGTGAAATTTGATTTTAAAAGTAGAAGAAAAAAATAGGGCAGAAGTGGCAAAAATGGGTTTAAATAGTGCTAAAGGGATTTAAAAAGCACTAAAATTGATGGAAAATTAGTGAAATGGGATGAAAAATTGATATAAGCTGGCAAAAAAAGAGTTAACTGAGACAAAAAAACCTGCAGAAATTGGCAGAACTGGATTTAACTGGCCAAAATGGGCATATCAAATACCAAAATTTGGTTAAAATGGGCATAAATGGGCATAAAATGGTGGAAAAGGTTTAAAAATGGACAAAAATGGTTTTAAGTGGCAAAAATGTGCTAAAATGCCAAAATTGGTGAGAAAAAGTGATTAAAACAGGTGAAAATCTGGAAAATCAGTGTTATAGAGCAACTCAAATTTTTTTTTTTTTTTTTTAGGGCTTCTGGACTCCCCCTCTCAGTGTCTCATGAGGTCCCAACCCCAATGTTGAGCACCACTGAATCAGAGTAACTCAACTTGACTTGAAGAAATTAGTGTGAAAATTAAATTTTACAGCCACTCAGCTACGTCTACTTAGCTAACTGTGTGTTACAGCTCTGATCTTGAATAACTGCTTCAATTTTTTAATTCACTACAGAAATATTACTGTGTTGAAACACAGGAAACTGTCCCCATTAAACAAACAGGCCATTTTATAATCTGACACCAAAAGGAATTACACTCATTTCTGCTTTTTGTTTATATTAATTCTTTGTCAGGATGGATTATCTTACTCTGGACTGTGGTGGGAAACTTTGATATTGCAGCTTATGGTCTGATATAAGAACTAGAACCTTCCATAGTTTAGCAGTTTGAAGTCAGCCACCTGCCTGTGCTAATTGCCTGGTCTCATTCAGCGGAGAGGCCCTTCATTCCCGCCTGGACGAGGGGGAAAACAGGGAAAGGAATGTAAATTGTTAAAAGTCAGAGCTTAATGTGCGAGGGACGAATGGAGGGAGGAACCCGGGTCAACACATTAGGTGCACTTTAATAAGCACAGGGAGGTCAAGAGGGTCAACCCTCCCCTGAAGTGTTTATGTTGAGAAGAAGAAGAATCCAATGAAGAGCTCTGATTTAAAGAGAACTCATCTCAAAACAAGTGCTGCCTGTCACAGTGTGGTAGAAATCTGTGCCATGCCGCTCAGACTGTTGTCCTTAAACTAATAACAACTTTATAGCTCTGACAAAGTAACCATGCATCCTAAGTAAGCAATCTTGTGCACTGAGCTACACACATATCTCAGCATGATCCTACCATCAGACATCTGTGCTCAAAGAGGAAGCAGTCCAATAAAAGCTGCTGATTAGGGATGGGTATGTAAAAACCTGGTTCTGTATTTTTTAAAATTCTAATCAATACAGCTATGGTCTATAATGATCACTAGTGTATCTTTTGTACTTTGTCTTGTTAGCTGTGGTCCTGTCAGGTGTCTGCCCTTGTTATTGGGACTTTTACGTCTGTTTTGTGTCAGTTTTAAGTGGGACAACAGATGGGAATTAGTGACTCGCTAAATCTGGTGCAACCATGTTTTTATTTACTTTGTATGAATGATCAATGTTATTGCACACTGGCCCTTGATGAATAAATAAACAAACTAAAAACTAATATTTATAAGCTCCAAATGCAATGCAGTACTCTTAGTCTCAGTTGCCTGGTGTCCTGAAAATTAAGAAATGTGGCCAGAGGGTGACTAGGACCTTGCACAAAAAAAACATTTTCACAGAGTGTTTGGGTGGAGTACTACAGAGTAGCATGGACTAACCAACACAGCAGTTTGCAGTGTTTCAACAGCGTGGGTCACTACAGTGTAGCTTTGGTGTAGATCTGACGCAGACACTGGGAGTAGCCTAACTCAAAGCAGGGATCAAGATAAGCAATGCAATTTAAGTTATACGATTATAACTCCTTTGGCCCACAAACAGCACATTTCTTATTGGAAATATAAATTAAAAACTGCTCAAAATCTCGAGACTCTATAGTGTTGAGCCTAAATTAAAATAAAAGGCTGAACATGTGTTGTTTGTGTGTGTTCACTTCTTACCTGGGCAATGTTCTTGTTGAGTAAGTAGACGCCGTATTCAAAATGAAAGCGCTCTCCTCTGGGGTACAAAGGGAATCTGAGAAAGACAGGAGAAAAAGAAACAAGGCGTTACAGAGAAACACATGAAATACACCTTTAATCTGTTACCACAAGAGTCAAGAATGAGGTGTAAAGACCCTCCAAATGTATACTTTGAAGCCAGCTAAGCACATTGAAGCTGACAGCAGCAGTATAAAGAGTCCATACTTTATTTCACACTATAGATCTGTCTGAGTGAAAATGTCAATAAATGATGATGGGATTAAACAGGGGAGGCAGTTCTTATGAATGTTATGAGGAGGAATTCAGACAACTGTAGGTTTTTTGCTCTGAGACAACCAATAAATTCTTCTCATAGCGCCTGTAGCCCAGCAGCGTTTACGGCTGCTAATGCTCAGACGGCTGAGAACACTTCGTCTGTGATCACCACCTCCATGCATTTAAAACTGAAATATCAAAGAGGAGCAGAGGTGTCCAAACAGCCTGACCATCCACCACAGAGCAGGAACAAAGAAGGTTTTCTGTCTGCATGGAAGGAAAGTCCCACAGGAGAATCCCTGGGTGTTTGGGTCAGGTGGAGAGGGGTTTATGCTGACAACTAGAGTGGGAAAAACTTCTTTACTGCCAGGATTTTGAGGCTGGACTCATCCCATCCTGTCATTATGTGCTTATGTTTGCTGAGCCCCCACTGAGGATGCAGGACTCCAAGAGACCAGCTTCAAAAATTCAGCAGGACTAATATCAGACTCTGAGGGTACACAGTTTGAGTCCATCCACTTTGGCAAACTATCGTTATCTTCTTCACAACTTCATCCTTATCGACGCTCCATCTTCAAATGCTTCACCTCAACCTTTAGAGTAACTTAAACCTAATCCGGCTCTAAACCTCTCTCTGAAACTCTGAAATCTTCTTCACAGGAAGGAGAAGAATCTGTCTTCTTCTGAGAGGATTTTCACTGCTTTAGCTCACCAAATAAACATCTGGTCTCTGTGAAAACAAAAACTCAACAACCATTGTTGCCAAGGCCAAATCCTGTCACAGACAAATAAACAGCTCTTACTTTAACAGAAACAATAATAAAATGCACCATCTCATTTAAATGAGCTATAGTCTTTGATGTGGGGCTGTTTTATTTGATTCTGGAGACAAGTTTGTGGAAAAGGATGTTTTTTTTCAATCAGTGGGTCTTAAATGGTCAAAGATCAGGATCCAGCACCACCTTATAAGACAAATGTGACCCAGATTCTGAAAAATATAGACCATTCAGGGCTATTCTATGAAAAATCGTGCAGTTTGGACCTTTGATGGAACAAATGTGACAGTAAAAAGAGACAAGATGAAATAAACACTGAAGCCTTACAGTAAAGCTGCCTTTGTAAAGGCCAAAGCACTGACTGTAGAGTAAGACACGGTTACTCATGTGACATCACGCTAAAGGTTGGCAGTTCAAATCTTGTTATCACGTCCTTTGGTTTGTAGTCAGGGGAACTGAACACCTGTTTTCATTTTACTCCTACCTGAAGGAAATGTAACTACAAAGACAATGAAAACTCAGTTTCCAAAGAGTGATTGTACCACATTTCATGTAAAAAAGAGCTCTGATAACCGGCTAGCTATGATTAGATCAACTAATGTGAACCTCTGTCATTTCCTTGTTGTTATTTCCATGTTGGCTGGACTCCTGGGCTGGGAGTCAGACCTCAGCTCAGTTCAGCTCATGAGCAGACAAACTTTTTTCATCCAGTTAAATAAACCAAGATTTACGTGACCTGGAAAACTTTGAAACATTTGGTTTCAACTGTTCTAGAGTTAGCCAGCACTTGAAGAGATTTTTTGGGGTTATTTAAAGTACAGCACATTCAGAAAGTATTCAGACGCCAATTTTGAATTTTGTGACGTTGCAGCCGGATGCTAAAGTCAGAAAAAAGTTATTTATATTCTCATTAATCAACACTAAAACAATTAAAAATAAAATAACTGAAATATCACAATGACTAAGTATTCAGACACTTTGCAACAGCACTGGATATTTAGCTCAGGTACCTCCTGTTTCTCTTGATCGTTACTGAAATGTTTCTATACCTTGATTGGAGTCCACCTGTGGTAAATCAGACTGATTGGACATGATTTGGAAAGGCACACACCTCTCCATAGTAGGCCTCACAGCTGACAATACGTATTAGAGCAAAAACCAAGCCATGAGGTCAAAGGAACCTCCTGCAGAGATTGTTGCAAGGCACAGAACTGGGGAAGGCTACAAAAAAAAATCAATCAAGCATATGTTTCAAACATCCATCCAGGGAACCACTCATAGATAGTGTTTGGGAAAAGGCAGAGCCTTTGAAAAAAAACTAGGAGGGTGATAGAATGAACGTTCTATTTGTAACATCTTTACGGGCCAGTCAGAGCAATAAAACATGTGACACAGCCACTACTGAGGTGCGCCCCAAGCAAAGGAGTAAACTCTGTGAACCATGGCGACTGTAGACATGTCAGTACACGATTTTTGTCATTTTTGAAAAGAAAAAAATCACTGCTGTCCTTTGTTCTTCTTTTAATGAAGAAATGTCATCAAGTTCTGATAAACTGGCGCTTTAGCAGCATCCACACTAATGTCTTCCGCCATAATTGCACCAGCCACTTCTTGCTGCTTGCATACGTCACGACTCCACTGCACCCGAAAGAACTGCCCCTCGTCACTGATTGGTCCTGTCACTTTCTAACTGGGCCAAAATGGTTCAGGTGGGAGCTTTGCAAGATGGATTCACCAATGAGAAACCCAGAAACGGGCGTATCCATCTGCTTTGCAAGGTTGACAGTGGCCTCCATGATTCTCAAATGGAAGAAGTATGCCACAACAAGGCTTATTCTGAAAGCTGGTGGCTCTGCCAAACTGACCAACTGGGGGAAAAGAGCCTTAGTAAGAGAAGTGACCAAGAACCTGATGGTCACTCTGACTGAGCTCCAGAGATCCATCATTGCAGCCCTCCACTGAGCTGGGCTTTATGGAAGAGGGGACATGAAAGCCCACTTGGAGTTTTAAAAAGGCCCTGAAGGACCCACAGACTTTAAGAAACAAGATCATCTGGTCTGATGAAACCAAGATTGAACTGTTTGGCCTCAGTTCTTAACGTCATGTCTGGAGGAATCCAGGCATCGCTCTTTACCTGCCCAAATCCCAACATTAAAGCATGGGGGTGGTAGCATCCTGTTTTGGGGATGTTTCTCAGCAGCAGGGACTTGGAGACAGAGATATCCTCAATAAAAACCTGTTCTGCAGCACTCAGGACCTTAGACCAGGCTGAAGGTTCACCAACATGACAATGACCGTAAGCACACAGCCAGGACGACACAGGGGCAGGTAAGGGACAATTCTGTGATTGTCCTAGAATGGCCCAGCCAGAGCTCTGACTCTATCCCTATTGGACGTCTCTGAAGAGACCTGAAAATAGCTGTCCACCAACGGACAAGCTTGAGAGGATTTGCAAAGAAGAATGGCAGAAAATCCCACTGTCAGGTCTGCAAAGCCTTCAGGTGAATGTACTGCATTTAAATTGATGCAGAATGCTGATGTACTTAATAGTTCCTGGCTGGCTCCAGTGATTTGATTTAATATTGTTACTGGTATTTAACGCACATCACAGCAGTATCAGTACCTGAGAACTGATTGATTTCTAGATTACAAAAATGCAGATCTGGGTTCTCATGTAACTGTGTTTCATCTCAAGTCTTAACTGTAAAAGAGACTCCTGATATTGATAGAATTGCTGCTGAGGCCTTGAACTGAAAAAAAGAATACATCTAAAGCTGTACACTGCTGTTGAGTTGGATTGTACAAACAAACCTGTTGATCCGACACAGCTGTAAATAAATAGCTGCATAAAATAGCCACCTTTGCTGTTATTAGACTGTACATGGTGTACAGATTAGTGTTTATAATGATCTGGTGAGACCATACATCCAGTCTCGTCTCTAGGTGTGTGTGCCTCCTGGAGAGTGGGTCATGGTCTTTAGTTAATCCAGCATGAGAGCAGATACGGGGCTCTTCTCTCCCTCTTAGCGTGACCTTTAGGTGCCTGAGGCTGAGGGGGGAACACGGCTAAAACATACACTTCCCCAGTCCCGGCACCTCGCCGGACACTACTGTCAGAGGAGATCATGCTAACAGCACTTTCAGCCAGCAGTCAAATATTTACCAGTCTCTTACTGAAGTCCTCATCTTACTCACTTATTGTTGCTCAAACGGCACACATCTCTGATGACACCCATGTTCTAAGAACTAGAAACTATCAACATTTTCTCCTTAATTATTTTCTTTAATTTCGACTTTAATGTTCATATCTATTAATGCATAAAGATTTCAGACATAATTCTGATTCATCCCTGAGTGTGTTTATATGCTCAGTCTCCTGGTTTTGAGTCTTATCCTAGTTCTGATAATATATTCTGTTATGTTTACATGGAACATGGAAATCCTGGATATTTCTATCCTGTATACATGACCATAAGAGCCTCCATGTGTCTGCTGTCTGGATAGATGTGTCCTAACGTCTCACTATCCCACACACCATGTTGTGAAGCAGCAGAGAGTAATCAGAGTCCTGAGGTGTTTACTGGAGACAACATACAGACTTATGTCTAAGTACCCCCTTCAGACATTTAGATTTTTAGAATGAATAACAAAAAGACTAATCTAGGTATTTTTCGAAGGAGGAAATTCTAGACATTCAGATTTTTTAAATCTGTAATAAGAGTTGTCATATAGTTAACTTCTTTATGGCATTTGCTAATGCTGATAATTGCAGCATATTTGCATGCATTTGGAGATTAACTGCCTTTAACACAAGAGGAATAGGAACAACAGCCAGCTAGTCAGTAGCTTCCTGCTTGAACACACTGCATAAGAAAGCATTCCTTCACATCTTTAAGACTGCATGCTAAAAACTGTAACATGCATTTATTAAATGAGTGTAAGGGAAGGCTTGATGAGTAGCCCCATCACAAGACTGAGAGCACATCAACACTGCAGTGTTCCATGTGGTGCTGAAGCAGCCCCGTACCAACCGTACCAACACACAACAGGTTTTGAACATCCAGCTTCCTTGCAGTGGACTCATGCGAGATGAGGTTTTACAAAAATTGCGATGCTCATACCCAAAAATCCCTTCAATGGAAATACATTCAAAGTGCAGTTGTACTTAGTTGAAATTTAAGAAATCAAATTTATTTTGTTTATAATGGAAAACAAGCTATTCTCTCTCTTTTTTTAAGCCACTAAACAGGCATAAAGGCACTGCTCACGGCATTTAATTAGAAAGAGGATGAAAGAAATCATCAAGTTCATCAGTAGCAGATGGCAATCGTTAATGCATAAAATCAAAACTATGGTAATATGGATGGTAAATGTGCTGTGATGTGGTGTGTTTTTTGTGTAGCACCAATGTTTTTTTATTTTCAAATATGTATTTTTGGGCTGTTTATGCATTTATTTTAGAGAGGAGGACAGTGGATGGAGTTGAAAACAGGGATGAGAGACTGGGGTGGGGACATGTGGGAAAGGAGGCACAGTCCGAACTTGAACCTGGGCCACCTACTTAAATGTGGTGCAACAAAACTACAAGGCCACCTGTGCCCCACGGTGCAATACCACTGGTTTGAGATTTTGTACATTAAATCTGGTCTTGTTGTAACCTTGCAAAGCAGATGGATTCGCCCATTTCTGTGTTTCTCACCGGCAAATCCATCTTGCAAAGCTCCCGTCTGAACAGTTTGGGCCCAGTTAGAAAGTGACAGGACCAATCAGTGACGAGGGGCAGTACTTTCGGGCGTGGCAGAGTCGTGACGTAAGCAAGCAGCAAGAAGTGGCAGGTGCACTTATGGTGGAAGACAATAGCGTGGATGCTGCTAAAGTGTAAGTTCTATCAGAACTTGATGATTTCCTC
The DNA here is from genome assembly GCF_018320785.1 of Cheilinus undulatus. Lineage (NCBI taxonomy): Eukaryota > Metazoa > Chordata > Actinopteri > Labriformes > Labridae > Cheilinus > Cheilinus undulatus. The sequence goes on from NC_054876.1 coordinate 9,479,065, forward strand.
ATTAAAAGAAGAACAAAGGACAGCAGTGAGTTGTTTTTTTTTCAAAAACGACAGAAGTCGTGTATGGTTCGCACATTATGCAGTGCTCTATGTAGTGTACTCCTTGGTAGCGACACATCTTGGTAGTCACTACGTTGCGGGTTTTGTTGCTCTGATTGGCCCGTAAAGATGTAACAGACAGAACGTTCATCCTATCACCCTCTGAGTTTTTTTCAAAGGCTCTGGCCTTTCCCAAAAGTTGTCTATGAGAGGTTTACCAGATGGATGTGTGAAACAAATCCATCTGCTTTGCAAGGTTAGTCTTGTTGTGGTTCCAAAGCCAGCTGTCCTTTACTCGGTAGCCATGTCAGCCATGCTATAGAGAGACATAAAAGTAGTGTGACACAGTGTAGCCTGCCAATAATCTCAAAAAAAAGGAACACGAGGTCTCTCATGGGACAATGCTACACCCTGACATTGTTTGCAAAAATGAAACAGCCTTGAAATTTTACCAATTATTACCACTGTCACATGGGACGTGATGACTCTTTTGACCAATCAGCAGACTTCTCTGTGTCTCGCCCCAGGCATTATGGTTAGATAGGTATGCTTGGTACCCTGACAGAAGGGTGCCAAAAAAGTAGGTTGCTACCAATCAGTTATTTTGGGTCAACTTTTGACATATAAAATGAAAATAATTTCATACTATATCAAACCAAACTGAAATAGACAGCATTATAAAAACACATTATTTATGACCGATGCTTATTTGTCAGGTCCATTCATTTGAAGAGAAAACCTCAATGACTTCAAACCCAAGGATTTGGAAGTTAATATATTTAATTTTAACAGGTTTATTCAGAGTTTACAACTGTTAAAATTTTCTTTACTTAAAAGAGGAAAAAACAACAGTGATCTATACAATCATCAGGGCATGTAAATTAACTTGAACCAGAAGTTCAAACAAGAAAAGCCTGCTGGCTTCTGTCATGATTACAAAGCTCCTTTAACTGCTATGTCAAAGAGTGCTAGGGTTTTATCATTACAGATGAAAATATTTTGCCCGTTTTGCATTTCTTTATCCTTACCATAATACTTTCAAACTTCTCAATAAGGCGTTTTTGTGGTGTGCACACGCCCACTATGAACCCTCCCACACTGCATTGCAACTCTGTGAAGTCTGAGTAAAGCGTTGACAGCTGGAGATCATTTTAGCCCTAAAATCAATAATATCAGGATGTTGTTAAGAGTATAAAGTGAGGCACTGTTGCCTGAGGGCTACACAGCCATCGACTTTCTGGTCCTCCTGACGTGGATCAGGGGTCTCAGAGAGAGAGAGCGACACGCCAGAGGTCATATCTGAGTGATAGGAGAGGAAGAACAACAAAACAGGCCTTCTGCTCACTCCGCTGGCATTTCTAATATCACTTCCCCACCAGCAGATAGGATTTGTTTGCTGATGAACATGCGTGAAAAGGAAAATAAAACCCCGTCCAACACACATTCAGAACACATGAAAACACACACACGGGCTCGATCACAGAGCAGTGATTAATGACCGCTGTCCACTGTGTCTGAAATCACACTGGAGAGACTCCGCTTCACCAAACACCAGGAATTCCTCCAGGGGACGTCCAGTAAAGTTAAATATATTATTACACACCAGCAGAGAGGACGCAAAGGAAGGGGAGCAGAGGAGGGTGGAGGCGCTACGACACTGTGTGATTAAGTTGGCACATTTCATTATTTTTATTTTATCTAATCTGACCAGCTTCGTTCCTCTGAGTGTTGTTTAAAAGAGTCCTGGAGGATCTGAATGAGCATTAAACCAGATTCTATCTGACACCGAGGAGATTTTGTACACTCTGTTTTTAGTTTGTTTCACATCTTCTGACTCCTCTTTGTTTTTAGTTTAATTTTCTCAGCTAAGTACATGCTGTGACTTATGCAAAATATTTCTGGTAAGATTAACAAAGCCTCATAAAGAGGTACAAAACAACACTTGAGCATAAGTGTCTGATTAACTTAGCGACAACTCTGTGTTGAGAGCCGGTTTCATCAAACTGTTGGCTAATTTCTCCTCACACAAAGAGCCCAAAGCCTGGGCTAAATTAAATACTTGCTTTAAAACCTATTCTTCCTGTAAGTGTGAAGAGTTTTCGGGCTATTCTTAACTTTGTTTTTTACTTTTGTTCTCTGCATGTTCACTTTAGCTCCTGCTGTGTTTCAACCAAACATCCATGGTCTTCATTTTCCTTAATTGTTGGTTATTTTTGTCTGTCATTTATCCCTGTAACTTATGGAAACACACTGGATTCACACGAGAAAATTAAAGTCTGTGCCGTTTTTCTGGATTAACGAGATGCCAGCTGGTGTCACAGTTTATTTGGTGTGGAATAAAAAAAGAGGTTACTGGTGGATGTGCCATCAGAAGTGTCTGCCACTGCTGTATGAGTTAAAATATTAAAGACAGCTAAACTCCAGGACAATTTTTCCATCTAAAAAACTTTGGATACAGGTTTTTAAATAGTACTGTTAATCAGTTAGAGTCCAAAATTTGCCATTTCAACATAAAGTGTTAAAATTCTACATTTTGTGTAGAAAATTGGTTGAAATCTGGCTCCTGCAACTGTAGTTTGCTATTGGCTGATCTGGTGCCAGCCTAATTTGGCCACTCAAAATCTTTGTCTTGAAAAATGGCAGTCAACTTCAATAACAGTACCTGACAATCAAACTTTGCAGGTAACAGCAAACTCCACCAATCAGAGACGCTCCTGTGACACTATAGGATTGTGGGTCATGTAGTTCTTTTCACACAGGTCAAAAAAATTGTTGTCTTTTTTTAGCCCAAGGTTGATAACAAACTTTTGCCATCTACAGCAGCACAGACCTGTTTCACTTACAGGTAGCGAGTCTACTTGAATGGTAACTGCCACCCTGGTTGTAACATCATGACTAATGAGTAAGGGTGGGCGATATGGAAAAATTACCTTGTCATGATTTTTTATGGCTAGATCATCTTCTACGAGAATATTCAAACATCAAACATTTATCTTCCTGCACTCTGACCTACTTTATGGAACCAATTCATTCACTTTCTGCACCAGTTTAAAACTGCGATTTTAGATGTCCTCTTTTATTAAAAAAAATAATAATTAAGTTCAAGTTTAGAAAATGGATGGATGGATGAAGTTCCTTTATCCTTCTTTGGCTGACAAAATAAGCACAATTTAAACAACCCAATATGTGATTAATTTCTGAAACACCAGGTTCTGCAGTAAAGTAGAGACCCTTTTATATTTCAACGTAATCTTGATTTTATTTTTAAAGAGGTCGGGAAATTCACAGAGCAGTGATGTAGGCTATGTGTAACACTCATGACTGTCTGCTAATCACAATGACAGAGGACGGAGGACGTAGACTAGGATCATGCAGGAGGAGGCCTGGGAAATTAATCACAAATTAGATTTAATAGCAATATGGCCTGCTGCAATTTACAAATCGCAGAAGTTGCAGTATTTCTTCAACATGAAATGTGTCAAATTATCTTTTTTTTTGCAGCAGCAGGCATATTATGCACATTATGCAAACATTCAAGAGTCAACACAGCAGTTCATTTAAATATGAAGTACTTATCAATGATCCCTGCTTGCATTAATGCTGATGCACCATGCTGCTGCTGGCAAAGCTTTACCTCCTTCACCCCAGCCTCCTCCTTTATAGCTTAAAGCATGTTGTGCCCTAATATACAGATTCGTGCTAATATGGATTAATTGCTAATGAAACAATTTCATTGTTTTCAATAAACATGGTCAGAAATGTGTCTGTCAATATGGGGGTTTCTAGCTATCCATTCACTGTAAAGTCAAAGCATGCTGCTGACCAACCCTGAGAGCATGGGTTCCTGACTGAATGTAGGTTATAATATAGAATCATTTATTGCTTAAATTTGTTTTAAAAAATACATAAGACGTGGAACCTAATAATAATTGCATATTAAATTGCAATCACAATATTGGGGAAAAAAATTGCAATTAGATCATTTTTGCACATTGTTCAGCTCTATGCAGGAGTATGCATGCAGGTTAAAGACATGTTTAGTTTAAAAAGTTTTCTGATATGATCAATGTCAGGATCTCACGGACAGTGCCACCTCCCTCCCAAAGTCTCACTCCTTTATCCTAAACCTTGTGCAGAAAGTTGGAAAGGCTTAAAAATACCTCGGAAAACACAATAAAAGCACAATGTCAACTTTGACAGCTAAAACTACTGTTTCAGCCTCTGACACACTGCTCAGCTGACTATGCTGTGGTTTATCTCTACACTGTTCGAGGATGGTTTAGGATGCCGTCTTCTGAGCTCATTGAGAAGTTTATAAACCATGTGAAGATTATGCAAATACATGTTTTTATCAAAAATCCATGATCCTGCATCCCTCAAAAAGACACATTTCTATCAATCAGCGAGTGCAGGCTCCACAACTGTAATAAACTGTTATTAACACCCAAAAATAAAAATTTGGTGTGTAGGTATTTGCCAAAATTGACAAAATGTCCTCAAAGTATTCCTGAAATACTGGGCTAAAAAGACTAAAGATTACAGTGACCTTGACCTTGCAACCAAAATATCATTTGCTATCTTGTGGTCAGGGAGGAAACTTGTGCAGGCATAAACATGATGCTCAGTGACTTTGACCTTTAACCTTTTGCCTCTAAAGTCCAAACAGTTTATCCTTGAGTCAGAGTGGTGATTTGTGCAAACTTTAAGGAAAATCCCTCAAAGCGTTCTTGAGATATTGTGTTCAGAAGATCGGCCTGGATGAACAGACAGTCTGAAAGCTAAATACCTCTGGCCCTGACCTGAGCAAACCATATGGAGACAAATAGATTCTTGTCAACACTCATGGTATTTTGAAGGCTTTATTTCAACAACATTATACACTTCGTTCTCTGTGTTTCCTCTTGTGTTGTTGCTTTACATCAATGGCAAATCAAATACTGTGAACTGCATCTGTCATGTAAAATCAAAGGGGTTCATGTGGATTATAAGATGAAATCTATCCACCTCAGCCCCTCTGAAATTTATTACAAACGTCTCAGAATACAAAGCCACAAAAAAAACTACACAAAACTCTCACAAAGAATTTATTCTGCTGTCAAACATGTGAGTGTAATCTTTAAGTGTTCATCTTACTCATGTCTGACCGCTGAGACAGTGAACCATCACTTTCAGTTTAGTGGAGCAGTAAAACAGAAAGTCCTCTGTGTCTGTGAGAGACACGAGGAACAGCAGGGCAGCAGCAGACACAGCGCCATTTTTAATCTCTCAGCCAGCAGCAGTGTAAACCGAAGCAGTCCTCTCTACTAAACAGGATGGAATAAATTACAGTCCTGCAGGAATATACAGTTCAGAGGAACATGAGAAACATGTTTGTCCACCAGGATGTAGAGCCGACGATAAACAGAAACAAACCCGAGAGATTCACGCAAAGACTGGAGACTGTTTGTGATGCTAATTCTGCATTCTCACTGCTCCTAACATTCTGTTTACATGTAGTTTTTAAATCGGTGCACGCACCCATCCTCCTATTGTAGCAAACAAACCACTCTGTTGATTCCCCTGTTTAACGTTGTTGTACATAGAACTCAAATAAAATCGTCTCTATCTCAGCAGTCCTCCTCAGATGTCTTCGCTTTCCTCTACAGAGCCTTATTTCCTCCATCAGCACATCCTCCAATCACCTCCCCTTCTCTCTCTCTCTCTCTCACTCCCCTCAGTGGCTGCTCTAATGAAAGCTCGAGTCTGGGAAATGAACACAGAAAACTGAAAATGACTCTTAATGTAATCAGTGCACTAACCCACTCTGCTTCTATCCACTGCTCCAGTTACTAAAACAATCTGCTTGTATTTAGCAAGAACAAAACGATGCAATTAAGCTGGGCAATAAGGTCAAACAACCACAGCTCGATTTTTTTTGTTGTTGAATGGTGATGCATCATATATCAAGATGTTTTTTTTTTCTGTAAAGAAATAAACAGTTGTCACAGTACCAGAATAATAAAGTTTGATACAATTCTAGGAAAATTCAGATAATATTGAGACAAGTCTGATACAGAGAGAGAAAAATCCTGAACACGCAGTAGTAAGCAATTTCTCATTTTTGATTGTCAAAATTTGCATATGTGCTCCTACACACTGTCTAAATTGAACAACATCATTGACATCATTGAAGTTGTCAAAAATGTTTTATACTCTTAATTACCATGTGTTTCAAAATGGTAACATTTACATTATTCTAATGACCAGTGCTATAAGAGAGTATATAAACTTTATGATCTTTGGTTATACTTTTAACCAAAAGATAGAGAAAACTGTTCGGGTTTCACACCATTACAAGGTTAAAGTTTAGCACTTTCAAGTAGGGATGCATGTGGTTAATTGGTAAAACAGATGAACTTGTTTATCAAATTAGCTGGCACTGGATTCACGAGTCGGTTAAACTAATTGCCAGTGATTTTTTTTTTATGAACTCAGGCTTGAAATCTCTGTCTATAATGCTTTTTTAAACTGTAATGAACCTCCTGCCACTAGAGGCTGCTGTAGCTGCCTCCCTGTCTGGAACTTCACTGGATGTAAACATGAGAAGCTCTGCGGTGGATTAGTGTGTAGTAGGAACAGCAGTTTTTTAAAGTAGTTAATGGAAATAAAGTGGCTCGTAGGCTGTCGAGGGTCTAACACACGTGTAACTACTCACCTGAAGTGAAAGAGGCCACACATCAAAGCACGATATCAATCTGCATCGAGGAACGAAGGCAGGCGGCGCTAGCTGCTAATGTTAGCCAAGCTGTAGAGAGTATATCAGACTCACATCACACCGCTCACACAAGGACCCTGTGAGGAATTTGACTGCTTTGTAGGGATTTTTTCGTCTCTAGACTAGTCAGTTAAATGAAATTTAAATGCGCAATTAGCCAATTAGGGGAACAGACACAAACATCCTTACTTTCAAGGTGCATTTTCAAGCTTTACAGCACCTTACAGCAATAGTGAATTCTTTATTTAATGCAAATTATAGTTGTAGTCAATGGTGCATTAACCATGGTGCAATTAAGATCTAAAATGAGTGCTTTTTTATCCCTCTCAGTACACTGTGGCTAAGCCCCTGCAGCATCTTCCTGTAGTCCTGTGATATAAAATAAGTTCACCACTGCTTCTTAAAAACTCATTTCACTTAAAAAAAAAACTCTAAGACAACTGAATGGATGAGTCAGAAGTCATTAGCATCTTGTGTTATCAAACATTGACTATTCTATTGTCTCTTTAGTTTTATTTTAAATCCATAACAAGTTCCTTTTAACAAGGTGAAGTTCATGTCATTATCCTAATATAACTTTTGTTTTATTTCAAGATAAAAGCTGTTCTGTATCCAAAAAGGGAGTCAGTTACCCTTAGTTAATGATAGAGCAGATATCCAAAATGACACAATAACAGTTTGAAATGCAAATAGTGGAATTTAGAAATACAACAACAAAGGAATTTAATCACAACTGGCTAATGAAAGCTTGACATTTATTGTCATTAGAGTTTTTTAATCCTTGAGAGTCCTAATTAGAGCTGAACATTTTTCCAACTCCTGCTGGGGGATCCAGAGGAGTTCCCAGACCAAATAGGGTACCTAATCCCTCCAACAAATTCTGGGTCTTCCCCGAGGTTTCTTCCCAGGCAGACGTGCCCGAACACCTCCATGGGGAGGCAGCCATGAGGCATCCTGATGCCCGAACCACCTCAACTAGCTCCTTTTGATGCGAACGAGCAGCGGTTCTACTCCTAGCTCCCTCTGAATGTCTGAGCTCCCTATCTCTAAGGCTTAGCCCAGCCACTCTCCAGAGGAAACTCATTTTGGCCACTTGTATCCGTGATCTCATTCTTTCCATCATTACCCAGAGTTCCTGACCATCGTTGAGGGTTTGGAAGGTAGATCAACCGGTAAATTGAGAGCTTTGCCTCTTGGCTCAGCTCCCTCTCCACCAAAATGGCCCAGCACAATGCCCGCGGTACTGCTGATTCTGCACCAATCTGCCTGTCAATCTCACGCTCCCTTCTGCCCTCACTTGTGAACAAGACCCCAGGATACTTAAACTCCTTCACTTTAGGCAAGGACTCACTCCTCACCTGGAGGGAGCAATACACCGCTATTCCGGCAAATTCAGAGGTGCTGACTGTCATCCGACAGCTTCACACTCAGCTGCAAACGGTCCCAATGCCTGCTGGAGGGCTCCAGCCAAGGAAGCCAGCAGAAGCACATCATCTGCAAAAAGCAGGGATGGAATTCTGAGGTCCCAGAACCAGACTTGTGATTATTCCTTTCAGATGATATTGCTATTAAAGATACAATATGTAGAATTTGTGTGCTGAAATATCTACATTAAATCTAAAAGTGACCATTCTTATGAATTTTTTTTTTAATTTGAGCTCTTACAGACAGAGAAATTATCAATTGTCATAACCGTCATCAAACGTGCCTGTTTTTTGGAGGATGCCAAAAGTTGCAAGTTCAATCACCCAAACTGACCTCATTACCCCAACACCCTCTGTCTCTTTTTTAATCATCCATTTTTTTAATTGTTTAAGGGAATTAATTTTGCTGTGCATTAGTCTCTAAACCCTCTTACCATTTCACCTTTTTGTCAATCACTTTTAAACACCTGGAAAGCACTTTGAACTGCAACTGAATTTGTTTGAAAGCTGCTATATAAAAAAGTTTCCTGCAATTTTGTTATAATTAAAGCAAGAAATGACCCAACATTTGGTGTTTAAGACTTTTTTTTTGTGGCTGTGGAATTAAACTGGTACAATACTTAAAAACATCCCCATTTAGACTAAAAATTTTAAAATTGATTATCTTCAGGTCAAAAGGTAAATATTATTGGTGGATATTTCCCAGCCCTACTTTGCATGCCCCAATTCCAAAGATGAGAGAATTGAAAAAAAAAGTAAATCTGTCAGTCCTGTCATAAAAATGTACTCTTCTTCTTCTTTTTCTTCTGCAGGATCTCTCCACAGGAGAGCTGACGTGCGAGTGCTGACTGTTTGCAGACACAAATATGTAATTAATCGACCCTGAGCTGGTAAAAAAGACAAAAGCTGCATCTGAGAGGAAAGTCCCATGTTTTTATGAGCGGGGATGTGTGCCCCCGGCCTACCAGCTCTTTAACTGCAGGGTCTAGACACAGAAAACCACAAAATATATATGAGGAGGGGCACCTGTTAAAAGGAGGAAACAACCAATAAACACACAGCTCCGTGATGAGAGATGGAGGAGGAAGTTCTATGCTCTATCTTCCTGTCCATTTCCTTTTTAAAAACACTCTTTGCCGTACTTTTATTCCTGTTGAGGGATCTTTAAATATCAGTCAGATGTATAATTCTTTCATCTCTGAGTGATCCCCCACAGCCAGTGTCAGCACTGTCTTCCTGGACGGCACCCCAGGGCGTCCTAGCAAGTGTCAGCAGCACATGACATCTTTAACGGCCTTCGCTTAAATGGACGCGTTTGTGCAAATACAAAACATGAGGTTACTACAAACCAGAGACTCCAGTTAAAGGGCTGTGTTCATTTTCTTTGTGTAAAGAGGCTTGTTAAAACTAAAGCTAGTGTCCGGAGTTTTACAACACCTACAGAACTCTGAGCTCTGAGCCGTCTGAGCTCTGCTTTTAAAGATAACACTGATAACTGTTGACCCTGGCAGCCTCTGGAGATCACTGTACATGGTTCTTCTGAAGGGAATTTAAAAGGAAAAAGGATTAAGTCATAAATAATAAGGGCATGGCTGATTCAACTGTTAATCTGTACATTGTAGCTGTTTATCAGTGGGATTTAGACCCACCTCTTTGTGAGTTTCTAGGTTGATCTTAGGTTAGTTTAGGACAGATGGCGCCGCAGCTGACTGGACAAAAAAGCTTCCTTCACTAACCGAGTAGTTGAAGTCCCTAAAACTTCATCCAGTATTTTCAACAACCATCCACAAGGAAGGATGCTACCTCCAGGTTTCTATTCTTTCATATTATTTCAGTTTGTCTTGGTGGCATTTCTGTAAACAGAGAAAAATATCATGCACACAGAGTTAATTTGAAGAGAGCTAATGGTCACAACAAAGGGAAACTGAGCTCTGCCAGTAAAAACAGAAAAAAAATCCTGTCTCAACTGATGTAAAATAAAACCCTTAATGGCTGAAATTTTACTTTAAAACTTTGACAACATCCAGGTCATCAAGATTATAATGCTGAAAAGCATTTCCGCATACCCTGAGAAATTTAATCACAGCATTCAAATTTCTTCTTTAAAAACGTTCCCAGAGAAACCTCAGTCGGGCTCACGATGAGTCCTTAAACTGCTGAATCGTCTGCACTTGTGTTCTTACATGGAGGAATATGTGTTTGCAAGCTGAACGCCCCTCTTATGCCCATATAAGGGCATGAGACTGCAGGACAGTGCACAAACACAGAAGGCAAATAGGAATGAGAAGAAATGTATTATGACATCAGTAATGTCTAGAATTGATTCTTAGATGCATTGTGATGTAGAGGTGGAAGATCCTGAATCGATTTATAAATGCCCAATAATCAATAATAATTCATTATTTACATATTTAATACTGTGGAATAGCAGGAACAAAAAGGTGGAACTCTGACACGCAGCATGCAACAGCAAGATTTAGATTACCAGTTGTTCATCTGTGAAAAAGGACATTTTTATGTTTGTAATTTCAGAAATGTTACAATGAAAGGATGCTGCTACCTTTGGTTCAGTGCAACTGTAAAATACATGCATCAAAATGCATCAATAATCAATTGAAAACTGAACCGTAGCACTATGGATCGATATAGTCGAATCAAATCGTGAGGTGCCTAAAGATTCCCACTTCTAGTAATGTCCAAACATAGTCATTCAGAAAGGTCAGGCATCAGAAACAATATGAATTGTGCTTTATTAAGAAAAAGATGAGCTCAATATGAATTTAAAAATACTCTAAATGAAGAGGTAGGGGTGAGGGATCAAATATGTAAGATTTGATAGTAATCTATTTATTCCAAAAGCTGATGCTGAGTCCAGCGTAGGGTCTGACTGTTGTAGTTCTAATGGTCAAAGTGGCCACCCTTACCCCAGGCAGCCATGTTTAAAGCTGACTATTAGAGAACAAAGGAAACAGGGTCAGTGGGTTCTTCCTCAGAGACTGTGTATATTTACATAAGTTTCACTATAGAGGACTGCTCTTGGTTTCCTCATTGTATTAAGCACAGGTGGGTGGTCGGACACAGCTTTACTGAGCTTTAGAAGAATACGGAGCAGTGACTGGCTGACCTGCTGTAATGTACACACAGGCTCAGAGCTCCACATGTGTTAGCTCTGCTGTTTACAATTCTTAATTAATACTCCAAATGTGCAAACAACAGTTCTGCCTCACATGTTAGAGACAAGGCTTGGCCAGAGCATGCACCACTGTTTTAATACTGAGGAGGACAGGGGGGTTCCATGTGAGTTTCACAACGTCTTTAATGTGAAGTTTCAAACAGCGAAGGACCATAAATCATCTACGCCTGCTTTGTAAAAAAAAAAAACACCTGCCCTACAACTGTCAGAGCTCTAATGGCAGCGGTTACTTTATAAATCACAGGGAGCTGTAATTTTCAATATCTGAGAAATGATTACACTGAGCATCTGTCACTGAATGCTGTTTTAATGACCGCTGCTGCACTAAAGACCCTGGTTTAACCGTTTCACCATCTCGCTCTCTGCTGTTAAAGTGTCTCCTGAGTGATGTGGCGGTTCCTCTCTCTGTCATTTTGATTTTCATCACAGCTTTTAAGAATATCCAGGAGTCCTCGGACCCCCACTCTAAACCCCTGAGCTCTCATTTCTTCATTCTCCACGATTTCTTCCATTGTTTTAATCATGAGCAGTGATAAAGGAGAGGGTTAAGTCTGACCAGCAGCACCCTACAGAGCACCCAGAAGCCAAACACACGGGCCAAAGAAGACTATCGCTTCAGCCAAAACATGGGATTTTAAAAAGAAGGTGGATCAAAAGATTAAAACAAATACAGGATTAGAACTGTTAATTCAACCTCCTGGCAGCCTCAGGTCAGCACCAATTTTCATGATCAGAGCTGTTCTAACAAGACAGAGTCTCAGAGTACGTTCCTTTTGGAGACTGTACAAAAGCTGGCCTTCACTAAAGGATTAAAAAATCTTTGCTGGTTTTAGGGTCTGAGACAGCCCACAAATGACTATAAATAAAGACAGATGAAGCAGTTTTGTTCCTATAGTGTGTGCAGAGGAATACATGACCATAGAAATGCTTGACACCGACTAGGGCTGGGCAATTAAATAGCAAATTAGATTGAATGGCAATATGGCCTGCTGCAATTTTCTAAACTGCACAGTGCAATATTTTCAAATCTGAAATGTGTGAAAATACAGATTTGATGCAATTTTCTTTGCAGCAGAGATTTTATGCTCTACACAATAATTATCCATACATACAAGAGTCTTTTTCAAGAATAGTTTAATAAAATCCTACTTTTTCAGTTCGTGTTTATGTTTTTCTCAATCAAAATGAGAACAACAAAAAAATTATCATCCCTATAGGATAGAAATCAATATCAAATTTGCTATATGAGCCAAAATCCCAATTAGATATTGCTTTTCAAATCTTTCATCCCTAGTTTAATCTATCTTAAATTGTATTGGTTATAATATTGAATGATTCATTGCTTATGTTTATTGAATAATACATAAGGTGAGCAATCTAAAAATAATCACATAAGAAATTGCAATCACAATATGGGGGAAAAAATTTTGATTTTTTTCTCAAATCGTTCAGCCCTAACACCGACAGATTCATTCACAAATAACCAGATTCCTACACTAAGAACTGGGATTATCAAGGAATTTCCTGACAGTCAAATGTGACTTTGGAGTTGAAAAAAAATATCAGATGGTAGTAAGACCTCCTTATCATCTTTGGACAACTTTTAATAACTAGAACCTGGCAGTTTTATTTCCTAACATTTCCCACTGCTGGACAGTGGAAGTAAACTGGTGGGTCAATAAGAATGCCTGCTATGTTTTTCTGTGGTGGTAATTTATAAGCAATCGATCAACATGAGGCCTAAGTATCTTGAACTTTAACCAATAACCTCCAAAATCAAATTATTTCCTTCTTGTGTTGGAGTGGACATATGTGCAAAGTCAGAAGAAAATCGCTCCCAACACATGGTGTTCACAGGTAAGGAAAGCAGAAATCATTGAAGTCATTCTATCAACAAATCAATTTTCCCACGTTTGCTATATATGTAGGCAATTGGGAATCATCAGTCACAGGGGAGGCTCACCCTAAAGCACAGCCTGCATTATCATCAGGTTTATTTCAAATAAAATCATAATTTATAAAACAAAGCAAATGCTGAAATAAAAAAGACTTTGAACCAGTGATTGGGATCATAAACTCATTAGAAAACTGTTTACTGTGTAAATAAATCAGTACAGGAGTTGGATCATTTCCTCATCTGCTTTCATTCAATCCTGCTCCTAATAACCATACTCTCTGAAACTACACAAGTCAATGCATCCACTTCTTGTATAATCAGTGATTTATGGGCATGCTCACGATGCCAGTGCCAACATGCTGATACTAAGTGTGCATGAAATTTTCCATCCTGACTTAACAAAATGACAAGGTGAGCTTGCCAATATATGTGATTTTTTTTTCAGTCAACAAAGAGTGCAGCTAATGCAGAGAAAATGTGCACATTCTTTTGAAATTTGGTTGTAAGCTGAAGTATTTGCCAAAGTAAAAATGCGATCTGTTAGTTAAACAGATGGAACTTGGACTATTTTTTTTAAGTGACGTAAAAATATAAATGGACAATTTAAAGAAAAATCCATTAACTGTAAAATGTAAATTTTTCACATGTACATGGTATTACAGAAATGTGCTGCATAAGGTAGAGCAGGCTCCTTCCTCTGGTAGTCATTTGGTGCATTTTTACCAAGCAGCTTGTTTTGGTACAGTGAAGTCTGATTTTGCTTGCATTTCTACAGCCAAACGTACCCAGACTTGGTGTGTGGAGATGTTAGCCAGCAGGGTGTCTAACTCCAACATTTAGAGTCAGACAGGTGCGCTTGGTACCTCAACAGAAGGCTGCTAAAAAAGTAGGACAGTACAGGATGGCTATTTTGGTAACCTTCCCAACTTTTACACACAATAGTGTGGAAAAACAGACAATTTCAAACCAAACCAAAGCAAGCTAAACTTGACCCCTTCTTGGAGATGCATTAATTGATGTTTTTACACATTCATGTGCCAATTCTTATCTGGATGTCTGGGCAAAGTTCTTCATGGACTGACAGGAATACGTGCCTTTTTACCTCCTGTCTCCTGTTAACAGTAACATAAAATCTCTGAAAGCACAGCATAAACTCTGAAAAGAAAATGATAAACTAAGAATTTAGCTCACCTGAGGCACTTTGCTAAGTTTATGTAGGTCATGAATGGTGCAGGCACTGTAATTACATGAAAGACCAGTATAATAAATTATTATTTCTATTTGTTGAGTTCTGGTTGCCATGCAACAAGTCAAAAGCCCCTGCTGTTTTATGATAATAACAGATTTTGGACTCTCTTCTGTGGTATGTACCATACCTCCAAACTGACATTCCACACGTGCAGAAATATTCTGCTCTAATCAGCAGTGTTGCTAATGGATGTGGATGTGGTTGAATATGATTATCCCCTTGGTGTTAGAGTGAATAGTCTGGGTTGGTTCAAAGCTACAGAGACATAGAATAAAGATGAAAGTCCGCGGTCATGCTTGCACCTGTCTTCACAGCATGTTAACATCTGCTTTTGCTGAGCAGTCTGTTTATTCCAACATCTATTTTATCCCTTTTATCTGTACTGTTAGCATTTTAAAATAATGTTATAAAACAACTAGCACAAATTTGGTGGTTTATTGTTTAAAGTGTGAACATTTGTGGTCATTTTGCAAAAACTTCTGAGCCTTTATTCTTATGTGGTGAAATGACAGATTGCTGAGCTGTATGCTTTGCACTAAAAGTGTCACTAAAGTATGGAGACTTTGGGCCCTTTACCAGGGGAAGGCCAACTGTAAAGACCAAAAACAAAACTGAATAGTGCTCTATTTCCAACATCAAGGCATAAATACTCTTACTTGAATGCTGCAGTAATTCATCCCAAAATGGATTAGTCCATGTGGTGATAAATGACTCTCAAAGTCTAGATAAATTATGACATTAATTGTCATTTCTCAAGCAGAAATATCTGATATTTGCTGGATCACACTTACTTTAATGCATTAGGGTCCGGGACCAGCATGATTACGATACAACACGATGCAATGCGGCATGATACGATAGGATAGGATATGATGCAAAATAAGATGTAGCAGACACAATGCAATATGATATGACAGGATACAATAGGATATGATGTGATAAGATGTGCTATGACACAATGCAATATAGCCCGATACTGAAGTATATGATGTAATAAGTTACCATGCAATATAATATGATAGGAAAGGGTATGCTACAATAGGATACAATGCAATAAGCTATGAGACAATGTGATGCAATACAGTACGATACAATACAAAAGGCTACAAATGATGCAAAAGGATGCAATACGATATGATCATTTTATTCTCCCAGTAGTTAAACTGGTCTTTGATCCCAATGCTGCCCTCATTCGGCTGCTTTCTTAGACCCTGTCAGATTGCCAAGCCACCCCTTACCACCTCCAGTATCTTCAGAGAGCCATTCAGCACAGATGCTTCTTGTTATCTGATTTTAATGAAGTATGGACAGATGGTGGACCAGCGGGGCTCCCAGATGAAGGGCAGCATATGAAACTAACCTGTCAACCCAGAGGAGACTCCTTGATTTCTGCAGAGCTATCATAAACATACCAGTCATGCTATTGTCCTTGAGTGACTGGACACAAAATTTCAAAAGACAAGTTAACAGTCTGTCCAGTCTCAGGACGACTTTGTAGTTGACTTCAGAGAATAATGAGCCAATTATAGATATTGATTTAAGGTCTCTGGCTCCAAATATGAGCATCTCCTTCATCACTTCAGAGAATAAAGCAGTTGATCCACTACCAAACACGTGCTTATCACACTGTTTTAAATACCACGAGTAATCCTGTGATGTCTGGTGATGCGCAGTCAAGCAAAGGGCAGTACACTATATTCAACTTATCAATTTTCATACTAGATACTTAATCCAACAGTAAGAGCTTAAAATAGCAACAAAACCAGAAAAGTAGTGCATTTCATGTTGTAGTTAAAGACAATGACTCAAAAGTTTTATCTGCTTTTGTTTAAGTCAGTACAGCAGGAGTCAAAGTTGTAAATTTAACAACAAAATTAGACAATACTGTCTTTACAAATATCAAACCTATGACATAATCTGAGCTGTATTTGATTTAATTACAAGCAAGCAAAGCTTATGGGAGTAGAGTTGCACGTGGCTTTGTCAGGATATAGCACAATGGCTCCCAATTACATTCAGGGTCCAGTTTAAAATTCTTCTAACTTTGTCTTGCATGGTCAAGTAACTGCTTATATCAAAGAGCTGTTGTAGCAGGGGTCACCAACTGCATTTGTTAAAGGGCCAGATTTTTCTTTAATGGATGCTTTGGGGGCAGACTTTCAAATAAACTTAAATTAGAAACATTTGAGTCTAATTACCATATTTCAAAATATTTTATTTTATTTCAAATGTATTCAGTTTTTAGCATCTAAAAGTGAGAACAGTCCCTATACCATAGTCAGCCACAAGGGGGCAAGTGAGATATTTCAGCTGACTGCATCAAGGCTGCTATGTTCTCCATTCCAGAGTTCGGTGCTAATATGGTATGCCCTGAGTGAAAAAAAAACCTGTGCAGGAAAAAGGGCTTTAGTTTTAATTCTCAGGCAGTTAAAAACTGAGGCTGAATGAAAACCACTTTCAATCAAGAATGAACTCAAATTATGTGTTTATCATGCATCATATTTGCTAACAATGGGCAACAGGTGGATTTCTATACAATAAATCAAACATTTAACTAATCTGGACATTTTTATTAGTCTTGATTGTTTTGTTTTAGCTTTAAGGAATTTAAAAAAAAGATGCCTTATATGCATCATCCCTTTTTTTTCCTCTGCATATTTCTGAATCATGTTTTATTTCATTTTCAGATGGTAAATGTGTCATTGCTGTCTCCAAATACAAAGCCAAGTATAAAAGCAGTCTGTAAATTTTATCATTGGATTCTAAATAGTTTGATGAACAATTTGTCCATGTCTGTTTAATCTTCTAAAACCACAATTTCCTCTATACCTCGGCATAATCACTAATGGAGGAACATATAGAAGGATTGCTGAAATTTGTCAATACTTTTCTTTTTCCATACCACATTTTAAAAACTATAAAAATAAAAACATAAAAACATTAATTAAATAGTAGATAGCACTGAAAAGGTACAAGAGCTTTAAAAATATATATATTTCAAAACACAAGAGTAAAGGTGAGGGAAAAACTTAATGTGTGGAAGTTTGCCAACATTTGTTATAAGAAAAACAAGAAGTGAACCTAAAATTGGTACCAATGAATTCCATTTTGTTGCTGTGGTGTCAAAACAGGTTTTCAATATTGTTTGATATTTACTCATATCAGAAATTATGATATTGCCACTATGTTAAACTAAAGAGGATACATTTTGTCTATTTTGTCTTTGATGCAATAATTTACATAAAGCTTTTCATCACATCTTAATGTAAACAAATAGACAAAATAACAAGAGAAAGGAGTAAGGTAAAGATAACATATGTCCTAGTATCCATGTTACCTTATTTTTAATTAGCAAATCGTTTGAATGTCACAGACTGTGGTAAAATAATATTGAAGACACATTTAGAAAAAATAGCAGTTTCAACAGTTAAAATCAACAAAGTAAAAAAAATAAAGTAAAATCTCATCAGGATACATTTTACAATAAAAGCTTTATAACAAGAGTAACTTCTTCAGATAAAACAAAGTCTTTTCTTTTCTATGTAGTTGGAAATGTCAGGACAGAGATTGCATTTAACTGCATCATATTTTCATGCTAATTTTAAGTAGAATTTCAGGGAAATTACTTTTCAGCTAATGATTCTTAACCACCTTAAGTGGACTGCAGAAAAGCCAAACTGCTTGTTCGTGTATGTTTTCCTGTATTATGTGTCTTTGAGCAGGATGTTTAGCATGCCCTGCAGCCCCACTGTGCTCCGGGTGCAGTGGCCCCTCTCCTCCTGTGCACATGGTACATGTTAAGAGACATGAAACCGCTGAAGCCCCGGAACAATAACCTCTTTTCTTGGAGCTCACAGGCTGCACCCTTCTTAAAGCTGCCCTCCCTTGCTTGGCACTCGCATTCGCTACTTCCAGTTCCTCTGTGTTTAAACGGAGCAGTGATGTGTAAATCCCACTTACATCCATTTTTCCTTTAGCGGGTGATAAAGAGAAAAAATCTGATTTGCCTCGATCCATTGGGGGAATGACTATTTGAGGCAGCGCTGGCTGTTTTAATGGCTGGGCTCTGGACTCAATCAGACACTGGACATCTGGATCACATCTCTCCAGTTCTCCCACATGCAATCAGAAGTACTGGAACTGGACTTTATACAGGGCTGAATGTGGGCGCAACATGGCGTAGGAGCCCGCTGATTTCACAGAACATCTCCCACAGGGCGGACGGTGGATCTGTGATTCCAAAAATGATTTGAAAAAAAGGCGCCAAACAGGCCCGGGACATCCCACACCTTTCTTCTTTGGCCAGTTTAAAGTCTGTCCAAAGAGCTGCAGGGTAACACCGCTCTGATCACCACATGTCCTGACTGGAGAAATATCAGACTATAAAATCAGGCAGCCTGTAGAGACAGTAGCCAAATATAAAAGATGAAACATATTCAAGTTCAAACCCACTGACACACAAGTTTTAACACTTCTGTTAGGAGGCTGAGCTGCACAGCTGAGTTTTGTTTATTAAGTTGAGTGTTTCGAGATATTTTCAAGGATTATTTGAGCAAATAATCAGTTGCACTAAGCCTCAAGTTGCAGCAAATGTGACCCAAAATGTGGCTTCAAGTTGTTAAGTATGTACCAGCCAAAGATGTCTATTACTGCAAGCATGAGGAATACAACAAACACCATTCAAGCAGGGATCCTGCAGCACAACATGCAGCCAAAGCAGCATAAGGTTCCTATGTGCCTGTCATTATAACGGACTGACTGCTTGCTAATCTGACCACGCTTTGAGAAAACGGATCCCCTGCCACCTCACTTATCACCACCGGCTGCCTCTTTCCGACACTTTAATCACTGCTTTTTTGTACACGTTCAGAGCTCGGCTGGTCGCTTTCCGTCTACCCACACATCATTTTGTTGTGTGTCTGCAACTCGCCGGGACCTCAGGGGTCATAAACATTTGCAGGGGGGGGGGTGAAAGTTTTCTGGAGAGGTTGGCTTTGCTCAAGGACACCTAAGGGTGATACTTGATTGGTGTGTTTGTTCAACTGCCATAGGTTTGTTTTTGTTTTTTTTTTTTGTTAGTTGTGGTGTCTCCTAGTGAGCCTCTTCAGCTGCTGTTATGTCAACAATAACCACAGAGCAGCGTCCTCTCCATCTGAGATGTGCTTTCACCTGGCTGCTTATCTTTCTATGGATGACTCTTTCTGGGTAAGACTGCCAGCAGGGATGCAAAATATTGTATTTTTGTGTTAACATATGCTGCTATTTTAACCAATATATACACTTTTTTAAATTACACCAAGATCCACTCAAATTACTGTAACTAAGTCGTTTTTTGGAGGGTAATTGTAATTTTTTCTAGTACATTTTAGTACTTTTAGTACTTTTATAGCATTACTTCTATTTAGGTCAGTTTTAAGCACTTGCATATAGCACTCTTATACTTTTTCCATCTCTGTTGACTACATAGTAGCACACAGAGAAGGAAATGGAGAGTTGATATTGCAGGGTTAAACTATTCAGAGGATTTTAACACCCAAAGTACAATTTTAACTCCATTCAGAGTGAAATGGTTGTCAGTGTTGGAGCACCACCTGTTCATCACAGCCTACAGTCTTCACTAAACCACCCCTTACACTCATCCTACCCCTCACATAGTTTGTCGATGTCTATGTGTTCCTGTAAAGCGTCCTTGGGTTTCTTGAAAGGCGCTATATAAATTCAAGATATTATTATTATTATTTGGTGCCAGTGTTAGTTCAACAATGTAAAGAGTCAACTGATCTATGGAGTTACCCATCATGCCCTTGGGCAGAGTGTTTAAACAGTCATCCCTGGTGGGGTTCTTTTGCTCATGTTTCAGGTGGATAGTTTAGTTATTGTTTTTAGATGCATTTTTATCATGTGCGAAGTTATCCACTGAGTTAGAGCTCCTTCCTGTGACTTTAGGTGTTCCTAAAAGATGAATAGTGCATCTTCTTTATCAGGATGCAAGAGTTACTGATGCTCTGTCATATTGTAAAATATTTAACACTTTAAAGGGGACATGTTACACAAAAATCTATTTTTTTCAGGCTTTTCTAACAAAATTATGTGCCTCTGGCCTGTCCCCAATCCCCTCAAGTACCAGAAAAATCCATTCTCTCTTTCTCCTAGAAAATGTGTGCTGAAACAAGCTGTTCTCAGTTCTGCCCCCTCTCCCCATGATGTCATGTGGGGAGTTAGCACCGCCCCCAGGTTTGGGTGGCCCTCCCTGCTTGGAAGAAAGTTCCCCCTTTCTCTCCTGATCTTCCTCTCAACCAGCAGCTGAGAGCAGTATCAGGAGAGCCACATTCATTAAGCCACATCCATTTCCTGAGAGGGGCGGAGTCAGACAGCTCATTAACATTTAAGGCCAAAGACAGAGAAACAGCTCGTCCTGAACAGGGCTGAAACAGAGAAGTTTTTAGACATGCAAAAATCCAATATTGGAGTTTTTTTCAGCAACAGACTTCATAGGCATGTTTTGGGGACCTCTGAAAACAATATAAACTTTTTTTAAAAGGGTTAAATATGCCCCCTTTAAAACTGACTGATAGACAGTTTTAAAGAGTTCAAATTAACTCTATTTGAGTGTTATTAACAAGGTGTGATTCACTTGAACAACCTGGTTGGGAATCTATTTTCTTGTTGTTATAACCAATAGGGAAAACTTTTAATTTGATACTCTTCACTTTTACTCAAGTAGATTTATAGACCAGCACTTTCACTTTTACTTCAGTTAATTTACCAGAGTAACTGTACTTTTACTTTAGCACAACAGTTGCATACTTTCACACCTCTGAGAGATACTTCTCCAACTTGCAGGATTATCAAATTATAAATCCTTTATAAATTGATATTTATCACTAAAGAAAATATAATCAATACCATAATTTTCTGTGGTACTGCCCTGCCCCTTTGCAAATGTCTTTCATGTCAAAACAAAACAATGGTGTGTCTTTCTGGGCTTCAGTCAGGCTTATAATGACCTGATTTAATGTCAACATGAGGCCTGCTTCTCTTCTCTTACCAATTTAAATAATTTCATATAATGAGCCTTCTGCTGGTTTCAAATGACCCCCAACTCTCTCCTTACAGCCAATTTAGATCACAGCAGACCGCTCTGGCCTCAGACGTTTTCATTTTACACATATAAAGGCTGACAAGTGCTACAAAAATACCTTTATTTGTTCATAATTTCTAAGAAATAAACACCCTAAATTAAATGTGTGAAAAAAAAGTCCAATGGCAGCTCAAATTTTCTGCTGATATCAACTGTTATATCAAGTTCTGCACATTAAAGAAGAAACATGAGTGTTATGTAAAGAACTAATGAGAACAAGCATGCTCTGGACTTTCATCTTTACTCTCCTGATCCTTTGACTTTGAACCCACTCAGACTTTAAACTCTCACAACAAGAGGCCAATCACATTCACCCACATCCACGGCTATTAGTAACACTGCTGATTACAGCAGAATCCCTGCTCTCTCCCTTGCTGAAGGTGGTCTGTCACATGCGGAATTTAAAATGTGTTTTTGGTGCATACCTGAGCACGTGTGTCCAAAGAGTGATATAATCAGGACACAGCGGGGGGGTTTCTAAAGTCTGACTGGTTGCTGAGCAACATGGACATAACAAATATAAATAATACTTTTATCACACTGGTCCTTTCTATACAGCGCATGAACCGTTCACGACTTACATAAACGTGCCAAACATGAAGCCCCAGGTAAGCCTTAGTTTATCATTTTCTTCTCTCTGTGCCAACAAAGTATTTTCACTCATGAATATTTCTTGGTTTAACTGAAATGATACGATGCCGTGAAGATAGGAAGCGGAGCGGTCACAGCTCCAGGGTGTCATAAATAAGCTGATACTGAAGGATGCTGTGATTAAGAGTCTCAGCAGGGATTCATCCTGAACTCTCTGGACACCTAAACGCTGCATAAAAAAATAACTCTTTACACTTGGAAATATAAAAAAAAATCTGAAGAAGTGCATAACTGAGCTGCAGATGTTTTCTCTGCATAAGGAAGTATATATTCTGAGATTTCTTTGCAATATATTCTTATCCGTCCAAATCCAGCTGCTGAGCTTCGGTGCTGCTGTATGGTCCGTATTATAACTTGCTACTGAGCAGTGATTTACAAATTAACTCTAGACGTGCAATCCTTGAGTACTGAACCTGGAAACAGCAAAAACCAAATAACCTAAGTTAGTAATTCTGATTAACAAACACATAATACTGAATATAAGCCACAATAAAATACAATCTACAGAGAAACATTGCATTATAAGGTATAAAAGAGCACAAGCAATTAAATTGAGTGCAATGACACTATGAATACACTATATTGTCAAAAGTATTCGCTCACCTGCCTTGACTCACATATAAACTTAAGTGACATCCCATTTTTAATCCATAGGATTTAATATGACGTCAGTCCATCCTTTGCAGCTATAACAGTTTCAACTTTTCTGAGAAGGCTTTCCACAAGGTTTAGGAGTGTGTTTATGGGAATTTTTGACCATTCTTCCAGAAGCGCATTTGTGGGGTTGCAAACCAATATTGGACGAGAAGGTCTGACTGTCAGTCTCCGCTCTAATTCATCCCAAAGGTGTTCTATTGGGTTGAGGTCAGGACTCTGTGCAGGCCAGTCAAGTTCATCTACACCAAACTCTCTCATCCATGTCTTTATGGACCTTGCTTTGTGCACTGGTGCACAGTCATGTTGGAACAGGAAGGGGCCATCCACAAACTGTTCCCACAAAGTTGGGAGCATGGGATTGTCCAGAATCTGTTGGTATGCTGAAGCATTCAGAGTTCCTTTCACTGGAACTAAGGGGCCAAGCACAGCTCCTGAAAAACAACCCCACACCATAATCCCCCCCTCCACCAAACTTTACACTTGGCACAATTCAGTCAGACAAGTACCATTATCCTGGCAACCACCAAACCCAGACTCATCCATCAGATTGCCAGATGGAGAAGCACGATTCGCCACTCCAAAGAACGCGTCTCCACTGCTCTAGAGTCCAGTGGCAGCGTGCTTTACACCACTGCATCTGATGCTTTGCATTGCACATGATGATGTATGGCTTGGATGCAGCTGCTCGGCCATGGAAACCCATTCCATGAAGCTCTCTACGCACTGTTCTTGAGTTAATCTGAAGGCCACATGAAGTTTGAAGGTCTGTAGCGATTGACTCTGCAGAAAATTGGCGACCTCTGGGCACTATGCGCCTCAGCATCCACTAAACCGCTCCATCATTTTACGTGGCCTACCACTTCGTGGCTGAGTAGCTGTCGTTCCCAATCACTTCCAGTTTGTTATAATACCACTGATAGTTGACTGTAGAATATTTAGTAGCAAGGAAATTTCAGCACCAGACTTGTTGCACAGGTAGCATCCTATCACAGTACCATGCTGGAATTCACTCAGCTCCTGAGAGCGACCCATTCTTTCACAAATGTTTGTAGAAACAGTCTGCATGCCTAGGTGCTTGATTTTATTACACCTGTGGCCATGGAAGTGATTGGAACACCTGATTTTAATTATTTGGATGTGTGAGTGAATACTTTTGGCAATATAGTCTATCTTTTATGAGAAATTGGGTAAATAAACTTGATTAGAATTTCTGCAGTGTGGCTCCGGGTTAAACCGTCTGTTCACACACACACACAGAATCCACTTTTATGATATTGCACATAGGATGGATACATTTAAACTGGGTTTGTCATATTTGGGCTGTACTGCAGGCATAGTGGTATCCAGAGAGGTTGTTAGATGAACTGGCAAACTTCCCAAACCTGAGCTTATCTCTGTGGTAGGTCCGTGCTCAGTGAACTTCAACGAACCTCAAACATTTCAAAATTACATCAAAAATAAAAGGAAGCATGTAATAAAAGAACAGAGAACCTTAACAAATTAATATATAGAAAAAGTGTAAATGAGCAGTGGTTTTGCTGACCTGAAAATGAAATCCGCCAAATAATGTAAGGTCCACATATACAACTACTGTGTAGTTTGTATGTTATTCTGTTGTTTCTTTCTATTAGAAGCACAATAAAAAAAATGATGAAGCCAAAGCTATTCTATTCTATTTTATTCAAACAATGCTCTTCCTCAGAGAATACAGGTCAGATTCATATTGGGCATTATGCCAACCTTCACCCTGCCAGCCATCCAGAATGCATTTTGATTAGCTTGTGAAGTGAACCAGGAAGACCACTTTTGAAATTCATCCATGGAACAAAAATGGTGGATTACTATTCGGTGACTGTTCCTTACAGAAACTTTTTAGAGCAACCAATGGAGCTGGGTAAAGGTGGGCAGCATGTCCCTACTCAACATCTTTTGTTTTATTTTAATTGAGAACACCCCAGCAGCAAAATTTATATACTGGCTGAGTTACAAAACAATCTATGCATGGTACCACTATGCACCCGGGCACACCAGACTGCATGGGAAAGATTTTAAATCCAACAGCTTAAAGACCATGACTAGGAAGGGTAAAACCTTAAAAAAGAAAAAAACTCAGAGGGTGATTGGACAATCATCGTGTCTGCCAGTTCAATTATGGGCCAATCAGACTAACAAAACATCTGACTAAAACAGTATGCACCACCACTGAGAAGTAAACAACACAACAAACTTCATGGGTCAGTTGAGCTAGTCGGTAAATTGAAGTCTCGCCCCTGCTGTAAGACGGGAAAAAACATTTTACAACAAGAAAAGTTTTCAGGTTACTGTTTTGCTCTTCTTTCAATAGCATAAAATTGTCCAGGTCTGATGAAACTGCTGCTACAGCTGCATCTATGCTCATTTCTTCAACAGCAGCCATTGTTTACAGGCTTGCAGGCACTTCAACTAAACCATCCCTGTAGCTACCGTCTCTTTCTCCTAAAATGACATTGATTGGTTTGTTCCTTTTCTGAGAGGGATCAAGCAAATCAGTTTCAAACTTTTCCTCCACCTGCAAAAACTCTTGCTTCTCTTTTTTCAACTCTTATTCAACTTTTTGTGGGTAGCGTAGCTATAGAGCAGATACTTTGGCTGTCTTGTTTCTGTTTGTCTTACCTTTAGGTGATGTTCTGATGCATGCTATTTTCAGCTTTCTAGCACACCCACAGCTGTTATTAACTCTGATGATTATAGCATAACAGTGCTGCATGTGTGGAATGTCAAAATTAATTTAAGGTGCATACCTGAGCGTTTATATCCACACCTCAATTTCAAAAGACCAGCAGAGATTTTAAAAGATTTACTTGTTGCTTAGTAACAAGGACATAACAAATAAAAATAATAATTTTATTATATTTGCCTTTCTGTAATGACAAAGCCTGTAAAATTCATGACCTTCATAAATGTGCCAGACAAAAAGCCTGAGGTGAGTTTGAGGTTTTAGTTTACTATTTTCTTTTCTCTATGATTTCATAGTGTTTTCAATATCCAATAGTTACTGATTCAACAGACACAACAGAATGCTGTAAAGGTACAAAGTAAACCAGTTCCTTCTCCAGAGTGGGATAAAGATGTGTTTTTGAACATATTTCTGAGGGGTTTGTAATTCCTAACAAGCTCAAAAACCTTTTTGACATTTTTGACTCTGATGAAGACGCAGTGCGCATCAAAACGTTCGACCTCTGCACCTGATTAAACTACTAAATGATTCATGTGCTCCAGTTTATTCTTTGGATTTGCCTGTGAGGTAGATCAATTGAAACACCTTTTTACATACAGTGTGTTTAGATGCATCTATTCTTTTAATTTTGTTATACCGTGCTATTATACAGCTGCTGGAATGAGCAAAAAAGGGAAAAAACATGACACATTTCTGGAAAATCACTGCGCTCTCTCTTCGGCAGACAAAAAAAGGACTGGAAAAAAATAAAAGAACAGCAAAAACTAACTTAGTAATTAACTAACTAACCAACAAAGGGAAAAAAAGGACACCAATGAAGCCAAGCAAAATGAAACAAAGAAATACAAAAACAGAGAGAGGGAAGAGAAGGAAAGAAGCTGTAAAATATTTGGAGTTTGTTTAACGGCCTCAAGGAGATAAAAAGTGGCATGAGAAGTCTCTATAGTCCAAGTGAAGACCAAGACATTCAAAATGTGGTCTTGAGACCGGTCTCAAGAACAAGAACGTTCTCGAGTACTACAACACTAGTTTCTGAAAAAAACTCTATTTATAAGGTTCCTTGGTTATTTAATGTGCTCTTTGAATCCTCAAAAGCCTTGGTAAGAGCCGTAACCGAACTATGTCGACACCAAGACAATCAGCCAGACAATCAGCTTTTATCCCCATACTAAATATTAAACCTATATTTTTGTTTTTATTATGGTAATCATATCATTATTAGGTGAGTCAATGAGGCAGGGAGGAAAGACAATGTGTTTGTAATATCTACAAAGGTTGCTGGTCCTTTGTTACTTATAGACATCAAATGTTTTAAACAGCATAATCTCTGTATTTCAATGATGGATGGTATGAAAAGTAGGAAAACTTTTAAAAAAAATCAATCTGCCGTTATGAGTTTAACCAACAGCTTCTTGAAGAGAAAAGAGAGCGCTGTCTAGATTGCAAAAAAAAAACAAAAAAACAAAAAAAGCAAAATTTTGGTGTCGAACCAATGATTTAAAATGTTGTGCAGGAGTTTGCTTGCATCTTTTGGCGATTAAAAATACGAACCCGCAATCCCAAAACAAAAGGTAATGTCATAAAGGAGTAAGTATACGATTAGACAAATGTTGACTTGATCTTTCTTAAGTTTTGTTTGTACTCACTCTCTCTCCTTCTCCGTGAGCCTGTCGGTGATGGTGTCCTTGATGGAGGAGCGTGAACCCTTGTGGATGACTGGATACCTCAGAGGAACCTGCAGGAAGCACGAGATCATCAAGACCAGGTGCGACGTGTAACCCAGGGCGACTGCCACGCTCCCATCATCCTTTGCTGCAGAGCAGAAATGACACAGTCATGACACAGAGACAGAAAATGTTGTACTTGTTAATCTATCCAGGGCTTTAAAGGTGAGCTACATAAACACAGCAAAGCCGCAGAGCCTGTAATGTTATGCAAATTAAACTCAAACCAGCAGCATTTCAATCAACAAAGAGTGAGTATTTTATTACAACATCTTCAAAGCACAGTCAGAAATGTGTGTTTGGTTTTTATTCATGGAAAAATAAGATCTGTTCATATAAACATGTCCACATCTTGTGAATCCAAACAAAAAGTACAAACATCCGCCCAGAGACAGCTCTGAAACCAAGTCTTCACAGGAAGAAGAGCACCGCATTCATGTGGGAAAGTGTTTTGAAAATGATACAAAACGTTCATGCATCACGTCCAACTATCCCTGTGAGTCCAGAGAAGTGGGAATCAGGATGCCTCTGAACATTTCTGACTGTCTTGAGAAATGGTTTCAAGACAGCGCACTAAGTGGTTTCACATTCTCGAGCAGCAGCAGGACAGCGCTCGAGGCGGACTCGCAAAATCACCGTGGTTTTTATCTCCAAGCTTTGAAATAATAGACTATGGCAACAGAGAGTGGTCAAATCCTCCATGATGTGTTTTTCAAGAGGATAATGATGCAGTGCAGGCTTTCTGTGTTAAATCGTAAACAGCTTCCTGGCCTCGGGGGTTTACAGATCACACCAACAGGTCAACAAAAGGACACAAAACTAGGAGTGACACCTCAGGGTGCAAACTGAGACTGTTCATATGATGTCAGACTGAGCTGACAGTGAAAGCTTCTGTCAATGTGAGCCACTGAAGAGCCACCAGGCTCCACTTTGACCCTTAAGAGGATCAGGACTCAAACTGACCCTGACCCTGATCTATAATATGGACAGTCTCCCCTGTAGGCAGACTTCAACACTCTCTCAGACAGTTCCTAATATGATAACACTTTCTCTGCTGCAGACCTCACACAAAGAAGAGAAGAGGTCAGAGATGGGGTAAAACGGAGCCGGGAATCACCTTCCTCATATTTTCTTTCTAGGCTGAAAAAGCTTTTCTGCTTCACTTTGCAGTCCCTCATCTCTCATTGTTTAAAAAGAGATCTTAAACAAGTTTTTTTTTTAAGAAAACTAAAAAAACAATCACCTAACCCTTTAAAGCCATTTTGTATCATATTTGACAGGTGATTTTGTGAGACCTTTGTCCAATCCACATGATCAACAAGAAAAGCATTCGGAGAGCGCAGACCTCCGCCATCAGCCCTATCTCCCAATAGTAACAAGTCCTTTACAAAATTCCTGGATCCGGACGGTGATCCAGATCACTCCCAAAATCCAAACAGTTCTTCTTTATGCCAATTCTGACATTTCCTGAAAATTTCATCAAAATCCGTCCAGAACTTTTTGAGTTAAGTTGCTAACAAACAAACTAACTAACAAACAAACAAACAAACCCTGCTGATCACAAAACCTCCTTGATGGAGGTAATAATGTCCTTTAAAACCATTTAAATACAATCTGATGAAAAGTAAAAATGCTCTCCTGCAGATTATCAATTGCGAGAAATGCCTAATGCATCAAAGCGAGACAGAAAACATATAAGTGAAATTTTTGGAAATTTTTCTGTTTTTTTGATTTTGGTAAAAGGTTAATTAAACATCTCAGTCCCAAAAAATGAGAATTTTCTGGCTATTATTTGAGGTGTAAAGGGTTATAATCCTAAAATTTGGTGTGAAAAATATCTGAGAATCAATTTTCTAACCACATCACTCAGCCCTAGCCATTAATAGTTTGAACATGAACAACCCCTGGCAGGCAAAAAGGCTAACTACTTCTTTACAGAGAAGTTAATTATTTCAGTCTCCACCTACATGTTTTATTGAGTTTTTTAAGATTTATTTTTTGGGCCTTTTTTATGCCTTGATTATATAGAGGAAGGCCAGTGGATAGACTTGAAAACAGCAAGGAGAGTGGGGACAGACATGGGAGAGACAGGTAGAGGGCCATAGGGCGGATTTGAACCTGGGCCACCCGCATACATGGGTACCTCAAACCCACCTCTGTAAGGTGCATTACCTTAAACCACTCGGCCATCTCGATGCCCCATGTTTTACTTAGTTTTATTTAGTCTTATCTTTTTTATGCGGGAGAGAGTATCATTTTAAAAGGGAAAAAACAGGCTTTCCAGTGGTGTAAGATTTATTGCCAAGAAGCATTGTTACAGCCACCAAACACCTGATGATAATACCGTATACTGAGGAAAATTTGGGGAAAGTTTAAGCAATTAAAACTAGGAAATCACCCAATCCTGCCATGCCTTTTCATAGTATTCATCAGCAGTACATTGAGGAAAACACTTAGATAACATCACTTGCCCTATAAAAGGTTTCATTCAAGTATCAATAATAATTGCAGGTGAGTTGCATGTGGAGGCTTCCTGTTGATTAGATGGCATATAATAACCATTATTATCCTAGAGAGCATGAGTACAGGATGATGATGGCAGCAAGAAGCTGATGAAAACTCTGAGACAACAGCACACAACCCTTCATTTTTAACATAAGATCTGGCACCTCAATCTGTGCATTTACAGGAGGGTACACTAGTGCCTTGGTTCCCAACCTGGGGTCCGGGACCCCCTTAGTAGGGCGACAGAGATCTCAGGGGGGGCACAAGGCTCTGTCTGCCCTGAGGTTGTTAAAATTAGATCTGCACATATTAACAGAAATCATGATATTACACTTACAAATCATTCATGTAATGTTTTTTTGGGTACAATAATGTGTGTTTAGGGCTACTTTGTTTGGATTTACACAAAAAATGATTAAAATTTATGTTAATTTTGGCCACAAAGCATTACCATTTTTTTCTTGTCAGTCCTACGGGGGCTCAAGTTTTCTTAGGTACAAGAAGGGGGGGCTCAAAGGAAAAAAGGTTGGGAACCACTGCACTAGTGGATGTCTCTAGGGCAAGGAGATAGTGATTGACTAAACATTAAAAAAACACGAAAATTGCTTGGAAATATACCTGGGTGGCCATAAATATACCTCGATGGCCGGCCCAAGTATAGTCGAACTATGGGAAACACTGGTCACACTTTCTATGTTAGACTTTGATATTAATGTCAGCCTGAGAACTTCCTCTCTTGCCACATTACACAAACTCAAACCACAGTCAAACTAACTTTGAGGGAGGTGTTAGAAGTGGATGCATTAGGACTGGCTATATTAGGTCTTTTTACTCTGTCCACTGCACATGCTCAGTCGTTACTCACTGCCAGGTGTCCATCTATGTAGGACAGTGGGGCAGAAGCAGATGCAGGCCTCCACCTTATGGGAACAAGTGATGGCTGCAAACACAAACGTGTCTGTCACTGCTGTGCTCTTCACTGCACTCTTAAAAATGTTAACAGGTGGAGCAGGACAGCGGGGAGCGGAGGAGACAGGGCGGTATTTTTGAATTATGGCTTTAGAGGCCTGCGGGGTCTCACCAGCTGTGAGGGGGGTGTCGAGTGGACAGTGTGTTCTCAGTGTTAGACAAACGCTGCACACTGAGCTCAATCATTCAATTCATCTCAGAGGTCATGAAGTCATCAAGTGTCTCTCTCTCGCTCTGTGACAGAAAATCCCATTCATCACGACAGATACAGTGTCATCCTTACTCAAACCGACACACCGGCCTTTATGCCCCCAGCGTCTGCTAATAAAACTATTTTTGTCATTCAGTCTGCTGCACAATGCTGTGTCTCTGAAATTCACCATGTGGTTTTTGTGGCTGTTTCTGAATGGGATGCTGGATGATTCAATCAGTCTGGGACAAGACTGTTTAAGGCTGTGGGATTTCTGAACAACTTCACTATAAAGGTCCAATGAGAATTTACAAATACTGTCCAAAATAACAGAAAAATGAAAAACAAGATTTGTTTATTCCAACCACTTCCTTTTAGCAGACATTTAAAGTTAAGAAGTCCAAACTTTTTTCACGTGAAGTTTCTTGAGGTCCAAACTCTCTCTGAGGTTAAGTAGGGGTGAACCCAAATAGTCAAATATTTGCCTATTCGTGCGAAAAAGCCTCATCTGACTTCCAATCTCTCAGTCAAACAACCACTAATGAAACAAGGATCATTCCAGCTCTATGGGGGAGCACAAAGTCTACTTTAAAATAGATTTGGCTGTTTTCTCCAAAGAAATCATGTCTAATTATGCATATCTGTGTTGGATGCAGATGGCCTGACAGTTAGGTTGTGGTTCATGTACGCTGATGGCCTAAGTTCATCTGTGGCTCCTTTCTAAACTTTGCAGACAGAAGTATTGTGCCAGAATTGATAATTATTTATTTTCACTGTTTCAACCAGACCTGTTGCAACAGGAGTAAATAGTCAAGCACCTATTCCTGCAGTCTCTTTTATTAACATTTGTGATACAAAATTGGTTGTTCTCAGTGACCTTTTCAAGCTAACCTTGCAAAGCAGATGGATACGCCCGTTTCTGTTTTTCACTGGTGAATCCATCTTGCAATGGATCCATCTGAACAGTTTGGGCCTCGTTAGAAAGTGACAGGACCAATCAGCGTCGAGGGGCAGTACTTTCGGGCATGGCAGAGTCGTGACATAAGCAAGCAGCAACAAGAGGTCGGTGGAGGTATGGCGGAAGACATTAGTGTGGATGCTGCTAAAGCACCAGTTCTATCAGAACTTGACGACATTTCTTTGTTAAAAGAAGAAAAAAGAACAGCACTGAGCTGTTTGCTTGTCAAAAAACAATAAAAGTCCTGTACTGACATGTCTACAGTCGCCATGGTTTGCGGTGTTATGCAGTTCTCTATGGAGCTTACTCCTTCGGATAGAGCACAGGAGCGCAGCTTGGTAGCGGCTACGTCACGTGTTTTGTTGCTCTGATTGGCCCGTGAAGATGTGACAGACAGAACGTTCATCCCATCACCCTCTGAGGTTTTTTTCAAAGGCTCCGCCCTCTCCCAAACACTGTGTATGAGTGGTTTTCCAGATGGATGTGTGAAACAAATCCATCTGGCGTGCCAGGTTATTAGAAAGCAGAAGTGTTTAGGAACAACAGCAACTCAGTCATGAAGTGGAAGGCCTCAAGAAATCACAGAATAAGGTCAATGACTGCTAAGGAAGTTGCCAACACTCTATGCTGACTCCATAGCTGACGAGTTCTGAACTTCCAATAATGTTAGCACAAAAACTGTGTGGTGAGAGCTTCATGCTTCTCTGCTTGGCAGTCGGATAGGCGAAACAGGGAGTGGCAGACACTGGGAGAACGTTACCTGCCTGACTGCACTGTGCAGTGTGGAGGAGGGGCAATGGTATGGGACTGTTTTTCAGGGTTTGGACTAGGCCCCTTTTCTCCACTGAAGGACAGTCTTAAAGCTTCAGCATAAACATTTTGGACAATGCTATGCTTCCAACTGTGTGGCAACAGTTTGGGGAGGGTCCTTTTCAATTCCACCATGACTGTGTCCCAGCACACAAAGCAAGGACTATAAAGACATAGTGTGATAAATTAGGTGTGGAACCTGACCACAACTCCATTGAGAGTGGAGGCTTTTATAGCTTTGAAAGGGGGCCAACTCCTTATTAAAGTACATGGATATGAATACAAAAGTCATTACAGTCTGTTGGTGTGATGGTCAGGCAGCCAAATAATTTTGTCCATAATAGTGTAGTGTAGTGAAGAACAAAGCTGACTGACAGAGAGTTGCAGCAAGACAGAGAGCGGCAGTGCTGGGCAATACAGGCAGAAAGGCACACAAAGGCTACCTTCACACTGGAGTTAAAAGTGACCTGAATCAGATTTTTTTGCTCATATGTGACTCATATCTGACATATATCTGATCTTTTGGAATTAAGTTGCAGTGTGAACAGCCAAACAAAAAATATACAATCTGAAAAAAAAAAAAGAATGAAGCATTAAGGCCTGCAGTGTGAAGTGAGGCTGAATGTGTTATATTCTGATAGTTTCACAGCGGTTACGCTGTAAACAACTTGGAAACATCTCTTGAACTTGACCAGAATATGCAGGATGTTTGTACTGAAGTGGCCCTCTGCCAAAGCATCAGCTCCTGTGGCCTGTTTAATTCACCGATAAGCAAATACAACTATTAAGTCCCTTTATCATTTCAGTAAAATGTACACATCAGCATCAGTGTCTGTTACAGACAGATGGAGAGCAGAGGAGAGGAAAGACAACGTCTTCTGGTTGTTAAGTCCCAACCTGCAGACTTTTTTTCACTTTGTCTCGGTAAATAAACACTTGATGCTGTCTGACATATGCTTGTAAATTGCACAGCTGGGCTGGAACAACTGATTTAGTTAACAGTAATCATTATGAATTAATACTACGATCTGAGAATATTTTGTAGGCTTTATGATGCTAAATAGTTATCATGTCGTGATCACTTAAATTATAAGATAAAAGACAGATGCATGCTGATTGTCTCTGAGTTAGCTGTTATTTTACTACAACATAATGAGGTTATAAATATTTAATCATACTTCCTAAGCCTGTTGTGTTAATTTTTATGATCATTTAGCTAAAAGAAGGATGCAATGAGGATTAAGTTGTAAGTTTGAAGCTTACATTGCTTTATGTCCAATGACAGATTAGAAAATAAAGGTGAGATTTTCAATTTAAAAACTCCTGTAGACAAAAGCCTCCAAATGTTTTAAGGGCCAGTCCTGATTTCTGGCTCGATGACTGTGACATGTTCTCCATCTGTTCTTATGTGTAACAGGAAAACACAAACTCACATCTCACTTGTGCCTCACTACCTAAAACACGCTTGTGATGAGATGTGCGTGTGACAGAGAATTTTAGCTGAACAGCTTTCTGCTGCAGCATAATCATTATCCCCTTACCCAGAGTATCTGAGGTCACACTGGCTGTGAAACATGTCGATTATTGTGTTTCTGATTGTATAGAGCAGCCGCGGTTAAGAAGACAGTCATCTTCTCGCTGCTAGTAAAAGCACTCACTCCCTCTTGATGATACAATTATGTCATTAAGTCTTTATGTATTAAATGAAGTTGCCTGTTATTATGAAATTATGTCAGTTACGCACGTGAGAGGCGGTAATCACTTGTTAGAGCGATGTTAAATTATCACCTACAGTAGCCAAACAGATGATATCACTCATACTGAATCTATGAGATCATCTAAATCTAACTGTTAATGGAAAATGGCCTTTTTCCACCAAACAATTACATGCAACAACATGGATTAAAGCTGGGCTAAAACATTTGTTTAACATGAATTATTACAGTTTATCCTCCTGTAACCTGGGAACATGAAAACAGAATCATGAATTACCTTGGAAGTCTTCAGAGTTCGGCAGCTTCACTCCACAGATGACATAATCTGACTGATTAGCCTGTGGGTGAAAATGAATTACATTCATTAAAGATGGTGATTAGACAGCAAACACAGACAAAGATAGCTCTAACACTGGCAGAAAGACTAATTTTGAACTTTTCTGTTACTCTGTAGTGCTGCCAGCATCTATTTAGTTTAATATATATAATGATTTAATGGCGAGACTGTATTAAATATCAGAAGATTATGTTCATAAAATTAATGGCTTGAGATAGAGCTCCCTTTAATCAAAGTTTGACATCTGAATAGGTGAGGATTTTTTATTTATTACTGTAGACAAAGCTGTCTCTACCTGGAAATTACTGAGTCCCAATTCAACACAACACCTGTTTGGATTCAAATATTTTTGTGACTCATATTTATTTTCTTATTTTAACAATTCAAATATGTTGGGTGGGTTGACTTTGATGAATTAAATGTGCTAATAGGCCGATTTGGACAATAATAAACAGATGCATTAAACATAACGAGCACAAGTTGAAAATGAAAAATCCAAACAAGACTGAACGGAACACACATTTAAAAATGAACTCAAAAGAACAGTCGGTATCGGGTGTGACCCCCACGAACATCCACACAGGCAGTACAACGTCTCCTCATGGACCTGACTAAGCATCTTAGGTTGTCTTGGGGAAGCTGTCGCCACTCTGCCTGTAGTGCATTGTGGAGATGCTGCCTGGTTTGAGGTCTGGGTACTCTTGATGAAAGAGCTCGTCCCAGTTGCTCCTAGACGTGCTCGATGGGCGATAAATCTGGTGAGCACGCAGGCCATGGCAGACAGTTAACACCATGTTGTGCCAGGAAAGCAGCTGTGACATGAGCAGTGTGGGGTCTGGCGTTATCCTCCTGGAAGATGGTCACATCTTTGTGATTCCTCAGGAATGGGACAACGACAGGGTCCAAGACTTCATCAATGTACCGCCGAGCTGTCAAGTTGCCATTGATGAAGACCAGAGGTGTTCTGTGATTGGCAGTAATCCCAGCCCACACCATCACACTGGCACCACCCCAACGATCCTTCTGTCTGATGCAGCATGGGGCATGACGCTCCCCACGGCGACGCCACACACGAACACGACCATCAGCGGCATGGAGGCCGAATCGGGATTCATCTGTGATTAAGACACTGTTCCACTGCATCAGCAACCAACAACGGTGTTGAGTGGCCCATGCCGCGTACATCTCACACTGTTGAGTAACATGATGATCATTCATGTGTAACGAGGTACACATTGTGACCCCAATGGTCACTTAAGAACTCAAATTAGACTACTCAGGCCTTGAGCAAAAATAAACCAAAATTTAGAGTGTTGCGTTTTAATTGCCTTTGAGTGTAGATACAACTTTAAATGAATAAATAAAAGCAATGTGAGTAACTTTCCCTGTAAATTTGAAGGTTCCACAAAAAAATCCAAATACTGCAGGTGAGTAAGCTGTGTGAAAAGATCATGTTTGGCACTGATATTAGAACTTGCATTACATAAGTGTTTTTGTGATTAAGATTATTATGGGAGACTTTTGCCTCTTTGGATAAGATAGTGGAAAGGACAGGAAATATCAGGAATATGTGAATATATGCCAGAATTAGTACTTAACTCTGGAGTGGTGCACTGGGGACTGTGGCCTTCTGTATGTGGGCTCCACAGGATGAAATACATTTTTGGAGTATAAATCTGTACGCTGTGAAACAAACCTCAAAACTACTAGAAATATAGAATTCATTTTATCAATCAGTGTTTTCCTGCAGTGTAGCAACAGGTTAACTCACCACGTCAATGGGATAGATGTAGGAGAGCTCAGACAGTAGCTGACGACAGCGGAAGGTGAGCTGGGCATTGGACTTGAGGAACTGCTCTCTGGGGGGACAAAACCAGACAGAAGGACACAATCAGTGACTTTCCCAGAGAAGGAGACAAAAACTGCCGGACTTAAGAGGAGCAACAGGAGAAAGAACAGATCAGAGAGGACTGAGTGGAGTTTGAAGGGAAGCAGGGATGTGAAAATCATCCAGACTGCTCCACAAGGACCCACTGTAAAACATAAAGGTAATTAAAGTTACTGCAATTATTCAAAGCTCATGAGAGTTAATTGATGCAGTTTAATGATGTGATAGAGCAGGTTAATGGGAAAGCAAGGAGAACATTGTGGATTTATGCATCAATTTGGGCAGCAAAACAGGCTGGCAAGTATAGTCAGTCTGTCAGTCTGCTCTGGATGAAGACATGCCCTGTTCTATGTTCCTTATATACAGTGAGAACAGATAAAAAGGTGGATTGGAGAGAAAATGTAAATGTAATAAATGAGGCAGGGAATCGATTATATCTTTAACAGTCCTGCAGCTGAAAAAAATTACCCTTAGTGTGTTGAGGAGTAAATATAACATAACTCTCCTGGGATTAATGCAGCGTTATTCCTGTGACTGAT
Organism: Cheilinus undulatus; assembly: GCF_018320785.1. Taxonomy (NCBI): domain Eukaryota; kingdom Metazoa; phylum Chordata; class Actinopteri; order Labriformes; family Labridae; genus Cheilinus; species Cheilinus undulatus. Next base: position 9,516,421 of record NC_054876.1, read on the forward strand.
TCTGTGTGACTAAACAGATGAAGTCTTCCTCTGTACGAATGAAGTGTGAGAATGATTCTCTCTCTTTGGGTGTCCTGTACAACACTTACACTATGACTTGTGGGTAACAGCCCATCATTTCATGCACATGAAAAGAGATTCTGGGAGGAAAATGATTATTGAATGTGAAGCAGCCTCCCATCTATGCTCCTCCACTTTCACTTGGATTTCCTCTGTGGGATTTTCTTGTGGTTAGCAGTCTCTTATCGTTTCCCTCTGACAGTATGCAGCTGCTTTGTGTGAGAGAGAACGGTAACAGATTTGTGCTTAATGTTTGTTTGATCTGAGATTACTCATACATCCAACAGCCCTCGTCTTATCTGATTGGCTAATCCCAGCAGCTCTTAACAAACCTCCTTACCTAAAACTAATGTAGATCATTCTTTAAATCTCTAAAGGAAATGTAAACAATTTATTTCAGTCTAAAACTCAACAAAAGGGCCAAAACCAGAGGTTGATGTCCATCAAAAAAATTCTGGGGCAAATTTTTTTTTTAAAATATGAACTTTAAAGATGTAATATATTGATTTTTTTTTTACTGGAATATTTTTAATAATTGTGAAGATTTTTTTTATATATTTTTATATTTTAATTGTGCTGGTGCTAACTACTATAAATGTTTATTCAAATCTGAAAATTTAAAAAATAACAATACATAAAAATCAACGTTGTTGTTCATTGTTAACATATTTTAGGCTGTCATGATCCCCTTCCAGGAAATTCAATTTGCATGCCGTATGTATAGCATTTAATTTTGTTGTGTTTCGTACATTATAACCATCTGGGTTTTGCACTCACTCTGGCAGTTAAAGGATAAAAGTCTCAGAAATTGATTAATAACTGCTAATTCTGATCAGGTCTGGTCTTGATTAAAAACTTGCTACAAAAAGTGAAGAAAAAAAACATACGTATATGTTTTTTACTGGTATTTTTGTATAGTTTCCTTTTTTGCCACTTACAGAATGTAAAAATGTGTAAAATCTTAAAATAATAATAAAAAATAGTATTTCATTAAATTCAAAGTTGTTGCTCTTTATCCACATATTCCAGGCTGTGATAATCCCATTCAAGGAAATCCAATTTGCATGAAGTGTATAAAAATATTCTGGTGCAGGCGAGAAGGGTCCTGCAGCTGCTGTTCTGAATCCTCAATCACCCATTTAAATGATTTTTTAAATGACTGATTCCTGTAATATTATTTTTATTGTTATTGTTAGAAATGATGCATAACTGCTGATTTTGTGCGATTTTTTTTTATTATCCAGCAGTTATGCATCATTTCTGAAAATAGCAAACGATTAGATTAATATTAAAGAAGTGTTTAAAAAATAAATGTGAAGTCCCTGGGAAACGAACCCGCGTCCCCTGGGAAATAGACACTTTATCAACCACTAAAAGCCTTCATCAATTCAGTCAGATTTTGGCCCGACTGCAAAGCAGCAGCTCATCATCAAAATGCGGGCCTGATTTTGAGTGTTGGGAACATTAAATGGTCTTGTAGTGTGACATAATTAACGATGCATCCAAGAAGCCCCATGACCATGACTCAACAAGACTAGCATGTCAGAATTTTTCTTACATGGTCGTCTAGTGAGGACATAAGTCCTGAGACCAACCAACAAGACAGCATTTGCTCCTTCTCTTTGTACCATCATTTTCAAGAGTCCCTGCTTTTTCCTGCTCCGGGGGACCTAATGTATACATTTTAGTTAATTTTCATTATGTTATCATGTGCATACCTTCAGTTCTATCTGAAGCAGAGTCAGTCTATATTGTTCTCCTCTTGATAAATCCATAAATGTTTTCTCCTTTTATGAGTGAAAGACCGCTATAATCACAGAACGCTTCTGTTGTAGTGATTGACATTCTTTGACCCGCCCCTCTGAAAACCTGTGAACACGCACACATACTTAACATCTATGCGCCTCCCTTGTAGTCTTTGAGCTGTTTTGTAAGTGAACGCAGTGCATGGTGGGAAATTAATCATACCCTTCGGTTTCAAGTGTGGTCCTGAAAAATCTTCCTCTCGAGGGCTATGTAGCCCTTTGGTCCTGGATCTTCATTTAAAAGTTAATTGGGACACCCCTTCACCTGATGTGAATGTGTAAAACCAAGGGGAGGGGCTAAGATAAAGGCTAGGGGGTAGAAATGGGGAATGGACCTAAATTCAAGAAAGCTGGACTCGTTGTACCGAGATGCAGATTTTTTAAAACTTTTGTCTTCGTCTGAAGAAGGATATAAGTATCTAAAAGGGTGACCTCATTCAGACTTGGTCCTGTATTTTAAACAGTCTAACTATGACATCTACTAAACATTTACTGTGGAAGTTTCACATTATCCTTTTAAAAGTTTAACACAACAGGCTCCAGCCATCTAAAACAGAGCTACAGCCACTAAAACTAAAGTTACTACAGATAAACAAAAAGGGACATGGCATTTGCAATGAAGGCACTTAAACTTTAGAATGAGGAGGTCAGGTCAGCGGAGTCTTTTTGTAAGGCACACTTTCACAGGAGAGCCTATCCTGACATTATTTGATTTTTGGTTTTCATTTAATTTTGGGTTTTATAACTCCTTTTAAAGAATTCTTTGTCTTCTAATTTTCGGCTAAAGAAGTTTCATGCCTAAAAATGTTTGGGTTGTTTTTTCTTGATTGTCTCCTTGCATAAATTAAGGCCTGTATGTTTTTATTTTCTTCTGTTTTTAAAACAGATTTTTAAAGCACTCCGCAACTTTGATTTAGAAAAGGTAAATATTGTAATTATTAAAAAGTCTCATAACTTAAAGTACTCTGACCGGAGCTTTTAGGCCCCAACATTGTGTTCATCATTAACAAAACATCTCTGCTAAAGGCCAATAAAAATATTTAAAGAGACACTTCCATAAAAATGATAAAAAGCACACACCTCCAAGGAGAAGACATGAAGCAAAACGTCTTTGTTAATTTCCTGCTAGCCTCCTCTGACCTCTCTGGACTCTTGGTTTACCTACAGTGCCTGCCAGGTTATTCCCTCACAAACAAAGCTGTATCCAGGCTTGACACCCGCTGCTCACTTCTCCCTGCAGGCCAAAGGAAATAGAGGCCAACAGGGCCAAACTCTGCTGAAAACACCGCTCAATAAAACATCCTTTGTTTTGAAGGAGCAAGGTGGGAGGCGAGCAGCGGGGTGTCGTCTCATCACATGTGAGTCTTATCATTCAGTGGGCTCAGACTGATGGGAATGAATGTGATTCAAAAAGAGTGTTTTTGTGTGCAGAAATAAAGCGATAGCTAATTACAGGTTCACTCAGTCATACCTCTTGGCGGTGCATTCCTTCTGCAGCTTGGTTAAGGATTCTTTCTCCTCCTTCAGACTCTCGTGTTGAGCGGAGAACACTTCCTCTGGCAGAGACAGAAAGACAAACAGAAGAGGACTGTAAATTATCAGGTGTGCGCTCCCCTCTGCCACATCCCAGCAGCCAGGTGGGCTCGTGTTTAGCTGCCATCCACCGTCAAACATGAGCGAGATCAAACGGCTCGTTTGATGAGGTCTTAACCGTTTCCTTTTGACACCACATAAAACCAGACTACATATGTATGCAAATTACAGGATCTGTCAGACGCTGTAAATACAGAGCTAGGCAAATAAATAAAATCAGACAGATAAGTGACAGTGATGATACGGCTTGTGGAAGTTGTGTAACTGCCAAACTGGCAGGCTCACAGTAACTTGGTGTTGCATAAAAGCGGAAAAATACAAGAGTAATTTAGGCCTGTAACAGAATATTTTCTCTAATCTGTCAGCATGCCATATGGTTGGATGTAACAGAAACATGATTAATGGCTCCACATGGTTTTTATTAACAAGGTTTGACTATTTAAGGCACACTAACACTCAAAAAACAACAGTTCTCTCCTAAATCATGCTGGGGTTTTTCTTTGTTTCTAATCACTTCAATATCAAGATGTCCAACAGCTTTTATTTTACAGTGGTTTGTACATGTAATCCACACTGTGGGTAAATAGGTCAACAATTCAGTGATTCAGAAGAACAAAACCTCATATACTGTAAACATTTTCTCCAACACAATGCAAAAGAAACAGGAGAGAGTCTCTGCTTATTTAGGGTTGGGTTCCATTTCTATTTACAATTAGCAAAGGAGAGGCATATCGGCAACTTATGTGCCCTTTTTTTCCTCCATCAATGCCAACTGAACATACTTTGTAACAATCAGGGCTTTGTCCAACTCACACTAGTCAAACTGCACTCAGAAGTCGAGACCTTGGGGTCGACTGATAATGATTTATCAGGGTGGATATCAATTGATAATGGGTCATGTGACTGAAATCCAGTATTTGGAACCGATACATGTCAGCGGCACTCGGACTTCAGTGTTGATTGGCTAGCTTACATGTGGTGTCTAGCCAATCAAACAGTATTGTGGTGCAGGGGCGTAGCTAGGGATTTTAGGCCCCAAGCAAAAAAATTTCGAAAAGGGCCCCCCTTAACTGGCTAGCTAACCAACAAATGTTGCTTTATTTTTACAAATGCCTATGCATTTTAAGGGATTTTTGAACTGTTCTGAGCAATATTTTTTACTATGGTTAAATTAAATTTACTTGAATTATTTCACAGCCCTGGACTATAAATTTATAAAGAGAGGAGCAGGGGGCCCCCAATATTTTATTTGACTCTATTTGATACAAATTTCAGTCTGTTGACTGATACATTTAGTGGCTTTTGATTCGATAATGACACTAATAACTAAGGCTGGGCAATTAATCACAATTAAGATTAAATCGCAATATGGCCTGCTGCAATTTACAAATTGCAGAAGTTGCAATATTTCTTTTACTTGAAATGTGTCAAAATATCAGTTTAATACATTCATATTTTTTTTCTGCTGCAGCAGAGATTTTATGCACATTATGAAAACATGCAAGTGTCAAATTTTAAAATAATGGTTTACAAAAATCCTCCGTTTTGTGTTTCATGTATGTATGTTTTGTTTTAGTCAAAACTAGTGACATAAAAATGATAATCCCCTTCAATAAAGCAATTGGTTTCAAATTTGCAATATGAGCAAAACTAACTAGCTCATTCTATTCTAGCAGTGGGCGAGCTAGCATTACCTCCACCACCCCAGCCACCTCCTTTATAGCTTAAAGCTTGTTGCACCCTCATATTCAGTTTCATGCTACTATGGATTAATTGTTTCTGAAATATGTTAATTGTTTACAATACACATCATTTATGTACACATCCATATGGGGGTTTCTAGCCATGTGCTTCCTAAAAAGTCAAAGGATGCAGCTTGACTAACCCAGGGAGCATCTTTAGAGTAGAGCTTTCTCCGCCAAGTAAAACTGCAAATCCATTTTGCAATAAAATGGTTAAATGTATGACGAGTGTTCTGACTGAATGTAGGTTACAATAAAGAATAGTTTATTGCTTGAATATGTTGAAAAACTCATAATTTGAGGAACCTAGTAATAATCGCATATTAAATCACAATTGCAGTATGGGGGAGGGTGGGGGGGTGGGGGGGGTCGCAATTAGAGTATTTTGCTAATCGTTCAGCCCTTCTAACCACTAAGAAATAAATAAATACACACTTTTCATTGCATGCTTCTCAAGGGCCCATCCACACTATGGGCCTGGGTACCCTTTTCCCCCCGTGCTAAATTATCCTGATAATCAGCCGGTACAAACAGTCAACTGCACTGAAACACAACATGTGCATAACCAGTGAGATTTATTAAAGGGCTGTGTAATAGGTCAAGAGTTTTTATCTGGAAGCCAACAGCACATTGCATGAAGATCACCCTGCTCTTTCAGACCTGCAATCAGTTCCAATTCCTGATAAACCCACACTTTGGTTTATTGTTATTCTTCTACTGAAAGTGGACAAGAAAATCCTCAACAATATTTATGAAGTGTTAAGGAGTTCAGACTTTACCATCCAAAAATAATAGCAAATAAATTGTGATCTGCTTTCTGTGAAGAGGATGACAGCAGCTGGCAGAAAAGTGCATTTTAAGCAATTAAGATCAAATCACATTGCCGATGAGACGGATCACAAGACCTGCTTTATATCACATTACTCCACTCACATCCATGCTGCTAACATCAACAACATGAGGGCTGAAGATGATAACTCTTCAGGGAGTGAAGGTACTCTGATGTATCTCCATCAGATTAACGGGGGAGAGAAATACCGTGAGACACGGATTGACAAGCTTGGAAACATAGCTGAGCACTGAATGTTTGGGTCTGTTTTACAGGCCTGCTTTCATGTAATGCCTGGCTATTTCATAACTGTTATCTAGCCATCTTTTCATCCATTTATCCCTGCAATCTGTTCCAGTTTGAATCCTGGTATAGACAGACGTACTTGTGAACAGTAAATACCACAACAGACAACATCCTGGTTGTTTGTGTGATTGTACATTATCTCTCATTTCAACCTTAAGTGTTGGCTGTAGGATCCAGAAAGTATGGTGGCTCTTCAATGCTGCAAGGCTGTTAGGGCCCGTACATCTGATATAAAAAATGATCAAAAAGCAAACATGTGAGGGAACTTTTCTGATGTTGGACATGATACAGTACAGCTAAGCCCTCTTGGGCAGAAGATTTTAAGATTTTTGAAGCAACGGGCAAAAAATCCTGAATCAATCTGCTGATTTAAAGGTTTGTTCAGACTCGCCTAACCTAAGTGACCTCTGTGTAACAACTCTTATGGAGGGTTGTAGTCTGGAGTTATGTAAAAGAATTTAAATGCATGCTCTTGGCCATGTAGGGGTAAATACTTACAGTGCCTATAAAAAGTATTCACCTCCTTGGATGTTTTATACTTTTATTGATCTAATGGATAATCATCACCAATATAATTTGCCTTTTTTTGAACAAAAAAATAAAACCTAAAATGTCAAAATTAAAACAGATATCAACAAAGTAATGTCAAATAAGGGACTGCATAAATATTTGCCTCTTTTAAGTATTTAGTAGCTGCATCTTTGACTGCAATCACAGCACTGAGTCTGTGTGGATAGGTCCCACTCAGACTTGCACATCTGGACTCTGCAATTTTACTTCATTCTTCGTTGCTAAACTGCTGAAGCTTTGTCAAGTTGCACAGAGATCTGGCGTAACCAGCCCTTTGAAAGTCCAGCCACAAATTCTTTATTAGACTAAGGTCCTGGCTTTGACTCGCTCACTCCAGAACATTTACCTTGTTGTCTTTAAACCCATGTCTGTGTAGCTATCGCTCTATGCTTCTGGTCATTATTTATTGCTGAAAAAATAAATCTCCTAAACCATAGTTCTCTTGCAGACTGAATAAGATTGTCCTCCAGGATTTTCCTATATTTTGCCTCATTCATTTTACCCTCTACCTTTACAAGCCTTCCAGGGCTGACTGCCGAGAATCATCCCCACAGTATGACACTTGCCCCACCATGCTTCTCAGTGAGGATGGTGTGTTTGAGGTGATGTGAAGTGTTTGGTGCTCACCAAACACAACATCTTGTCTGATGGCTGAGAAGCACCATTCTGGTCTCATCAGACCAAAGAACATCCTCCCACTTGACCATGGAGTCTCTTTAATCTGAGATTTCTTCAACAGTGGCTTTCTCTTTGCCTCTCTCCCATAAAGCTTTGACTGATGAAGAACCTGGGCAACAGTTGTCTGCAGGGTCTCTCCCATCTCAGCTGCTGAAACTTGGAACTCCTTCCCTAGACATAGGAGTACTGGTGGCCTCTCTCTCTAGTCTCCTTCATGCACATTCACTCAGTTTGTGAAGACAGCCTGATCTAGGCAGATTGGCACAAATTTTTTATTCCTTGGGGGATGTTCAGTGCCCTGGAATTGTGTTTCTATCCATTCCCTGACTTTTCAATAACATTTTCTCTGAGTTGCTTGAAGTGTTCTTTTTTGTCGTGGTGTAATGGTAGCCAGGAATACTGATTAACCAGTGACTGGACCTTTCAGACACAGGTGTCTTTATAATACAATCACTTCAGACACATTAACTGCACTCACGTGATCCCCATTTTACTAGTTATGAGATTACTAGCACCAATTGGATGGACCTCTGTTGAATCAGGTCAGTCACATTTAGGCAGTCACTTACCTACCTTACATATTTTTGTTCAGTTTGTAGGAATCTGTTTTCATTTTCACATTAAAGCTTTTTTTGTGCATTTTTTTGCCAAAAAAAAAGCTGAATTATATCAACCGTGATTGATTTATAAAATCAATAAAAGGGTAAAACAGTCAAGTGACAGAAAACTTTTAATTTGCATTTTATGTTTAAACGCACAGTATTCTTTCTATCCAAAATCATCAGTCAAATCAAAATCATTTTAACTGATTTTGAAAGTATTTAGATGCGCAAAGCTGTCTCACCAGTCTTACCTACCTTAAAACTGCAAAAGAATCTTTCCTTCCTACTAAAATAAACCAAAAATGTACTCAAACTTCTAAGGAACTGATCTCAGTTCAAGCTCTGGCATTGATAAAGTATATGTATATGAGTCAGGCACATTTTTCTCTGTTAATGGGCACATGTCAGAAACAACTTTTCCCCTGGATTGCTATCCAGTTTCAACAGAACTGCCCCGCTGTGTTTATTCCTCCATTATTGTTTTTAATGTAGTTTTTTGGTGAGCACACAAGAGTCACTGACTTCATATGTTGTAAATAAACACCACTATCTCTGCAAGCCTCTTCTATATTCTTGCTGTGCAACGGAGATTAAACTCTCCTCCTCTCTCCTGTCTGCCGCTTTAGATGTCTGTATTTTCTTTTCTTTATTTCAAAATAAATCTACATTATGTCCCATGATAGATCCTGTTTCTGCTGTTCCCCTAAATTAAACTGGAAGCTCTTCTCCTACAGCGGGTAAACATGGGGTCAGTTCAGGTCTGCAGGCAGGCTCAGTTGAAGAGACAGACCTGTGCATTAAGAGCAGTTTAACCCCGACTAGGAGGACAAATTTGGAATAAGTGGATTAAAAAGATACTGATCAGAATAACAATCGCCTCTTACTCTGGATGAGATTCATCGGGACTGGGCTATTTCAGATCAGAATCTTTTGATTGATCAGCTTTGCAATCAGTCATGGCTAGAGTCATCAACATTTCATCCTCAGGGCATTTTGGGTCACTGAAAACGCACCTTTTCGAAAACTCCTTCCAGGATGAAGATTGCAACATTACTTATGTTTCCATAGCAATGTCAGACGCAGCCAAAGTGTTGCTCACTGAACAGAACTTTCTCCATGCTTACAGATGAGCAGTTGCTCTCCCACTGTGATGAGAAAAAAGGCACCTGAATAGACCACGGTGCTCACTGCTGTTTTATAACCCTCCACCAACGTCAGCAGTTTGGATCAGACCCGGTTCAGGTTGATGGGAAAACTTTGAGAAGGAAATGGGCAGTACGAACGGGCAGCGACATGTCAGGACTCAATCTCTGTCTGTGAGTAAACTGCTTCACCTGTACAGTAAAGGACAGACCACTGTTGACATGGTGTGATCACTACAGCAGCATGCTATTGAGTCTTTGTGTGGACACAGATGTTCCTAACATGTTGTAAGTGGACGGGATCATTTTTTTATATTTTTTGATGAGGAAAAACCTCCGTGGACAAGGCCTAAGGTTGGAATGTGCACTGAAATCAAGCCAAAAACAATCCTCTATGCATGTGCATTCCAGGATCGCTTCTAAGGGACCAGGAAGTCCTTGTTTCAGTGCATTTCCCCCTCATTATGAGAAATTTCTGAAAGAAAACAGAACGTTGGTTTTCTGTTCCATAAATATTAGGGGTGAGGGAAGAAACCGATACAGCATCGTATTGCAATATTTTGTGCAGCGATATATATCGTATTGTATCTTCCACCAAGTATCGATTTTTTTCAATTAATTGCTAATATGAACTGAAAGTCAATGACACTGGATAAACAGCATCAGTTGCTTTTCTGTCCAATTAATGATGCTGTTGCGCCCTCTTGTCCAGTGGGGTCGGCAGAGATAGCGGTCATACAAAAGGAGAAAGTTAGTACAACTAACATGGCAGCACCAGGGAAAGGACATTAGGAAGGCAAGCAGGGCACAAACAACATGGACACGACACGTGGGGTTTGCAAGGAGTGTCACATGAAAATAAAATACTGCAGGAATACAATAAAAATGAAGGCAGGGCTAAAGCTAAATCAGCTAAACTGTTAAAAAAATGGTACAGATAGCAATATATTGCAATAATATCAAATCGTGGAATAAGTATCATGATAGTATCGTATCATGGGGCCACTCGTGATTCCCACCCCTAGAAAATATGCTTTATAACGTGCCATTTTCATTTAATAGAGTCCTCAAATCAAAACAAGAAGTAAACAGCAGAGCCGGGTAGCGTAAGTCATATCCTACTGGTGGCAGAATTTTACATACTGTGTGTTTAATCTGCAGCATGAGTAAAGTGATCAAATGCAGGTTCACTGTAAAGCCAGCGATCACTCAGTGACAGCAGGAGCTGTAGTCTGCCTGCCTGCTAACAGATCCTTCCTGCCATGTCAATCCAATCTTCATTTTGACAAAGTTCTCACCAAGAAAGGGCCAGCATCATTGGGAAAATTTCCTGGACATATCGCTCTTATCACTCTACCTTGACCCACTACATCAGTGGTTTTCAACTGGTGGGTCCGGACTCAAAAGTGGTTCACGAAGATCTTTCTAGTCGGTCACGAAAGTATGCCAGGGGAAAAAATGTGATAAAAACTCTATCTACGGAAGCCCTAAGTAGACATACAGTAATGTCATACATACAGTATATTTTTTTAAGGTCTTCCCATGATTACGAGTAAAATTCAGTATCTTTGTCAAGATTTATATGGCTTTTGTTGGGAAATAAAGCTGGTTTACCCAAAATAAGAAACAAATTCCTTGAGTAATTACAAAACTTCCATGCTATCTCAGGAAAATGAAGTATGTTAAGATGTATTCATGCAAATCCTTCTGCAATGATGTGCTTTTCTAATGTGTTTGTTTTGTTCTGTCTCTTTGTTCAAAACGTTTTTCTAACTTGTCCAAACATCGACAATTTTTGGAGTGTTCTTCTGTCTTCATGGTGTAATGGTAGCCAAGAATACTGATTAACCAACATTATTTAAATAAATGAAGATTTTTTTCAATTTGGGTCGCAATTTCTCTTGTGGAGGAGTTGTTGTGTCCTGATGCCTGACCAGCTGAGAACCACTGCTCTACATCATCTTTTGGATGAGACTTCAGGTGGTGGAAAACATATTTGGCAGTGAAAAACAGCCAAAGTCAGAAATAACCGGTTACTATAAAGAAGAAAAACATACAGAGACTTCTCAGTGAGTTATTACACAGAGCTGGACTGCTGTCTGTCAACTCTTCTCCTCAGTCAAGATGGCTGCCAAACAGAGGATGTAAATGTGTAAAAACTGGTCTGCTGCTGCTGAATGAGCTTTAATGGTGATAGCTTCAATATGAGACCTTTCCTCTGAGGTGACAAATACCTCCACATACCACACCTTCACAGATCCGTTTCCTTACACATTAGAAACCCAACCACTGACATTTATTGGTCGGGAGCCCTCGCTCTGTTACCGAGCGTGAGAATAACTACCGCTCCTAAGTACAATAAACGCCGTTCATGGAGCTGATTTATGTCGGCTGCTCATGGTGGAAGGAGGGAAATTAGACAGGAGGAAATTGTGACAAGAGTATGACCCCCACCAAAACCCAAACTCATTAATTCACAGCAGAGGAGGAAGAAAAAAGCGGCCACGGTCATACGTCCTCACTTTTGGATTGTGAGAAAGATATGCAGAGGGCTGCTGGAGAATGTGTACGTTTACAGACATGAAAAACAACATTTGACTCTCCTGCTATGATTTCACTGTAAATCAGTGAGCATTGAGAAGCTGCTCTTCAACCTGTCGTCAGGATGAGCTCCAGTGCTGATGTCTCTCACTGTGTTTATGCAAACATGATCTGGGTGGCAAAGCTGGAGCATCAAAACAAGAAGAGAAAGAGTGATTTGACAAGAATGCTCAACTTTCATCTCATTGTTATCCAGCTCACATGCAGACCCTCACACCTGCAGACCCCATGTTTAGGTAGTCTGGGCCCCTCGTTTTTCAGAGAGGCCTGTTTCCTGGGGAGAACAGGTTGATAAAAGTTGTTTGCTAATAGGAGCTACGACTGTGTGAGGGAAGACCACACAAACAGGTACAGATGGGATCATAAAGGTAGGCTTCAACATATTTATTGGTTCCATATGTTTTCAGACCCAGACTTCTGGTTGTATTTCCTTCATTTTTTGGACAATAAATATATCAGAGTTCAAATTTCTAGGTGATTATTGTCTAACACTAAATCTAACTCTTGTCTGTTTTTTAAAAAGAAAGCTTAAACGATGCTTGAGAATAGTTCAAATACTTGTTATGCCTCTATGCCAGTGACAGTCAGGAGCTTTGGGCATTTTTATTTTTGGGTTGACTTTCTCTCTGTCCGGGTCATTCTTGTGATTGGGATATCTCAACAAAGCTTTGAGGGATTTTCTTTAAACTTTGCATGAAAGTCCCACCAAACTCATTGATAAGGTGTACAAATTTTGGATGTAAAAGATTTAGGATAAAAACTGCAGCAGCCCTGCTTCTCGACCCACTAATACCCTTTAATTGTCCAGCACTTTAAAGTCCGGATTCCCAAAAAGTTTTGACGTTGTGTTTTTAACATAAATTCAATTGAATACAGTACAAAAACAAGATATAACTGACAGCTTGTTTTTGGAAACATACTTAAATTCTTAATTTGATGCATGTTCCAAACACATTCAAAAAAGTTGGGACAGAGGCAAGAAAATACCGGAAAAGTTGTGGCATAGTCAAAAACACTTCAACAGTTGAAAAATCGCTTATAGTGCCATGACTGGATATAAAAGGAGCACACCTGAGTGAGTCATTCACTGTCGGTAAGGGTGTATGGTTCTCTACTGTTTGACAGACTAAGTGCAAATATCCCAACAGTTTATGAACAATGTTACTCAATGTGCAGTTGCAAAGAATTTAGAGATTTCCTCTCCTACATTCCATGATATCATCAAAAGATTCAGAGAATCTGGAGAAATCTCTGCACAGAAGGGGAAAGGCAGAAAACAAACATTTGGCCCCTAAAGGCCGGCTCAAACAACACTATAAAACCTTGTCTCATTTTGGCCGACAGCCTGGTCACAGTATAAGAGTAATCCCGACCACTCATCCTATGCTGACTGTCTCCAAAACTGTTAGTAAGTTAAGACTCAGCAATGCAAAGAAAAAGCCACTTCAACAACTTGCAGAAGCACCTCTGACTTGTCTGGTCCCAAGCTCATCTGAAATAGACTGATTAAAGTGGCAAAGTGTGCTTTGGTCTGGCAAGTCCATATAAAATTTTATTGGAAATAATGACTGTTGAGTCCCCAGGGCTAAAAGAATGAAAAGGACAATCAAGGCCAAGGTTGTTCTAGTTAACTAAAACTAACTAAATAACTAAAACTAAAACTCAAAAATCAGTTTAGTTAACTGAAACTAAATAAAAACTGAGCTTTATCAAAAAAAAAAAAAATCTAACTAAAACTGTATAGTGCACTAACAAAACCAACTAAAATAAAATAAAATAAAGACAAAATATCCTTAGTTTTAGTCTTTGACACAACCATACTGACTGGCACCTACACACAAGTCTGGGGAGTGTAAAATGGCCTGATCTGATTGGTTATCATCATTAAGTAAATAAAATAATAAGTGAAGAGTGGCCTGTTTTTATATGTATTAAAAAATGTATGACGCTCAATCAAAACTACCACTAAAACTAACAAAAACTAAACTGAATTCAAACACAGAGAGTTTAAACGAAATAAAAATAAAAACTAATGAAAAATCCCAAACCATTATAACCTTGATACAGACTGTTACAAATGCAAAGTTTAAAAGCAAGCATCAGTGAAAGTGTGAAGGTGTGGTAGTGCCCATTAATGGGTATTAATTTGGCTATAAAAATCCAACATCAGCTGTGAACAAACAAGTTGTCAGAGTTTTAGTATGGGCCAACAGACCTTCATCAGCTGAACTCTTTTAATCTATTCATCCTTACACTTTAAAGTCAGTTTCAAGGTCTGAAATCTGTTGATTCATTCCTCCTAAAACTTTCAATTGTGTGCAAAATTGTGCATCCATAACAGAAACCCAGTACTTAAAAGTGTATTATTAAAGAATGGGAACAAGTTCCACTTTGAATATTTCATTAATTAGTGTTTTCAGTCCCCAGATGTTTACAGAGTGTTGTTAGAAAAAAAGGTGATGTAATGCTGTGGCAAGGACGCTTCTGTCCCAACTTTTTTGGAACTTGTTGCAGGGATTCAGTTTAGAATGTGAGTTAACTATTAAATGTCTTGCCCTTGTGCTGTGTTCAATTGAAAATAGGTTGAAAAGGATTTGCTATTCTGTGAACAAAGTCCCATCTTTTTTGGAAGTGGGGTCAGCAAATACATCATGGATGTAGCGAGTATATAAGCACCAGGCAGTAGCTCTAGTTTATTTACTGCATCCATGAAAAAGCAGTTAACAAACCTAAAACTAAATAAAGTCTTCTTTTCTAATGACTACATCACTTCATAACAGCAATGTTCAGAAAAGGTCCACACAGCGTAATTGCTGATTCTGAGCATGTGTAATGTGAAGAAAAGGAACTAGGGGCATAAGTCTTGAAACATAAATATTTCTTATGATACTTATCTAGACTCAGTAATTACTTTAATTGCATTTTAAATCTTCCATACTGCACAGGTCTGCTGTAATGAGCGTGAGAAGAAAAGTAGAGTCCATACTGGATGTCCCTGGGGCAGAGCTGCTCCACGATGTTCCTACACATTTTATTCATAAAACTGTCAATAAAACTTCCATAGAAACCTGCCTCTAATAAGCTCAGGAATGTGTGAAAATTCAACAAATGAAACATTTGCTTCCATTGGAATCACCATAAATATCACATGGAAACATAAATCATCAGACTTCAGCCACCAGCGTGTCTGATTAATCATCCTCATGACTGAATGAGACTCTTGTTGCTTCTTTAAGTTTATATGAGGGGGTCTGACAGACAGACTGATAGAGTCTCCAGGGAGAAGATATAGAAAAGAAGCTGTAAAGAATAAATCATCTGTTTTTAAAGAAGGAAGGGGGAAAGATGAGGTCA
The DNA here is from genome assembly GCF_018320785.1 of Cheilinus undulatus. Lineage (NCBI taxonomy): Eukaryota > Metazoa > Chordata > Actinopteri > Labriformes > Labridae > Cheilinus > Cheilinus undulatus. The sequence continues at coordinate 9,531,703 of NC_054876.1, forward strand.
GATGAAACAAACAGGTCTTCGTGCCAAAGTGAATATAATCAGCTGCTGTATGAAACACTTAAATCCTGTCTATTACAAATGTTTTTTTATGTTAGGAAAACAAGTGTACATGAGGAGGCTGATTGGGAAACAAAAATGGAGGTACAGCAGAGCTCAGCAGCATGTGGCTTTTGGCTTTTCAGTTCAAAGTGTGGGAAAAATAACACCATTTCAGCAGCGCCCTATTCAGCCGCAGAATTTCAATTTATCCTCCAATACCTTTTCTTTTTCAGCAGCTGAAGGAATTTTTTCTTCTGTTTCTTAATAAGCACTTGTCCAGTCTGGAAAGAAGCCATCAATGAGGTGTGGAGAAGGAGAGCAGCGAGTTCTTTTGGCTGCAGACTGGGTGCTGACAGGTAAAGAGGCGGAGGATTAACAGCCTTCTTTGGGACTGTAGCACAAAGAAACTTCTCCGTGAAGCCCTCTCAGAGCGGGTCTTTGTGTACGTCTGCATATTACATGCTAATCATCACCGATCTTCATCCCCATATTGGTGGATTCAGTAGCGGCCATGTTCTTTGGCAAGGAGCAGGCTGATCTTACCAACATAAGGATCGTATTAGAGCTGCTATTATTTCTGTTATGAAGAAGCCAATTCATGGAATGAGCTGTCCTGTCCTGTTGCAAAAACAGAGCGGTGATATAGAGAGAGATGTTATTTCTTGATTGTCTCTAAAGAAGTAAAAAACACATGAACACAGAATAGATGGGCATCAGGATTCAGTTGGACTGATGGGATACTGAAAAGAGATAAAGTCTCTTTGGCAGCTCTTAAAGATGCACACATTTTTGCTGGTGTCAGACAAACAGAGACACAGCAATGCCTCCTGGTTTCTAAAGTTTTCCTTGACAGCCTCACAGCCCTGCACAAACACAAGCAATGTTCATGGACCACTTGAAAAAGGAATAATCTGCAACTGTAAGCTGCTACTTTCTTGTCTTGTTTAACTAGAGTTAGATAGAAATTTCTCCGTTTAGCATCTCTTTAAACAGTCTTTCTTATGCTTTAAGGCAGTGGTTCTCAACATCGGGGTCCGGACCCCATTGGTGGTCGCAAGACTCTGAGAGGGGGTCTCCAGTTGCCTTAAAGAAACTAGGAATATTTCTTAATTTACACTGTTGCCACTTTACACCAATTTTTTCACATTTCAACCCATTTGAATCACTTTTTTCCCACCAATTTTGTAAAGTTTAACACATTGTTGTCACTTCAAACCAATTTTTTTCCTTTTTTTTTAACCCTTTCCACCACTTTTTCAGCCTGATTTTGACACTTCTTAACAAGTCTCGACACTCTTTGCCTATTGTTGGCTCTGTTGGCCAATTATTGCCACTATTAACCCCTCTTTACCACTTTTTACACCACATTTCACAATTTAATATGCCCATTTTTGCCAGTTTAACCTATTTCTGCTTATTTCTGCCTCAGCTAACCTTTTGTTGCCAGTTTATATCAATTTTTCATCCCATTTTACCAAAATTTCCACCTATTTGTGCTACTTTAAAGCCATTTCAGCCACTTTTTTAATCCCCTTTTACCAATTCATATGCACATTTTTGCCACTTCAACCCATTTTTGCCACTTTTGTGAGATTTTTTTTCCATTTTTTATCCACTTTTGGCACTTCTTATTCATTTCTGCTACTTTTAAACTCCAATTTCACCACCTTTCCTAGCATTTTTTGCCATTATTAACCCATTTTAGCTTTTTTTTAATGTATTTTAATTCTGTTTAAGCAAAAGGATTAACATTTTTAAGAGGGCTACTTACTGCACAAATGAATTAAAAAGATATTTGTTTCTTTGATAGGAGCGGTTATGATTCAGGCTGAATATCAAATGGACCAGGATTTTTCTGGCCCCAATTTGGCTGGGCCTTCTTTCCCCCCTAATGAGCGGCCTTGTCTCCATATGACTATTCTTGAATGTGCATGACTGTGTTCAGCCACCTTCAGGTACAGCGGGTGTCCCCAGTCTCTGACACCTTTATTTTGGGGGTCGTGGGCTGAAAAGGTTGAGAACCCCTGCTTTAAGGGGGGCGTGTGCTGAGATGCCATCACCTTCTGCTCAACTGATGGCTTCATTCTTTTGTCTGGTTGATTGACACAGTGAAAAAAAAAAAAAGTAGTGCAGTGTTAACAGACTGCAAAGTTCTTAATGGACACTTGTTGGCTTTACCTTTCTTCTGAAGCTGTGCCTGCTCCTTCTGCCGCAGGTCTATCTCCCTACCGAGAGCCTTCCTCTGCCGCTGCAGCTCACTCCGTAGCACGGCTATACGCAGCTGCATACACTCCCGCTCTTTCTTCTGCTCCAAGCAAACAGAGGAGAAATGTATGGAGAGAAAACAGAGAGAGGATGAAGAAAAATATTTAATATGTGGTCACAGCAATTTTTCAGAGTTTATTTCTCTTCCTAAAGACCCTTAAAATCTCACCAACTCCCTCAAAAACAAACTGCAGGCTGATCCCATGTTGCACTGATTTACTTCACCAGTACTCCACTGTCAACAACTAATGACAGAGAGGCGGAGAATGGTTTGGCTCTGCTAAACATGCCGCTGAGCCCAGAGATCAGCGTTACAGGTGAAAAGGTTTAGTAATGACCCTGAGTCATGGGAATGGCTGGCAGGGACTTAACTGGTATGAAGTTATGGCTGTTAACATGCGAGCTCCGATAAGATGTGAGAGGATGAAGCTGAGGCCCGACGGCCAGCGCAGGCAGAGCTCCGACCGTTTGGTATTTTTAGGGGCCGGGCAGTGTTTTTCTTCTTCTTTAACATAAGTTAACTAAACTTACTCAAAGGTCCTGTCTGATGCTAAATTTCCTCAACCAGAACTGAGAGGTGATTGATCTGGAGGCATGGTAGAAATGAAACCACTTAAGATGTAAAACCTTTCAAGACTCATGACGAATCAGTTAAACGTGTTACAACTCTAAACCAACCTCACCAAAACACATACAAAAAAAACACACATCTTATGATGTAACTACTGAATATGATAGGAATCATGTAATCTGCCTCTGTGTTTCCTTAAACAATTCCATGACCGTTTTTACTCTTTAAGGACTCCTGGACTGTGCGTATTTAGATTGTCAGTAACAGAATGTGACATTTTCCATTTGGGAAGTGAAAAGCAAAGAAAGAAAAGAATGTTAAACCTAATTAATTCTAATATATTTGTCTAATCATGGCCTTTCTTGCTAATAGTCATCTTAAGACTGTCCACTGGAGCCATTATGTATCATTTTGTTTTGTTATAGAACAGGGGTGTCAAACTCAATCACAGCAGGGGCCAGATTCTGGATTCAGGACTAACCTGAGGACCGTTTTAACCAGAAACTGTCAACCTTGTTTCACCAGTAATAAAACATGAAAAAAAAAAAAACTTAGCACTGATGACAAATGACTTTGACATTTATAAAGTTAAAAAGATAAGTTTAAAGGCTCACAATCTGAGAAAAGTAAATTTATTAGTTCAAAAAGGTCAAAACATGAAACTGAAATTGAAAAATAATGTTTTTTACTGGCAAATATATTGGAAAGATATCAAAATCATGAGTTTAAAAGACCACAATGTGAAATAAAATTTATAATCATGAAATTAAAAGTCAAATATGATTGATTACATCAATTAATGAGCTGATTAAAAGCATGATAAATGATAAATTAGTGCAAATAAATAGGGTAACAGCAAGTATGTAAAGAGGCTACTGCACAATGTATTTCCAAACCTTTGCACTTTAATATGGCTATAATTAGGCTGACTGATTTCTCTATATTAGATTAGCAGTATCACCAAGAAATAATATTTTTTCTTTTATTGAATCAACAAATCACAGCTTCTGAAAGAATATGTCATACCTAGAAACTGAATGCCCCACACCTTCTTACAGCATCAAAAGATACTGTCCTTTCTTTGCTCAGTAGCTCTAAAAAGTTCCTAAATCCCTTCTACGCTCAGACTCCTTAACAGAAATCTGTAAGCTAAGTTAAGGAACTGTCTGTGACTATTTTCACAGTGTTTGTGAATACAGTCACACACAAGTACCTGCCATTGTCTCTACCCTAATCACCCTGCTGGTGTCTCTCTCGCCACACAGTTTCTGATCAGCAGCAGAATCCGAGTTCAGCTCATTAGTCAAAGCGACCCTGTCTGCAGGGCGTCCCCTCATCAGGCCTCATGTCTCTATTTGTACAAGAGGGGGAGACTACAGAGGGCTAACGGTCTAATGAGGACCAGCAGCAGACCTTAATGGACTGATGGATGTGGATGTTGGTTACAGAAGATCAAGAGAGGGACCGGAGGATAACAGAAACACAAAATGAAAAATGATAAGCTGAGATGAACAGATCAACTAACTTCAAACGTGCAAAGAGAGATTTAAGAGGCAACATTCAGAAACTATGCACCCGATGACTGAGGAAAGGAGATTTGATTCAAGCTGGCTGAACGAGCTGCAACAGAGAAGTAAAGTAATAACTCAAAGATGTCAGAGGACAAGAAAGTCTACCATGATGCTCAAAGGTCCTGTGATTTATATGATGTGGTAAAAATAGATGTGATTGTAAAATAGATGATTCTATTATATGAGGGATTGCCTTTATGTAATGGTATAGCTGAAGAGAGACGGGAAATATGAGGAGAAAGAGTGAGGAAGACATGCCAAATAATGCCAGTGCACCAAGGACTGAAACCTCTGTACATGAGTGTCTACTAATGGAGCTAAACCAGCATCCAAAACTGTAAAATTCTAAAATATTTTACATTAACTTTAAAAGTAGATCAAAGTGGATTTTTCAAAATATGATTGTGGATATAACTTTAATTATTTCCTTATAATAAAAAGACCAAGACATTTATAATACAGCTTTGTTTTGGTTTCTTTTGCAGACTTCTGCTGCAGTCACGTGTCAATGTGTGCACAGGCAAGACACTGTGACCTGTGGTGTAAAAGCACTTTGAGTAGTTGGATGACTAAAACAGTGCTTTACAAACTCAAGTCCATTTGCCAAGTCCATGTAAACTACACAACAACTATGCCATTCCAGATTAAGTTAAATTGGATTCTGCAGCCAGGGTTACACTACATCAGCACAATAGCAGAAAGAACATCATGCACAGTGAGGATGTTAATGACCATCCAGGCATGAGATTTCTACTTAGGAAAAGCAGAGGTTATTTTACATTAATTGAATCCAATGACAAGTTGTATTTTATGCAGAGGAAAGTAAATTTTGTCCTTAGTCAGGGAACATAACTCTTTTCATGAGGCACCTAGCCAAACACCATACATCTACTAGAATATCAGACATTTCTGATCTTCTTCTCCTCAACTCTTTTCATTCAATTAATGTTCATTTTTCAATTGATCAAATATCTTAATCTGCTTTACAAGTGGTTATGTTTTTAATATTGTAATGACTTTTTATGGTTTTAATACATTTTACTGAATTCAAAAAATGTCAACAAATTACATTAATGATTCTTCTGTTAATCTTGTATTTAAACATTTTAGTGTCTTTTTTTCCTTTCATTTCTTTTGATGGTTTTGATGTCTTAAATGTTGTGTACTTGACTCCATGAAGCACTCTGAATAAGGGCTGAGTGACATCTTGTTCTACGACCATGATGGCAATGAACATGTGCATCAGTGATACTGCAGGATGAGCAATGTCTGTCATGCAACCTCAACCATGTCAGCCAGCAACCTATTATTGGATTTAAACAAGAGCTGCAAGTTTTCCTGTTTCTGTGACTGATCTGCATTAAAGTCTGCCTTAAATCACCCTCAGCAGTCAGTGAATGAAGCATTGTACACATAGAATCGTGTACGTGCAGGCTATAGGTGCTGCTGCCTTCACAGATACACCGGCATGATGCTCAAGACAGACGTTCAGTCCTAGGTGAACTAATTCCCTCTTTCAGCAGTAATTCCTCCTGATGCTCATAAAAATATGGTCTGCTGACATTCGTATGTATATCTTGTGTATTTTACAGCTGCAGTGTGACAGTCTTGTCAGCTTAACATAGTGACTTTTAGTTTAATCACAAGATATGCTGATGGGGCTTTCAGCATTGTTAATTTTGGCAGCCATTTCAAATTTAGTTTTGGTCTTAGTCTTTAGATCAAAATGCCTTTAAGTCATATTTTAGTTATTTTGACTCTCAAAAGTGTTTTGTGTAGTTTTAGTCAGAGAGAACTCACATTTTAGTCCAGTTATAGTCAAAAATCATTACATTTTCAACAGCACCATCCCATAAAGATTGGATCACAGAAGCAATGGAAATAGTCAGGCTTGAAAAGGTTGCTTTTAGGTTGAAAGACAACAATAAGGAATATATCGAAGCATGGTCCTGTCTGGAAAGCATTCTGACATGTCTTCTTAAACAGCAACTCAAATTATTAAGGGTATATCATTCAAAATATATTTCAATTGGTGACCGGTCAAGTGTTGGCAATTCTCAACTCCTATGACCTGAGAATTATTACCTATTATTTTTGTGCTTTTGTGTTTTGTAAACAAACATGAAAACTGATAGAAGTAACATGCTGTAATGTTGATATTGTTTGAGAAGAATATCTGAGAGGATGAAAGGGGTCTATATTTGGGACGGTTTGAAGGGAGGGACAAGGGTTATGCTTTTGTGTATGAGCAATGTGTATCAAGTGATTTGTTTTGTTTTGTTTTGTTTGTCTGTCTCTGTCCTGAGAAATGTGTATCATGTCTTGTATCTGTTGCCAATAAAATAAAGGTAAAAAAAAAAAAATTATTACAATTTTGTCTTTACATTTAGTCAATTTTATTAACCAACTGAATAAGCCAGGTAGCAAACTGTAAAGCACTCACATTAATGCACAATCAAAATACATTTATTTTCATGAACTGATGAAAATACTAACATAATACGGACATTTCAGTCCAGTTTTACTCTCCTTTACAAAAACTTAAATGACTTTTAAAGTTTTTATCATCAAAGATTTATCTTTTTGGCTAGTCTTACTGTATTCATCCTTATAAAAAAATGTAGTGGACTAACATTTCCAGTCATAGTTTTAATTGACAAAATTAACCCTGGTCATCACAGGGTTGTACAGTGGAAAACGGGTGGTATTTGAAATACAAAAATGAAAATGTAAATACGAGGCACTTAATAATTTGGTTTATTTACCTATTCAATCTAATACAAGGCCATCTATATCACAGAAATGTCTTTTTTTCCCGATACTGTTCAACCTTACTTTGAATTGCCGTATGTAGAAATTGTGCTCTGTAAATAAACTTTCCTTGCCTTGACTTTCCAGATCAACTGCTGAGTCTGCTGTCCTAATTAGCAACATACCTATACACCAAAAATGGCTACAATGATTTATGAATATGAATGAAGAATCTGCACCTTAATATGAGCACTGACGTAAAAAAAATGGGTAAAAGTTGCTTTAGATAGTAACTAGTTAGTTGAATAATGCAGTGACTCAGTGGTTCTGTTGTTTTGATAGCAGTAGCTTAACTCATAATGGCACCTAGTTACTTCTTTTTAGTAACTTGAACATCACTGCTAATTGCTACATAAAGAAAACAGAAAAAGTAAAAGAATACAAAGAAAGGATAATAAAAGGGAGGAGTGTTTTTCTTAAAACTGGATATTTTGGATATATTGTGGCATGACACAATCATTTCCCTGATGATAAATATGTTTTTATCTAAAATTTGAAATAAGAGCACAAAAAAAGAAGGAAACTTTGGAAACCTCCTCCTGAATCTGGAAAACATTTAGCAGGATTTGATGGGGCCCTGGAGTGAGCTTGCTGGCAGACTAACAGAGGTTCATCCCTGCTTTTTATCCTGTAGTTTGCAAACAGAGAGGCTGTGGCATCTTACACATCCACTGTGATAGCGATCACGGCCTGGATCAGAGGAAACACAGATATGCTTCTTGTTGAAGACTTCAGAGAGTTTTTGGTAAAAACAGAGCGGGGTATCAGTCGCAGAGAGACGACTGATAGAGCCGCCATCCCTCTGGTGTGTCGCACCCTGATGCCTTCATGTTCACCACCACAGGCTTTGGCACGAACCGCCAACCTCCTACACTTTCACTGAGCACCACAGTTGACAAGTGGGTCAGAGCCGTGTCAGTGAGTGTGCAACTGTAACCCACCAGCAGGCCCGTCTGCCTCCTCTGGACATCAAACAGCAGTGGGTCAGCTGAGTAAATAAGCAGCAGGCGTGGGGGGGGGGGGGGAGGGGAGGGGGGGGGGGAGCAGATTAATGGCAGAGAGTGGGTGAGAGGGTGAAAGGGCCCTGAGATGAGGTTGGTGGCCTCTCCTCCGTCCCGGCTTTGATCGGGGCTCAGGATGACGACAACAGAAGGAGCGCACAGAGCTCTCCAAAGAGGGAAACCCTTAGAAGAGCCACACAAAGCTGCACTCACTCCCACTGCCGGGTTTTACAGCAAGGTAGAGGACCAGGATTATGTGATTTATTGGCTGATGGGAGTTCTGAAAAGGCTTTTAAGGAATGTTTCAGTGAGGGGGAAATATCACAGACTAGTTTTTGAAAGGGATCCTTTGTGGCCAGAGAATGGAGCCTCAATGTTTTTGTGGGAAGGCTCAAGTGGTGGAGCTGCTTAAATAGGTGGGGTGAAGGTCTGGGTAAAAGGAACAAAAAAATGAGCTGAATCAAAAGCTGCTGGAGAGCAGGGTGGAAAGAAACAGCTGGAACAGCTGTCTAACGAGACACACTGAACTTTAAATATAGTATCTGCAAAAAAAAAAAAAAAAAAACACTCATACACACAATAGATCTGAAGCAGCAGAAAAGAAAAGATCCCAGCTGGTGAAAATTCATTTTGGCATGAAAGGTATGTCCTGAGACTAGGTCTGGGTGATACCCACCAGAGATCTTATCTCAGGATGCTTTTTAATGTTGATGCATTAATTGCAATTAATCAAGCTCTAGACTTAGTGTATTTTTATTGCTAATTATTAAAAGACTTTATTATGTTTCTCAGTACACTTTGTTTAAGCCGCTGCAGCCACAGTGATGTAAAATAAATCAAATACTGCTCCTTCATGTCTCATTTCACTTTAAAACTCCAGAGAGTCCATAGACAAGTCAAAAGTCATCTAGACATAGTCAAATCAAACATTTACCTCTTAACTGTTCTCTTATTTCCTTTACAATTCATAACTTCTTATGGATTTTAGCCAAAGTTTTGAACTTATCCCAGCTGGCATTTGGCGATCATTGCAACATAATGAAGTTAAAAATAATCTATTATACTTTAGACTGCAAGGAGGTGCACAGACTACACTGTCATATGTTTTTTTTTCTTTTTTTTTGTGTGGGAGGGGGGTTACAACCAATTAATAAGTTGCTGAGTAGGTGTAATTTCAGTCAACCATTATTTTCTTTGGTTGACTATAGCTCTATTTCAAAATAAACAAATCTCCAACACTTTAAGGATTTTGGTTTCCAAAAGTACAAAACTCCACCATCTTCACAAACTAGAGAGAAATTACTGTCTAAATTCCTTAGCCACATTTGGAAAAGTAGGTGGAGCTTCCAAAAACCCATGTTTTCCTTCACCCTTCGCCAGTTCCTACAACTTTTCCAAATGTTGTCCAATTTACACCATCTGAAGGATAATGCTGCATTTTCTTGATAGATAAAAACAATAAAAAGCCCAATATCTTATGTCTAGGACTTCTTTTTAGTTGCTGTGGTATAAAAAGCTATCAATATTGTTTGATTTTTACTAACAAGTTCCCGGTCAAACTTAGTATTTCAAATAGATTATCTTGTGGTCCAAGTCTTACTGTTTATAATCTTTTAACTGAGCATTAGGCCTGGCATTTTTTAAATAACATCAAATGTTTTGATATAAACCATACTGTTTCATTTGAAATTACATGGCTAAAAAAAAACTCAGTGTATTTTCCAGCCTGACCCGTGCCCAGAACTCATTTTGCCTCAGGCTGGACAACCTTCAGGACAAAAACACTGAGGTGTCACACTTCTGCTTCTCCAACAGCACAAGAGACAGGACGCTTTTCAAGTATGTTTACAATAAACACAACAAAGGTGGGATCAGCGCTCAGTTTTCACAGCTGTGTGGCTGCCAATTCCAAAAATGTTAAATATGCTTTCTTGCTTTTCGGTGGATCCGAGCCGAGGATATGACAGGAGGTGGAAACATAAACAGAGGGGTTTTGTCAGAGCATTATCTATAAGGGATACTGCTGTCTCAACTTTTCAGGTAAGCCATGAAAACAGAAAGATATAGCTTAAATAGCTGCCCAGAGGGTATAATTACACCCTACATTACTTTACATAACCATTACATGCAGGGCTTTAGGTGATAGAAGCTCTTAAACCATGATAAGGAACATTCACAGTACAGTCTGCCCATGTTTATTATTCATGTAGAAACCTGTGGCTGTTACTGCTGATGACTGCACTTACTGCTCTTAATGAAATTCTCCAAAAACATCTCAACATACCTCATCAATATTTGTTTTCTCAAAGCTTGAAATTCAACTAATTTTTGAATAATCCTGAAATAACATTTATTAACACAACAACACCAAGCACTACAGTAAGTAAGCTGTCTGTGCACTGTAAAATCAAAATGAACCATTGATACAGTGGGAGAATGAAAGAATATAGCATCTAGAGCAGTGGTACTCAACTGGAGCCACATGTGGCTCTTTTGTGATTATTTGTGGCTCTTTTATGTCTTAATTTTGAATATTATTCCCCCCGAAAACCTTTAAAAAGGGAAACTTTTTGCTTGTTTTCAAATTTTTTGGTCCCTTTTCACCCATTTAAGCTACCTTTTGCCATACTAATACTACTTGTTCTCATTTTTTCCACTTCTTTTTGCCAATTTTTCCCCATTTTTTGCCACTTTAATCCCATTTTTGCCCTCTTTCACCTTTTTTTACCACTTTTTGCCCATTTAAGCTACCTTTTTGCAATTAAATACCACTTGTTTCCTATTTTTTGCCCATTTTTGCCACTTCTTTCTGCCACTTCTATCCCTGTGTTGCAATTTTTTACTATTTTTTGGTCCCTTTTCACCCATTTAAGCTACCTTTTGCTATTAAATACCATTTGCTTCCTATTTTTGCCCATATTTGCCACTTTGTTTTCCAATTTTGCCACTTTTATCCCATTTTTGCCCTTTAACCTGATTTTTTTGCCACTTTTGACTGCTTTTTGCCCATTTTTTGCCATGTATTTCCCCTTCCGGACCATTTTTTGCTACCTGTAACTTTTTTTTGTCACTCCTCACCCATTTTTGCTGCTTTTTGACCATTTTTGCCACTCTTATCTTTTTTTTATTGCTACTTCAAACCATTTTTGTCACTTTTTACCACTTAGATCGTGGCTCTCTCAAAGGTATTTTCCAACCATTTGGCTCTTAGGTTGAGCAAAGTTGAGAAACACTGTTCTAGAGACTGGAACAGGATCCATATAATTTAAACTAAAATCGTATCCTTTACAACCAGTACATTTCCATAAAAATGAAAACTAATGTAGTGATTCATTATATAAAGCTGGGGATTGAGACATTTTTAACACTTACAGGTCTGTATCATTGCTCTGTCTGTTATGTAAAATACTGGGAAAACGGTTTCTTAAAGGGTTGAACAACTTCACTGAAAACATCATTTAATGTTACAGTCTACCTTTTTTGAGGAAATCCATCAATGGTATTAATGGCTCTAACAGTAGAAAACACCATCTGTATTGATAAGAAGTATGTAGGATAGTTGTATGATTTTTTTTAAAAAACATTTGATTTCCTTAAGCTAAGGTTCATAATAAATCTAATGTAACCTGTTTTCAGTTTAGTTCATGACAAATAATCAAAAGAACAATATTTTGTGACCTGGAGGTGATAACTAAATCATAATAATCTAACAATACCAATGAAACTTCTAAATGAATTCCTTTGGTCGCAAGTCCTGGAGGTTTTGTAGGCTATTTAAGTACAAAACAGGCTTCCTACGGACAGCTCTTGGCCTAATTCATGAACGTAAAAAGCATATTCTAATAAAACAAAAAAAAAAAGGTGAAATGTTGGTTTTCCCTTATCTTGTTGTCTAAATATTAATTTCCAGAGCCAATTTTTGGATGAAAAAAGACTGTGGATCATCCAGAGCTATGGTGATGTATTTTCCATTTTTCAGATCAGATGTCAGCGTGGTTTTTAAAACCACACATGCCTATGACAAATGAGCCTTGCATGATCTTTTTCTCTCATAAATGATGTTTCAAATCAATGACAAATTTCAAATATGACCAGTGAAATACAATTTAATGGAATTAAAAAGTAAAAAAAAAAAAATTATAAAACATGGACTGTCATTCAGTCATTTCCATGCACAGTTAGGGTGCTATGGTTATAGCTATAGGATGTTTAACTTCATTACTGTCCTTGTCCCGCTATAAACATTGGAGAATAATACATTTTGACATTAGTGTTGTACATCCTCCCCTAAGAAAATCCAAACACTAAATGTTTTATTTCTTATATTCTAGTGTATTTTCATGCTCTATTTTGGCAGGAAACTACTTTTGCAAAGTTAACTTATAACTTACCTGCTTACATAATGTACATATTTATTCTTTAGATCATGAATTTGAAACAGCTTAACACAGCTAGTTCCAACACATCCAGCACTGCCAAGATCCCCACACTGCTTCTGATTGGCCATTAACGTTGGTTAGGTTGAGCAGAGGTGAAGATGGAGAGCTGCATTATTCGCACACCGTCGGTTGGTGCAAGCACAAATCCAGTATGGAAATCCAGTATGGTGCTGAAGTATTTTAAGCCCTGTATTACCGTATTTAGTGATCGAGAGTGTACTGAAGTGTGCAAGGAATGTTGGTTTTCATCCACCCGTGTGAAGAATGAACATATGACTTTATTAAAAAGGTTTTGTTTGTTTTTTTTTTGGCAGAAGAGCATTTTGCAGCCGTTTGTCAGAAGGCCTAACACATGTTTGCCTTTTAGGGATGCATGATATTTTCAGTACAATATCAGTATCAGCAGATATTAAAGTGAATTATCAGTATTAGGAGAGATAAAAAATTCTGCTGATATTTACAACCAATTTTTTTGGCTATAAAAATCTGCTTTAATCAGCGGTAAATATTGGAGTTTTCATCTGGACCACCAGACCTATGCCAGCTGAAGTCTTTGTCCTAATTCATCATAATTCCTTAAACTTCAACATGTGTTTTAAGGACTGAAACTTGTTAATTTGTCTATCTTCAAACTTTAAATTGTGTTTTTTAAGGACTGACGTCTTAGGCCTGAACTACATTTAAACATCAGTATCCATATCAGTAACGGCAAAAATTATTTTGTCAATATTGGAATATCTGATATCTGCATAAATCCTGTATATGCATCCCTACTTTTGATCTGTTTCTCTGTTTAATATTTTTTTAACATTTCTAATATGGCAGCCACCAATGTTCATATTCTAAACCCTTCTTCAGAAACCAAAGGGCGATGTCACTAAGAGTATGACCAAATTTGTTACAGTTTTATCCAACTGTTCTCACCCGCTCTGTGCACGTCGCTGTCGTCCTCAGCTTCTCCTCGATCTCCTTCCCGATCTTCTGCACCGTCACTTGTGTTTGCTTAATGGCCCTCTGTGCAGTGTGAAGCCTGCAAGAGGAGCAAAAACACAGTCAAAATCTACATCATTGTTTGCAACCACAAGAACAACCATATTTTGAAACCGTTCCCCCAGAGACCACTAAATTGGCTGTTATGACTGCACCAGTGCTTGACTTCATTTAAGCTTCAATGTTTACTGTGACTAATCCTCATTCTCCCTAGTGGTGCAGTCATTGTACAGAGTGTTTCATTCTCTGATTTAAGAGAGATGATCTTCATTTTTTCCCATCCAGCTGCTGAGTCTCCTAAAGAGGAACAGTTCATGAAGAGTTTTAAATAAACAAAAGGACAAAAACAATGCTGAGAAGTCCCCCTAATAATAAAAGAACTTTTGTCAATCGACCAAAATGAGCAGGTTCTTAAATACCACAAACCACAAATATTACATCAAAAGTCCAATCACTATTATTTTCTAATAAAAGAACCACAAAATAGGATCAAATGTCATGAGACAAATCTGAACCCATCAGTTTCAGAAAGCAAAAAACCATCAAAAAGAAAACTAACTAATTCCAACCACAAAAAGGGAGGTAATTTTCCAGCATACAATGTCACTGTCACCACTGAAATAAGGCCCAACACCATCATTACACAAATGACAAGACAGCCCATAACTATCGCCATCAATCACAGGGTTATAACTTCTCTGTACATAGTTCCCTCCAATCCAGAGCTCATTAAATGGAGAAAAATCCCCTCTAACACAAGGCAGGGGCTGCAAAAAAACAACAATAGACAACAATCACACATAGAGGGAATAAGTTACAGAAGGCCAAGTTAAGAGGAATTTGCTTTCCCACTGCTGTTAACTCACACTCCATCTCAAGATTTATTTATTTTTTGGGTCTTTTCTGTCTGTATGTTGGATAGGACAGTGCTAACTAGGAATCCAAAGAGAGTATGAGAAACGACATGCTTAACAGGAGCTGAGGGCTGAATTCAAACTCAGGCTGCCAGCATTGAGGACTGCAGCCTCTGCTGGGATGTGCACAAGAAGCCGTATATACTTGGACGAACTTGTCGAGGGGCTTTATTCTGGCTAATTTGTACTCTTGGTTTACAACTAGAAAAGCCCTTTTTCATGAAAAGTTTTCAACAACTTTTCCATTAATTGAAAGGTGCGGCTGTGGCAAGCGCTCAAATTTGCATATAGTTTTAAAACCATGAAGTGGTTGATAACCGAGCTGTGCATGGTCCAATCTCTGGGTCTCTACCTGCACATATTAGATTAGCATTTTTTTGCTGAAATATTCAAGGTCTTCCCTAAAAGTGTCATTGTCTGAATGGGAGCATATGTTGCACTAAAGCCTCTATATACTCTTCAGCATTAATGGTGACTCTCCTGATGTGTAAACTGCCCACGCCATAGGCACTAATGCAACCTCACAGCATCAGAGATGCAGGCTTTTGAACTGTGTACTGATAACAAGCTTGATGGTCCCCCCCCCCATTAGTCTGCATGGTGTCCGTTGATTCTAAAAATAACTTCAAAGTTTGGATCATCTGACCACAGAACAGTTTTCCATTTTGTCTCAGTCCATTTAAATCCACTTTGGCCCAGAGAAGACGGCAGCGTTTCTCGATCGTGTTCACATATGGCTTCGTCTTTGCATGACAGAGCTTTAACTTAAATGAGTGGATGGCTCGGCCAACTGTGTTGACTGACCATGATTTCTGGAAGTGTTCCTGAGCCCATGCTGTGATTTCCAGTACAGAATTGTGCCTGTTTTTATTGCAGTGCCACCTGAGGGCCTGAAGATCACAAGCATCCAATTTTACCCTCAGCTGTGTCCATGGCACACAGAGATCTCTCCAGATTCTCTGAATCTTTTGATGATATTATGTACTGTAGATGGTGGGATTTTCAAAGCCTTGACACAATGAGTCATTTTTCTCTGAAGTTTTTCCACAATTTTTAGATGCAGTTGTTCAAAGATTGGTACATCCCTGCCCATCTTTACTTCTGCCTCTATAACATGCTCCTTTTATACCCAGTCATGTTACTGACAATAGTGCTGATAAACCTCTAAAATGCTCCTGCAACTGTTTTTATAAGTACCACTTATGCTCTGAGTCTGTTATTGTCCTGCCACTACTTTTTTGAGATGCTGCCATCAAATTCAAAATGAGCTTATGTTTTTCATGAAATGGTAAAAGGTCTCAGTTTCAACATCTGATGTGTTGCTTATGTCCTATTATAAATAAAATATTGGTTTATGAGATTTGCAAATCAATTCAGTCTGTTTTTATTTGTTTTACACAGCGCTTTAACTTTTTTTGGAATTGAGGTTGTACATTTTACAAACAAAACATGTAATTCAATTAATGTTTATTAGTTCTACATTACTTAATGTCTATATTTTAAAAGAATGCATTTTTTATTCATGGTAGAACCAAATGTAGTTTGCCTTTTCTACTTCTAAACATATGAAAATAAGAGAAATAGCTCTATCTTGGAAATATCAACGCATCAGGCATTGGTAAAAATCCAATATCATGCATTCTGAAGGTAGGTAATTATTTAGTATCAATACTGTGTTTATGCTACTAAAGCCAAAAATAGATATTGAAGGTAAATAAGCCAATCCAGATGGTGTTGCATGTGGGACACAGTTTAGACTGGGCCACACTGGTGAAGGGATCTTTAGCACAGATTAAACTGAGAGCATATCTGCTGTGTGAGACATGAGAGTAATTACACATCTGATACACTTATGGTTCAGACACGGTGTAACCCTGTGGTTAAGGTCATCTAGGTGATGTGAATAGGGTTCCCCTAAGGTATGTGCTGTCTTTCAGTCTTCAAGAAATTGCCTCTTAAGTGGGTTTAGTGTAAGAGGCTCTTTCAAACAGGCTTCCAGCTTGGTGGGGTCATTTTACAAATCCTGGTGGGCTTTTTGTTATGAATCTCACACAGTCCCCTCTTGATGTTATTGCCTTTTACTGGCAACAGAGCTGGGAGAAAAACTGCATCTATGACGTTGTAAGAAGAGCTTTTGGGAGGAGTCCTGCCAAGAAAATCAGTTCATATCTCCTACCCACATTTTTAATCTGTCTGAAGTGACAGTGATAGCAGTTGGAGATCTTCTTTTGGGACATCAGGGCAAATCTGTTTTGACAGCTTCATGTGTTCAGGTGATCACGATGGCAGAATCTGATATGGCAGTTTCCCCCAGGTGAGAAGAGTTATCTCCTCTCTTCTTTTCACGCATGTCTGCTCCTTATCATTGCCTCAGTCTTGGCCTAACGCCTGCCCATCAGGCTCCATCATAACCTACAGACCAGCAGGGGGCATAGAGGTGCTAGCCCTGCACCCTCACTGTGTCAGCAGGTTTAATTCCATGGGCAACTGTCCAGAAAAAGGCCTTCCTACGAGCCATGACAGCTTTCCTTTTCAGAGGCATGAGCAGTAACTGACAACTGTGCCACGGGGGATTTGCAGGAAGTTATGACTGGGCATGTGCACTCAACCCTTCATGCAGATAAACATCAGAAAAACAAAAACATTTTCTCCTTTGACCGTGGCACTAGATCCTGCATGGGTGTAAGATGAAACTCCAGCTTTAGAAACTTGCAGATATTTTGATTAACAGAGGGGATCTTGGGAAAATCTTAAATATGGGCTTTTAGGTATACAAAGAACTTAAAAGTTAGTAGCAGTTAAAAGTTCAAATCAGTGCAAATTGCAAAAGTAAACAAAAATCTGTTTAAACTGAGCTTTTAGGTCTTTTAATGAGCCATTTAAGGGCAAAATACATGGCGGGCCCTCTGTGCCCACTCTCCTGTTTTGTGTTCATTTACATTCACTGATTATCTTGGAATAAATATTTGCCTGAGTTTACATGCCAGGTTGTGATCCAGAGTCTGCATCTGTACAGTCAGTGCTGAGAAGGAAACAGCAGATGCAGATCTGTCATTTGGGTCATGAAGATAAGCCACAGAAAGATCGAGGGTGTCAAGAAAGCATGAAGGAAAACACATCCCCCCTCCCCCAAAAGCCATTCATACTTTTTACAGCAGGCATTAAGATACACTACTATATGGATGTTACCACAGGTGTATAAAACCAAGATCCTCGCCATGCAGTCTCCATTTGCAAACATCTGTGATTCAACATGGCTCTTCTGAAGAGCTCAGTGACTCCAGCTGTGGTACTGTGATGGGTGTCACTTTTGCAAAAAGACAGTTTGTGAAACTTATAATATATGATATGATAATTAGTTTGCCAGGTGATCCCAATTAAAGGAAAACTACTTGAGAAGGATGTTCCACATTATTAGGCAGGCCACAGGTTTCAAGGAATATGGGAAAGAAAAAGAATCTCTCTGCTGCTGAAAAGTTTCAAACACAATGCACAATGTATGAAAACTTGAGATATTTAACAAAAACTTAAGCATAATCATTGTACTGTAAAGAAATCTGTGGCTGATTCAGAGCACAGACGGGTTCATGCAGATAAAGGCATAATGATGAAGGCTTCTGCCAGAGAAATTCATAAGATTAAGAGAGCAGATGCTAAAATAACATTACAAAGCAGCAAACAGGTATTAGAAGCTGCTGGTGCCTCTGGAGTCCCACCAACCTCTAGGTGTAGTTGTGCATAAACCTACTATTTGGCCCCCCTAACCAATGCTCACAAGCAGAAATGGTTGCAGTGGGCCGAGAAATACATGAAGACTCATTTGCAAACAGTCTTGTTTACTGATGAGTGCCATGCAACCCTGGATGGTCCAGATAGAGGAGCAGTGGATGGTTGGTGGATGGTTGGTGGATGACAACCATGTCCAAACAAGGCTGCGACATCAGCAAGGAGGTGGTGGAGTCATGTTCTGGGCCAGCATCATGGGGAGAGAGCTGGTAGGCCCCTTTAGGGTCCCTCAAGGTGCGGTAATGACCTCGGCAAAGTATATGGAGTTTCTGACTGACCACTTTCTTCCATGGTACAAAAAGAAGAACCATGCCTTCTGTAGCAAAATTATCTTCATGTATGACAATGCACCATCTCATGCCGCAGAAGATCAAAGATTCACAAAGATCTATGAGGGTGGGAGGCAGTTCACATCAAAACAGTAGCTCTATTCTGACATCCTGCAAAGAAATTCAAGCAGAAACTCTCCAAAAACAAGTTCAATGGATGCAAGAATTGTGAAGAAGATGTCAAAGAAGGGCTCCTATGTTAACATGTAACTTGACCTGTTAAGATGTTTTTGATTGAAATAGCTTTGATTTCAGTAAATATGACCTCCTAATGCTACAAATTCAATGAATGACCATTTTCAGTTCTTTATTACCCATAAAAATTTTTAAAACTCTGTTGTGCTTAATAATGTGGAACAGCGCATTTTGATTGTTTTTTATTTTCAATTTTTTAATTGAAGGTTTGTTCAATAATTTTTTTTTAAATTGTGTTTTAATGGTTGATGACTTGGAGTTATACTAACTGTCATTATTTAGGAAAATCAGAGAAAAATATCATTTGTATAATAATTTGGAATGTGGTGTATTTTAAAATGTTTCATTCTTACAGCAGAAATAAATATGTTTACAGCCTGGAACAAAAAGCCCTTTGGTCTAAACAGCTCATTTATTTCACTGGTGTAAACTGTACAGGGTTAACGTTTTTATTACTGATCTCCATTCTGAGGAATTTAAGGCTATGTATTTCACATAAAGCACGGCCGAGCTGACTGGCATGTTGAAGTGATGTAGTTATTAGCCAGAAAGCTTAAAACCAACCTCAGCTCCACTTATTTCCTGCTGCCAGGCTGACCGAAAGTGTGACAGAATTTCCAATAAAATGATTGCCATTGTTGGGTTTCAACACCACGTCCATGTTTTGTACAGACTGTAGTGATGCTACAGGATGGAAAGAGATGCACCATGGTTGAAAAAAATCCTATTCCATGACCTCAGTTAAGAAGAAGGTATGCAAGCCAGATTAATTTATGGTGACAAGGTTCAAACTCAGTAGACAAATACAATGGCTGCTTCCTCTTTCCAAAGCATTATTGTTCATCTTTTGTAAGTCTGTCCGCCTGGTCGGTCCTCCAGCTGCTCATAACGTGCAAGTATGCTCACTGCACTTGTCAAACAAACGTGGGTCAGAGGAAATAAGCTCCAGGACTAATGACTGTACTGAATTCATTTCCTTCAACCATTATTCAAACACTATAGGGTGAACAGAGCAGCCAATTAAGCCTTTCAAAATAAAACTGTGATGTTTTGTGACTAAATAAGACAGGATAATGCTTCACTTTCACACCTCTGCTGGTGACAAAACAGACGGAGCAACAGGAAGAAAATCACAACAAACTCCTCTGAATCCTGTCTGTATGTCACCGCTGAAGAATGTCAAAACATTCAGCCACTCTCCATTCACCTCACTTCACCATTGTCTCCATCCCCATGGAATTAGAGATAAGACTACAGGAGTTTCTTTGGCGAGCAGACACAGCCATACTCCTCCAGGATAAAGTTGTCTTTTGTGGATATGTGCTGAGTTTCCATAAGCTTTGTTGACTTGAGAACTACAACAGAGAAACAGGGAGGCCAAAGAGATGTTTTTGGTTTTAACAGAAGCAGTGCTCACTGCACGCTCCATTTCCTTGTCTTGAATTTAAAACTTCAGACTTATGTTCATAGTTTCTAAAGCGTTGTGGTGCTGTGAGCCAAAGGACAAAGATTGAAAAGCTCACTGACAGAGTTTTATTTGAACACAGATACATTTCTACTGGTGAAAAAAATCTTCTGGATAAAACTTCTAATTCAATGAAACATGCTGCCATCTTCACAGTGACAAACCCTGACCTAACAGTGACTTTTTTATACTTTTAATACTTTTTATACTAAATGGCAAAAACAATAAAGGTTATGTATCACAAGGTAACCTCTGAAACAATACGACACAGTGCGAAACAATTTCAGAAAATACAGTACTATATGATACACTACTGTATAATACCATGTGAATCCATGCAATACTACGCCAAACCATACCATACTATGCAAAGCCATGCCATGCAATTCATGTTAAATGGCCCACCAAAGCAATAACACCAAGCTAGAGGAATACTGCAACAACATATATATTACAGCTATTATAAAACATCAATTTATCTGACGCTTAAGAATAAAAGGCAAAGTGCAAATTAGGGCTGGGCAATTTATCAAAAATTAGATTAAATCGCAATATGGCTTCCTGCAATTTTCAAACAAGAAGTTGCAATATTTCTTTAATCTGAAATATGAGTCAAACACGGGTTTGAAACTTTTTTTTGAAGCAGCGATGTCATGCATTACATATCATGCAATCATTCAAGACTCATTTTTTAGAATAGACTTCCAAAAATCCTACTTTCTTAAATTTTGTACATTTTTCTGATTAAAAATGAGGATGACATAAAAATGATCAGTCTTTTTACAACAAATCATATCCAATTTGTAATACAAATCAAAATCGTCACAATTAAATTTTTTTTTTTTAATTCAGCCTTAGTTTTATCTAATATTGTGTTGTTTACAATACAGAATGACTTATTGCTTGTGTTTGTTGGAAAATAACTAAAATGGGGAACTTAAAATCACATATCAAATCGCAATCGCAATACTGGGGTGGGGGGGGTAGATTATTTTCCCAAAATCGTTCAGCCCCAGTGCAAATGTGATATATGTATTGCACATAGTGGTGGGTAGTAAACCATTTCTGCCAGAAAATTGATTTTTGCAACACCATCAGCATCAGTTTAAATGCTTTAAATGTGCTGTAGAGTACAAACAAGGCCTAACTGATACTGTTACCATAACATCACACCAACATTAAAAATCAGCCAGGTAACAAACTAAACCTCACCTGTTTGTGGCTGTGTAATTATCAACAAGGAGAGCAATGCATTACAATGTTCATTCTAGCCTATCCACATAAATGTTTGTAATAACAGTCACATACACTGAGTATGCTCACTTTGCAGAGCAACTCTGCTGGCCAGTCTGGGTTTATGACATAAGCTCTGTTTTAACTGATGTTTTATGTTTATGATAACTCAAAGAAGTGAGTGTAGCTCTGTTTAAGGCCACAGAAGCGACAATAAACACTGTAGCTCTGTGCACTAGCTAGTTCTTCTGCTGCAGCTGAGTCAAATCACTAATAAACATGATATTTCCAATAGGTTCTTCAACACAGGAAGAACTTTAACTTAAGCTCTGTGCTGCAACAAAGTGTCTTGATTTGACTTGAGCCAAGTGCTGCTGAGATTTGTGTAACAATAGCTTAAACTACAGTTTGAAGGCGTGCTTTAACTGATGTCTAGCTTGTTTTATGTCCACGATAACTCAAAGAATCAAGTGGGGCTCTGTTTGAAGCCACAGAAGCAGCTATAAACACTGTAGCTCTGTGCAATAGCTAGTGCCTCTGTTGAAGCTAAGTTAAATGAACAATAAACATTACATTTCCTACAAGTTCTTCAAAATAAAAGTCTGTAGTTATTGTTTTGTTTGAGAGCATTTGGTCTTAATGCACATCAGGAAATGTGTAGCAGCTTGACACACCTCAGAAGGATTTTGTTTATTTTGAGACCCATTAGCTTGCACATTAGCAGGACAGAAATGAAACTTACAACTAAAAACATGCCATACCAGGATTGTTTTAGGGGGATAAGGGGGAAGAAGCACATGAATAGGCATTTTGTTATATCCCTTTTCATTTCATAATAATACAAAACAATAAAGGAACTGCAAAGGGCAATAATACTGTGAATCCTTTTGTCTTTTTTTTATCCTAGTATCAGTTATTAGGATGATTAATTCTCATTATTAGTTATGTTACCCTTACCCATATCACAAGTGCCTGTTAATGACACTTTTCAAAACCCCCAAAACATTGATGTCTGGCACTAGTAATACAACACTAATGTCAAACAAGTCAGGATATGGATACACTCTGAAATCCATGAATTGTCCAAGCCGTCAAAGACCTTTTAATTGCACCCAAGTTGCTTATGAGTTCATTTATATGCAGTCTTTTGGTTTGTGTTTCTTCTGTTATGGGCAAGGTCATTCTCGGTTCCATCTACCTGGTTCACACAAGAATGTTAAGAATGTTCCTGAAACATCCACAGACAATGAGGAGATCTCAAGGGCTTTCCTGCGGGAAAACATTATCACCTCGGAGGCAGCCTCTGGGGCATGAGAGACCCCCCACAGAGCCCCACCATCCCTGTGCACTGCTTCTGTTCACATACTGTTCATACATGAATACTCCACATAGGAACATTTAGAAGCAAATCAGGAAACGGAGGCAAACATGTGGCTCTGATCAGAAGGGGGGAAAATCCAGTTTCCCCTTTGGGCTGTAGGATACCGGTTTAATCTGTGTGTCACAGCGCTGAACTGTGAAAGCTCTGCCCTGAGAATGATGTGTACCATGTGTCAAATTAAGACAGAAACTCCAACATTCAGGGTTTGTTGTCAGATTTGTGTCGTGTTTTTATACAAACAGGGCATTTTACATTAGGAGAGAGTTTGATATGGATAGAAGGTGCCGTTTAAGATTTCTACTTGCATGTTTTTTCAATGTTCTTTCAATTTTGTTAACATGTTGCAAATCTGGCGTCATGAAATGTGGTAAATATGTCTTTTGTGTTAAATGTTAAGGTCAGTCCCTTCTCTTTTTGAAAGCATGGCAACCTTTTCTTCTCAGCCCTGCATTCCCTAGAGTGTTTAAAAACATTTTTCTAACAAGTCTGATTTACATCATGCAAATTTATTCACAATTTAAAATAAACACAAGATTCTTGTGTTCTCATTCAAGGATAAGTGCTCAGTTTGGGGACCCCAAACCCAACTGTGCTATTTTTATTCGTCCCCACCAACTCAACTCAGCAGACAGATGTAGTCAGGACATCACTGAGGTTATCAGGGTCAAACCTCCCCTCCTCTATGCTTTGTCCAAGAGGTCCCAGGACACCAAAAGAAGGTGGGAAGGTATGCTCCAGCACCTGAGACCAACCCCCTCCATGTTACCTTTCACATCCTACCATACCCACATGTAGACGTTCTTCATCTTACCTATCCTACCACACTTAGACTCTAAACAGCATTGCCATCTTTAACCCTGTACATGAAAGCTGCAGATGGTAAAAAACACAGATACTGACTACTAAAAGTACTGACTACAAAAAAATGAAAAAGCCAAATAACGGGGAAATAGAAAACACTGAAAAAAGTCTAAAGACAGAGCTTAGAAAGAGGACGAGGGCAGTAGAGCTGAGGTCATAGCTAAAAAGAAACTGTGAATGTTTTGTTTCTTGACGTGGAAAAAGCACCGCACTCCACACAACAAAACCTTTTCAGGTGCATGACGAAAAAGACTTACGAGAAAACTTAACAGTCAGCACACAAAAATGCCCTTCTCAAGCTTTTCATTCTGGGAAGAATTAAAGACTTTGAAATGGACATTTTTGTGTGCTGACTTCAGTTTTCTTGTAAATGTTTTGTTTTCTTCACCAATAAGTTCATGCACAGATAAACTCTTTGTTTGATTCCAAAACAAAGCAAAGAATGCTCCATATGTAAATTATTATTTTTTTCTTTTTTTTATGGGTTTTTTTAATAGTCTTATTGGGCTTTTCCTCTTATTGGGGGGAAATATTTATGTGGCAGTGCTGATAGATTTAGCCAAGAGAATTTGTGAATGAAAGCCAGGAAGCACAGAGGAGGCGTGTCTCCTGTAGCACCAAAGCTAATTTTGGGGCTAACCCCCTTACAGCTATAGTACACTCAAATGACTTTGATCAATATCTCCTTAAAACTGATTTGTGTAACTTATAAAAATGAGTAATAGTTAATGTTTTTTTGTAACATGAGGGATCTTTCTTCTGATGTGTTTGTTACTCATTAGCTTTACACAGTTACATTTTGTATTTTTTATCCAGTCTAATGAGGTACAGTCGTGGTTTTGTGACAAGCCTGAGCAGCTCAATGTGAAAAAAAGACAGATATAGGAACTCTGAACTAGGATGGGCTTCTAAATTGAGTTTAGCACACCTGTCACATGGAAGTCACACCCATTTCCAAAGGCAGGAGGTCACTAAATGAGTAGGTAACTTCACTCATGGTGCAAAAGTGTCCACAAAAGTGACTCCAACACCAGGGACATGTGCCAAAGGATCTTCAGTGATTACTGCAAAACAGACTCAGAACACATTTAAACAGTGTCTTTCGACTTTCAGACCAAAATTATGATAGCCGAGGGCATGCTGCCAAAAATCCCCCATTTTTTATACAATGCAGTTTTTTCTCAATGTAGCAGCATCTACTTTTGGAATAACTGACTGATGGAAAATGCATTTATTTATGTACTGCTCTATGAGGGCCCCAAAACTCTTGACCTGTTAACCGCAATGAAACCCATGGGAGTTATCTCTAACATGTATGAATTTATGATCTACATATTTTTACATCTACAAATGAAACAGCCCATCTGGGACATCATAAATACTTCTGATTTAATCAAAAAATGAACACAAACTTGATCTATTTCTAATTTTTAGTTAAAATGAAGTAACAGACCATTTCCTGAGTCAAATTTACAGCAACGCTACATCTGTTAGCCTGTTAAAGGCAATTTTCATTATATGTTAGCATTAAGCTAACAAAATATGATGTATTGCAATCCATTAGTGAAAGAAATAAACATTTGCTGGAGCAATCATACTTGAACAGTACTTGCCGCTGGCATCTCTGTCTGCTTTCAGAGTCTAAGAAAAAAGCTAAGGGGGCTGCTTAAGTACTTCCTCTTAAACACCACTTCAATGTGACATTCAAAGACACAGAGGGGAAAAGAAGACCTCCAGCTGTAGAAAAACAGTAAACCAGACTCTTCTGTTGTTGTTATCCAGTCTGACCTGTATGTATTGGTGCTTTATTCTTCAAAGATTCTCTCTTTTGTGACTGCTCACAGATCAAATCTTTCCATGGCAGGAGAGGCAAACATAGAGGAATGTGAGAACGTCTGAACCTATTTTAATGCCAACAAAAGAAATAAAAACAACTGTGAACAGCTGGTTGATCTTCCTCACTGTCTTCTTGGCTTCTTTCTACCCAGACATGAGGCCTAGCATTATATGTGAAGTGTCTCTGCCTCTATCTGAGCCTGGAGGACTCGGGACTGCTGATTGATGATGTGTGCTCACCCTCTTCATCACTCCGTCTGAGAAGTGTTGTGTTTGTGAGGCCACATCACCATGTTCCTCACACGATGGCTGTTGTCAGCTGGGGAGCGGGCTGTGAATCTGCTGACAAATTACCGTCATTTATCAAGAAGAGCAGCGCATTCTTACAAAACCAGCTCTCATCTATTTCCATTAAGCCTAAAGAAAGATGCTTTAGACTGGGCCTGGTGAGAACAGGACGGGTAAGAATGTATGATATTCATACATACATTCATCACTGTTAATTGACACTGACTCAAAATTCTCTGCAGGAGGCATGAATAGAATTCAAACAACAGAAGAACTGCACTATTCATCACCCGACTACATGATGAAAAAAGGCCTTTCCTGGCACAATAACAGCACAGTAAAAAACATTCAAAGTAGAGATGCTCTGAATGATCAGAAACTGATCATTGCCAATTTTAGTTACAAATACATAATCAGTAGATAAAATGCAGCCAGCTGCATCAGAGGTCTTTCACTGGTTTTTCACAGGTATTTTAGCAAGTCTTGCTAATTAATAATGTTTATCCAGTTTTTAAATCAGTGTTGAAAGCACTAAGACAAAAGTTGGTTAGTCAGGGTGAACAACTTTGATTCCATGTCTGGCTTGAGGAAAATCCATCTTGAAAAGCTCCAATCCACAACGTCTGTGCCTAATCACACGCTGTTTGAAACAATCAGTGTTACTTGAGGACAATGAGGGTTTCGGTTATGGACAGGGTTTAGTTGCACTAGCCGTTTACAATGGCTACCTCCAGTGCAGTGATTAGCAGGGATGTAACTACAGCAAAGCAGCACTTTTATCAGACCTGGACCACATTTCTGCATAAAATAAAGAGTTAAACAACAGTAAAATCTTTTCATGATGGAAAATGTGCTTCTGCTGTCCTGTTTCAGCATGTGTTTGTGAGAGTTGCAGGGTGGCGGTTAGTTGTGCTTTGAGTGACTGTATTCAATGGCTGCAAGTTGAGTGATTAGCTTGGATGCAGCCGCAGCAGCAGTTTTGTCAGAAATGGACAACATTTTTTTACTAAAACAAGAGCAAAGAGCAACAATGCAAGCTTTATATTGCATAAAAAATGTTTTCGCTCTTCTCCCAGTCTGCTTTGGTATAGGTTTGCGATCATTACGGTGGGGTCTGCCGGTCTATCCAATGGCTGCTGCAGCAGTAGCTATTAGCGCTGGTATAGCTGTAGGAAACCGTCAGTTTAATCACAACTGGGCCTCATTTTCTTTGAAAACAAGAACTATGAGTCACACCGAAAGCTTGTCTTGGCAGAGAAGATGTTTTTGCACGTCTACCAACCACCCTTGGCATACATTTATTTACCAAAGAGCTTCAACATTCACATCTACGGCAGTGCATGTGTACAACCTCATTTTGTCTTGTCACTCTGATTGGCCAGTCACGAATGTGACAGACAGAATGTTCCTCCAATCACCTTCTGAGAATTTTTTTGGAAAATCTTGCTCTTCTGAACCGCCTTCCCAGATGCATAGAAAATACATCCATGCATGGGGACATGAAACAGTCTATCTGGATTGTCAGGTTAGCACAATATAATCAGCATGACATCGGTATCAGCAGATATTAGCTGAAGAATTTAATTATTGGTATCCACAGATATGAAATTCCTCCAGGTATATACAGCTGATATATCGGTCATAAATATCAGCCTAAACTGGCTGTAAATATTGGCGATATGTACAAATAACTTTGTGGAATTTAAGGCAGGACCAGCTGGCCTTCGCCAGCAGAAGTCTTTTTCTTTATTCATCCTCATCTCTTAAAATTTTAAGTGTGTTCTAAGGGCTGAAGTTTGTTTCTTTCAATTCAGTTAAGTGATGTTTATTTCAACATGTAGAAAATGATCATAGAAGACTCATACACATACCCCTTCTTCCTAAATTTCTATAGCTCACTATTACGCCTCTGTGTTAATATCATTCCATATAATCAAAAATGTTAAACATCATTTTATAATATTTAAAAGCTCAAGATAAGTGAATAATTGTGGAAAAATTCGGTCAATGCAAGTATTTAAGGTAACAAATCAGCTGACTGACAATACGGATTTTGATGTTTTGTATTGCATCTTTTGATGTGCAATTCCCACTATCCCAACATAATCTCTTGTTTGACCTTGAAAACAGACCAGCGGTTTTTCAAAATGTGACTTCCTCTGCTTAGATTAAGGCTGAGTCCCATTTCTCTCCTTAACCCTCAATCTTACCCTCAAGCTCAACCCTCAGTCTTGACTCGCCCCTCAAAACCAAGCGTATGGGCCATCTCGTGACTTAGAAATGGGACGCCCCTTAATAGCAGTTATGATTTTAGACTGAAGAGGACAGTAATGTGCCAAAACTGCGTAGTCTGTCGATTCAAAGGAAGAAGAAGAAGAACAAGACAGCACGGTTACCGGCTTACAATCGTAAAAATAAAAGTAAATGTTACGCTACAAAAAGGCAAATAATCCATAAAATAATATTACACTAAGATATTGGAGTGGTTTTTGTAATTTTTAGATCTCTATTAACAAAGAAATATATTTATAGCTCGATTTCTTCCCCGCATTCGCCACCATCTTTCTTTGGGTGATAACCCTCAATCCCAAGGGAGCTCCAGGAACATCTCAAAATTGAGGGCAATAAAGCCCTCAAACTCACCCCTCAACTCTCAGGAGAATTGGGACAGGCATCGCACTTCGCAGGAACAGGCATTTTGAGACTGAGGATTAAGATTGAGGGTTAAGGGAAGAATTGGGAATCAGCCTAATTCTATCATTCAATTCAGGAGTTAGGTTTGCTAAATGCCAGCGTCAAATCGATTTTACGATTTGCCTATGGCAGATGTTTGAAAACAGAGCACATAACGATGTTAAATTGATGAATCATTGCATCTCTAGCAAAGATAGGTGAAGTGCTATCATTATTTGGGAGAAACCTGAGTAAACAGTTGTTTGGAGGGGAAATTTTGAAAAAATTTAAAAAATTCTGAGCAGATACTGAGACTTTTATCTAATAGGCTGTTTGCAATGTCTAGTCTATCATTTTCAGTTTGTAAGAATTATATTAATCCATATAAAATAACTCTTGAGATGAATGACTCATCATATTGTGTGTTTCAGTTTTCATTACTGTAGGAGGCGTGTTATTGCTCCTTCAGAGGGGGTTTGTTATGTTCTGTTTAACAAAGACAGTCAGGGTATTTTGTTCATTGATTTAGAATGACATCTGTGTTCCTTTTATTAGGTTACACTGCCACCTATAAGAGGTTCCTGTGCACTACAAAGGTAAGTAGACAGACCAACTGCTAAACAAGCTGCTCAATAAAACCATAAAATATATTTAGGGTATTGGTACCAGCTGATCTTACTCAAAGACGACTGATATGAGTATCTTTATCACAGATGATCGCATCAGTATCAGTAGCAACAACAAAACATCATCTGGGGATTTCTATTACAAGGTGTAATTTATAAATGCATGCAGCTTTAGAGGCGAGTCAACAACAAAAGCATCAATTTCAGCACAAAGCTCTCCACCTGAACGCTTCCCAAACTTAATGCAGTCTGAAAAAAGCAGAGCTCAGCGGGTCAGAAACGGGGTGGGGGGTTGGAGGATAATCCTGTTGGAGTGTACAGTATCTGATGAATCATTCTGTAGTGCATAATCATAAACCATCCACATATGAGTCTGTTCAGCCAAGGAAAGACTCAGGGGTGATGAGGGTGAGGAGTTTGTGGGAAGAAAGGGGATCAATGTTGCTGTATTACGCTCTGCAGATGGAGAGGACGTGGAGGAAAAGCTTCTATAATGGTGGAAGAAAAATCAGAGGTCATAAAAGTTATGATCCAAACTGGGCTTTTTCCCCTCACATGCTGCCATGGAGGAAATGGTATCCCCTCATATCAACGTAAGCTGTGACCACATATAGATGAGAGAGCGCTGTTAAAGTCCAGACTGCTTTGGATCTGGTCCTTTTTCTTGACACACTAAAGCCCTCTGACGCATTTTATCCCCCTATTTGAATCTAACAGTCGGAAAATGTAAGTGGAAGCCTCAGTGATTACAGGATTCTTATCTTATTTTGGAAGTGTCTAACTTAAGCCTTTCAAATGTACATGTATTTAGTTAAAACTGGGTGTAATTAGGTTGTTATGGGTTCATGCTGCAGTTTACAGAGGGTTTCCCTCTGGGGCAGCCCTGATGAAGCTTAAAGTAGTGTTTACATTCTGCCACGTTCAAATATAAATGTGAAACAGCAAGCCTGTGTTTGTACACAGAAACCAAATCTGGCTTTTGTCATCTCAAGCTTTTAATTACTGTACCGGGGTCCCCTTCTGGCAAATACGCCTAGTCAGCAGATCTCTGGCTCCCTCCTGTGGTGTGGAGTTGTACTGCAAACATTTGTAAAGTCAGCATATCAGAGCTATTTGAATATTTATCACAAACAGGATACTGGTTGAATTTATAATGCCTTCTTTCAAATACAAGGCTTCAAATGTTCCATATATTCTTTCATTTATGTATGAAAATCTTTTTAAGTTTACAGACTTTGTGACTTCATGTGAAGCTGGAGGCCAGTAGAGTTTCTGATGGGGGGTACGAGTTTTGGCTTTCCTATGGCACCACCTACTGGAAAATAGACACTCAAGACAAATATGTTGCACTTAAAATAACATGCAACAAAATCAGAAGAGCAACTACAAATACCTAAAAGAAAGCTCAATCAGCATTAAAAAAAAAGACAAAATCTTCATTGGTTGAAATAAAAGATAACTAATCATAACAACCACCCCTCAAGAGTCATTTCTGAAAGTTTTTTTGAGGGACCAAATCTTATTTTTACATTGAAAACAACATTATTTAAAAGATAATGATATCCAAGCATAATTAGTAAAACGAGTTAGGTTTTTGTTTTCAAATATGTAAAAAGAAAAAAAAACACATTTTCAATTTAATTTAGATTCAACTTTGCCTGTGAGTGCCAATCAATTAATCCATTACACAGCAGTCTGTTAAGAGTAAACAGATCACACTTTTACTGTAACATGTTGGTTCTCCAATTCATGTATTCTAATATTCTATTGCTCTTTAATAAGAGCAATCCAGAAAATGAAAAAAAAAACTCTCTCCCTTTTTCTTACATAACCAAAAAAAAGAGCAAAGCCCTGATGCATCTGCAGAGTTCCTGTTCCTCTCAGACTTCTGAGCTGGCGGCGATGTACCAGCAGAAGGTTAAACAGCTTTGTCAGTACGCATCTGTAGAAGTGCTGCACAAACTATAAAATCACAATTGCGATGTCAGAATTGCCAAGACACAATCACATAGAAAGCTGAAATTATTTTAGTATGTAGTAGGGCTTGAAAGGTTTACACAAATGCTTGCAGAAAGGCCTTTATGTTTACACTAGTGCCATTACTGCTGTTGTATAAGTACCTTAATATAAAAAAGAAAAAGCTTTTATTTTCTTGAAAATATGTAGTTATTTTGAAAGCAGTATTGTAAAAACATCAGATTTTGTATTTTTTATATTACCTGATATTTGTATGTTCTGAGCTGAGAAATGCTTCAAAACTATCATCTCCTCAACATTTCCCTTGATAACCAAGTAAATAGACTCATGATACCACTTATGTAATACATCATGATCATAATCCCAATAGTCACCAAATTGTGCAGCAGTAATGTGTAGCTAACTAATTCAAATGGCAAAATGTCAGAGAGGACATGATTGACTTTGTTGAAATATCCCTGCTATGTTGAATTTTTGGACAAAAATGACAAGAACATGAGACATTTGGGTGAAATGTAGGTTTAAGAGTCTGTGAGGTATGGTTTATGAAACAGCTGTGCCTCATACTGTAATCATCTGTCCAGCAACAGGAAGAAATTAAGTTTGACATCTCTTATTCCTAGAGCTGAATGATCCAAGCTCCGCCCACTGCCATTTCAAACCTGGAGGGCAAAGTTTTCCCATCATGCCTTTGTGCTGAGTGTTTAGATGCATTTTAGATGTGTTTTAGATCATTTAGATGTATTTAGATGTTGCCTTTTGTACAGTGATCACTGTTGGGATTCCTTAGCTCATGTTTCTAGTGGAATATGTTCTTTCATGTTAAACATTCCTGCACCATGAGTGTATTTGTCTACAAAGTTGATCACTTTCTGGTAATGGATGGTCTAATGTTGAGAGGATAATGTAGACTTTCTCGGTGAGTATTCTACCTGTGTCTGTCTCAGTGTTCTATGGTTGGCATAAGACACCTCACATTGCCACAGTATTATTAGGACAGTACTTATAGGTGGATTATGCATTAACAGATGTCTAATACGCATGCATTTAGGGATGTCTGATATCTGCAGCCATCAGGCCGCAGAGTTACACATTATGGGCTGAAATGGGCTCAAATAAGCTAGTTAGTATAACTGGCATATGTAACAAGTCAAAAAGGCTTTGATTCTTTTGCAACCCAAATGCACCCAGACACATTTATTTTCTCAATACATGATGCAGTCAGACAACAAGCTGCTGCAGGGCTTTCTACAAGCACTAGCTTTCAGCTCAACAGCCCATAGTCACTTGCACACAGCTGACTACTTTTTTGACTTCATAGAATCTTACTAACAAGTTGCAACCTACTTTTCCTGTACATTTTAGACTCACTCATCTCCGTAAAACCATTACATCCAAGAGAAAGATGCTTGTTTGACTGCACCAACCCCAACTCTGCTATTGAGTCTCACAAGTTCTGGGACATAATATTATTTTTTCACTGGTACAAAAACATACATCAGTTCTTGGAAGGGGGTGACTTAAGGCACATCCGCATTGTGCATAAAATTAAACCAGAATGCATTGCCTTTGACAGGCAGCTTGAAGAAGGCTCCACAAAAGACTCCTCAACAAAAAACAACACTGGCTAGCTGCTACAGGAAATATTGTGTTTTTCATCTGATCAGACGAGCACTAGAAAGTGCTCCCCAACTTTGTGGTACTTCCTTTTAGTCGAAAATATCAATGCAATGCAGAAATCTATTGTGAGATTGGCAAAATCAAAGTTTCTTAGCTGACTTCACAAGCAAAGAAGAGGGTTTATATAATCAGTTTAAAGTCAGCTCAGTAAAAATGACTATTAGGCAAATATTAATAAAACATCATGTGTTCAAATGTCTCATTAAGAAAACAAATTGTGTTTTTGATGAGAAACTTGAAAAACTTTTCCTGCAATACAAAATAGATATAACAGATAGAATCATGACCCTTTCCAGCTTTTTACTAAAGCACTACTGTGCTCGACCATGTTTGTTACAGATGTATTGTCTTTCCAGAAGGAAATGGAAAAAGATCAATAACGGTTTTGTTAAGGACTCAGTAGTGTGTTCCTGCTCAGAGGACTACGGCCTCCGTACCTGGGGAGTGATCTAAACACTAGGACATCAGCGCCCCAATATATTGACATATAATAATCTGAACCCTAAATATAAGACAGCCTCACTTGTTCAGGTGCAGAGAAAAAAAACGTCTTTTGTTATGCAGTGAAAGAAAATGGATAGTATGTAGTTAAACACACTTAAACATGAAAGAAAAGACTCCAGTGGAAAGTCCATTTGATTTGATAAAGGTTGGACATGATTCAATAATCAGACACAGCACTGTGACGTGGCTTGATTCTTACCTGAGCAAAGAGAAAACACTGTAGGAGTTCCTGACTGAACTCTGGTCGACCTGAAGCAGACTGTTTTTCTTCCGCTCCGACTGATCCTGAAAGAGCCACATGTCGGTGTTTCAGTTCAGGAGCCAAACGGTGTTGAAAATGAGGCTAATGAGATTAAGTATGGCTATTCCATTATGATGCAGATGCTCTGATAAATAGACCTTACCTTAAGATCAAAGTCAGCTGCATAGTAGCCATCATTCAAACCAAAGATGATCTCATTTGGATTTCTGGATCGAATCTGTGGACAGAGTGAAGTAGCAGAGAATCATTGCAGAGACCGGAGAACAAAGGACAGCAGGAATCTGGATGTGCATGAGACGCCTCTATCTGTTTATGAGCTCTGAAAATGGTCTCACTGTGAAGGAATGGCAATAACCCTGAGTTGTTTTGCTACATTTCACTTTTTTATTGGATCATTTCTCAGAATACAGCTTCCATGTGCAAAACTTATTATACCAAGAGCTTAAACAAGTTCACTGATTCTTTAAACACATAAAACTGAGCACACAGAAATAATTAAACACAAAGTCACATGTTGATTCCTTGCACTACAGGCTCCTCATATTAGTTGAGTTTTTATGTTTATTATTGATCGTTCACACCACTGAATTAATTTCACATGTGTTTACCATTACGTGTTATCATATAAACTTCATCAACATGGTTAGCAGAAGTGAATTATAAATCCTAATAACTTCAAAACATTTTAGAAATATTGTCACAAAGAGATGTCACATCTTTTATCTCGTCTTTGTTAAGATCATGCACCACATTGACAGTCTGCAAAGGCAGCAAAAACTACTCTTTTCAGGTAAATTTAATATTTTCAAGGTTTGCAAAATTTACAAAAAAATTCTTCAATGTCAAAGTGATAACATATTTCTGTAAAGTAATGTCAATTAAATAAAAATACGTCAGGTATCATGCTAGTAGACTCACAATTAGTGAAATGGGGATCACCTGAGTGCAGTGAATGTGTCGCAAGTGACTGTAGTATAGAGACACCTGTGTCTGGAAGGTCAGGTTAATCAGGATCCATGGCTACCATTATACCATGAAGACAAATGAACACTCCAAGCAACTCAGAGAAAAGGTGATTGAAAAGTATAAGTCAGGGGACGGATACAAAAACACTTCCAAGGCACTGAACATCCCCAAGAGTTCAGTTAAATCCATCATCAAGAAATGGAAGGAATATGGCA
This sequence comes from Cheilinus undulatus, assembly GCF_018320785.1. Lineage (NCBI taxonomy): Eukaryota > Metazoa > Chordata > Actinopteri > Labriformes > Labridae > Cheilinus > Cheilinus undulatus. Next base: position 9,566,581 of record NC_054876.1, read on the forward strand.
CATGTGTAAATCTGCCTAGATCTGATCGTCCTCACAAACTGAGTGACCATGCAAGAAGGAGACTAGTGAGAGAGGCCACCAAGACACCTATGACTACTCTGAAGGAGTTAAAAGCTTCAGTGGCTGAGATGGTAGAGACTCTGCATACAGTAACTGTTGCCCAGGTTCTTTACCAGTCAAAGATTTATGGGAGAGTGACAAAGAGAAAGCAACTGTTATAGAAAACTCGCCAGAAGGCATGAGGGAGACTCCATGGTCAAGAGGAAGAAAGTTCTTTGGTCTAATGAGACCAAAATGGTGTTTTTTGGTCATCATACAAAACACTATGTTTGGCAGACATCAAAACTGCAAATCACCACAAACACATCATCCCCACTATGAAGCACAGTGGTGGCAGCATCATGCTGTGGGGATGCTTCTCAGCAGCTAGCCCTGGAAGGCTTTCACAGGTAGAGGGTAAAATGAGTAGGGCAAAATATAGGAACATCCTTGAGGAAAGTTCTATTTAGTCTGCAAGATAATCACGACTTGGAAGAAAATTGATTTTCCAGCATGGCAATGACTTGAAGCATACAATGAAAGCTACACAGAAATGGTCTAGACAACAAAGTGAATCTTCTGGAGGGGCTGAGTCAAAGCCCAGATGTCCAGTCCGATAGAGAATTTGCAGCTGGACCTGAAAAGGGCTGTTCACATTCGATCCCCGTGCAACCTGACAGAGCTTGAGCAGGTTTGCAAAGAAGAATGGAGCAAAGTTGCAGCGTCCAGATGTGAAAGCCTGACTGAGACCTATCCACACAGACTCAGAGCTGTGACTGCAGCCAAAGGTGCATCTACTAAATACTGAAATGAAGGGGGTGAATATTTATGCAGTCACTTATTTTCATCCATTTTATCAAAGTGAGAGCACTTTGTAGAAATCTGGTTTGACTTTGACATTAAAGAGGGTTTTTGTAATTCTTTGTCAAAAAGCCAAATTATACAGACCATGATTGATTTACAAAATCAAAAAAAGGGCAAAAACATCCACAGGGGGTGAATACTTTTTAGAGTCACAATATAATTGGACCATGAATCCCATTTTACTTTTTTGTATCATATTTTCTCCATTAATAATTTAAAGTCTTCTTTACATATAATATGTTCATTTTCCAGAATTTAAACTATGGTCCTATCTCGAGTAAAATAGATGATAAAGCAGGGTGTAGACCTTTTGCAGACACGTCACTATTAAGAAGTCAGCCACCACAGTAGACAATGGAAGTGTTAGTGTTGACATTAGCCTGCTATGCATCTTAGTCAACAGTTATGTCTGAGGTGTATTCAGAAGCCATAAAAGTAAGAAAAAGTAGCATAATTGAATTGGCCTGCTCAACACAAATGTCAGTGACTGACAAATAAGCTGAGTCACCTTGAAGGCGTTCACAGAGAAACTTGTGAAGACAGGACTGGAAAAGGCATTACTCAGAACACAGGCAGTGACCTTAAAGCACACAAAAGCTTTAGTGCTATGTAGCTTTCCACATGAATACCTCTGAGTTTAGTGTTTTTTATTAAAATGTCAAAATATTCTCATCAGACTACACAAAGAGGGAATCTGAGAGTACGCTTTCTTTTTTCAACATCTCATTTGGTTGAGAGTGACCTCTTAATAGGGTCATGTTTTAAACCGTTAAACCGCTATCTAATATAGACGTTTGAATCTTTCTAAACTTTCTATGTACAAAACATGAATTTTATCAGAATTAAAATGAAAATGGTTTGTATTATCTACATGTCAAATAATCATATTTCCATATGTTCTTGTATGGTGCATTGGGCAGGAGGTTGAGGGATGAGGGGGCACTGTGTTTATAAAACCTTTATTTCCTCAAAATTGTACCACTAAGATTCCCGGTGGAATTTGTCAGCAGAAGTGTTTATCTAGCGCTGGCATCCAGGCAGGGAAATCACCATCACTGTTCAGGTGGGGGCAGGGACTGACAGAATAGACTGGGTGATACCAGATGCAAAAGATCTGTGCTATAGGGATGGGAAATAATTTTTGAATATCCAAACAGAAATTGATTTATTACAATAATGTAGTACCACACCACAAAAGAAGAGGAGAGATACAGAGAAACTAATTAAGGATTTCCTAACTTTATCCCTTGTTTACCTAGTGCATTGCTTGTGCCGTGATGGTCAAACACACTCTGCATTATCGTGCTTACGCCACAGTTTGTGCTAATTCAAACAGATTCTGAAAGCTAAAAAGTTGTGCTTCACAGCCAATGTAGTAATTATGGTAATTTCACCTTTCTTATTAAAATGTAAAATCCCTTTTGTTGTTTTTCTTCATTTTAAACTGTAAAAAAACTATCTTAACCAGAGTATATTGTAAATAACTGCCAAATATTGAAAGTTCTAAGTATTCAGGAAAAATGGGCTAAAGCACTTACTCACAGGACATTTTCTGGGCTGTTCATGGTTAAAATAAGAAAAATAGTCCAGACAGACATTTTGAGGAATAAGGTGTTAAAGGGTTAAAAACAATTATACTTAACAATATTAGGCAAATGATGTGCCGTTATTAGCTAAGTGTTCATGAATGTCTAAAGATTATCACTAATGTTAGTTTCAAGTTTTTTTCGATGTTTTATACTTTCAGTGATCCAGAACTGACAAGTACATTTAGAGCCAGGGAAATTTTTAGACAAGTATAACTGTAGGAAAACAAATTATAATGAGAAAGTAGAGGAACTCAGAGGAGCCCTCTTTTTATGAATGGTTCACAGAGTTGGCAAAGTTAGAATCACATGAACAAATCTCTTTAAGCTGTAATGACAGAACTGAGAAATATTTGGCAAAATTGGGAGACTAATTGAAATGCATCAGTACTGCAGGTAGACCCTGATATAAAACAAACCGTCACTGTAAAATAAGAATGAGTCATAGTGCACATCATTTAAAGAATATGCATTTTAGAACACATTTTTATTATCTTATTTAATTTTGTTGTTTGTTTGTTTTCATCATTTTCTTTTCTTTTTCTCTTTTCTTTTTGTCACTGACATTTTCTTCACTTTATATTTACCAAAAACATTTGTAGGTATATGTTTATAGAGATATGTATGTGTATAAGATGTGTACAGGTGTTAGGGCTGCCAAGGTTAATCACATTGATTCCAGTTAACTATGATCCACAATTAGTCCAATATTTTTCAACTGTGATTGTTCACATGATTTATTACCTCCAACAAGGAGGTTATGTGATCGGGAGGGTTTATTTGTTAGTTTGTTAGCAACATAACTCAAAAACTCATGGATGGATTTTGATGAAATTTTCAGGAAAAGTCAGAAATGGCATAAGGAAGAACTGATTAGATTTTGGGAGTGATCTGGATCACCGTCTGGATTCAGGAATTTTTTACAAGATACCTCACTATTGGGAGATAGGGCTAATGGCGGAGGTCTGCGCTCTCCGGGTGCTTTTCTAGTTATGTCTTTATTCTTCAGATGATGTCCTCCTTAATGTCTCATTTTACTTCAAAAAGCTCAGACAGCTCAGTGGACTAGTCAGAAGGCATCTGCACAATGTGATATCAAACATTTACGTTCTGCTGTTCATTTACTTTTCAATCTATCAAAAGTTCCTTTTTTCCAGGTTAAGTTCATGTTGTAATCGATCTATTATCCTCTGTTTAAGACAGTAAAAGGAAAATCATTGAATTTATAGCTCCTGATAATTAGTCTTTCAGCGTGGTAGAATGTACGTGCTAATGATGCATTTAAAGCCCCGCTTATAGCAGGGTTTTATTTCGGAAGTTTTGTTTCTGTTGTTCATTTTGAGTCTCAAAATTTAAAAGCATAATCAGGCTCTGAACTATAGCTAGATTTTTTGAATTTAGGAATCTGTCTTTTTGTTGTTGTTGTTGTTATTTAAAGCACTTTGTCAGGAGTATCTCAGGGAGAAAAAGCAATGACCCAGGCCCAGTATTGTTGTTGACTGCCTCAGGGTTTGTTTTTTTGTTGTTGTTTTTTTTTTGTTTTGTTTTTCAAAATCTCCACATATCCTTCTTTCTTCATGGTTCCTTCCACCTGGACAAGGTTTCCAGTTCCAGTTCACTGAAGCATCCCCACATCATAATCCTCCCACTACCATGTTTCACTGTGGGGACGGTGTTCTTTGGGTGATACGCCTCTCCCTTCCTCCTCCAAACATAAGCAATGTCTCTGTGGCCGAAGAGCTCTTGTTTAGTTTCATCTGACCAAAGGACACGCTTTCAGTATTTATAATCCTTTTCCAGGTTGTCCTTAGCAGACTTCAGTCTGGCTTGAAGGGGACAAAAGGGGAGTTTTTCTTGGTCTGTGACCTTGTAGACCATTCCTTTGCAGGGCTCTAGTGATCGTCTTCTTTGAGACTACGATTCCTGACTTGGCTAAGTCATTCTCGAGTGTCTTGGCAGTTGTTCTGAGGTCTTTCTCCCTCCAGTTCTTGACTCTTGTAAACGCTGTGATAACATTGTATATCCTTCTCCTGCTTTGTGAGCATCAACAATTCTTTTTCTCAAGTCTAAACTGATGTCTTTTAGTTTTGGCATGGGGCCTTCTCAACAGCTCAAACCCTTTCTGAGGCTTTTATACTGCGTGTAAACTGGAAAACAACCACTGGTTTATCTTGACTTTACAAACTTTGAGCATTGCAAACTTAAAGCACATCATTGCCAACAATGGTTTTTGCTATGGCTTGACTAAAAGGTCAGTTAAAAAGGGGGCTAATAATTTTGACCCTGGTAGTCTTTGGTTTAATGAAAAAAATTTGTTTCTGTGTGTTAAGTAAAATAATGTAAGCATCCAAAATAAAACTACAGTGTTTGGGAAATCTGTGTTATAAACTCTCCACTCTGTTTAACAGCACTCGGGAAATACTTGAGAAAAACTGAAATTTTTTTTTTTTTAATTTTGTCCTCATGTGTATGACACACATCCTGGTCAATCCTTGGTTTATATTAATGCTGCACAGTTAGGATAATCACGTGGATTGTTTGGGTTCTCTCTGTACTGCATCACCATCTGTTTTCAACATTCAATGACCTATGAATATGAATGGGGCTTTGGGCCGAATAATTTAGACCAAAAATATGGACTTGCAACTGTTTTGACTTATACTGTGATTACAACATGATTTGTGGTATCAAAGATTGACCATTTTTATGATTTATTTGGGGTCTTTTTTGCCTTTATTGCAAAGATGGGGAGTGGATAGAGCTGGAATCAGGAAATGAGAGAGTGGGGAATGACATGCCATGAACAAGCGTACATGAGGCACAACCTAACCACTAGAACATCCGGGCCCCAAGAGTGATCTTTATTCTGTTTTCAATCAAAAAACGTATTAAATAAAGACTAAAACAGTATAAACATGATTGAGAAGTACAATCTTTTGCAATTTCTTCCCAAACAAAGATAATTTATTTTTACATCTGTGTGTAAAAAGTGTGCCAGGACATCTCTGCTGCAAAATATTCAAATTTAAATGTTACTTGAAATGGATCTTAGCCACAAATTTTACCTTAAAGAGACCTTGTACCCTCTGCAATTTGAAAATTGCCAAAAGGACAAACTGTGATTCTGATAAAACTTTGATTAAATGTTCAGTCCAAATTGGGCTCCAAGTTTATCTTAAAATGAAGCATAAAAGAGGGTCAGGGGTCTTCTTTGAAATATATTGAAAGAATTAATGTCACTGCCTTTGACCATTTTCTACAGCCAAAACACCAAATTTTCCCCTCAAAAGAGCAACCCAAAGACAAACTAAATGACATTAAGTGGGCTATAACTATTCTTTTGAATAGATTCTATGTATAATACATATTTAGTGGACAACTATCTTTATGTTTATTTCTGCTGACCTGCTGTCCGGTGTATCTGAGGCCGTCCAGATTAACTTTCCACTCAATGAGGAGCTGGTACTGTTCCTCCTGTCCTCCCCAGATCCTCACAACGAAGCAAGACACCGATGTGTCCAGGAGGTCCGGAAGCATGCCAAAGTCCAGACTCCGCCACGTTGGATTCTGACACATACACAAACAGAAATTAGGATTAGCCAACAGGGGGAGTGCATTAATACGTGGCAGCACAGTTGATTTTTTATAAAACTTATTCAAAAAAATAAACAGATTTTTCTTTTTAAGTTATATTTTATATGAACTAGGCAAGAAAACAAAAACATGCGGGTATTTCGCAATCATTCCAAAGAATTTTGATCAAATCTGTCAAATTCAATGTTGTAAAATAATCTTTATCCACCATAACATAATTGAATAGTCCTGTTCTCCATTAAACTTGGATCTGATCTCTGGTACAGTTTGTTCTCCGTCTCCAGACTGACGACTGGATCTACAAAGCACTGCAGCCATTTACATCATTCAATTATGTACCATTTCCCTCCATCAGAGAGAAAAATCTCTTTCTCTGGGGTCACATTCAAGGGCAGAGAATGAGGGAATGTCAAAAGCAGAAGTACAATCCAGAAGGGGGGTTGTAAGAGTCGGTAGCGGAAGCAAAGAGGTAAAACAGAATGAAAACAGGAAGAGCAACAGGAAACGTTTCCCTAGACAAACGATGACAGGAAGGAGATGGAAACTAGAGAACAAATGTCAGCAAAAGGATGTTAAATTCAACAAGAGAAAGTGGCGCTGAGAGATGACAGGAGTCATGACTCCTGCAGAGCATTATGGAGTCTGTCTGCCCGGGGTACAGTGTACAGTATGCCTGGAAAGCAGCTTAGGTCAGCTCATGACTTGGCACAGGGCCCGACAGTAATGGCTTACTATCCTTGGCTGCTTCTGTAGCTTTGTGCTGAGCTGCCCAAGCCAAGCTAATAAGTGAAGCAGCAGCTTAAGAGTTACCTCGTAATATTCACCAGTGTCATTTACAACACAGAGCGATGCTGACAAAGCAAGAGAAGTATTGTGTAAGAAAACACTGTGAATCATATCTAATTTATGCTGATGCAAGGCTGATTTTCATCAATGAGGCTTGTTTTACTGCAGCCTCAGTGTTTGCAAGGTTAGGTTATGGTGCAACAGCGAGTCCAGATGTGGCTGAATGTGCAAGTGGAAGGCGTGCAGCAGGTATTAATGCCTGGCTTTGGCATCAATAAATACAGGATGCTCGTGTTCCTTAATTACAGCCCTGCACTCAATGAGATCTGTACCAACACAGTACAACAGCAGGGTGTTGGTAATGACAACATCCTGGACCTACACCAGGATGCAAACATATAGAAGAGAAAGATTAAATACTCACCAGTGAGTCCCGTATGACTTCACTCTTGTAAAAATCTAAAAAAGAAATCAAAGAGGACTGATTAAAGAAAGCAAAAATCATGTATCAAGTGAGCTAACTCCACCATAATTCACAAAAGCTTGGCTCTATTTTTATTTTTGTATTAATAGCATATAAACAAGACTTTGGTCATTTACTTTATGTGATCATTACAATCCTGGTCTTGTGATTAAACATTTCTGAGACTATGTCCTACACAGAAATTCTGTCAGTCTGATTGAGCTCTTTTATTCTTTAAGTCTTTAATTGATGATTGAAAAACTCTCACATCTGCTTGCACAAGGCTTGTGCTTCATCTGTAAGCCCCACATTCATTAAAGTTCTTCAGAAGTGCTGGCCCGTGCTGGGGTAGCACATCACTCAGCAGTCACTAAACTACCTTTCTGTTGTATTGAGTAAAAAACAGGGTCTATACAGAAAATATGACATCAAATGTAATACTTTTTAAGACCCCCTTGATATGTTTTAAGACCCAGTTACACTGATGAACGTTTGGTGCAGATTGTAAGATACAAATGTGACAATATAGTCAAGAAAATGCAGACAGTATTTGTTATCATAGTATGCAAATACAGCTTTCTTTTAGATACTAGAAGTGCTGATATTAACAGACTCTGTGCTAGTATTACACTGACTTAAGGCTTCACTGCAAAGCTGCTTTTAATTTGTGAAATCCTGTAAATTGTTAACAAGTATCAGCCCCAACCTCAGCTCTAACACCTTCTCTTCTCAGAAAACTTGCATTAACCTATCAGTCACGTGCACAAATCACTCAGTCACAGTTAACTTGCTAGCTAGGGACACAGGGCTAGTGCATCCTTGAAGCCCTAGTTTTAAGAATCCACTGAGAGCTCAATGGGCCAGAACATGAACAAGCATGATGTCAGATCTGGTGGAGTTTCATCATAATCTCAATTGTGCTGTGTTGTTAAAACTAAATGTAAAAAAACAAGCTCCAAAATTTAGGACCGTATGGTCTTGCATCAAAGACTTAAGATACCCCTTAAAGCTATAATTTTGTCAAATTGATTTATCAACTTTAAATACTTTTTAAGACCATAATTACACCCTGAATCTGTTACATTTCAATGAAATAAATCTGTTACTAGAGTAAAAAAATGCTGTTTTTACTTTTGGTTGCCACAAAAAAGGAATCCATTGAAGCCTCTGCACAGTTTCTGTTTCTCTCCTACTTCTGCGCAGGTAGCTGCCTATTATAAGAAGTTGAACCTACTGCTGTGTCAATGTGCATGCGCAGATAGCTGATTCAACTAGTGAGACAACAGAGAGGATAGCGTGTACTTTGTGAAAATATCCCTGCTTTGTTTACTTCTTTGGTAGAAAGAGAAAGTTATAGTGTTTTTAATGAAATGGATGTGTCTTCCTCTGCCCAGGTCACTGTCAGTATGTTGGCTTATAAACACTGTAAAGGTCAGGGCATCTGTTATTTTTAATAGCCGCAGAGTTTCAGAGTAAACTGGACTTTAGAATGACGATAAGATCAATGAATTTAAAAGTACATGTACAGTAAGCTCTATCCCACCTGGACAGTTTAACTGTGTAATAAGTTAAAAATAGTTTTTATATTTTGTAGCCCAGAAGCATTCTAATGTGTTACTTTTCTCTGCATTTTATTTATTAATGTAAGTACTTTTATGTAGCAGAAGTTCTTTAAAATGTTTGACCTCATTTACCAACCATTACGAAAAAAACTGTTCTGAAAACTCAAGCAGTACTTAGAAGGTTCTGACATTCATCACTTTTCCTATCTTTGATTTATTCTTAGCTAAGGACAAAATCTAAAAAAAACCACCAGAGAGCACTATAAAACACATGTTAGAGTGCTGATATGGCAGGATAAAATGATAGATGTGGTACTTATCGACACTCAAATATGCTATACTAGGAAAGACTCAAGAGCACTTAAGTTTAAAATATTTTTTTCTGCATTTTTAATCAATTTAGCACTTTCATGGTTAAATATATCCACACATACACTGTCTTAATATTGGCCACTTTTAATTCAACAAAGTAATGTTTGATCTTACTTGCAAACTATTAATTATGGCTATAAACTTAGCCCATTAGTAGGAAGTTTTTTCATTAAATACTTGACTAAATGTACCTTTTAATTACAACATGATGCATGCTGTTCCTGATGGCAGCGCCATCTGAATGAGGGATATCATCCAGTTCACCTGTTTGTAGTAAATATTTAACATCCACTACTGGTGTCTGTGTCATTTGGAGCAACACTACATCCACTTCAGAGTGATCCAAGTATTTGTTATATCTGGAGTGCAATGCACGATTGTTTAAACATTTTATTTCAGTTCAGACATTACTGACATTTTTGCTTCTTCTCTTCTCACTCCAGTGTGCTTTCTGTGTTTGCACACAGCTCTGCAGCCACATCTCTTTATATGTGGACATAAAGGCTGTGCTACTCTATGCTAATTAGGAAAACTTGAACAGGCTTCCAGTTTAGGAGCTTCTGGTATTCATCAATTTTAAGAACAAAGTTGGAAACAACTCAGCAGTTTAAGACCACATCAGGAATCTGATGTAGGCTTTTCTTAGAAACTTAGTGAGGAACAGTTTTGAGAAGAAACTGGTGAATGAGGCCTGTTGTTACCAAACACAGGTGCTGGCTGATGGCCAGACATCTAATTTGCTTCATTCAGTTTTCTTCTTCATGTAATCACAGGATTTGTCTGTGTTGGAGAGCAGACACTCAGCAGATAATTTAGATTCTTGTAAATTTAATTTTGTGTAAAATCTAACAAACCCTGTAGACAAAGCTGTTTGTCTAAACTCTTTGTTTGTTCTGTCCTGTGCATACATGAGTGAAATTCTCTATTAATCTTTTCCTAATTCTGTTAATCGGTTAATAAACTACTCACTATCAAACTTTGCAGAAGAAAATGTAAACAAACACTACGTCAGATTTCCGTAGAGTGTGACCTTGCCTGGCCTGTGGTTTGGTGTGCTACTGCCAGTCAAACAGAGGCATCAAATTTAAATAGTAGAAGCTGTTTCATAACCACTTAAGACCTCCTTGTAGTAGGTTAAAGGGTCACTGCATAAATCTGTGAACAATGACGCAGCTTAAAAGCAAAAGTGTAGATATTTTGCAAACAGAAACGTGTGTTCAAATGCAATCTCTAGTCTAAATCCCTTACTTTTGAAGGACACAACAGTCTAGAGTTAAATCTTGATGTTGCTACACTCAATGCAAGAAAATCTAATTTTTTGAAGGTGCAATTCATGTCTATCCTTAAACATTGAATTATGATCAGTTTAGAAACTTCTTTTTTTTCTCCAAAATGCCATACTATAATCCTAATAAGTTCCCTTTTTTGGGATGACTATCTACTTTAGTCAAAGATGCTCAATTACTGCTGTTAGAAATACTTTTTGTTTTGACTACAAAGTGGCTATGTGTTTTTATTTGATGGAAAGGGATGCAGAGTGCGGATTGTATAGTTAACATACCAACATGAGTTATTGTATAAAACAGGCCAAGTACTGTCACCCTCTGTCAGCTCTGATACACAGCAGTTAGAGTGTGGAGGATGTGTGTGGGCGGGGTTCTAATACTGACCTCTAGATATTCTGTCTCCTATACAGAGGTGGAGAGTGAAGTAAGTGTCCAGAAGTGGAGAACCATTCTTGTTGACAATGTTCCTGGCTGCGATGCTCCGGAGATGACGCAATCGTCTCTGTTTGTCAGAGAGAAAAACAGAACAAGACAGAAAGAGAGAGAGAGAGGGAGGAGAGGGTGAGAACAAAAACTGACATCAGAGCTGTTGTATTCAGTGTCATCCTGACCATGTGATGGCCGCTGGCAAAAACAAATAATGTAGGTTATTCTTCAAACTGAGAATCCCAAGTGTGTCCCAGGATATGTGAAAGAGATTACTACAGAGATCAATGAAGTATCAAACCGGGAGCCTAAAATAGCACTTTGTCTTTTCCCTCATGCGCTGAAGCAAAGCCAGCTGAGAGAGAGGACTAGAAGTCAGCAGTTCACATAATAGAGGCATGACATCTTCATGGTAGGAATAAGTAGCTGGTTAACTCGCCAGGCATGGTCAGTCATGACAGTCACATGAGAAATTTTAAGCTCTAAAATGATTTTCTACGCAGTCGAGAAATCTTACTGAGCTGCACACAGAAAAGTCAGCACTATCAGCATCTGACTCTGCAGCCAGAAATAGACAGCAGAACGAAGGGTGTAAGAAAATATCACTTTAATATCATTTCAACACTGTGATGTAGGCTATCACTTCTCAAAATACCTGATCACTGACACCTCAAATAAAAAAAAACATCTTAACTCAGTCATAAAACATTTACCTCTGAATGTAATTAGTTGTTTTTGTTTTTTAGCTGATATCTATTACTGAAGCTCACTTTTATAAAAGCAAGAATAAATAATGAATCCAGTTACTGCTGAAAAAAATAAAATAAAAAAAACATTAAACGCTCTGTCTTGCATGCATTTTTCTATACTCGTGGGATTTTCCATTGTAAAATATTAAAGTGTTTGTTTCAGTTTTCTTACTTTAACCACAGTCAAGATCTCTGAAAGCCCTTGATTGTTGTTGTTATAAGATACAAAGTGATAAATTGCCTGGAATTAGTTCTTCTAAACCAACATGAAATAGATACGGACAGTATCAGCACTGGTTATCATGATACTAGCCAGGATTTTACGGTTCTAGCAGAACTAAATAGGTATTTGTCTATCGTGAATATGCAGTGATGTCACTTTCAGTGTGCCACATGACGGCTCAGCCTGGCTGTGAAACACAGATGTCTGCACTACAGGATTCAGACAAAAACGAGGGGAAAACAGAGTAATGACCATTTAAATTAAGGATATTTGGATTCAACAGAGATACGTACTGTTTCCTAAAGACACCTGAACTGTTGACATTGATATGTGATCATAAATCAGGTTCCCTGAAATTATATGGACCTGATTTCAAGTACACAAAGCAAAGCCTGGAGGCACACATCAGCCTGGTTCATCAGTGATGGCGTGAAACTGAATTAATGTCAAACCTTTGTAATATGAGGTTTTAGATCACTTATTTCTCCATACTTCAATGTTTCATTTACTTCTGACAATATTACCAAAGAATAGCTGGATACAGCTAAAAACAACCTCAAGTGGTAAAACACAAATGAATTAAACTCAAATTAACAAATTGTATTAATGTAATTCTTTTGAGTCAGATTTAGAGTTATATCAAACTTCAAAATTCAGTTTAAATCCAACTCAAAATTAATCTGACACGCCTGATGATTTTGTTTCACACATCCTTCTGGAAAACCTTCGATATACAGTGTTTGGGAAAGGGTAGAGCTTTTGAAAAAAAAACTCGGAGGGTGATTGGATGAATGTTCTGTCTGTCACATCTTTATGGGCCAATCAGAGCAACAAAACACATGACGTAGCCGCGACCGAGGTGCGCGTTTGCAGTTACCGTGGTATAACGCAAACTGGTGACTACAGACATGTCAGTACTTGACTTTTGTCATTTTCGAAAAGAAAACAACTCACTACTGTTTTTTTTTCTTCTTTTAACGAAGAAATGTCATCAAGTTCTGATAAAACTGGTGCTTTAGCAGCATCCACGCTAATGTCTTCTGCAATAACGGCTCGGTCTCTTGTTGCTGCTGCTTACGTCATGACTCTGCCGCGCCTGAAAGTACTGCCCCTCGTTGCCGATTGGTCCTGTCACTTTCTAACCAGGCCCAAACGGTTCAGAAGGGAGCTTTGCTAGATGGATTTCCCAGTGAGAAGAAAAGAGATGCACATTGCTCATCTGTGCTTGTGCACATTTATTAGTGATCATACCAAAGCCCATCTCTTCCTACTGCCAGGGTCAAGGAAGTGTACCATGCATTAGCACTGGATAGAGAAGTGGTTTTCAAACAGTGTGGGATTCCAAGTGTGCCTTGGGAATTCAAACAATCATGCGTGTTTACAATGACTATACAAATATAAAAAAAATTGGACAACCTCTTAGAAAACTATCATTTTCTGTAGTATTACTATTGTTTTCTTACTTCATGTTTTTCTAATAATTTGGTGTAAAAATGACTTGTAACAGGAACAAAAAGTTTTGGATTTGCTACAGTAGATTTGAATAAGAACTGTGAAAAGGGCTGATGCAAAAATATACATTTTAGCATATTTGTGCAATTCAGTTGTTCCCAAATGGTGTAGTGTTGGGGATTTGGGCAACCACACATTCTCACTACAACTGTACATAAACTAAAGATACTGTAAGAAAATTTAAAGAGGCAATTTTGCATGGATATGGAGATGGTGTGCCTTGAGATTTTGGCATGATCTCAGGTGTGCCTTTGGCAAAAAAAAGCTTGAAAATCCCTGGGATAGAGCACTGACACTGGTCAGACACACTGGACTTTGATGCTTAGGTGTGCTTAGGCACGGTACGGATTGATCAGTGTGAGTAAACCCTTGGGTATTGCTCCCTCTTTTAACTACAGCAGCTTTACGCAAAAAAATAAGACTGAAGATATATATCATACAGTTCTTCATCCTTAAAAATACAAGACATCATGCAAGTGTTGATGGATGTGCTTTTTTACCATGTACTTTCCACAAACTTAAAAGAGAAAAAAATCCATTTGTCTTTTGTTAAAGTATTCCAAAAACTGCAATACATTTTACTGTTGCCTCTGTAGAGTGTTACATGAGAAATTATTAGATTCTGTACAATGCACAGGCCATGTCACCTTATCAGTTCAACTAAGAGGCAGCACACCAGTGGTGCAAAGTTAAGACAAACAAAGGCATGAGAAAAATGTGATCATGAGAGAATCTCAAAAAAAAAAAAAAACTCTGAAATATGACATCTTCATGGCTTACTCATTCTAGGACCTACTTTTACAAAAAAAAAAAGTGCATTTTTGGAGACTCAAGAGGCACAGAGAGAGTTAGTGTTTTCATTCAGACGAGTCACCACAGCACAACTTCTTTCTGGACCAACAGGCCTGGCCTCTGTCCTGCAGCCATACTGTGACTAAATCTAAGTCATGGGTTTCCCTATAAGATTAAGGCCTCTAACAAAAACACTGATTGTTCGGAGGGGGACTTCTATCCCCCTCCTTTAAACATGCCCATTCTGTATGTGGCTAATGTGGACCACAGGCGGAGAGAAATGGGTTTAAGTGCATTTGTAAAGTAAAGCTGCTGCGGAGAGTTGGTAGCTCTAATGTAAAATTAGGCCAGCATCAGAAGTTGTATTAAAGACTACAATGTCAGCCAAAGATCAAAGTTAGGACCACTTGTAGCTGCCAGCTGTCATAATGTGATCAAAAAGATCTAATAAAGGAATGTGACATATTAATACTCTGGTCACAAGCCCTCTGCTCTGGTTACATTTCAAATATACAGACATCAGATGTCCTTAACAGCTTACAGCAGCTGGGGAAAGATGAATTTGATCAAACTTATTAACAAAAATCAATATTAATATCATTTTAAATGTTTTAATGTTTTTGTTATTAGACTTCAAAGTCTCAGGTCTGCACACAGGCATTTTGGATTTTTTTGTTTGTTGGTATTTCTATTATGAAGTCCACCTTCGAATACCTTGAAATATTTTTGTTTCAGCCAGCTGTACCTGATCAACTTGCAGCTGAGTTTACAATAACGTTAAGACCATGCAGTGTATGAATTATGTGCATAATCACTACCATCTACAATAAGCTTTACTGTCAAATACATTTGGCAACCAGAGTCTCAGAGGAGTATCTGAGCAGGGCAAACAAAAGAAATAGCTTCTATACAAGCTGGGCTGGTGAGCTTCTGAAACCCTTGGTCATGGCCGCCTGAAGGTAAACAGACATTAATAATACAGTTTACTAATTCTGAAGGCTGAAACCAATGCTGATGTTTATAGTAACAATTTAGCCTGCTGTGAAATTCCAAAATCACTGTTTTTTATATTACTTGTTTACATTACCTGGCAGTTGTATTTCACATTCAACCATGCAAACTAGGGATGAGCAATTAATCGAAAATTAGATTAAATCTCAATTTGTCATGCTGCGATTTTCAAATCACAGTGTAGTATTGCTTTGCACATTATTCATACATTCAAGTGTCTTTTGTTGTTTGTTTTTTTAAACAAAAGTCCAACTTTTCTTGTCCATGTATTTATTTTTCTTCATTAAAATGAGAATAATATGAGAGATGATAATCCCCTTCAATAAAGCAATTAATATCAAATTGGCCAAAAGAGCCAAAATCACAGAAAGATATTGTTTTTCTTAATTTCTTTATTCCTAGTTTTACTTATCTCATTTTGTGCTTGTTATAATATTGAATGATTTCTTGCTTATGTTTGTCTAACAACACATAAAATGAGGAACCTCAATGATTGCATATGAAATCACAATTGCAATATTGCAGGAAAAAACTGCAATTGGACTACTTCCACAAATCGTTCAGCCTTAATACAAACTAATCAGAGTTTGTCAGGTGAAACAGATGACTTCCTCCATCAAATCAAAAACATCCTCTCTGAATCAGTACTGATGTGTAATACTCACCAGCATTAAATCAAAATGGCACAACAGATAAACATCAGCTCATTAAATGGTTTAGGCCAATTCATGTTGATGGGCTGATGTCTTGAGTGATGTCTTACCATTTCACAAACTGCCCATAATTTATTCACTATAGAACAAACACATCAGATGTTGAGACTGAGACCTTTCACCATTTCCTGGAAATTATTTTGAAAACGATGGAAGCAAAGGTTATAATAGTTTCGTAATTTTCATTAGTTTTTATTTTTATTTTATTTTCACTTTCTGTGTTCGATTTTAGTTTATATTAGTTTTGACTGCTGTTTAGTCAGTTAGTTTTAGTTTTTAATTGTGCAAAAATGCTTCGTTTTAGTTTAGTTTTTATTAGTTTTAGTGTTAGTTTTTTACAGATAGATGTCAGGGCTGAGTGAGCATCATACATTTTCATACATTTTTTAAAACAAATTAAAACAGGCTATTCTTCACTTATCATTTTATTTAGCCTACTTAATGACAATGTTTGAATACAACTCCAGACATAAAACTACCACTATGTGAAGTCTTAAGTCAGATCAGGCCATGTTACACTCCCCAGACTTGTGTGTAGGCACCAGTCAGTCTGTTTGTGTCAAAGACTAAAACTAAGGATATTTTGTCTCCATTTCTATTTTATTTTAGTTAGTTTTGTAAGTGCACTATACAGTTCTAGTTACTTTCCATTTTTTTTGTTTTGTTTTGTTTTGTTTTTTCTCGGTAAAGCTTAGTTTTCATTTAGTTTCATTTAACTAAAATGATTGTTGAATTTTAGTTATAGTTATTTAGTTAGTTTTAGTTAACTAGAATAACCTTGATGGCAGCAACACATCTCAAAAAAGTAGGGACAAGGCTTCAAAACTGGAAAAGCAAGCAGTGGTGATGGAAAACAGCTGGAGAATTTTGTAACTACTAAAGGTGGTTGGCAACCACCCAGTGACATGACTGGGCATAAGCAACAGTTAAGAGAAGCAGAGTGTCCAAAAAGCAAAGATGGGGAGGAGGTTCACAAATCTTCAAAGAACTGCATCTAAAAATTGTGGACCAATCTTACTTTGAATATCCCACATCTACAGTGGATTCTGCACTAAAAACAGGCATGATTCAATTGGAAATCACTGCATGGGCCCAGAAACACTTGCAGAAATCATTGTCTGTCAACACAGTGCATTGTGTCATCCACAAATGCAAGTTAGAGCAAGAAGAAGTCATATGCAAAGAAGAAGTCATATGTGAACACGATACAGAAATACCACTCTCTTCTCCTAGCCAAAGCCCATTTAAAATGGACTGAGGCAAAATAGAAAACTGTTCTGTGGTCAAAATTTGAAATCCATTTAGGCATCCAGAGACTAAAGGAGAGGAACCATCCAGCTTGTTATTAGCACACAGTTTAAAAGGATGTGTCTCTGATGGTATGGGTTGCATTAGTGCCAACAGCCTGGCACTAAGCTTCCATCCAGACATCTCTTTCAGGGAATGCCTTGACTATTTAAGAAAATGCTAAACTACATGTGGCACGTGGTTTTGCAGTAGAAGAGTTCAGGTGCTGAAATAGCAGTCAAAACCTTTCACCAACAGAAAACATTTGGTGCACCATAAAACAAAAAATCAGGCAATGAAGACTCAGGACTGTCAAGCAGCTAGAATCCTACATAAGACAAGAATGGGACAGCACTCCTCTCCCAAAACTCCTACAACTGATCCCCTCACTTCCCAAACGTTTAGAGGCTGTTGTTGAAAGAAGAGATGATGTTACACCATTGTAAACATCAAATTCTGCTGCATCAAATTCAAAATAAGCTAATATATCTTCATTAAATGGTGAAATGTTTCAATTTTAGCAGCTGGTATGTTATTTAAGTTCTACTGTCTGTAAAATATGGGTTTATGAGATTTGAAAATTATTGTATTCTGTATTATTTATCATTTAAACAAGGCCCAAACATTTCTGGAACTGGGGTTGTATGTCTGTTTTTTCAGGTGAATTAAAGAGAAAATGTCTTGTGTGCAGCAGTTCTCTGGGCCAAAGCCTTGTTTATGGCTGAGGTCAGAGGAGAATGGCCAGACTGGATAGCTCATAGACAAACAACAATAACTCAAATAGCCACTCATATAACAGAGTTGTGCAAAAGAACATCTCTGAACAGCAGAAGCAGCTTGAAGCAGATGGCTACAGCAGCAAAAGACCATACCACTCCTGTCACAGTTTCACCAAAGCTGGACGACTGAAGATTGAAGAAAAGGGGCCAAATGTAAAGAGTCTCTGTGGTAAACTTGGATGGTAAGGTTAGAGTTTGGTGTAAACAACACAAAAGAATAGATACATCCTGCCTTGTATCAACAGCTCAGGCTGGTAGTGATGGTGTAATGTTGTGGGGGGATATTTTCTCACACTTTGCAGGCTTCAGTACCATCTGAGCACCACTGAAAGGCCAAACCCACGCAAGTATTGTTGCTGACTATGCCCATCCCTTTATGACCACAGTGTACCCATCTTTTGATGGCTACTTCCACCAGGATAACACACCATGCCACATAGTTCAAATCATATCAGTCAATATGGACCAAAATCTCTGAGGCATGTTTCCAGCATTTTGTTGAATTCATGCTACAAAGGTTTAGGGCAGATCTGAAAACAAAAGAGTCCAACCCAGTATGAGTAACCCACAATTTCTACATAGGACGACTGGGGACTATTTTACCCTTTGGGGTTAATTTAGAATCATTTCCGGTAATAGTCCATGATATTATTGCTTCTGCCACTACTGTACTGGGAGTACATTAGGAAGTTAAAAGGTTATTGTTTGCTTAAAGGATCTGTGGTTTTATGTTAAATTCTACAATATACTTTGGTTAAATGTCTTCTTTGGCTAAAAGTTAACTTTTCCTCATCAATGGCGCCGTTGTAGCTCCATCACCCACTAACCTTCTTAGAGAGGGAGCGATGTGCTCCGCAGAACAATTCACCAGCTGATCGCAGCACGGTCGCTGTATGTGGAAATTGGAGGTAAGGTGTACTTAATAAAATGGCAGATGAGTACCTTTATGTATCAACTAAGACCAAACACCACAAAAGGGGAGATAAACATCTCTTAGACCTTCTTAATAAACAATGTAATGAGTATAGCCAGGCAGATAGAGGATTTCTGAAAATATTAGTGCTGTAGTCAACCAAAGAAAAAAATGATCGCCTAAAATCACACCAGACCATCAATTAATCGATTGGTTGTGGGATGGACTTTCTGGGTATTTAACCCATAATTAATTACCCTTAAAGGCACCAGTAAATTGTATCTGAATAGTTATATTCATAGTTATTTTTTTTGAAAATTATATTTTGTAACACTAGATGACTGAAAAAATAAAAACACATGATGTCGCCCTTCTCACCCCTGCAAAAAATGGATTCTTCCAGTTAAAGTAGCACATGTGATTGACCAATTTGATTTTGGTCGGACATGAGGTCATTGACCAATTAATCAACCAATCGACTTGAGGCTGTCAGCCCTAGAAAATATCCTCATGAAAAAGAAAATGTGCACAAGTTTTGCACTGAAATGACAATTCAGGTATACACAGAGGGCTTTACTCATGGATATTTAACATTATTACACACTGTAACAGATTTCTAGCACAGACTCATAGACCTCTGTCAGTTTAGAAGTCAAACTTTAAATGTGCAAGGTATTGCTGATTAAGGCAAAATTATAGCATTTACATCAGCACATAAGTTTAGAAATCAAAACGCCACTACTGACAGAAATGGTCAAGTTCTGTTGTGATGTGATATTGGCACATGATGCTACTCTAACAGGAGTCGATGGTCCACAGTCCTGTGATATTTTACAGCCATAGACCAAAGCAAGCACAGTTTATGGGCTTTAAGTGTGTGGCTATAAGTTGGTTTTAGCACATAATCCTAATTTTCAAAGGTTTATGAGCACATAATACACGACCCTTAGTTAAAAAAAAAAAAGTCACACAAATCATCACTCCCGAGTCTATCTCTTGGCATCTCTTTCACATTATCCAGGGAAAAACATGGCTAAGAAAATGTTTCATCATGGAGACAGAGAAGGATGATGGGAAAAACAAAATTAAAATAAAATCTGGAGGAGACTTCACACAAAAATGTCAAGGAACATTTTCCTCTATCAGTTTATCCAAATGAAACGGGCATGGTTATGTTATACTAGGAAGTAGACTGAAATTCATTGAAAGGACCCAGTAATTTTTATTGTTTTTGAACAGCTTCAGACATTTTCTTAATGAATATTTGCGAACTTAAACTGAATCATTTGACTTCTCTTTTCTAAATGGATACAGTGATTCTTAAAGGGCCTTACATGTAAAGCTACAACCATGTCTGAAATTCACATCAACCTTGAAAACTATAAAAGAAGCATTTTATTTTGAAAAGTTAGGGCATGTTAACTTTAGTCAATGAAGTAAATCGATGACAAAGTTTGACCTGACACCCACACTGACGGATTCATCAAAAAGTCTATCTAATAAAGCACTACAACAGGGGACAAGGGTCAATTAGCCTAAAAGTGCAGGACCAGTATGAATGAGCTTGCACTCTTTATTCATTTGCCACTGCTAAGTTTGGCATTTAAGGCCAAAGAGAGGCTGTTGCTGAGCTTCATGCTGTGTCAGTGACACCTACACTATCAACCTCAAAGCAACACTCAGCATGACAGCAGAGTCCAGGATGTAACTGCTTGTGTAAGAAATAGGCTTGTACAAAATGAGGACAATGTAATATTCAATACTGTAATAACAATATGACTTGCAAAAAAAACACAAAAGAAAGTGCAGATGAGCTTTATGCAGATTTTGCAGCTGCTGTTTGTTTCTGCTGCTGGTCATATTTACACAGTGCATGTGTAAAGTCGTCTGCCCTAAACTCAAATAACATCAAACAGCAGAAGTGCTTCTGTTTCACTCTGAGGTCTTACCCAACCTCCTTCTTGCGGCTGATTTAGTGGCTAAATGTTGTGAATGCATGGCCTGTGTATCCAGGGCACCATCTCACAGCTCAAATGATTGCATGGTGCATATGAAGTGTGAAGATATGGCATGTTTACATGAAAAGTGCTCTATTTTTACTGCAATAAAGGGAATGTTTTGTTGCTTTCTGCATGTATTGGTATGACTATTCACTCTATTCAAAAAACTGTAAACATACTTTCTATAGACAGAGAGAAAGGGGGATTGTGAGAGCTGATGATACATCAATAATCTATTTATTTTTACTGTTATTAAAGCAGGGTAGATATTTTTCTTATCCACCTTATTCATAGCCCCCTGTGATATTGTGCTTGAATTCTAAGTGTGACTTTCGGTGCCTTCAGTCAGACCAGTATTTTCCAAAGTAACAAGACACTAATCCTGATTATCAGAGCGATTCAGAGATTAAAAATGTATGAGTGTCATCCATTACAACTCAGAGAGGATGATGTGATTATTCCTCTGTCTTTTAGAATGGAAGAACGAGAGTACAATATGGAGAAATTACCTCTGATAACATACACAAATACATTAAGCTAACTGTATGTGTTCTGTATCAGTACTTGCACAATAAAAACACCTTCATATGTTGTTCAAAGAGGTGGGGCATCTTATAAACTTTAAAGTAGGGCCTGGTAATGTGCAACTGTGAGTAGATTAGATAATACTGGACAATGTTAGGATTTGCGATTTGAGATTGCAATGTTGATATAATACATCAACAGTAAGATAAGTCTGCTTGCTTGGCTGTCAGAAAATGCAGAGAATAATGACAGCTTCGAAGTGTATCTTATATTTCTGTTTTTACATTACTGGTTTTGAAATAACTTTTTACTGAAAAATAAAGTTTTTCCTTTTTTTAGATTAATGGTGCTTCTGCATTATAGGTGGGACTCTTTAGGCACCTCAGGATGGGATTACGATTCATAGGGCTACGATTAGATTCTTAATCGATTTTGGGGCCTTTCGATGCACTTTTTTTTACATTTCTGTTGTTCTCACTGTGTCAAACATAATTACATTGTGTTCAGAAGAAAAGAGATAAATTCAATGTCCTCTATCCTCTTATAAAAGATGTGTGTAAACTGGAAATTTACAACTGCACTGAACCAAAGGTAGCAGCATCCTTTCCTTGTAACATATCTGGAATTCCAAACATATAAATGTCCTTTTTCACAGCTGGTAACAACTGGCAATCTCATTCTTGTTGTTATGTGCTGTGTGTCGGAGTTCCACTTTTTTGTTCCTGCTATTCCACAGTATTAAACATTTAAATTATTAGTGATTATTGATTATTGGGCTTTTATATATCAATTCAGAATCTTCTATCTCCACATCACGATGCATCTAAGAATTGATTTTTTTCTCCCACCTCTATTCTGCATAGTGCAAAAGTCATCCCAGAGGTGGAAAAAAGTACATTTCACTATTGTACTCAAGTAAAAGTACAGTTAATTTGTTAAAATTCACTTAAGTAAAAGTTCTGTTCTATAAATCTACTCAAGCTAAAGTAAAATGTACTCAATTTAAATGTTATTTTAAGCATTGAAGTACTGAGTAGCTTCTGCAGAGTTGTAAAGTAAAATAGGATTTTTTTTTTTATTGGCAAGAACAATAAGAGAACAGATCTCTAACCAGGTTGTTCAGGTAAAGTCACAGCTCTAAAATAGTAAAAATACACAGTAAAACTGACAGTGTTAACTAAACTCATACTGAGCAAATTTAACACTAATACAAAAGTGTCTATATTGATCCACATTATATGAAGTTAAACTACACTTTAAGAGCGGTAAATATTTTACAATATAATAGAGCATCAGTAACTTCTACCTCACCCTCATAGCGAGGTAATACATACTGATCAAGAACACACACGATGCAACCTTACAGAGAACCTAAAGTCACAGGCAGGAACTGTAACTCAGTGGATAACTTCACTCAGTCTATGGTGGCTCACATCAAAAACAACAACAATCCACCCCACATATAAGCAAATGAACCCCAGTAGGGATCACTGTACAACATCCTAACACAACAGAACACCTAACACGCTGCCTGAGGGCATGATGGGGAACTTCATTCACACGGAGCTCTATCTTCAACTACTTCTCAATCATGTCCTGTTTGTTTTCTGATTAACATGGTAGCTACTGATGTTTACTGCTTTTTGTGATGATTTATCAACTTGATCTTTTATCAGCATGCTCAAAATAGAGAAGAGGAACAAGAAATGTCTGATCATGGTGAAACTGTACTTCATTTAGCAGCCCTAATTGAGGTGGACACAGTTTCACTGTTTACTAAAGCTAACCACCACACCTTTACTATGTAGATGCAACAAACCATACAGGTTCTCTACTGCAAATACATCACACTACAAGAAAGTCTGAGGATGTAATAAGTTTCCACTCTGTGACAACAACGTACTTAGTTCAGGGTACCAAATGTTAATTTCATTGATCAAAGTTGAAGGCAAATTCCCATATGCTGTCTTAAGCGCATGGAAGTATTCCTAACATTCAGGTACTAATTCATTCATGGATTCTCTTTTGCACCTGCCAAATAAAGTAGGTGTAGTTTCTTTCAGCTTCAGTACTTTTTCATTTTCTGTTGGGCATATATTTGGAGAAGCATAAATATACCAAAAATGACCAAACATTTATTGATCTTAGCTTGCTATTTTTGCATCTTTGTATAAAAAATAATAATTCCTTTGTCGTGGAAAAACATTAAAAGATTCACTCATAGACTGAGCATAAATCAGTGGCTAAAACAACGTCATCTTTTAGAAAGGATATCTAACATATTAAAGACTAAACAGAGAGTTTGAGTATAAACGGAGACCTTCATCAACTGTCAAAGGCCTAAACTGGACAGATGTTAAAGAAAATGACTGAGTGACATGGACAATACAGTTTCTGAACTTACATGGATTAATTCTAACTTTTACTTACAACAACAAATTCTATATTAAAGAGCCATAGCAAATTATAATCAGTGGTTTATAGATTATGCCCTGAAAGTGAGGCTGTCTCGATGCTGTCATACGTTGCTCTAAAACTTCTATGTACTTTTCAGCATTGATAGTGCCTTCCCTGATGTGTAAGCTGCCCACGCCATAAGCACTAATGCAACCCTATATCATCAGGGAGGCAGGCTTTTAAATTTTGCTCTGATAACAAGCCGAGTGGTCCCTTTCCTTTTAAGTCCACAGCAGACTGCATCTATGATTAGAAAAATGAATTTCAAATTTTGATTCATCTGACCACAGAACAGTTTTCCATTTTGCCTCTGTCACTTAAAATAAGTGATGGCCCAAAGAAGACGGCAGCATTTCTGGATTGTGTTCACACATGGCTTCTTCTTTTCAAGAAACAGCTCCAACTTGCACTTCCTGGATGTCACAGTGAACTGTGCTGACAGACAACCATTTCTGGAAGTGTTCCTGAGCTCAGGCAGTGATTTCCAGTACAGAATCATGCCTGTTTTGAGGGTAGTGCCACCTGAGGGCCTCAAGATCACAAGCATCGGATACTGCCCTTTTAGCCTTATCCCTTGTGCACAGAGAAAAATAGTGATGGAAGTACTTTTTCATATTATACATCAGGGGTTCTCAACCTTGGGGTCGGGACCCCACTGGGGGTCACGAGACACTGAGAGGGGGTCTCCGGGCCTTAAAGAAACTATGATTTTTTTCTTTGAAATTAAATTAAAATTTCAAACCATTTTCATCACTTTTCCCACCAATTCTAGCATATTTTTGCCACTCAAAACACATTTTTGTCAAATTTTAAACCCTTTCCACCACTTTTTCTGCCTGTTCTTGCGACTTCTAAACCAATTATTGCCAGTTTCTGTATATTGTTGCCTCTGTTGACACATTATTGCAACTATTATCCCCTCTTTACCAGTTTTTATGCCCTTTTTAACCAATTTTCACTATTTGATATGATAGTTTTTCCAGTTTAACCCATTTCAGCCAATGTCTGCCTCAGTAAACCCTTTGATGCCAGTTTATAGCAATTTTTCATCCTAATTAACCACATTTCCATCTATTTTTTGTCACCTAAAATCAATTTCAGCCACTTTTTAATCCTCTTTTAACACTTTATATGCCCATTTTTGCCACTTTAACCCATTTTTGCCAATTTTGGGTGATTTTTTTGCCACTTTAATTTATTTTTTTACACTTCTAAACCATTTTTGCTACTTTTAAGATTGGATTTCACCACCCTATCCATCATTGTTGCCATTATTAATCCATTTTAAGTCTGTTTTTAAGAAAAGTGATTTATATTTTCAAGATTACTAATTACTACACAAATGAATAAAAAAGATATTTGTTTCTTTGATAAGAGTGGTTATTATTCAGGTTAAATATAAAATACTGCAGCTTAACTTTACAATGGACCATGATTTTGCTGGCCCCCAGTTTGGTTGGGCCCCAGAAAGCTCTCCCATTTATCCCCCCTCACGGGCGATCTTGTGTTCAACCACCTTCAGGTACAGTGAGAGTTCCCGGTCCCTGGCACCTTTATTTTGAGGGTCGCTGGACTGGCTGAAAAGGTTGAGAAGCCCTGCTGTAGATCATTAAAGTGGCAGAGACTGAATTGGTTTAAAACCAGTAGTGTCAAAGAGGTATCTAAGTTAAGAAAACTCTGACAGCATTAGTGCAGAATGCATGATGGCTCTTGTAGTGATATAATGAAACAATATAATGACAATCACATGATTGTCAGCCCACCAAGACGACACAAAACACACGAGGTCTGTTTCATTTCTTCGTGGCTTTGGTTTGATGTTGAGTTACACTATGAGGTCTGTTCCCAAATGAATGAGCTGCAGCTGACAACTTTTAACACCTTCTTTACTAAAGAATGACTGAACACACAGATAGACGATTTTAGAGCACTTATCTAAGGACCAGGGCGTTAATTTATTATCTGTAAAATCCTAAAATGATAGTTAATACTGAATTAATTATGACAGTGATGACATATGCTAACGTCTGCCTTCATGTGAGCTGTCACCTGCATACTGACATGACGCCAAGTTACCATTAGCAATAGCATAGCAGCTCCGTACAAAATTACACACTGTGAATTTTATACACCTAAAACATGACAGCACACAGAAAAGACCGGGCTCAACAATGCCTAACGTCAGCCTGGCTGGTTTTAAGGGTTAGGGGTGTCAGTTCAGCTCCTTAAATTTCCAGTGAGATAGCTAACTGCATGCTAGCAGCTGTTAGCCAACTAGCCTAACTGACGGGCCTGTCGTGTTTCACTGGCACTGTAAAGAACTTCACAACACTCTGGAGCGAATGACTCCAGCTATTCTAGGGGTAATGTGGAAGCAGGCTGCAGTGACAGTATCTCAGAGGCTTTGTATTTACCTGCTGGGATGTGAGCTCTACATGTAGGGCTCTGGAGGAAGAGGCTCCAGAGTTGGTGACAGAGGCGGCGGGGATGGAGAGCACCCGACCGGTGATGGAGTTCATCCTCCTGTCGGCATCTAGCGGGTCCCCCTCATTCAATGAAACATCCCATCCACGGCATTCAAAAGGATCAGTTTAACGTTTGAGTAGGTCCAAATAACCACCAGAGGCATGCATGAGAGACTGTGAGTGTGCGCAAAGCGCTACAACAGCTGTCAGCTAACCAACGGGACGTAAACAAAGTACAAGCTATACAGGCTACACTCGGGTCGGAAATCCGTCTCCGGGTGGGAGGCGCGACATTCACGCTGCGGATTGGACGACACGAACGTCTGTCATACAAAGGCGGGGTCTGTTGCTGAAATTCGTGTTCCTATTGGTTGTTTGATCTGTTCGTCTTCCCGGGGGCGGGTGACCGTTGAAATCTGTCAAAGCTGCAAAATATGAGGAAGTTACATAGCCCAGCGTGACATGCAGGTGACAGTTAAACTGTGAAATGATATGCACACTTTCAATTAAAATTTCTCTCGGAGAAAAAACGTAACGTGACGAGGACATTTTTAAACGCTTATTTCCTGGTTATCACAGGCGCTCTTGTCAACGTAGATGCAAAGCAGTGGTCCTCAACTGGTGGGTCGGGACCCAAAAGTGGTTCGCTGAACTGTTTCCAGTGGGTCATGAATGCTCACCAGGAAACTATTATAAACAGGTCTTTAATGTATGGAAGCCCAGTGCAGTCATACTTCCATGCATTTCAACCCCAATTCCAAAAAAGTTGGTGCACTGTGTAAAATGTGAATAAATAAAGAATGCAAAGATTTGCAAATAGAATAAATCCTTATTTTATTCACAATAGAGCACAAACAGCAGATCAGATGTTAAGACGTTTTTGTAATTTCATGTAAAGCATTAGCTCATTTTGAATTTGATTGCAGCAACACATCTCAGAAAAGTAGGAACAGGCCAACAAAAGCCTGGGAAGATAAGATGTTTTGGATGTCCTTGCATAATTAACCCTGATTTATGCTTCTACGTCACGTCGACAGCGTAGCTATACGTAGCCCTCTGCATCAACGTGGATCCCTACCCCGTAGCCTGACGCGCACCTCCAAAAAATCCTAACTACGCGTTGCGGCGACTCGGACCGCAAGTGCTGTGATTGGTCTGCTCAAAACGTCATTTCTTAATCCATGTCCTTCAGTGGGCAAACCAGTGTGGAAAATTCACCTGTTTTCAGCCTCGACTCGTTTAGTGGTTGTACAGACCACCTCCGCAAACGTCTTCCCTGTCACCTGCGCTTCAACATTTGCAACAAAAGAATTTTTTTTCAACATTTATTGTGTCTGATGGACAGAGTGGGTGTCATAGTTTGACTGGTGCCGAATTAACTTGTGATGCTCCATCAGACATTCAGCTATGCTGCATTAATGTAACTAGAAAAGGGCTGATGGAGTCACAATGTATATTTCAAAAGATCAATATTAGAAAGGATCTATAGGTGACTTTGCAAAAAATAAATGCGGTCGGCTGCTTAAATGTACTTAATGACTGTGCAATTATTTTCTGATGACGTCTTTAAAAACAAGGTATTCTTATTAAAACTGTATGTTAAATTAAAATAAAGAGGCAAGTACTGTGAGTCTCATACTAGGATTAATGAAGTTTTTGGTGGTCCCAAGAAGATTCTCAGGTCTCAAAAGCCTTAGTGCACTGAAGTGCTGGCCTGGGGTACCGTCCAGGCAGGTGGTAGGGTTTCCTGAAGCCCCTTGTTGTGCTGTGGATGTCCCAAGTGCCCAGAAACCACCACAGGTCTCTGGGTGTATCACCATGGAGAAAAAAGCCTGGACAAAAGTAATTATGTTGAGTTTGACAATGGCTGCTGAGTGGCACGAGTGTGTTGATGTGTTGTTGAACTTCTATCTGGTTGCCCCCCCCCCCTTAAAAATTCTTTGTTTATTTAAATGAATATTGTAGGGTTTTTTGTAAGATATAAATTTCAATTCAAAAACGAAAATAAGCGTTGTTATATCAATAAAAAGCTACACTGGCTTCCATAGTAAAGGTAATTAGCTATCAGCATAGCTAGCATAGCTATGTTAGGTTCAGCTAAAGCTAACAAAGCTAAAGAGAGCCACAGTTTGTGTAACTCCCTCTAAAAGGGGTCTAAACTAAATTTAATCCTGCATTAAAACTATGATTTTTTTCCGTTTTATTTATTAGATTTTAATTAGTCTGTAATGTTTGCAGTGTGGCCATTTCATAATGTAACAGCCAGACTTTGTATATGACTTTGCCTTGTAATTTTTTTTGTTGTTTTCCATGGATTCCCCCCAAAACATTTACATTATACTGAAAAGGTCTCTGCTTTGTTAACTCAAGTCGAGGAGGTAAATAGGTCTGAATCCAGAACAAACAACCAACCTTGTTTAAATGGCAATAAATTCACTTTAATCTCATTTATCAAAAAAATAAATAAAAACACACAAGATCCTGATATATCTGAACCAATTGTTGTTTGTCTTTTTATCCATTTTTAAAAAAAAAGACCAGAAAAGTCTCATTGAGATTATCAATGTTATCTACTGTGCCGGTAAAAAGTGTTTACCCCCATTGGATGTTTTACCCTTTTATTGATTTTATAAATCACTGTTTTGAAAACCTATTATGACAAGAATGACCTCTTTAATGTCAAAATGAAAAAAAAGTCTACAAAGTAATGTCAATTAAATAAAACAGCATACATTTTCAAGCTCTTCAAATCAGTATTTAGATGCATCTCCAGCTGCAATCTCAGCACTGAGTCTTTGTGGATAGGTATAACAATGACAACAAATCTCTTTACACCATTACACCATGAAGACAAAAGAACACTCCAAGCAACTCAGAAAAAAGGTTATTTAAAATATAAGTCAGCAGAAGGAAAAATTTAAAAAAAAATCCAAGGCACTGAACAACCCCCAGAGTTCAGCTGAATCCATCATCAAGCCATGGAAGACACATGTCAGATGTGCAGATCTGACTAGATCAGGTCGTCGTCACAAACTGAGTGAGCGTGCAAGAAGGAGACTAGTGAGAGAGGCCACCAAGACACCTATGACTACTCTGAAAGAAATACAAGCTTCAGCAACAGAGATGGGAGAGACTCTGCATACAACTGTTGACTGGGGTCTTCTCCAGTCAAAGCTTTATGGCAGAGACACTCTGACACTCTGAAGAAAACTCAGATTCAATCTGGACTAGAGTTCACCAGAAGGCATGTGGGAGACTCCATGGTCAAGTTGAAAGTTATTTGGTCTGATGAGGCCAAAATGGTGCTTTCTGGCCATCAGACAAGACATTGGCTAACACCAAACACTGCACATCACCCCAAACACACCATCCTCACTGAGAAGCACGGTGGTGGCAGCATCATGATGTGGGGATGCTTCTTGGCAGACGGTACTAGAAGACATGTAAAGGTAGAGGGTAAAATAAATGCAGCAAGATATAGGAAAATCCTGAATGACAATCTGCAAGAGGATGGGAGATTTATTTTCCAGCAATACAATGACCTGAAGTCAAAGCCAAAGCCCAGATGTGATGGCCAATAGAGAATTTGTGGCTGAACTTGAGAAGAGCTGTTCACACCTGATCCCCATGCAACCTGACAGAGCTTAAGCAGTTTTGCAAAGGAGAATGGAGTAAAACTGCAACTACTAAATACTTACTTGAAGCCGTTGAATATTTATGCAATCACTTCTCTCTGTTTAATTAAAATGTATTTCATATAAAATCTGTTTTCAGTTTGACATTGGTTTTTTTGTCATTTTTGTTTGTCAAAAAAGCCTACTTATATTGACCACGTTTGATTTATATAGTCAATAAAAGGGTAAAATGTGCAAGGGGTGATTATCTTTAATAGGTACTGTGCAAGACTCCCCTAGCCGAGGTAGACAGAAGCACCAGAAAGCCATCAGTCTAATGGATCATGATGGATTTCTTCCAATACCTGCAATCTACTTGTCAAAAGATTTAGAGAAACATGCTCCCCAAGACACAAATTTTGTCCTGCAGCAGATTCTAAGCTGCAGCAGAAGCTTCTCATATCCATTTCCAGACACACTCGGGAACAGTGTGTCTGGAAAATCATGACATTTATTGTATTGTGCGTTGAGAGTTTTATTTTATCCTCACAGCAGAGCACTAAAACTCCTGAGTAAATCTTAAAAACCACAGTGCACTCATCTTTTGGAAAACCTAAGGTCCAGATATCAAACTGTGCACCAATATTGCTGTTTTGAAATATAATATTTCAGTCACAATGTATGCATATTCACAAAGATTTAAATACACTATATTGCCAAAAGTATTCACTCGCCCATCCTAATAATTGAAATCAGGTGTTCCAATCACTTCCATGGCCACAGGTGTATAAAATCAAACACCTAGGCATGAAGACTGTTTCTACAAACATTTGTGAAAGAATGGGTCGCTCTCAGGAGCTCAGTGAATTCCAACCTGGTACTGTGATAGGACGCCATGTGTGCGACAAGTCCAGTTGTGAAATTTCCTCAGCCACGAAGTGGTAGGCCACGTAAAATGACGGGGTGTGAGCGGGGTCAGTGGATGCTGAGGTCATAATGCACAGAGGTTGCCAACGTTCTTTACTTTCAGAGTCAATCGCTACAGACCTCCAAACTTCATGTGGCCTTCAGATTAGCTCAAGAACAGTGCGGAGAGAGCTTCATGGAATGGGTTTCCATGGCCAAGGAGCTGCATCCAAGCCATACATCACCAAGTGCAACGCAAATTATCATATATATACAGTGGTGTAAAGCATGGCACCACTGGACTCTAGAGCAGTGGAGATGCCTTCTCTGGAGTGATGAATTGTGCTTCTCCATCTGGCAATCTGATGGACGAGTCTGGGTTTGGCAGTTGCCAGGAGAACAGTACTTGTCTGACTGCATTGTGCCAAGTGAAAAGTTTGGTGGAGGGGGGATTATGGTGTGGGTTTGTTTTTCAGGAGCTGTGCTTGGCCCCTTAGTTCCAGTGAAAGGAACTCTGAATACTTCAGCATACCAAGAGATTTTGGACAATTCCATGCTCCTAACTTTGTGGGAACAGTTTGGGGATGGCCCCTTCCTGTTCCAACATGACTGTGCACCAGTGCACAAAGCAAGGTCCATAAAGACATGGATGAGAGAGTTTGGTGTGGATGAACTTGACTGGCCTGCACAGAGTCCTGACCTCAACCCGATAGAACACCTTTGAGATGAATTAGAGCAGAGACTGAGAGCCAGGCCTTCTCATCCAACATCAGTGTGTGACCTCAAAAATGTGCTTCTGGAAGAATGGTCAAATATTCCTGTAAACACACTCTTAAACCTTGTGGAAAGCCTTCTCAGAAGAGTTGAAGCTGTTATAGCTGCAAAGGGTGGACCGATGTCATATTAAACCCTATGGATTAAGAATGGGATGTCACTTAAGTTCATATGCGAATCAAGGCAGGTGAGCGAATACTTTTGGCAATATAGTGTATTAGTATATTATGTGAGTAATGATTCTAGCGTTTGTAAACATTTGCATGAAACGGTTGCACTCAGTGCAGGAGTGCAGAGCTGTACTTAACTGTGCAATGACTTCTTGCTGCTGGCAGTTCAGTCTTAAACCAGTTGTTCTCAACTGGTGGGTCAGGACCCAAAAGTGGGTCGAGAAGCCATTTTTAGTGGGTCGCGGATGTGTGCCTGAAAATAAATATCTGGAAAAAAATCTATGACGGGCTCTTATTTTGAAGGATATGTCTCCATCCCCTTTTTCAATTATATCTTTTGGTTAAAAACATTTGGTTATGATTGCAAAATGAGGTCACGATTTGTTGTTAAGGAGATATTGGTGGGTCCTGGCATTAAACCACTGGTCTTAAACCATGTCTTATATTTTACACTTATTGTATGTTTTATAAATTTGATATGAATCTGGCAACAAAACTTGAATTCAAACAACTAAACACATGCTAAATAAATGCAGCTCAAGTTCAGCTGCAGACAGATCATGCTTCTCTTGGAAATGCATTCACTGTGAAAGAAAAAAAAACATGAATAAACCAACTTTTAATTTTAGTGACCAAACTTTCACTTAAATGCACTTGCTATAACAACTGGATATCATCTTTCCTCTACAAGCAGCAGCAGCCTCACTGAACCGTTGTATTTTAATTCCCCAGCATGCAGTATAAGAAGGAACCACCAGATGGCAGCACCATCCACACGCTGCAGTCCTCTCTCCTCAGGGTCATTGTACTTAACTAAACTATTGATCTCTCTCAGTACGTTGGAGTCGTCTGTCTTGTGTGTGAAACAGACCAAACTGTCCTAACATGTTTCATAGTGAACACCGTCTGTCCTTTATTGATCTGCTTCATGTACTTTTAGATTTTCAGAGCTCCTCCTCTCTGGCCACATTTCATCGAGCACTGTAGATTAATACAAACCTGAAGAGTATTGATCTGTA
This sequence comes from Cheilinus undulatus, assembly GCF_018320785.1. Taxonomy (NCBI): domain Eukaryota; kingdom Metazoa; phylum Chordata; class Actinopteri; order Labriformes; family Labridae; genus Cheilinus; species Cheilinus undulatus. The sequence goes on from NC_054876.1 coordinate 9,599,468, forward strand.
GGATATCATTACCATCATAGTATTTGCCGTAGTCCTATTTCAAGGTTTTTAGAAAAATGAAAAACCACATATTTTGGCAAACAGATAGGATTTTTTATTTATACTGTATTAAGTTCTACTAGATGTGTGAAAGTTTTTAAAAAGAAAAGCCACAAGAAGGACCTAATAACAACATGCAACATGCAAAGTGCATCAAATATGATTTAATTTATTATTATACTACAATTTTTCAGGCCACAGGTGGTGCAGGGGTTAGTGCTGTTGCCTCACAGTGACAAGGTCCCTGGTTCACTTCCTGGTCAGAGCGCTTCTGTGTGAAGTTGGCATGTTCTCCTCAGGCATGCATGGGTTCCCTGGCTTCCTCCCACCACTAAAAACATGCTCGTTAGGTTAATTGGTGATTATAAATTGGCTGTGAGAGTGTCTGGTTGTCTGTCTATATGTCAGCCTTGTAATTGACTGGCCATCAGTCCAGAGTGTACCCAAAAATGGATGAATAGACTTAATTTTTTCCTTTATCCATTCTTTTCAATGGCATCTGCAACAGTTAGGGCAGCACTCTGATTTCAGTATAGTGTGCTGGTGCTCTAACCTAACATGCCAGATAGATTTGTTTCACACATCCATCTGGGAAAGCTTCAATAGGAAACGTTTGAGAAAAGGCAGAGACTTTGAAAAAAACTTGGTGTGATTGGATGAATGTTCTGTCTGTCACATCTCTACGGGCCAATCAGAGCCGCAAAACACGTGACGTAGTCGCAATCGAGCTGCGCATGCACAGCTTCCAAGGAATAACGCAAAATGGCTGCTGTAGACATGTCAGTACTCGACTTTTGTCGTTTTTGAAAAGACAACTCACTGCTGTTCTTTTTTCTTCTTTTAACGAAGAAATATCGTCAAGTTCTGATAAAACTGGCACTATTGCAGCATCCACGCTAATCTCCTCCTCCATAACTGTGCTGGCCTCTTGTTCCTGCTTGTTTACGTCACAACTCTGCCGCGCCCGAAAGTACTGCCCCTCGACGCTGATTGGTCCTGTCACTTTCTAACCAGGCCCAAATGTTTCAGATGGGAGCTTAACAAGATGGATTCTCCAGTGAAAAACAAGGAAAGGCTTTGCAAGGTTATTGTGCTCTGCAATAACAATAAAAGCCTGAGCATCACACTAATGGGGACTGTATTGATCTTGTATTCAAATACATGTGCTTTAATATGGAGTTGCCCCCCTTTTAATGCTATAACAGCCTCCACTTGTCTTAGAAGGATTTCCATGGGATTTTGGAGTGTTTCTGTGGGAATTTGGGCCCGTTTATTCTGAAGAGCACTTATGAGGTCAGGCACTGATGTTGCAATCTCCTATCTAGTTTACCCCAAAGATGCTCTGTGGGGTTAAGGTCATGGCTCTGTGAAGGCCAGGCAAGTTCTTCCACACTGAACTCATCAAACCATGTCTATATAGTCCTTCCTTTGTGCAGAGGGGCACAGTCATGTTGGAACAGAAAACGGCTTTCGCCAAACTGTTGCCATACGGATAGAGCGGCAAGTCTTCTCATAGCTGAGTTGCTGTTACTCCTAAATGCTTCAACTTTCTAATAATATCACTTACAGTTGACTGAGGAATATCCAACATGGATGAGATTTCACAGGACCAAAAATGTTTGCAAAATGGAGACTCATTTTCTTGATTTTCACCAGAATTCAATAATTAACAGATGTGGCCAAATACCTTTTTTCCAAATAGTGCATTCTTAATTCAACACACTACATGCCAAATTTCAGTTAGTGTGATGTGATAATTGATAGCTAATAGATAATTGATAACTGATAGTTATTTTAAAAGGGATTACATGTGTGTATAATTCAACGCTGACAAAAAAGTAGCCCATGTAAATTCTGAGATGGTCCGGCAGAGCTCTAACAGCCATCAGACTGAAATACTGGATGCCTTGTGGAGTAAATTTTAGATGAAATGCAGCTTTAAAAACATGCCAGAGTGCAGGTTGAAATGTGTCGACAAACAAATCAGAGAAACACACACATGTCCTTCTGAAAAATACAAAAGTTTAATTTAAATATTGGCAGACAGATGATGCTACTCATCCCATAGACGGGTCTCGCTGTTTATTCCTTGCAAATTCATTATTGCACATGAATTACACTGCTCTTTATAAGAAGTCACAACAGTGAAATCAGAGGAAATCTCTCTTCAAATGACAGTCTTATAACTCACCATCCATCTACATGACCCAAACCTACTTACTTTGATGATTTCCAGGATATTTTCTGCACTCATATACTCTTATTTTACAAAAAGTACCAGTGACACCCTCCATTATCACATCATACCAGTTATACCACCAGTATAATTCCAATCTTTATCATTTACAGCCCATGGCATTCTTACACAGGGATTCACTGCACACTGGAATCATCAAACGTCAAGATTTTCACCCATAAATCTTCAGCTCAAAACCTCAAAAATGCTTGAACATTCAAGTCATTTTTGCAATTTTTCTTGCATAGACTAAACACACCCATCCAGACCTGCACACCTGTAGGACATAGGGAGAAAGTCAACCCAGGCAGCTCTATGGCCGTCTCTGCTAACTGTCTATCAAAGGCATTATTGTTCAGCAATACAAAAAGTGCATCAGAAATATTCATTGGAGGAAACGAGCTCTCAAATTGGCTTTTTCCTCTCTGCAGAATACAATTAATACTTTATGGCATTATACAATCACAGGCACACATGTATTGTGCATTCACAATATAAATCCACCCTGGAAATTCCTCCACTTTTGGCTTTAATACTGTGGAAATACATGCTATCTGTGGGGATACTGCAGGTCTTTGGCTCAATTAATCTTTGGGCTTCTGATCCCAACACTATAGTGGTAGCTTCAGTTTGCATTGGTTGTGCATTCAGCATACAATGGGATCCTAAAAGGAGAATTATATGGATGCATGAGAAAAGATTGTTGGCACTTCTTTTAGTCCTGTTTGTTACCCTCCAGCTCCATCTAGTGGACCTCACCCCGCTCTGCACTGATAAGACAGTTCAAAAGAAACTGGAAAGGCACATTTTCAGACTGGGATTTGGTGTAACTCTATCCAACCCGGACCGATGAACCCGATGACAGCGGCAGGAAGAGGTGAGTAGAGTTCAAACCCGCCGCTACCTGAGGAGGATCTATGACTACACATGTGGGCGGTATGATGCAGAGAGCAAAGGTTTCTTTAGCAAAATGTGCTCATGTATGAAGTCTGCAGTCTAGAGATGATCCAAACCGGGCATCAAGATTGGACGGGGGGGGGCAGGGCAGGGAAAGGGGGAGGCGGAGGGGGTCTGGAGGTGCTGACACAGTTCAGAGTCTTAACAGGAACCCCCCTTGTCCTCTCACTGGATGTGCAGGACGTCGCTCTCCTTCAGGCCGAACCGTGTCTTGTACTTGTCAAAAAGACACTGAAGGGACTTGATGTACATCGAGTGGTACAGATCCACCATCTCCTCAGAGGGGTCTTCGATTTTAGGCACTGTGATTGGCTCCCCAACTGTAAAGGAACAAGAGAGGGTTAAAACACATTAACTACTTGATTTTATCTAACAAATTTCACTCTAAAAATGCAGCTTTATTCAAAAGAAAGTATAGAGAACAAGTGCTCAACATTAACATAGACTAAATGAACGGAAAAATGGGACTAAATGCCACCACAAAAGCCAATGGGAAAAAGTTGAAGGAAAGCTTTCATTTATGAGTGATATCATTTTGGTTTGTTTTACAATCTCATTTTCGTGTGGGATAAGAATAGTTAGAACATAGAAAGCAAAACTGCAGAAATTAGAATCATTAAACAATAATAATTAATCCTAAAAGGACCCGTTGAAGTGGCCCAAAAAAAAAAGAATATAATTTTTTTCTAATTTTTCAAAAACGGTATGTTTCCTGTTTGACTTGGGTAATGGCTCCAAGTAGAGCTCATCAAGCCAAATATTCATACAAAACATAATATCAACCCCCATGTCTACATGTACCCCCCCGCCCGCCACACACACACACACACACACACCCCTACACACACACACACACAGCCGCCAAAAATCAACATAGATTGAAACTGTTTCACTGCTAAAACCCTAAAAAAAGCCTATGCATTTTTTTCTTACCAAAAGATCTTTGTATAAACTACTTAATGACTGCTTTATCATGGTGTAAGTCAATATTTGCAAATCTAATTTTAGCAGCCTCAGAGCAGACAAAGCTGCCCCCCCCCCCACTAGAACCTCCCATGCAACCAGTTTCCTCTGGTTTGCAACATTACTTTAATAGGCCAACCCCAGCAGCCTCCAAGTCCACACAAACTGAGCGAGTTTCACCAAGCGCACTTTTAATAAGATGTGTTTTCTGTAAAGTTTTATATGAATGATGCTTATCTGAATTTATTTTAATTTTAACAGAAGATGGTTAAGAGCAAGAAAGACTGGATTGTCTTGGTTCTGGTTAACAGCTAAGTTTAACTGAGCTGACGTATAAAGAAAAGCTTTAAAAATCTGCATCCCTCTGCTCATCCATTCACAGTTTATTAGTCACTGCCCTCTAATAAACTGTGCTGGAACAGCAGAGTACAGATAAGAGTTATTTTCACTGAACATGAGTAGAAAAAACCTACCTATCGTGGTGATGGGTTTCCCGTAAGGCACGATGCCCCAGGAGTTGCCGAAGAAGAGGCCACATCCGTGGAAAAGGCACGGGGCGAAGCCTAGGAACTTCTGGAACCTCTTCTGGAGAGTTCTCCAGTACGTCCCCTCCTCAAAGATGATCTGTTTGTAGGCGTCATTCTCACCAAAGGAATACACCGGAACCAGGTCGGATCTAAGAGCACACAAGGACATAAAAATATGTATGTTTCTATAAAAAAGCAGCACCTTTAAACAGATTCAAACATCCAAATCGGTAGGAAAACAGATGACTGAAACCTTGACATATATAATTTACAGAAAAACAAGTGTTCAGTGGCTGGAACTAAATCAATACCAAACAAGAAAAAACAACACTGTTCCCATGTTTGAGAATTAAACTTTGTCCTGTTGTTATGTAATTGTTTGTATAACCTGAATTAATAGTCTGGAAATTTTTATTGTTTTAGTGCCGTCGTATCTGAGGAGGAATGGCACATTTGTGATAAACGTACAGAGCTGAGAGATATGCCTCTACATGGATGCAGGGAAAGATCAGGTGGCAGAAACAACAGAAACTCAAAAAAGGCAGCATATATGTTCCATTATTGTCAATTATCATACATGTTTTAAAGTAACTGTTGAGCGAGCACACTGCTGTGGTTTCTCTGCACAAAACCAAATGAATTATTCATTTTACATAAACTTTCAGCTTCACTGCTGAGCAGCTGAGTTTTTTTAGTCTACAGTTATGAAAGAGTTTATGTAATCAGGAAACCGACTTTCCTTAAATCATCCAAAAGAGCCGAAAATTCATTACAGCTCAGTACGCTCCTTATTTTGGACTTTTATTTCTAAAAAGACATTAGCCTTTTATTTCCAAGAATTGCACAGACCTTATGATTGACTTATGCAAGGGTTTATAACTGTTCATTGTAAAAATAATATCAGTGTGCCAACAGATTCTGTGTTACAGCTTTATGGTCTAAGGCAGGGGTGTCAAACTCAATCACAGCAGGGGCCAGATTCTGAACTTGGGTCTACCCTGAGGGCCTAACAAGGTCAATATTTAACCATAAAATGTCAACCTTATTTTCACCAGAAATGAATTCTGGGGGTAAAAACCTTGGCACTGATGATAAATAATTTTGCGATTAAAAGGTGAACATGATAAGTTAAAAACTCAAAATCTGAGAAAATAAGTCTAACTTTTCAGTTTAAAAGGTAAAAACATGACATTTAAAGTCAAAACAATGTTTTTAAAAGGCAAAATATGAGATAGAATGTTGAAAGAATTTATTTTAAAGTCAAAAACTGAGATAAAATTCAAAACTATGATTTTTATCAGTCAAAATATGAGGTAAACATTGAAATCATGAGTTTCAAATATCAAAATTTGAATTGAAATTAAAAATACTGTGTTTTTAGGGTAAAAAAATGAGATTTAAAATTTAAAGTTAGGAGTTGAAAAAGGTAAAAAAAAACTGAGAAGACATTAAAAATCCTGCATTTTTTAAGGTAAAAATGAGATAAAGTTAAAGTTAGGAGTTAAAAAAGGTCAAAACACAAGATAAAAGTCAAAAACATGACTTTAAAAGGTCAAAATAGAATTTAAAATTATTAATCTAAAAAGGTAAAAACATGAGATAAAAAGTCAAAGTTATGAGATGTAAAGGTTAAGATATGAAATAAAAAGTCAAAACCATAACCTTTAGTCAAAACTGGGAAATGCAAAATTTAAAATATAGAGAAAACACTACTTTCTTCCCCACATTCTTGACCTTTTATCAAATTATTTTTATTGTTTACCTTTTCTAATTTTTGTGACTCAACAAGGATATTATAAATCATTAAGGTTAAGTTAGCATTTTTTTTTTTTTAAGCTTTATTTTTGGCCTTTTTGCCTTTATTAGATAGGACAGTGGATAAAGTGGGAAACAGGGAGGAGAGCTGGGGAGAGACATGCAGGAAATAAAGCCACGGGCCGGATTCAAACCCGGGTCGCTTGTGTATATGGTGCGCTCCTTGACCACGCGCCCCAAGTTTGCATTTTTATACTGGAGGAAATCTGCAGACCTCATACTGGTGGGCCAGTTATAATAAAAATATGATAGGGCCGGGTATAACTGCACCACGGGCCGGATTTGGCCCCCGGGCCTTGAGTTTGACACCCATGGTCTAAGTCCTTGGTTGTCAACCTGGGATCTGGGACCATGGGGGGACAAGAGGGCCTGTCTACTCTGAGGATGTTAAAATTAGGTTAAAATTATGATAAAATCCATAGAAATGGTACACACAAAGGTCTTTTGGTAATAAAGCTTGTGTTTTGGGCAAATTTGTTTGGCTATAAACAATGAAAACCGTTCAAATAGATGTTTATTTTTGACACAAGACACTTTTTTGTGTGGGTCCTAGGGGACCACAGATCTTCCTATATATGTAAAGGTAGGGCTCAGTGGATAAAAGAATGGGAGCCACTGCTCTAAGCCCTTTCAAGAGTTTTCCATCTGCATCAACTCCTTTATTCTTTATTTGGTCTGGATTTTTTCTCTAACATAGTTCTCTGATTTAATCCAAGTTTACTTCTCAAGCTGGAGTTAAATCTGTTTTATTTCAATCACATTTGGTTTGTTATCCACAAACTAGGGATGCGTAAAGCTGGATTTTTGACCCCATGGAAGAATATCCACAAACAGAAATGCCTGCCTCTAGTACTGCACATCCCTTCTATAAACCACATAGATGCAGCTATGGCATGAGAGACACTGGAAAACTTGAGACTATAACTGTTTAAGTTGCAATAACTACACATCCAGGGATGAGCACACCAAGGTCACTGCCTTCACCTGCTACCTGTTGTGCACTGAACAAAGCCCTCATGCCCATCCCTGCAGGATGGGTTCACACGGTGGCAGCTCCTTGCTACTTTTTCTGCTTGTTATGTTTTCGATGCTCTTGATTTTTAGGCAATGCAAAGCACTTTGAATTGCAGTTTATGAATGGTGTATCATATAAAAAAGGTCAGCTTGCCTTACACATACCTACGGTGTATGCTATAACATAAATTTCATGCAAATCAAACTTTAGTTGGGGCCTTCTCCTGGGACCAGTTAAGACCCTACTATTGTGGGCACTCGGTCTGAGGCTTTGTGCCCATAGCCAGATCACAGCAGCGCTAATATTCATTACAACATCACTCCCTCTCATGCAATATTGCATTAACATATTTTCTTTGGAACAGATGCATGCAGCCAAAGCCTCTCTTTCTATCTTTTCAAAAAAATGTTTATGAATGTTTCCCCTTGAATTTGCTTTATTTGAAAAAAGTCAGTTTTAGTGGACTCAAATCAAAAATGTAAACTTTAAGTGAGAGTAAACTAGTGACCTTAATACACAGCCTGAGCTGGAATGCTAACCTAGTTGTTGTGACTCCTTCTCTGCATAACTGCGTCTATGTTTCTAATCTTTAAGCTCCTTGACACGAGGCGAACACTGATCCAAAACAATCTCCAGGTAATCTACCTCCATTGGGTGAGAAAGAAAAACAGGTCTACTTTTCTTTATATCACATTTTGAGGTGTGGGAGCAGTTCAATGCCAGCTCAGACAGTCTGACCTGTATCAAAGGATGCCTGATCTCTGAACTATGATGCTGCAAAATTCTGAAAGGTTTCTGCTCTTGGAGAGGTGGTTTTAACCCTGTCTCCGAGTTATAACTCAAGGTTTATTCATTCAGCGATGGCCCCGACTGTGGTGTTAGTGTGTCAGAGCAGATTTCTGTGAAGGCCATGTTTAGTCGCACATGTCCTTGCTTTGTCTGCTCACCCTTTCTGCAGAGCGAGCTTCACGAAGCCTTTTCGGTTCTTCAGGGTGACAGAATTCATGCCGGGGGCGCACTGCAGAGACTCTGCAGCTCCTCCTACGACGATGACGACGGCATTTCCTGTCCCGTTACATGACAGCAGGTAGTCGATGGAGTTCTTGTTCACCGGACAGATACCTGAAGAACACAGACGAGGAGAAGGATTAAAAATGAAGAAATAAAATCAGTGCAAAGAGTTGAATGCATAGATCTGTCATGGCCAGATTCATCAAAAACGACTTAATATCTCACAGTTAGACCCAGTTTACTTGTAGATACTGTATTGCCCTAATTCAAGCTCCACTTTACTGTACTCGCAGCTCAATGAGGCAATGTTTAGCACCTCAGCAGGATTAACAAAACCATGCTAAGCATGTGTTAAACCTGATCTACTGACGCCACAGGCAGGAAGTAATCAAGTATGAATACTCTGCCCGATACAGCATTGAATTTACAGTGCTGTAGCCCTGATTTGCTCTTATTGCAATGCAAAACTATTCAAAATATTTAATCAAATTTATGTTTCTTTTAAAAATGATTTTTATTTCTTTTAGTATGATTTTAAAGACTCTATATTTTATCTATATTTTCATATTTTAATCAGCTATTTTGTTAGGCATGGTGTGTACCATTCCTCAATGTTTTTTGTTTGAGTGAAGTGCACTGATTTATATGTTTTGCATGAAATAAGCTTTATAAATAAAGTTACTTGCTGTTCTTAATACTTAAAGATACACATACTTTATTACTTCTGATGGTTTTTTTTGTCTGTAGCCGATAATCTAACACCAGGGTACATGCAATACGCCTTGATATAAAGATTAATGTATGGGCTTAAGTCTTCATTTAGAGGACAGTAGATGAAGTTAGCAATCAAACAGAGAGAGACTAAGGAAGGACTAGTGCTGCCCACTTGGAGGGCTAGTCCCCGTGTAAGGGGTGCAACCCAGCCACCAGGCCATCAGAACTGTTGTCTCAATTTTCAGGAGGTGAACATCGAATTCAACCTAACATCAGGGCTAACTGTTCCTAATGACATGAATTCCATGAATGTTTATAAAACCATTATTCCCAAAAAGTTGGGACTTTGTGTGTTCTATGCACTCTGCCAACCTGAAGTCCCTGCTTTCTATTGCTCAGAGGCAAAAAAGATACAGATGAAGTGTGTTTTTTGTGACAGATTTACCCACCATAGAGAAATATCATGGATTTTTAATGTCAGAAGAAAATTAAATTACATTTTAGTTTAGTTTCAATAACCTTGTTGAAAACTAAACTTACTTTTTTCAGTTTGAGTGGTCTTGGTCTAGTTTTCATCATGGAAAAAAAAGGTGTCAAACATTTTTAGTCATAGTTTTGGTCAACGAAATTAACGCTGTTCTACTGTGACGCCATGCTGTTATGATGGATGTGGTATGGGATTTAGCACAATCTTGCTGAAAGGCTTTCCCTGAAAGAGACGTTGTCTGGATAGGAGCTCTAAAACCTCTATCTACTTTTCAGCACTGATAGTTCCTTTCCAGATGTGTAAGCTGCCCATGCCATAAACATAAAGCAACCCCATACCATCAGAGATGCAGGCTTCTGAACTGTGTGCTGATAACAACCTGGATGGTCCTTCCTTTTTAGGCTGCAGGACATGGCATCTGTGGTTCCATAAAGAACCATGGATGCCAAGATTAATTTGACCACAGAACAGTTTTCCATGTTGCCTCAGTCTATTCTGAGTAAGCTTTGGCAGCCACTCTGGAGCATGTTCACCTATGGCATCTTCTTTGCATGACTCAGCTTTAACTTGCATTTGTGGACGGCATGGTGAACTGTGTTGACAGATAAATATATCTGGAAGTGTTCCTGAGCCCCTGCAGTGATTTCCAGCACATATATTTTACATAGCACCTTAACTTTTTAGGAATTGGGGTTGTAAAACCAAATATCCCCAAGGGGCCGTGTCTATCTGTAGAGCATCTGCACCCCAGTACAGAGAGTTGGTCATTCCTTCAACTGGAAGGTACTGAAGTTACATGGGCAAGACATTCAAGCCCACATTGTTCCCTCTGTTGGATCAGCGGTATGTTCATGTATATGGACAGGTTTGAAGAGGATTAGTTGATACTAGTCTGCTTTAAATGTGCCTGGACAGTAGAAGATTGGACAACCATAGCCCGGTCTGTCATGATTCATGTTTTTCTGCTGCAACATTTGAATGATTTGTAGGAATTTTGTGTAAACAACATGAACGCCTGCCACAAACAACAGTGGCACATTCATTCATTCACTTCAATTCCAATTTCTTGCCCAGTCGGATGTTTGGGGGACCCTTCCTTGTTGGAGGGGAAGTTAAAAACTCAGAGAGAAGAAAGAGTGGCCTGTCTCGGCTCAGTCGTCTGTCTTTGTGCCCTGGTAAGCTAACATCATTGATATGTTTGTATTACATTTCCTCAGAAAACTTGATCAAGTTCTTTCAGATGTTTCTTCTTCGTTGTGTTTGCTACTCTGGGTTGAACTGTTGGCTGCATTGCTCCACACTGCCCCCACGATTGATGGCGGTTTTGCAACATTTGATCCATTTCTGTAAGCTTAAAGAAAACGGTCAAAATTAACGGAGAGTACGGACTGAGAGATCTGTCTATCAATATGCGGTTCAAATGTAGACTGTAAATGAGCCTTATGTCTACATGCCAAAATGGTTGCCTCCATGTGATTGGATAATTAGATATTTGGGGCAATGAGCAGTTAAACAGACGTCCCTAATGAATTGGTCAGTAAGCAATATTGTAACGGCATTAAATAAAGTCTCAAAATGCAAAAAGCAAACAAAAAATGTGTCTGGCGTGAATGTTTTAATGTAAAGACTATCTTGAAATACCATGCTGAACCTCAAACTACTAATAAATTAATTATTAACTCATGTATACGATCTGCCTTCTCTGTGCTAGTGGCCGCATTGATTTTGTCTGTTTTCTGTTTTAAAACATCTTTACTTTGCTTTGTTTTACGCTGACCTGCTAGCAGAGATTTCTGGTATTAAGCATAGAGATATAGATCTTCAGTACTGTTTGTTTTTGCGGGTCGTACAAACACCTCAGTCTAAAATCAGCCCACAAGCGCACACTCTAAGAACTGTGTGCACTTTCATCACTCCTGACTTTTATTTTTAAATACAACTTTGTGTAAAAGCAGAGAAATTATTTTATTTTACAACCATGGTGTCACACAGATGTACTATGTGGTTGGAAATATCAATGAAAACGATTGAAACATGTTCAGTAAACTATAGTAACCTCAGAGAGTAAGTACAGTATCTATGGGCAAAGATGAAGCCTGAACAACAAACAGGCGTTCAGGACAGAACAGTTAGCACTCTATCAGCCCGTCAAATCAGCAGATCCAAGTAAACAGAAGCTTTTTCAGCTGTGCAATCTGTCCAAAGGTCCTCCCTCCTACAGACGCAGTCATCAGTGCTATCAGACATTCAAGAACTCAAACAAGACTGCCATCCCCTCACCTCCAGACATCAGGTAGTCTCTCAGCACCGGCAGGCGGAAGTTCCCGGCCAGCGTTGCCAGGGACGGTTTGATGCCTGGGAACTTTTTGGAGAAGCCGGTGGCCTCCGTGCCAAAGTTGCAGAAAGCGCCGAAGCAGAAGATGCCGTGTGGGTGGTAGCCGAAGATGTAGTTCCGGCTGGGCAGCAGGTTGTGGGTTTTAATGAGCTGGAGGACAAGAGGCACAAAGAGGAGCAGTGTGAGCTTCATTAATATACGAGGGGCCCGATGTTTGGAGCCACACAAACAGCTGAGGGGAAACACGCAGGGTTAGATAGTATGAGGGGTAAATGTTTGACAACAGAAGCAGAGATACAATCCTGTATCTAACACTGGTTATATTCTTTTAAAACTACTACACCAAGACACAAGTTTCACTAGATACTGCCTGGTTGATTTTATTTCTGGATCTGTTTGGATTTTGGTCAAAAAATTCATTTATAACCTTGAGTTTGAGATGTACAAAACAAACATTTATAGATTTAGGTTATACAAACCCCTTACATTTTAGACAAAACATTGATTCTTTTTGCCTGTATCTGGTGCAAATCTCACTTATGAGTTCTCTGCACCCTGCAAAACCTGGTATCCCCGTTTTCTAGAGCAGTGTTAATTTTGTCGACTAAAACTATGACTAAAAATGATTGGCGACAGCCTTTTTTCATGACAAAAACTAGACTAAGACTAACAAAAAAAGATCTGTGATGACTAAAACTGAAAAAAAAAAAAACAATGCATCTGTCGCTATTCTGCCTCTCAGCTGTAGAAAGCAGGGACCCCGGGACTGGCAGGGTGCAGAGAACACAGTAACATGATTTGGTATCAGATTTAGGTAAGAGAATGAATGCTTGGACTAAAAGTAAAGACTAAATGTGAGGACTTTTTATGGACTAAAACTAGACTAAAACGTTTGAGTTTTCATCAACTAAAACTATACTAAAACTAAAATGTGACTAAAACTAAGACATTTCATCGAAAGACGAAAACTAAAATTAAAAATAGCTGCCGAAATGAACACTGTTCTCCAGCTGCAGCGAAGAACAGCTACAGATTCAATCTACCTAACAGCTCATGCTCTTTCATATCATGAATTTTGAATGTCTGACAGAAATGAATGACGGTTAAGTCTCATTTAGTCTCCTTGATGAATATAAAACTTTTTTTCGCCAGCGTTTCTAACAGCAAAGATTAATTCTTAGTTAACCTTAGTCTAGTCTTCTTCATGGAAAAAAAGTTAGCCAACATTTTTAAACCATTATTTGAGTCGATAATCATTTACATAACTTCAAAATCACACAGAACTACAACCCCATTTTCTTAAAAGTTGGGACACTGTAACATATGAACAAAACCAGAATGCAAAAAACAGTAAATCATTGAAATCTTAACTTTTGTCGCACAAACTGTTATTGTCCTTTAAGCATTGCACTACTTTTCCAGCCTTTTGTTGCCTCTGTCCCAACTTTTTGGAAATGTGTTGTTGGCAAAAAAACTAAATGAGAGCATATTTTTTTCTAGTAAATATTTGTTTATCAGTTTTTGAGTTATTTTCTATCAAATATGAGGTTTCAATGTTTTGAAACTGATCAAATTCTGGTTAAATTACAATAAACAAAACATTATTATTATTATAATTAGAATATTATTAATAATATTCTAATTATAATTTTTAATATAATTAGAATATTATTAATAATGACATAATCATAATAATAACTATGATTATGATCATTATTATGGTTATGATCATTATTATTATGATGGTATAAAAATTCAGCATTATCATCATGTAATTTCTTTCATAATTATACAACCCTTGTTTAAAAGAGTGCACAGCATTATCAGTTAATATTCCTGGGCTTACATCCACATATTAATCTGCTCCTTATGTAGATATTATATGTTTTATAAAATTTATGACACAGATTATGTTTCAGTAGTGTAAGAACATCCTTATCAGCTTCAACTTGACATGACTGTCTAGTACAGTCATAAAACAATGACCCAATAAACACGTTTTCTTGCTCAGACCGGCAGCAAAACAGCACAGCTGGAAACTTTAAGCACCATCTTTAACTTTTTAAATGTAAACTTTTCAAATCTGATCTTTAATCTGACTCTGCAGAATCGTAGCCTATATGAAGCCATCACAGCGCTCTACTCTGTAGACTCAGATCCACCACTCCATGTACACAGAGCCGCCTTCATAGAAAGGCAAACACCAGCATTGCATAACTGCATTAGTCAGAAGAGATCACACTCAAGATTCTCACGGCACCGCAGGAGTCCACCTGGCCTGGATGGCAGCTGTACCGGGGTTACAACAGGCCAAAGGAGGACAAATAGAGTCTAAATAGTGACTGGAAACAGATGAAGGGAAGTAGACCACATCAAAGTCACTGGTTTACGGCAAAAGCATGAATATCACAGAAGGGTCTTTGTCTGAGGTGCTGATGCAGATATTGATATGACAGTCACACAGCACACTTCTTAAAGCACCGTCAGACTTTGTCCGGGGTGCCTCCAACTCATAAATAATTATCATGCGTTTGTCAGAGATAACCAGCACCTGCCCTACATTAGCTCTAGGATAGGGGTGTAAATACTGATCAGCACGGACTCACAGATTACGGCAATTATCAGCAATTTAGTACGAAAAGATATAAAACATATACACTTTTGAAGAAAGAAGCTGATGCAGCTTCTACAGTTGGTTTGAAGAGGACTGTTTCAAAGCCTCCAGTTTGGCATCATGGTTGTCACTATGCTTTTATCCTCACTTAGCCGTTCCTGAGAGCCCCTCCTACTCAATCAGCTTTAGTTTTCTCTACATTAATTTAGAGCAAAACCTTTAAAGGAAAATGCCTGTTGCGGTAAAATAATAATTATAATAATAATCTATGAAATATTATTGACCCTTTGCCCCCTTTTTTTTTTAATATGATTAACGGGGATATGTCTAAGAAGATGCCCAGGGTGGCCTGATAGCCCTGTCCCCCAACACATATGCTATCAAACTATTAACCAAAAATATGCCTACATTAAAATATTCAAGTGTCTAGACTGGTGTTGATTAGGGTTTTTTTTTACATCTTAAAAAGTCACAGAGCTAGTTAATTCTCTTGCTACTTATTTCTCTCACTGAAGAAAGATTTTGCATAATCCTACCATAAATGTCTTCCAGAGGATTTAGGCCCACAGTATGCTCCATCTGTGTTGGGCACAACCCTAAGCTGTCCTGGAAGCCCCCCATAGACGTGTTGTGTTGGTGAAATCCACTCACAGTCTTGATTAAAATGCCCAGAAGGTATTACAATAATTCACTGAAACTTAAAATTATTTATACTAAAATAAACGGTTTGTTTAAAAAACCCGTTCATGGCTTTCATTACATTTTAAAAGTTGGTTACTTTCAAATTTGATTTGGAAGATCTTTTTTTATGATTTATAATTTTTGAGTCCTTAAAGGAATAATACGTAATATTTAGTTCTCAACCTTTTTCCTGTCAAGGCACCTTTTAAAGTGTTGAAAAATCCATTTACATTTAACATTTTACATGTGAGTTATTTATGTAGTAATAACATTAACAATTAATGCCATGTATGAAATGCGCTGTGGTCTTATAGACCCTAAAAACACACTTTTATGCATTTCTCACTCGATGAACACCTGCTAAACTGAAATAAAACTGCATGACCCCTACACTGACATGTTTTCAGGAGCAAATGAGACCGTTTAGATGATTTATGCTGGGATAGCTGATTATCTGCACAGTCATGGAAATTCCTGGTTACATATCGTGCTGGCTGAATGGCTGATTTAGAGGAACAAACTTGGTAAAAATGGATCACCACATTATCAAGAAAAGCCCAAAACACACCAGCACTATTCAACGTTCATCCAAATCCCTGCCTCCTTTATTTTCCATGCATCAACCCCCACCAGCCACAGTGGCCGGGACGTTTCATGCCACTCCACTGCTGAGCTTCACTTATGTTTCTCAGTTACTTTTGGTCCCCAGCAGTTAGTTTTATTTAAGCTCCAACATTCCTTCTTTCTTGAAAAAAATCTGCTGCCAACCGAAATTTTGGAACAAGATATTGAAAGATAAAACTGATGGAGATGAAGAAAGTAGTCTTGGTAACACTCCTGACCATTAGAACCCCTAATGGGATCGCATATTTGATGAGCTGGAGTGACAGTGGTTTAATCTCTGGTGCTCACCAGAAACCAACTCCTGCTTACAGGATCATTTCTGGTGAGCAAAACTTTCTTGTGCACACCAGAAACCATCTCCTTTGCTTGCAAAACTACTTCATGAGCATGCAAAAGTTTTGCATACACACCAGAAATTATTCTTTTATGCCAGTGTTCCTTTAGACTAAAGTACTAAAGCCAACACATTTATCTGGTTCTAGTTTTTCTTTGTATTTAATGTATGATTCTTGAAACCGACTATGTCATGGTCTTTAAAAGTACTTCATATCTATTTGTTCAGTTAAATCTAATCAAACTGTATGTCTATACAAACGTATCCTGATAAAACTTGCACCAGCTTCCTTTGTATGGAGCTGTAAAGCATCTCTTCATGTGGGCTACTTGTAGTATTTTTTAAACTTTAGTTGCAGGAGATGACCATTTAATGTTATCTGTGTTTAATAAAAACTTACATTTCAACACTGACAGACTCAAACTTTGCTGAACAGTAAAATCTACTCCATCTGACTAAAGTCTAGCTGTAACTCTGTCTTAGACTGAGCTGGCATCAAGCGTCTGTTTAATGATCTCATCAACCTGCAGAGACCTCACAGTACACACAGTCCAGATCAATGTGATGGACAAAGTCCAGCTGCAGAGAGCTCCACTTCAATCCCGTCTGCTCTCTTTCTCTTTTCTCTGTACTGTAGATTAACTCAGAGGATTTCTGATCACACAGAGGGGATTTAATACGTTTAAACACCATCGTTGTTAAATGTTTTTTCTAATAATCACTGGAAACACTCAGGAGAGGACTGATCAAATCAAACTGGCTGTGTGGGAGCGAATGTGTCATTAGCAGTCTGAGGAGGGAGAAGCTTACAAAAAGACAAAGCTAACTCAGCAGGAAAGACACTTTTGATTTAACAAGGATTCAGTTAGTTTTTGTCCCCTAGAGAAATGTACTTTTGTGACAGCGAGAATAATTGTTAGAAACGTCATAAGAACATCATTATACACAGCAGCTGCAACACAGTCTAACAGCACTGACGCATAAATCAATAAAGCATTCAGTATCCTATCTCTTCAGTGTTATCATTAAAACATATATAATTATGATGATTAAGGCGGCATGCCTTAAGAATGGTTGGAATATGATGGCATTGTTGGCATTTTAGAAAGCTGTAAGATAAAATCTAATGTTGGCCAAGCTAAAAACCTCTCGTGGCTTCTTCACGTTTTTAAAACTGTATTAATAGTTCAACTTAAAATTTTAATCAGATCAGATCTGCCATTAAATGTGTGATTGGAAGCTAAGCTGGCATTTTGCCAACTCTGGTTGTACATTATTGTACCAACGATCCCTTACTGCTGCTCTAAGGAGTGTTTGCTGGTGCAGATGTATTACCTATACTCACCGGCAACTTTATTAGGTACACCTTGCTATTAAGGGATGTAGATATACATTCTGGAGGAGACCAGAAATCCATTTTTGCACGCCTTACAAAATCACTTTTTTCCCAAGATAACCTGGAACCTGGGTCAGTGTATTTATTATGAAACTGGGAATCTGAAATCCAGAAAAACCTGTTACACAATGACTGTTTAAACATAAGGAACAAAAATAGGGGAAAAAAGATTTTTTTTATTGTTCAGTTTTTATGTTTCTTGTTCTTTTTCCAACATAAGAAATGGTTAAAACATTTTTATGGTTGTATTAGGGCTGTCAAGATCAATTGAGTTAATTGCAATTAATTAAGATCCACAATTAGTGCAGTAATATTTTTAATTGTGATTAATCGTATGCTTTATAGTCCCTTTCAACACACTTTGTTGAAGGTGTGTCATCGTCTTCCTGCACCATTGCTCCTTAATGTCTTATTTCACTTAAAAACTCAGAGTGGACCAGTCAGAAGTCTTCTAAACCTTTTTAATGTTCTTTTATTTCACTTTCATTTGATAGCACGCTCCTTTTTCCATGGTTAAGTCTATCTTTACATCTTCGATCTACCTCTAAAAGTAGGTCTGTACTCAAACAGGAAGTCATTTACCCTTAGAGACAGTAAAAAAAATTAAATGACGAAACAGTTTAAAACGTAAAATATTAGAATTTTACAACTCAACAAAAGGGTGCGATTAATCTTGATTAATTACAGAAATACTGAGATTAATCATGATAAAAAAATTGTAGTCTTTGACTGCCCTAAGCTGTATAAAATAAGGAAAACTGAAAAATAGATCAATGAGACATTGAAACATTTTTTCCCTGTCTGACTTGTTAAAAGTGTTGTGACATAAGAATTATGTTACAGCTCCAATAATCAATATTTCAAAACAATATAAAAATGATAAAATGAATTTTTGAATGAATCTTTCCTTTTTTATTGAGTTATTATGAAAGATTTTTAAATTTTGGATTTGGGCTTCAGAACTATTTTGGATTTCTCATTTTAAAATAAAAAAAAAAACTATCAGCTTTAAAATAAACTGACCAACATGTATTTCTGGCTTAAAGCAGTGCCCCTTTGTATAGGACTAAGTGTTGGATAATTGCTAATGTTGGCACAATATCATGCTCACGCTGTTGAATTTCCATCAATCCTAAAAATGTATTTGTCAGGTTAAGAAAGATAAAACCACTTGGAGTTTGCAATAAACACCACATGAAAAGCCAAGCAGGCTTTCATTTATTTTGCACAGAAACTTCCATCTAGCAACTCTGCCATAAGCCCAGATCAGAGAAGGGCTGCAGTGATGGCTGTCCTTCTGAAACTTTGTCCCACCTCCACACAGGATCACAGTCAGAGCGACCGTCAGGTTCCTGATCACTTCTCTTACTAAGGCCCTTCTCAGTTTGTCAAGACACTCAGCTCTTGGAAGAGTCCTGGTTGTGACAGACTTCTTCCATTTGAGAATTATGGAGGCCAGTGTGCTCTTGGGAACTTTCAGTGCAACAAAATTTTTTGTAGTCAGCAAAGACCGAGAGAAATGGAAGTCTGCTGAGCTAAATGTCAAGTGTGTTTGCCAAGGGCCCGAATGCTTTTGTCAGTTTTTTAAAAAGAATAGTCTTGTTTTTTAAGGATATAAACCAGTGAAGGTGTTCCATATTTGCTTGGATAAATGAGTATGGGGTTGCCAGTTGTTCTGTAATGATTTATTGACTGATGTTTGCAGCTTTAGTCTGTAAAGTGATGATTTGGAGGGTTTTACTCTGACTGACTCATGCAGGGAGGGTGTCCACCCTCCCTTTAAACAGTCAGACTTTGACATTTAGCTACCTCCCTCATCGTTTTAGTCACCACCACTACTGTAACATCAGCAGCACCCCTCCACCCTCTTCCCCCGCTGCACGTACTGTGACCGTGCCAGTCTGTGATAAGACTCTCCTCCTCTCTGACCCAGGTCTGTCCTCTCATCTAAAGAAGCGCTGATCAAAACAAGCCTAGCACAGCTCCTTCATCTATCAGAGAGGACAAAGTCTGACACAGACGTCAGGCCCTCATCATTATGGTCCCGGGACAAGGAGCAGCCTGGAGCTGACAGCTGATACTCCACACAGCTCTGATAAGATCATCTATAAACCTGTGTACGCATGGAAATCAATTAACATGATAAATCAGACTGAACTAGGAGAGTTAAAGAGAGAAGCAGCTTAATGCATGTGTTTACAAAGTTTCTTGTCATGCTGGTAGAAATCCTGATATCTCCCTCTAAATCCTGCTCTCTTATGTTTTTAGTCTTAGGATTCAAAATGGCACAGTTCTGAATCTGTACTCACCCTGATGGGGAAGTAGTCTCTGAAATACGTCCACACCGTCCAGTTTCTCACCCACGAGGATCTCCTGCCACCTGGAGAGAACATGACGGATCAGAAATCACGTTATTACAACAAAACCATCCTAATGACTACCATATTTATGAGGAAAATAACCTCTTCTTGATTTTTTATAAAACGGGGAAAAATATACATTAATGGTATTATGAAATGAAGAAAAAAGCTATCCAGACCCCTTACAAAGTGTATTATTACTTGTATCACTTTAGTAAAAAGTACAAATTCTACACCTGAATACATTTAAAGCATTAAAAAATACTAGAGTGCTGCACAATTTGAAAAAAAGTGGAACAGAAATATTGTATTGTATATAATCACTTTGAATGAATGTAAAAAACACGTAAATGCCTTGTGTTGAGTTGTGCAAGCAGTGCATATAAACTGTTGGTGCAACCAAATAATGCACTAATCTTCACATTTGAGAGGCTGGATAGAAATTTGGTCTTTATTTCATGGTGTATATATCCTTATTTATTGAGTTGAATGTCACTCTAGTAAATGATGCAAAAACAAGCTATTGGTAGGCATCAGGATCTAGGTCGTTAATGTCAGGTCAGGAGGTCAAACGCGATGCGAGACAAATTCTGACATGCTAGTCTTTTTGAATCATGGTCGTGGGGCGTCTCATAGTCGGGCCTGGCATTTGACGATGAGCTGCGACATTGCAGTCAGGCTTCAGCAAAATCTGGCTGAAATCCTGTGGTCTGATCCGGCCTGAGTGATAATCAGACTGAGCTAGAAAAGAATTTTTGTGTTTATATATGTGCTGTGATTCTACTGCCGTACTTCATGGTGATGTCAAAGGAGTTGGTAAAGAGCAGGATCAAAAAGTCTTCTGTTACAAAATATTAATGTGATAAAGATGCAGAACAGTTTTGTGCAATACTTTTGAACATTTTTGGTCAGAGTTTTAGTCGATGAAACCAACACTCTTGTTGAGGCTGATTTATTTCGCAGTAAATTTAGAAATAAATCACTCTAAACTGAGTGACTATAAGAGCCATTGCTTCATCTCGTGTTTAGAACTTTGCAGAGCGGCCCTTTGCATGCACTTGCAAGTTTAAATGTGACTTGTGATCTTTGGTCTAAACTGGGCTTAATACTGACAATGCACATGTACTTTCAGTCCATCTTTGCTTGCTCACTTACTTACATACATGACGCCATTTACAAACAAACATACAGTGCTTTCAGAAAGTTTCCAGATCCCCTTCACTTTTTTAGTTTTATGTTTCAGCCTAATGCTACAGTTGAAATATAATAAATTTTATTCCCATTAATCTACACTCAGTATTCCCTCATGGCAAAGTGAAAACAGAATTTTAGATTTTTTTTTGCAAATTTATAACAAATAAAAAACTGAAATATCAGATTGACATAAATTATCAGGCCCTTTGCAAAATCTCTTGACTTTAAGCTCAGGTTCCTCTCATTTCTCTGGGTTGCTGCTGAGAAGGGCACCTCTCTATAGAAGGTCTCACAGCTGACAATGCATATCAGAGCAAAAACCAAGCCATGAGGTCAAAGGAAGTGCCTGCAGAGCTCAGAGACAGGATTATTGCAAGGCACAGATGTGGGTAAGGCCACAAAAAGGTTCTGCTGCACTGAAGGTTCCCAGGAGCACAGCTGCCTCCATAATTCTCTAACGGAAGATGTTTGGGACAACCAGGAGTCTTGCAAGACCTGGTCACCTGGCAAATTGAGCAATCTGGGGCGAAGGAAGGAGAAGGAGAACCATCACTGCAGCCCTCCATGGGCTTTATGGCAGAGTGGCTTGATGGAAGCCTCTTCTCAGTGGAAAAGACAGCGTATTGACTTTTTATGTGGAGTTTTGCAATGTCCAAGAAGAAAGGTCTTAATTCTGTTTTCAATTTTTCAAAGAGAATTGATAAAAGTGAAGGGGGTCTGAATACTTTCTGAATGCAACTAGCTGGATGTAAGGAAACCTTTCTATACTTATGAGATTTTTCTGTCTGTACCAAAATAAAACTCAACAACCCGACCGACTAATTCAGACATTTAGAATGTCACGTAGCTTTAATGACCGCTAAAAGCCTCCATCTTACTTCAAATCAGAAGATGTGATCTTTATGAAAGGAGGAATTTAAGATTTATAAAACATCCTGTTAACATAATCAGGTCTTTGTTGGCTCACTTTATTAAAACCAATAAACCAACACTTAGGTAACACAGAGGTCTCACAGCTTTCATTCATGTGATGTCAAACCTCTTTAAACCATTGATTTCTGATTAGCATGACATTTTAACCCTAAAAAGGCATCACCCGGCCTGTTTAGAGAAAAGAGATGTTCCATGGAGGTGTGAAACACCTTGCCTTGTTTGGGGGTGTTCCAGTCGACGATGAGCCAGGCGGTGTACATGGCAGCGATGATCCAGCAGTCTGTGCAGAACATGTAGATGAGCAGCACGGTGCAGGCGGCGCCTGGAGGCAGAGAGGACAATCAAGCATTTGAGAAGGCGTGTTACTGAAATACTGAAACCAATCCATTACTGTGAGCTACAGAACAGAGAAAATATTCACCTCACGGCTTGGAAAGAAATCAGGAGTGAGACATAAGTATGAGTGCAGCGCAGAGGTCTGACCTCCTTGTTATGAGACCATAATGAGACTACAGGTTCTCCGCTTTTCTTACAGCTTAAGTGACACAAAGAAACTCACCCAGGGCCAGGAAGGTGATGACCCACTGCAGCACGGAGATCACCTGCAGATGCCTCTCCATCTTGGACGTGCAGGGCCACAGCGAGATGGGCAGGTCCTGCAGGGCGGAGAGGATGCTGGAGCCGGTGCCTAGAAAGAAAAAGTGCAGAAGTGAGAAAAACAGGGTTAAAGAAGATAGCCACAAATGCCTTAAAAGATAGAAGACAGGTCTCTTCTCAACAAAGAAACTAAACACTTCCTGCAACGTGAGGTCAAACAAGTCAAGCACATCATTTCTAACTAAGCACAGCCTTAGTGGCTCTGTTTTGGCTACTCACCAGCTCTCCTCACTCAGCAGGCCATACGAGAAGCAGTGCGGCTACATGTGAGGAGGCTGTGTGCGAACGGAGAGCAGAAAGTAACGCGCAGCTAAGAGGCACTAAAGCTAGTCAAGCTCCTACGGCCGAGAGCCAATAAGAGAGAAGATCCCCCTCCTCCTCCAGGACAACTCTGTCCTCTAATCCCATCTGAACACACTGAAAATAACCCAGCACACTGCTCCTCCTTCTGCTGCTGCTGCTGCTGCTTTTACCTGTGCTACTCTTTTACCTATGACTCCTTAAAGGCTATCGATGCTTGAATCACAGCCAGACAGTGATGCAGGGAGACAGAGCTGGCAAGGATACAATGATGGCTTTATCTGTCCACTTAACAGTCCCTCTGTGAACCAGGAGACGGAAACACCAATACTCCTACATGACGCAACCATGTAGATCTAAAAGCAGCATGTTTCGGAGTTTTCTGCAGAGATGCATGACTTAAATGTCCAATTTCAAGTCCTTAAAGCACCCTTTTCTGTCAGCTAAAGACTCATCTAAAGCTGCAGGGAGCATTTAAAAGGCAATTTCACATATTTTTAAGTCCATCTAAAAACCCTGACATGCATATACAACTATTGAATAATGCACTGTCCAAACCAGGCTGTGAGACTTTCATTCATAAATAGATTACAGCCTAAGTGGTGCGGATAAATCCACACTCTTTGTTTAGGCTGAAATCAGCTCCTAAAGTTCAGCAGACGTTAATGAGGATTAAACTATCCAGAATTAGAGCGGAGTCAATGGCAGAGTTACCTTACAGAGGTGAAAAGGGATGAAATTTCAGAACAAAAGTCTATTTCTGCATCCAAACGGGGAAAAGACAGCAATGAGAGTGTGTTCTTTAAGATTAGCATAGCATGCAAAATTAACAGGATTAGGAGCAATTTCTGTCATGCACTTAATCACTTACAGTCAAAATATATGAGGCAGCACAGCAACAATGCACGGTCAGAAAGCTGAGTGAATACTCTATGGTTGTCATCCAGTAAAAACAAGTCGATACAGAGGCATAAAAAGTCAGAGAAGCAAATTCAAACACTTCAACAGGTGAAATCACAACTCCTACTCTTGTTTTCGTGAAAAAACTGATGTTAAACCTATAAAATCAAAGTATTTTGATACCAAAATCATGCTAGAAACACCAAGGGAAAGCTGCATGTTGTCAGTGTTGACAGATGAATTCCAGCATGATAACTAACAGCTACAGCAGTTCATTTATTTGATTATACATTTCAATTTGTGTATCCAAACTTCTGCAACAAAATGCAAGCGAAGATGCTGGGGAACCTTGCAACAAAGAAAGCAAACCTCTTCACAAGAAAAGCACTTCCAGTAAAAACTTTATATTCAAGTTTCCAGGAAGAAGACAAAGTAGGCGCAGAGGCATAACGAGGCATAAATGCCAAATCAAACACGGCATAAACTTTATCAGTGCTTACTTTATGAATTTAAAAGAGAACAAGATGAAAATGTTAAGACATAAATGTGTTTTGGTCACAGTGTCCCACTGCCAAAGTTAGAGGTTGCGACAATGACGCAGAAGCGTAAATGTCAAATCTGACACTCCAAAATGAAACTCTATTCACTTCCTGGGATTCAAAAAAGAAATGAAGGTAAAAATTATGAAATATTTGTGTTTTCATGCAAAATTCAGGCTGCCAAAGTTAGGGCCGAAGGTTGCAAAGTGGACGTAGAAGCAAATGAAGTGGCAAATGTCAAATCAAATACTACAAAAATAAAACCTACTCTCACTCCATGTAATTTGGAAAGGAAACTGAGGTGAAACTTATAAAATAAACGTGCCTTGGTGCCAAAATCCTCCTGCCAAGGTTGCAGAGTTGAAGGCTACAACATAGACGGACAGGCATGTGGAGTCACCACTGCAAATCAAATCATAATCCAACGATGCTTACTGTATTAAACTGGGAAATTAAACTAAGGTAAGAGTTGAAGATTGCAAACTGAATTCAGAGGCTTGTTAAAGTCTGGAGTGTCAAATCAGACATTGCCAAAAATCAACCCATGCTTACTTCACTGAATCTAAAACAAAAACTGAGGTAAAATTATAAAATAATAGTGCTTTGTGCCAAAATCCTTCTGTGTAAGTGGCAGAGTTGAATGCTTTAAAGTGGACGCAGAGGTAAATAGAGTCACATATGCCAAATTAAAATGACACCTTACTTCATAAAAATCAGAAGGGAGGGAAAACGTATCAAGTAAATGTGTTTTCATGCAAATATTACACTGCCAAAGTTGCAGAATTGAGGGCTGCAAAGTAGACCAGTGGCATCTGGAGGCACAAATTTTAAAAAATTAAACCTGTAAAGTTATTTAATAGAATTTAAAAAAAAAGAAACCGGGATAAACCTTTAAAAAAATGTGATTTGGTGCCAAAATTTTCCTGCCAAAGCTGGAGAGTTGAAGGTCACAACGTGGATGCAGTGGCATTTGGAGCCGTGAAAGCCAAATCAAACAACAAAAACAATCCAGCTACGCTGACTTTATTAACTTGAGACAGGAAACTAGGGAAAAACTAATACAATTATTGGGTTTTCATGCAAAATCATGCTGCAAAAGTTAGAGCTGAAGGCTGCAAAGTAGGTGCAGAAGCATGTGGAGTCACAAATGTCATATCAAGCACTTCAGAGAGTGATTTTACACCTACATTAGCTAAATTAAATATTATACCTAGCAAACCTTGTATGTCAAATGTGTTTTAGTGTCATAATAATAGTGGCAAAGTTTCAAAGTAAAAGGTTGCTTTTGCTTAATGCAAAAGAGGAGACATCCAGCAATGACAAATCATTCTGCAAAATAATCAAACTGTATAGAATCTGCTTTTTAAGGCTGTCTGCATAAATCAACATGTCATAAGTTGTGCAAATTTTGTTGCAACATAGTTTGGATCTCTAATCAAACATTACAATGAGTAAATCAATGCCTGAGTTTAAAAGCATTTTGGTGCACAAGCAGAGCCAAAAACGCAGCTTTAATAACTGCATCCACTCATTCCACAATAGGACACATTTAGCAATTACATGCCATTAGATAAATTATATTTTGCCTTTTTTTCTTATCATCATCAATTTCTGTGCAGCAGCTTGCAGGTTGGATTTCTTTGCAGCATTCTAGCACAAAGTTTTCAGAACAATTAACAGGAATTTGTGACATTTTTAAAGTTTGCATGCCACTTTTTCAACCAGATGTCCTAAAGTGCCTCTTATTGAGCAAAAACGATCATGACAGTTCAAAGTGGCGTGGACTGACTTTCTGACCCATTGAACAGATTTGTTTGACCACCCCTGCCCTGTTTGTTGGTTTGCCTGCTGCAGCCTTGATACACTTTCTGAACCCCACTAACAGTTGTTTTTACCTTTGAGGACACCGGAGTAAGCAGCAAGGATGGTCTTCATGGCTGGTTCTTCTTCTTTGGGGTGGATGTCAGAGAAGAAACTGTCGCTTGCTGACAGGATGATAAAAGTCCCACTCCACAGCTCCTCTCACACGGCCTGCCGTCAACTGCAGCTGAGCGCGGGGAGCAGCGGGCATTTAATCAGAGCGGGAGGAGGAGCTACAGACCGGAGAGAGAGAGAGAGAGAGGAGTCTGGTCAGTGCAGGTGGAGGAGTCAGGATCTGGATTGTCTCTGCTCAGCCTCTCTCTGCGTATTTATGGGCTCAGTCACATGGTCAGAGAAGGACAAACATCCAGCTTGTTTTGACCAGTAGCCCTGCCTTCACCTCTTCATACAGTGAGCATGAAGCTTTAGGTTAGAAGACACAAGAGCTCTATTTAGTAAGAAAGCTAAATATCAGTCTTTCTCTGTGATGGAGAGATGATCAAAAGTCTGTTTACCCTGATTTTATACAGATTTCATTTGTTTACAAAACTCTTGGATTTTTTTTACCCTTTTACTGATTTTATAAATCAATCATGGTCTATTTAATTTGGCTCTTTTGGGAAAAAAAGACAAAAGAAAATCCTCTTTAATGTGAAAGTGAATACAGATTTTTACAGAGTAATGCAATTAAATACAAATTAATTTAAAATATGTGACTCCATAAATATTCACCCCCTTTAAAGAGACAGGTCAAATTTAGCCAGTTGGTGCTAGTAGTCTCAGAATTAATGAAATGTGGATCACCTGAGTGCAGGGAATTTGTCTGAAGTGATTGTAGGTTAATCAGTATTCCTGGCTACCATTACACCATGAAGACAAAAGAACACTCCAAGCAATTCAGAGAAAAAGGTATTGCAAAGTATAAGTCAGGGGGTGCATACATAAACCATTCCATAAACCATGTGCGAATCTGCCTAGATCAGGTCGTCCTCACAATCTGAGTGACCATGCAAGAAGGAGACTAGTGAGAGAGGCCGCCAAGACACCTATGAAGGAGTTACAAGCTTCAGCAGCTGAGATGGGAGAGACTCTGCAGAGAACAACTGTTGCCCAGGTTCTTCAGCAGTCAAAGCTTTATGAGAGAGTGGCAAAGAGAAAGACACCGTTGAAGAAAACAGATTAAATCTTGACTAGAGTTCCCTAAAAGGCATGTGGGAGACTCCATGGTCAAGTGGAAGAAAGTTCTTTGGTCTGATGAGACCAGAATGATGCTTTTTGGTCATCAGACAAGACGCTTTTTGGGGGACACCAAACACACCATCCCCACTGTGAAGTATGGTGGTGGCAGCATCATGCTGTGGGGGTGCTTCTCAGCAGCCACCCCTGGAAGGCTTGAAAATGTAGAGGGTAAAATGAATGCAGCAAAACACAGGAAAATCCTGGGAAAAAAATCATATTAATCTGCAAGAGATTGATGGTTTGGGAGAAGATTTAATTTTCATACAGACGCAGCTACACAGACATGGGTTAAAGATAAGGAGAACGTGTGGCAGAGTCAAAGCCCAGACCTCAGTCCAATAGAGAATTTGTGTCTGGAGTTTAAAAGGGGCTGTTCATGCCGACCCCTGTGTAACCTGACAGATCTTGAACAGTTTTGCAAAGAAGAATGGAGCAAAATTACAGCATCCAGATGTAAAAGCCTGACTGAGACATATCCACACAGACTCAACGCTGTGATTGCAGCCAAAGATGCATCTACTAAATACTGACTTGAAGCAGTTGAATATTTATGTGGTCATTTTTTCATATTACATATTTTTATTTAATTTAATAACTTTGTAGAAATCTGTTTTTATGTTAACATTAAAGGGTGTTGGTAATTGTTTTGGGGTGGGGGGGTTAACAAAAAACACAAATTGTTGACCATTTATGATTTATAACATCAGTAAAGGATAAAACATCCAGGGGGTGAATTATTTTAGTAGGGACTATATTTCCACAAACAGCAAGCTACAAATGTACAGGACAAAACCAGTGAGGAGATAAGATGCACCATTTCATCCACAAGAGGAGCCACATACACAGAAACAGTTCCTTAAAGTGGCTTTAGACTTTAGTAAACTTTGCAGGCAAGATCATTCACATTCCCATACAGACAGTTCAGCTCTGTGAATCATCTCTCTGTTTTTCAGGTCTTCTTTAAAACAAACCGTTGATGGAGAAAATATAATACTCCTTTACATTCTTACTGTTTATTTTATTTCATTTTATTTGATTTCACGCTTGACTGTAGAAGTTAAGCTGATTTCATTGCAATCTTTTTATTATCTATTTTTGCAACAAAATATCAGGACAGATTTATGTGATCAAACCTACTAAGCAGCACAGCTGATCTTAAGTCTGATTCTTTGACATCTTTTTTCTTTAATTCTATGCAGGGATGGAAAAAGTACTAGACTATTGTACTCAAGTAAAAGTATAGTTACTTTGGATAACATATTCTTAAGTAGAAGTAAAAGTAATAATCTATAAATCTACTCAAGTAAAAAGTACAACATCTAAAATTTACTTAAAGCACTAAGTAGCTACTTTTTATTCTTGAGGAGGTTATACAATAAAATATTATCCTTCTTTAATATGAATTAACTAGAAGAGAATATTAGTATAAAATCAGGTTGTTTATTTCTAAGGGTAGACTTGACATAAAGTCAAATGCAACAGTTGTTTAGGATGAAATGAAGACTCATTCTCTTGCTTCTAGTGATGGGAATTCCAGCATTTTTATGATACAGATCATTTGGTTCAGTTCAGCAAGAAGAGCCGGCTCCTTCAGCTCCCAATCAGCTCTTCATTCAGTACCCATTTGGCTTTTAATAAGACAAATTAGGCATTTGTAACCCATGGGTCAAAAAAAAGATATATAGTAAAGTTCTATAACTTTATAATGTTTTTTTTATTTATTCATGTTATTTAAATTTATTTAACCAGGAAAAAACATCATTGAGATTAAGAATCTCATTTACAAGAATGTCCTGGCCAAGACTGGCAACAGCACAGTCAATAACATAGACAAAAAAAACAAGCAATTACAATCACATTAAAAACCAAATCCAGATTTATAGAGCAGCAAGTCATCATGTTATGTTATTACATTAAACAATAACACAGTGCAAGTAGTCTTCTGTGATTTCCATTAAACTATAACTAATAATAATAAAACATATTAAACTGCTTTGTCATAATATTATAAATAAATAAAACTCTAAATGGAGTATGAGGACAAAAAATAATCCATAAAAATCAAAGAATGACTACTTTTTACATAATACTTTGTGAAAAAAAAAGAAAAAGAAAAAAAAATCTATGTTACACCACCTGGCACATGTCCTCATTTAAAAGGAATTTATTGTTACTGGTTGCTGAAATTTACATAGCTACAGACTGAATGGAGCACTGAGCAACATCATCCTCCTCCAGTGTTTCTTTTATCCCATCTGATTGGTTGAAAGTCGTCTGACCACAGAACAGTTTTCCATTTTGCCTCAGTTATTTTTAAATTTGAGCTTTGGCCCAGAGAAGAAAGTTGGGTTTGGGTCTTGTTCACATATGGCTGCTTCGGTGCATGATACACCTTTAACTTGCATTTGTGGATGGCACTGAAATCTGTCAGTTATTTCATTAGTACCCCTTACTTTTCCAGCCTTTTGTTACCCTGTGTTGCAGCCATCATATTCAAAATGAGCTTACATTTTTCATGAAATGCTAAAATGCATCAGGTTCAACATCTGATACATTGTTTATTTTCTATTGTAAATAATTATGGGTTTATGAGATTTGCAAATCATTGCATTCTGTTTTCATTTAGATTTTATACAGTGTCCCGACTTTTTTGGAAATTGGGTTTTGAACGGACATGTATCTCTCAAACACTTTCTATTATACTCATATGAAGCTAAAGAGAAGCTTCATTAGTGTTCTCGGTATTGAACATCGTCTGCAGACCTCTGAGAGTGAGCAGTTGTTTGTTAGTGGTGTTATATAAGTCTGCAGAGGTTTCCATCTGTTCAGGCCTGCAGGTGAGTCCTGCTCTGTGTGTCTGAGGTCAGCTGATGTGTCAGCAAATATGCACCCACCATTATAAGGTGTGTTTATGTTCATAAATGTAGTGGAGAAGCAAAAGGCAGAAAATGTAAATAGTCAGGTAAATGAATAAAAACAATACTTAGGACTTATGTAACTATGTTTCCATCCCTGGGCTACCATCCTTTTAGTTTTGGATAATTGTGCCTCAGGTGAATTTCAGGTCTAAAATAAGTGGATAATTTCATACAGATTCCAAAGAAGTCAAATCCAATTTAACACCCAGACTTGTGAACAGAGGAGGTGTGACCACTGGGCAAAGGCCACAAGCACCTCAAGTTTTAGTAATATAAATCAGAATAGACATACTTAAACACTGAATTCATGGATTTCTATGAGGTGAAATGGCATGTAATGAAAAAGAATCTATGATTTGTGGCAGAATGCACTGAAAATGATATGGTTTATTCTTATAAGCCACACCTGGCCTAGACACATGTTAAAGTTTTAGTTATAATGCTCTTCTAAGTGACGATGAGCAAGTGCTGCTGGGTATTTGAGTATTTCCATTTCCTGTCCTGTTGTTCTCTGGCTTTATTACAAAAAAAGGCATGTATTTTATCCCCTGGCTACAAATGTGTTTAGCAAAACTTCATGCAGGTTCAAACAAAGTAAAAAAATAAAATAAAATAAAGACAAATTTCATCTGTTGAGCTACCTTTTTTGCAGCACTTTATCTCTTCACTTGGATCCTGGTGACTTTGTTTACATCCTCCAGCTATCTACAGGTGTTGGACGCCGTCTATCACACAGCTCTAACATTCATAACAGGCTGTAAATCTCCCCCTCATCTCTGCACTTTGTACTCTCAGGTCAACTGGTCATTACCAGTATAATGACTTCTGCATGGTGTGGCTACATTTACAAATACATTCTTGGACTACCCATGCATCCATTTTCTCTGCTCAGCTGGGGCTGGGTCGCAGTGGTAACAGGCTAAGCAAGTTTACCCAGACATCCCCAGTGAAGTTTCTGCAACTCCTGGGGATCACAAGGTGTTCCAAAGGCAGATGGGTTAGACAATCCCTCCAGAGAGATCTGGATCTTCCATGAGGTCTTCTCCCAGCTTGACATAACAGGAAGACCTCCACAGGGAGGCGTTCTGGTCACTGGTGGACTCAGGATGTTTGTGGGGCAGGGGCAAAAATAACTTAAGAGGAACCTGCTGCATTTGGAGGGGCACCAAAGCACAAAAGTTCTAATACAGTTGTGATAAAATCAACTTAATATTAACATAACACCAGGGAACTAACAGTACATTATTGCATTTTCTCCGGTATGATACAGGTTCCCAGAGGCCAATTTGTCAATTTTGTCCATGCAAAGGGCACTGAAGTGGGCATTTTGTGACATTTTGTCCATTTACAGGGCACCAAAGGAAACATTTGGCCTATTCCGTCCATTCGGGCAGCACCAGAGGGCATTTTGTCACATTTGTCCATTTCAAAGGTACCAAAGAGGGCACTTTGTCATATTTTGTCCATTTGGAGAGAACCAAAGGAGGCCCTTTGTCACATCTTATCCATTTACAGAGCACTAAATAGGGCACTTTGTCACATTTTGTCTAATAAGGGAGAGTACTTAAGAGGGCACTTTACCACATTTTGTCCATTTTAAAGGTGCCAAACAGGGCACATTGTCACATTTTGTCCATTTACAGAGCACCTAAGAGGGCACTTTGTCATATTTTGTCCATTTAGAGAACACTAAAGAGGGTACTTTGTCACATTTTGTTCATTATAGATTTGCCAAAAGGGCATGTTGTCAAATTTTGCTCATACTAAAAGTGCCGAAGACTTTGATGAATTATGTTCACTTTAAGAGTAAAAAGTGGGCACTTTGTCAATTTCTTCCACAAACATGACACTAAGGAGACAATAATCAGTTTTGTTCACATGAAGGTCACCAATGGGGGCACTTCATCATATTATGTCCATTTAGAAAGCCATGATGAGAGCATTCATCAGATTTTGTCCACTCAGAAGGCACTAAAAAGGTCACTATGTCAAATTTGTTCAGTTATGGGGCATTAAAAAGAGCACATTGTTAAATGTTGTCCCTCTTAGGGGCTCTAAAGAGGGCTCTGTCAGAATTAGATCATTTAAATGGTAATAAGGAGGGCACTTTGTCATATTTTGTCCATTTGAAAGGTACTCTGAATCCACCATTGAGATGCCAGAATCACTTCAGGTAGCTCCTTTCGATGCAAAGGAGCAGTTACTCTAGCTCCTTCACCCCCTCACCCCATCTCTAAGGCGGAGCCCAGACAGCCTCCTGGATCTTGAGGAAACTCGTCCACCCGTATCTTTCATTCTTCGATCTCATTATTTTGGCCATAACCCAAACCATCAGTGAAGGCTGGAACATGGACTGAAAGGTAAATCAGAAGGTTTTTTTCTTTTGGCTCAGCTCCATCTTTACCACCGTAGTCCCTACAATGTCTGCAAAAATGCGGACACTGCCCTGATCTGTCCCTTACCCTGGGATATTTGAACTTCTTTACTTGAAGCAGAGACTCCCCATCCAGAAGGGGCAATCTACCATATTCCAGCAGCTGTAAACTGAACCACATTATCTGCAAAAAGCCTATCATAGCTTATGATCCCAGCACTTTCTGAACTTCGCTGAGTTCTGCAAAAACACATTCTCCTATCTGAAGCTGTCCAAAATGATCCCACAAGAGAATTTTAAGTAACACCAGGGGAACTGGAGCAAGCATGTTTGGTTTAGGATTAGGATCCTCCATATAAATAAAGCTTCCTGATTACTAAAACCACCCCTCATAAATTCTGATACTTCACACATTACAGTCAAATGTTATCCAGTAAAAGCCCAAATTTAACCGCTGACTCTTAAACGTTAGGCGTGTAAATGAGTCTACAGAGGTCATCTTTGATTTTAGTCCAACTGCAGGTTTACATCTGAACTTTGCAATGTTTGTTGGATAGAAAAATGTCTCTGAACTTTGAATCTGATGCAATTCATCCTAAAAGCAGAACTGATATCAGATATCTAATGGGACCAGTACCAAGAGTTATAATTACTTTGGATGAAAAAATGATTCAGTCCTTGACATGAGGCTGCAGACAGTTGAGAAATGTCAACATCCAAAAGTCTGTGACACTGGTGATATAATCATGCAGTTCTCTAACCATCAGGATAATAATTTATGTTAGTTTGCTTCACCAGGCTGGCTATTATGTACATTTACAAACTGTATAAACAAATTTTAACATCATTTAACAAGTTTATATACCTTTTATGCAGCTTTTTCCTCATTTCTATGGCATGAAGCTACCTTTAGCCACTCTGCTGCAAACATGAGGAACTCTGAATCCAATTATCTTTATTGCACATAAACTTTAGACACATTTTCCAGTCTAAATCTTCATGATCTTGATCATGATCTTTCCATGGTTTATGCCCATTTTTGGCAATTTTGTCTACATTTCACTGTTTATCAATGCCCATTTTTGCGACTTTAAAATATATTTTTCCCCTTCTAACCCTTTTCACTAATTTTTCTGCATGTTTTTGCCACTTAAAACAATTTTTTGCCTCTTTACACCTATTATGCCACTTCTTCATCCCACTTCAACATACTTGTCGGCCCGTTTTTGCCACTTTTAACTTATTTTGGCACTACAGACCATTTGTGCCTCTATCAGTCCTATTTCTTTCCCACAAATTTTTGCCTCTTGAGAACCATTCATGTCACTTGTAACCCCCTTTCACCTCTTTTTTTGCCACAACCTGCTTATTGTTGCCTCTGTTAATCTACTATTGCCACTATTAACCTCTTTTTACCACATTTCTGCCCATTTTTGGCAATTTCAGCCACATTTTACTACTTTTTACAGCCCGCTTTTGCAACCTTAAAATCATTTTTCCCATTTTGAACTCCTTTTTACCACTTTTTAGTCTTGGTTTTTGCCACTTTAAACCCATTTTACTACTTTCTGCCAACTTTTTGCTTCTGTTGACCCATTTTTTCCCATTTTTAATTGTATTTTATTATGTTTCAGACAATTTTTGCCATTTTTAACCCCTTTAGTTCTGTTTCAAGAAAAGAGATTTACATTTTGTCGAGGGCCACATACTATGATATAAATAAAAAAAAAACAGTTTTTTGCTGCAATAAGAGTGGTTATCATTCATGTAAAACATGAAATAAATAAATTAAAACATGGTTATCAGAGCTTAATTTTACAATGCACCGTGACTCTGATTCATGGGCCCCCAGTTTGGCTGACCCCCCAGCCCCCCAAATGGGCAACCTTGCCCACCACAATGGTGTGATTTTAGCATTTTCATTAAATGCTGTGTTAGTTTTACTCTAGGTGTAACAGGATGCACACCAACCAGGAAGTTCAACTTTGGTCTCACCAGTCCACAGAATATTTTCCCACAATTCTTGGTAATCATCAGGATGATTTAGTTAAACGTGAGATGAGCCTTTGTGTTCTTTTTTGTCAGCAGTGGTTTAGGCCGTGGAACTCTCCCATGGATGCCATGTTTGCCCAGTCTCTTTCTTATTCTTGAGTCATGAACTCTGACCTTAACTGAGTCAAGCAAGGCCTGCAGATCTTTAGATGTTGTTCTGGGTTCTTTTGTAACCTCCTGGATGAGTTGTCAGTGCACTAGTTGAGTGATTTTGGTAGATTGGCCACTCCTGGGAAGGTATACCACTGTTCCAAGTTTTCTCCATTTGTGGGTAATAGCTCTCCCTGTGGTTCAGAGTCCCAAAGCCAGACTGATAGATGTCAGTGACTTTGTTTGTTATCTTTTCTTGAATTTCTTTAGATGGCGCCATGATGTTTTGCTTTTTAAGATCTTGTAGTCTACTTCACTTTGTCAGACAGGTTCCTATTTAAGAGATTTCTAGATTCAACAGGTCTGGCAGTAATCAGGCCTGTGTGAAAATGAATACTTTTTCATATTGGATTAGGTTGGATTGGATGGATTTTTCCCTTAATAAATGAAGCCATAATTTAAAAACCCAGGCTATCCTTGTCTAATATTAACCTTTGTTTGCAGTTCTGAACTATTTAAGTCAGACAAATAGGCAAAAAAAAAAAAAAAGATGTAGAAAGCGGGGAAATACTTTTATCACAGCACTGTATTTCCTATCCAGACTTCTTTGCATTTGATTGGACTGTTTGTGATAAAAATAGCACATTAATTGACTTTTCTATTGCTATTTTTATGCTATTGTCCTCACTAGTCTCTCTAATGCCGTCTTTCCTTATATAAATGACTTTAAACTCAGTCTGTTATAATCATGTGTAAATAAAGCCGTCTGCCTCAGTTTGCCTCGTGTGTAGTTCTTTATCTCATTGAATCTAATCACTTTATGCCTGTTATTACTGTTCCTACATGATCTTATATAAGACAAGATGCATGAGGACGACTGTATCTATGCAGGAGATACCAAATCATCTCAGACAGGACTCTGTTATCATGTAAGATTCATTTCTCTGTTTGTTTCTTTGACTTTAAGTGTCAATAAGCAGTGGTATCTTTCTCTTAAACGCTTTACATTTCTCTTAAAGTCAGGAGAAACATCAAACCACTCTCATTTAGCGTGTTTTTTCCTAGTGTTGTTTTGTTTAAAGGAAAGCAAAGATAAGATATGACCTGAAGGATTCACCCAGCACCTTGATTATTCTGAACTTTGACCACTGTCTTCAAAAATAAGTCAATAACGTTGTTACCCTGACCTCACAGATGCACAATAAATAACAGCAGGTTGTCCTCGCAGCAGAGCAGGGATACACCTCTCTACTCTATATATGTTCTGTATCTATGACAGTCTGTTAAACATTGATTTCTGATCAGTTTGTTGTGTTTTGATGGCTGCTCCACTGGAAAACCTAATAAAAAATACACTTACAGTCCACTTTATTGGGTACACCTGTTCAACTGCTCATAAAGCAAATGCCTAATCAGCCAATCTCTTGGCAGTAACCATCATTTAAGCATTCAGACACTGTCAAGATGATCTGATGTGGCTTTGACTGGCCATGGATGTTGGTGGTCGGGCAAGCTTTTACATTGCTTGTGCCAAACTCTGACCCTTAAGTCCAATGTCACATTCAAAGTCCAGACTCATCAGACCAGGCGATGTTCTCAATCTTCTATTGTCCATTTTTTGGTCATACAGTGTGATTGTAGCCTCAGTTTCCGTTTTGCAGCTGACTGAAGTGACAGCTGATGTGGTCTTCTGCTGCTGTAGCCCATCTGCTTCAATGTTATTGTGTTGTACGTTCAGAGATGCTCCTCTAGTGATGTTTGGGTGTGAAAATTGCCTAATCCAACAACCATAAGAGATTCAAATCCACTCAAATCACCTTTCTTAGAAAGAGTAGGTAAGGCAAAGTTAGGTCATCAGGTAACAACAGGTAAGATGACGCAGGTAAGGTAACTTTATTTATACCTGTAGGTAGACTTACAGTGAGTGAGTCTGCCTCTCACACAATCATTTGCAAAGGATAAAACATGAGATAGTAACCACAGTGCTCAATCCTAAAGACAGTAACCCTTATTCAGACTGCAGTTTTACTCCATTCTTTTTTGCAGGCTCTGTCAGAATGCACTGGGATCAGGCATGAACAGCACTTTTCAAGTCCAGCCACAAATTACCTGTTGGATTGAGGTCTTGGCTTTGACTCAGCCACTCCAGGACATTCAGCTTGTTGCCTTTAAACAATTTCCGTGCAGCTTTCGCTGTATGAATCGGATCAAAATAAATCTTCTCCCAAGCCATAGTTCTCTTGCAGACAGAATAAGACTGTCCTTTAGGGTTTTCCCATATTTTGCCGCATTCATTTCACAATCTAACTTTACAAGCCTTCCATGGTCAGCTGCCAATAAGGATCCCCACAGCATGATGCTGCCACAACCATACTTCACAGTGGGGATGGTGTGTTTGTGGTGATGTGTAGTATTTAGTGTCTGCCAAACATAGTGTCTTGTCTGATGGCCAAAAAGTTTCATTTTAGTCTAATCAGTCAACACGAATTAGTATTTCGTGCGCACGTTATAGCAATATTGTGGCCACAATTTTTTTTGACCATGCCATGTCTGGGGCTCCGTAGAAAGGACACTTGTGTGGCATTTTCTTTTTCTTAAGGTCTCCAGAGGGGATGATTACATCCCAGCCCCTCTCTGAGTCCACCAATGTTTTATACATTCAAAGTGCCCAGCCCTCAACAGGAGTTCAGAAATACACTTTCAGTTATCTAACAATTCAGTACACAAGTCAGAACAAAGATCAATCTAGTTCAAATCCAGAGATTTCTTTTGTACACAAACTGGCATTCAATGAAGAAAGACTGAATCTAATGTACCGTCACATTTAATGTAACTGTGTCATAATATGTAGTGTCAGACTCAGTTTTGCTGTGGCTAAAATTCTGTCACTTAAACTCAATCCTGAGATATTTTTGGTGCGTTTATGAGTTGATTTTCTCTGTTGACATGTTTGAAATAAAATGCAAAACTAACCTAAAACTGGGTAGTTAAAATGTCATTTCTATTTTCAGGTCATTTGTGGTTGGGATTGTCATTTTCATTCTCTGTATTTCATCATTTTAGAGGCTTTTTAAAATAAGCATTCCCCCAGTTAATTTTTCTTTTTGCATCCTAGTATTAATGCAAGTTTTTCCAAAGTCAGCACTTATTCAGCCTGACACCCTCACACACAGAGACACACTCTTCCCCAGAGAGTCCGGTCTGGTCCAGACTGTGATGAAAGAATCAGGGCATTGCCTAACCTGCCTGTTATTTCATTGGTAATATCAGATCTGTGCCATGTGGAATCAAAGTCTAGGCCAAAGTTCACAGACAATCTTATCATCCAAAGTGTGATCCAAACTGGGCATTCAACTTTAAATGTGGAGTTCAAACTAATAAAATCATAAATGTGACTTCAAATCTGATTTACTGGGGTATGATTAACTATGTGTGAGACAGTAGAGGGCCACCAAATAATGTCTGCCTGGCTTACGGGGCCATACAGCGCCTCGAGTCAGCTGCATCTTCTCTGTGTTGCTCTGCAGCAAAAGTGCCCGATGGCACAGTCTTGACAGAGAAGTCAGATATCAAGAAATAATGGTCTGGCTACTTTGAGGAGTTGTATCGGGCAGATCCTCCAAGAAATGAGCTCAGTGTGGTTGGTGAAATCTCCCTCCTGTAGTTGCATGCACTCATCTGCTCCATATGGAGAACAGGCATCTTTCCTACTGACTGGAAGAAGGGCATTGTTGTTCCAGTCTGGAAGGGAAAGTGTAATGTGTAAGAGTGTAACACCTACAGGGGTATTACACTTCTCTGTGTTGGGCAAGGTCCTTGCATTGATACTGCTGAACAAGATCCATGAGCCACTGCTACAACACCTGCATCCTGAACTGTCAGGCTTTACACCTAAGAGGTCTAAGAGACTGCATCCTGGGTCCTAACTGAGCACTTTTGGCAGTTCAGCAGTCTATGTTGACTTCTCGACTCAGTGAGTAGCGATGCCATCCTGAGGATTCTGGGGCTCATCCAGCTGGTGTGTGCCCCATATTCTGGTTCAGAGAGTGCTGTGAAGTGTGGTAGCTCCACTTCTGACAGTTGATTCTGGGGTGAGGCAGGGATGCTTCATAGCTCCTATACGCTCTTCAGTACCTGTATGGACTGGAGAATGGAGCGGGTAACAGCGGTAGTGAACTGTGAAGTCATTTGGTGATGAACAGGACTTTGCTGATGATGATGTGATCCTTGCAGAGACTGTAGATGTCCTTGTAGGGGCTGTTAACTTGCTGAGAGAGGAGGCTGAACTGTTGGAAATGCACGTCTCCTGGGTCACAACAAAGATCCAGGCATTTGGAGATGCAGTCATCGAATCTGTGTCTGTGAATGGTGAGAGTGTGGGTGTTGTAGAGCCGTTCACCTAATGTGGCAGTCTAACCCAGTGGTTCACAACCTTGGGGTCGGGAGACTGAGAGGGGGTCACCAGATACCTTAAAAAAACTAAGAATATTTTTTAGATTACTCTGTTGCCACTTTACACCAAATTTACGAGATTTTAACCCCTTTTAATCACTTTTTAACACCAATTTTGCCAATTTTAGCACATTTTTGCTACTTAAAACCCATTTGTGTGAATTTTATAACCTTTCCACCACTTTTTTCTGCCTGTTTTTGTCACTTCTGAACCAATTCTTGCCACTTTCTGCCTATTGTTGCCTCATTATTGCTACTATTAACCACTGCACCTTTTCCTGCCCATTTTAACCACAGTTATCCCATTTTTATAATAATTAATATAATAAGTTTTGCCGGTTTATATCCATTTTTTTTTATCTCAGTCCACTTGATTTCCTCCAATTTTTTGCACATTTAAGCCACTTTTTAACCCCCTTTAGTGCTTTTTTTTTTTTTGTAAGATTTATTTTTGGGCTTTTTCATGCCTTTATTTGACAGAGGAAGGACAGTGGATAGATTTGAAAACAGGGAAGAGAGTGGGGAGAGACATGTGGTAAAGGGCTACAGGCCGGATTCGATCCTGGGCCACCCGCATACATGGGTAGTGCCTTGAACCACTTGACCATCTGCGCTCCTCTTTTACTGCTTTTTGTTCTCGTTTTTGTAATTTAATCTATTTTTGATTATATTTTTTCACTATGATCTATTTTTTTGCCATTTTTAACCCATTTATGTGCTTTAAAAATACAATTTCAACACCTTTTCCACCATTTTTTGCCATTATTAACTAATTGAACCAGTTTTTCACCGTTTTTAAATACGTTTTTAACAAAAGTTATTTTCATTTTAAGAAGGCTATACTTTACAAATGAATAGATAGTGATATTTGTTGCTTTGATAAGAGCGGTTACTATTAAAGAGAACTCAAAAGATGAACTGGTGACATTTTGAAGGTCATAGTTCAGAGGTAAAGGTAAATGGCCCTCATGACCAGCCTCTTACTTGTGAAAGAAATATCTAAAGAACAGTTTTAGGGATTTTCATTCAATATGTGGTAATTTGGCCACATGTCCACAAATCATTATCATTTACAACCACCTCAGCTCTATATTTTTGACCCACTTCTTTTTCTTTACTGCTGGCTTATTATACACCTCACTGAAGCATATAACCACCAGGAGCTCTAGTTTAATCTCATTCATTCCGTTATTACCTTGGTAAACATATTACAGCAAAAATACACCTTTATTTTGATGACACTGTTGTTGACACACAACACGACCTCCATACTCAAAGCACAACAAAGTCTCCAGTTGACTTTTCATTCCCTACAAACTGCCTTGTGGAGTTTAAAGTGAGTTTTAATTGCTCAAAAACAAAGTCCATGGATTTACCCAAATCTCATTACAACAAGATGTAAAGACCAATAAGAAACATCATTGTATTTCAACAATGAAGCTAATCTATGGAACAGCCGTGGTGGAGAAATGAAAACATTTAAATGTTAAGTAGGTTTAAACAAATTATAAATGAACAACATTTAACAGGTTTAGAATAAAATAACAAAGGGTTTATTGACCAGTGGTATGTATAATATTGGATGAATAGGGGGAACAAGTGCACTATAATATGTTCCTAAACCAAAAGGCTTAGTGTTCCAGTTATTGAATATGATTTCTTACAAAACTTAAACAAATGCAAACAATGTAAATGAAAACAATAGCAAAATGGGCACAAAAGACAGTTCCAGACAATGATAAAGTATCATCTTCTTATGTTGTGTTGTCATTACTGCTGTTGATTAAAAAAATAATCAAGTTAATCACGTCACTATGCTGAGTAATCATGATAAATCACAGCATTTCTTTAGTTTTATTAATTTTTAGATTTTTAAACCTTCTTATCATCATCTATTTTTATTGGTATTATTATCTACAAATTAACATTTAAAATATTACCATTTACTTGTATTTTTGTCTGAGATAAATTAGTACAAGTATGGTGTTTAAATGAAGAAATATTAAACAAACTAGAGTTTTTAAACTTATTTATGGTTTGTAAATCAGAGTGTCTTAAATCACTGAGCTATAATATTATAAACTGTAAACGAGCCCAGAAGACAAACACATTAGGTAGAAAATAACTTCTGCTGTAAAGTAAATGATCAGGTGTGCTGTTACCCTGAGGTGAAGTTGCTGACTGATGTCCAGTGGTCCCTTGTCAGTGTAATAAATGTAGCTCAGGCCAGCCGCTCCACTTTAGTTGCCTTTTTAGCTGTCATACAGTTCACTCTTGTGATAGTAGTTCTTATAGGTGTTCTGTGGTACGTGTGATTCAAGGCGACCCGGATGATGTCTTGAAGCCCCTTGTCATCAACAGTGTTGATGGTCTGCAGTCTCTGGCGACCCATAAGCGATCGCTTTAGTTAGCTTAGATGTTGTCATTTTAGGGACAAATCCAGGTCTACTGGACTGTGCGGTGTAGCTTGACGCCTTGGCTTGATCCTGTGTTGTTGTCAGCGTATTTGCTAACATTTAGCAAAAATCATTTAACAAACTCACTTAGCAATTTTTAAGCCTTTTTAAGGCATTGATTTTCTTTAAACTTTCCATTAAAAACTGCCTCCCTGTGATTAGATTTTCCCTATGTGCTCAAAATGTCTGCTCTCTGTCAAATCTTAAAATTTCCCGCACTCAAGTTCAAACCAGTCTGCTTCTGCTTGTTTGTGAAACTGCCACGCAGATTTTTCTGTGTACGCATTTAAAACTTTCTCTGTGCACTTACAAAAATACACTATATTGCCAAAAGTAATCACTCACCCATCCAAATAATTGAAATCAGGTGTTCCAATCACTTCCATGGCCACAGGTGTATAAAATCAAGCACCTAGGCATGCAGACTGTTTCTACAAACATTTGTAAAAGAATAGGTCACTCTCAGGAGCTCAGTGAATTCCAGTGTGCTACTGTGATAGGATGCCACCTGTCCATCATGAAATTTCCTAACTCCTAAATATTCCACAGTCAACTGTCAGTGGTATTATAACAAGTGGAAGCCATTTGGAATGACAGCAACTCAGCCATGAAGTGGTAGGCCACGTAAAATGACAGGGTGGGATCAGCGGATGATAGTGCACAGAGGTCGCCATCTTTCTGCAGAGTCAATCACTATAGACCTTCCAACTTCATGTGGCCTTTAGATTAACTCAAGAACAGTGTGTAGAGAGCTTCATGGAATGGGTTTCCATGGCTGAGCAGCTGCATCCAAGCCATACATCACCAAGTGCAATGCAAAGCGTTGGATGCAGTGGCGTAAAGCATGCCGCCACTGGACTCTAGAGAAGTGGAGACGCGTTTTCTGGAGTGACGAATCACGTTTCTCCATCTGGCAATCTGATGGATGGGTCTGGGTTTGGCAGTTGCCAGGATAACGGTACTTGACTGACTGCATTGTGCCAAGTGAAAAGTTTGGTGGAGGGGGGATTATGGGGTGGGGTTGTTTTTCAGGAGCTGGGCTTGGCCCCTTAGTTCCAGTGAAAGGAACTCTGAATACTTCAGCATAACAAGAGATTTTGGACAATTCCATGCTCCCAATTTTGTGGGAACAGTTTGGGGATGGCCCCTTCCTGTTCCAACATGACTGTGCACCAGTGCACAAAGCAAGGTCCATGAAGACATGGATGAGAGAGTTTGGTGTGGATGAACTTGACTGGCCTGCACAGAGTCCTGACCTCAACCCAACAGAGCACCTTTGGGATGAATTGGAGGGACACT
Source organism: Cheilinus undulatus (assembly GCF_018320785.1). Taxonomy (NCBI): domain Eukaryota; kingdom Metazoa; phylum Chordata; class Actinopteri; order Labriformes; family Labridae; genus Cheilinus; species Cheilinus undulatus. Next base: position 9,642,839 of record NC_054876.1, read on the forward strand.
GAGAGCCAGGCCTTCTGGTCCAACATCAGTGTGTGACCTCACGAATGTGCTTCCGGAAGAATGGTTAAAAATTCCCATAAACACACTCCTAAACCTTGTGGAAAGCCTTCTCAGAAGAGCTGAAGCTATTATAGCTGCAAAGGCTGGACTGACGTCATATTAAACCCTATGGATTAAGAATGGGGTGTCCCTTAAATTCAGATGGGAGTAAAGGCAGGTGAGCAAATACTTTTGGCAATATAGCGTACATCTGATAGTCAACTAGCAATGATTAGACAATGGCATCTGACCCTATCCAAGCTAACATTACACTTTAACTGGGTTAAGGCCTGTGCACATAAAACATTTCTTTGCACTGGTTTCATCCTGAGCAATTTAGCATCCAGTGTGCAAAAACACCCTCAAATTCAGATGTTTGGTGCTGCATTTTTAAAAGGCACCCTGCATGATTATACAAATTCACCTCACTGGGTTATTGAACAAAAAAATCACTAGATATCTGCATTTTGAGTACATTTTGACTCATAAGGCACCAGGAGGCCACCATGTCTAAGTCTGCACTGGCAGTGAGACATCACACCAGAACGCTCCTTATTTTACTATACCTTAACTGGCTGTTCCATAGTGATGGCTGCACCGTCACATGGTAACATGAACTTATAATGCAAGGAGAATTATGAGAATTGAGGCATCGAAAAATTTTCCGTACACTGCGTGATTGGTCAAAATAGACAGGAAAATGATAAATAGAGAGCCATATTTACTTTTCTGTAGCAAATATGTCTATCCACACTGATAGAATATGTTTGTATTCTGTTTCTTGAGGACCCTGATAACATGAGCTAAAATCCGTCTGTTTAATAAATTTGTTCTCCAAACTTCTACTATTTATGAAGCTTTCTGTTTCCACATGGTACAAATGTTGCAGGTAAAGATAGACACAGAACAACAACATTTCCAGTTTGTATTTTTCAAAGTAAAAGCGTGGTTTAACATTTCTTTGGAGAAACTCACTTTGTTTGTGCATAATGCTTTAATTTTGAAAAGCTCCCGGCACACTTCCGCTATACACTGAATCAAGTCACCTGTAGGGAGGGAGAAATTCTGGCGTCATTTAACAAAAAAAAAAAAAAGTACACATTAACAAAAATAGCCAAAACATGGCAACCTCCTGGTGATTTTATAAGCTCAAATTTACTCAAAATGCAGGTATCTAGTGAGTTGACTTGTTCAATATACATATGAGATTGAAAAATCTATCCAATGAGATTAATTTTTCAAATCACTTCAAGTTCCTTTTAAGGCCTTTGCACACTGAGTCAGTTTATTAGCATGTTAGAAAAGGAAATAAATCTCACATAGTTCTAATCATGTTTGCTCTCTTTCTCAATCCAGTGCTAATTTTGACAGCTTTTGAATTTTTGTCCCAGTCTCAGTCTTTAGAATTAATGCTTTTCAGTTTTCGTCACATTTCAGTCATTTCTACCCTTTATGGTTTCAGTCCAGTTTTAGTCGACGAAAACTCAAGAAAACACTTTAGTATAGTTTTAGTCCATAAAAAGTCCTCACATTTTCAGAGGTGTCAAGTATAGAAGTACAAATACTTCGTTACCTTACCTAAGTAGAAATTCTGGGTATCTATACTTTACTGGAGTAATTATTTTTCAGCCTACTTTTTACTTCTACTCCTTACATTTTCACGCAATTATCTGTACTTTCTACTCCTTATATCTTAAAAATAGCCTCGTAACTTCTATTTCATTTCAGCTTGTTTTCATTCTGGCTTGTCATCATTCAAACACACACACACACACACACACACACAAACCTATCCAGATAAATCGCGCCATCCGGATAGAGTGAATTTGATTGTGGTTGGATGAGAAGTATAAACATAATACCACTCCGACACCCTACTGGTTTGTACGTGATCCTTCGCACCTGTGCACATGACAAAAATTATGTCACATACCAGCAAGGAAATAGCAGACGTATGTAGCCTAGTACAAAGATGTCTGTGGCAGAGACTCAAGAGAACTGGAGCGAAATGTCCCAACCAAGCACCAGTGAGGAAGTTAGTAGAACTAGTCATCATATCTTCTGCTCCATGAAACACATTAATGCTCAGTAGTACACATATATGGTTATTAAATGTATTTGCATTGTACTAAAATACGTTCATTTTCAATGGGCATAAATGCGGCTGAAAAAGGTGCGTTCCAAATTTTTCAACATTAACATTTTAATACAACATTATAGTCATTATGGCCTTTAGGAAAATTTTGGGAGGTGGGGTAGTGCACTATAGGCCCCTGTGGCGTGGCCTAAGCATTTGTCCTTAATGGCATTTTTACCCCTTACATTACTTTTACTTTTATACTTTATGTAGTTTTGAAACCAGTACTTTCACACTTTTACTTGAGTAAAAAGTTTGAGTTGATACTTAAACTTCTATAGAAGTATTTTTAAACCCTAGCATCTATACTTCTACCTGATTATGTGAATACTTTTGACACCTCTGGAGTGAGAGAGTCGAAGGCAAAACCATCTGCCACATTATATGAATTTTCAGTCAAGGCAAATAGAAACACATCAGACTCAGTGTGCAAGGTTCTAGTGTATAATAACGGGCCCGGTGTGCGAATTCCTTTAGTTGAAAACAGCTCAACAGCTCAAAATTCCAGAGCTTGTCTGTTGTTTGTTTTTTTACTTAAATCAATGGCCAAAAGGAATAAATATATATTTATTCTTTAGCATTGAATTATTGTTCAGATGTTCTCCCTAAGCAACAGTAGAAGAAAATAGCAGGTGTATGGTGAGATCTGTTATTTTCTCTAACACTGAAATGAATCCTTTAGACATGAACAGAGACAGCAGGATGTTGAGTTTATTCTCTTGAACAAACAGACTGTGTTGAGAGCAGACTGAGGCTTACAGAGCTAATCAGAAGGTAAATTACATGAGCCTGCAGCACCACAGCTTTACAAATAAATATGCATTGAATCCCCCCATCATGAGTCAGTCACGTCAGACAAAGTTCAGGTGCGTGTCTTTGTCCACGCCATAGTTCTCTTTGTGCTCATCAAACAGGTTGCTGAGTTCGTCCATGTAGAGCTGATGGAGGGCATCCAGTTCCTCTGCTGTTGGCTTCGGGTTCTTCTCCACCCTGATCGGCCGCCCAACTGCACAGAGGTGACAAGGTGAAGGAAAACACACTCGGTCAGTTTACCTTATGATTTGCAATAATGTCTGTTTGCTGCAAGTTTAGAGCTGTTTCTTCAAAGCATGATGGCATTAGGGCCGAGTGCCAGTCTGCTGTTTGTGCAACAGTGTACAGCAGACTGGGCTGCATCTCTGCAGGTTGACAAATCCTGCTCTTTGTCTGGCTGACACTGTGCACGTTCACTGAAACTCCCTTTGCCAACTTGGTGACATTGGATGCTCTCTGCCAAAATCAACAGCTGGTTAAGAAACACATGAGCAAAGGAACTGTAGCAAAGGTTTTATTTGCCTAATTTTGACTGTTTGAAATAGACAGTAAAGGATGCATGCTATTATTGGCGTGATATCAGTGCAGTGGATATTAGATCAAAAAGTTGGTTAACAGTATTGATAATTTACGACTGATTTATACAGTATGTATGAATAAGTTTAGAGTTTTTGGCTGGAACATCAGACCTACACTTCAGAAAGTACTGACATCCCCTTCACTTTTTCAACTTTGTTCAAGCCTGATGCTACAGTCAAAAAAAATATTTTTTCCTATTAATCTACTCTCAGTACCCCATCATTACAAAGTCAAAACAGAATTAGATTTTTTTTTTCTTTTGCATATTTATCAAAAAAAATAAAAGCAAAAATACCACATTGCCTCTGGAAATTGCAAATTTGGTCATTTTATTTCTGATATATGGACACTTTTGGAACTTTACAAGTACTTCTGTTTAAAAAATCTATACACTGTTCCAAATAAGGCACAGCAGCTGTTAGATAATGGGAGTAACCATGGCAACCTGAGGCAATCATATTCTGAGACGTGAAGCTGAAGTTCTCTGAGGACACAAAATAGCAAATTTAATACAAGGATGAGCTAATCCTCTTTTCATTTCATTCATTTGGTGAAGAATCACAGGAAAAATGAAGAGAGATGACTTATTTCCAGGCTCACCATAACACTGAGAGGTGAGTGTTGCAAAAAATATCTCCCACTTCCCTCCTCTTCTTGTTTAACTTTAAATAAACACATTTCAATAAAAGAAATATAAGTGTTCACTTGAGGGTGGCTGCAGGAACACCTGATCACCTGTTAAACAGCTGGTTTTTACACTAGAAATAAACTGGTTTACAGCCTGGTTAAAAAAAAAAAACAAACGTGTCTCATTAGCTAATGTCTTCATGTGCTCTCACTGTATGGGGGGTGGATTTTTTTTGTACCACAACAGTTTAGATTATATTTTGTGAACTGATTGGTGCGTCTCATTTGATTGACAGATAGCTCGACAGGCAGAGGCTACATTTCTGTCAACCAGAATGCTACTTATTTTTGTCACTCATCCTTTCAATAACTCTGCGGCAGTGTTGCCAGATTCGGCGTTTTTTTTCCCCCAGTTGAGCAGTTTTATGGCCACTTGTGCGGGTAAAAATGAGCGTGGGTTGGTTGATATAATTTGGGCTGGTGTTCCATAAAGCGATACTTCAACATTTTGGCAAATTCGCACATTGCCATAATCCCTATAGTCTTAGGAGTAGGTTCGTTACCTTTAGTTGTTGGTGCAAGCTGTTTTTAGATCGGTGGGGCTGAGATGTGAGCTGCTCAGCTAATGCTATGGTTTTTCCAGCTTTCCCTCATCAAACTCATCAAATACACAATCCGACAACTCCAAAACGCTCTTGCAGACAAGTTGTGACCTGCACATTCACCACGCTATCAAAGAGTAACGTATGATTATGTAACATTACGACACATGAAGCTGTTATGTTGTTGAGCTGTTGAGTAGTAAGATCTGCCGTTTTTTGAGGAATAGAGATGCAGGTGGTGGTCATGCACCTGAAATCAGTATGTTGTGATGGTTGACTGTTATTGCTTGTTGTTACAGGAGTTACTTTTGGTGTACTTCAGCTGTCAGTGGACTTTTTTGGAGTTTTGTACATTCGCCAAAAGAAAAAGCACTAAATATTGATTACTGGGCATTTTTTGTGCATTCTGGTGGTTTTTGAACAAGTTTTGGGCTGGAAACTATCATCTGTATCTGGCAACACTGCTCTGCAGCTGGACCAGCAGACACCACATGCATAGCTTTTACAGCCCACCCACCAAGTGAGAAACGCAAACTATTAGCGTACCAAACCATACCAAACCGTACCAAATCAAACCGGACCCCCTGATGGAAACACAGTTTAAGTGAGAGGATGTATCAGAGAGGTCTCTGAGCTGCACACTTAAGGGTGATGGTGTAGCTCCATGTTTTGACTTTCAATCAATCTGACTGGCTACATTAGTCAACCAAGTGATTTATCAATATACTTTGACAGATTGTTACACCCCTACTTGTGAGGCAGACTTGCCTCTAGCATTATGGCAGTGGGCTGACACATATGTCAGTGTCTTCAGCAATCATAATATCATCAGCCACAGAAATGTGAAGCTAAAATGTTATATATGATGTGGCTGGCTGCAGGATAGGCAAATGGAATTATCTCACTGTTAAAGGCTAAAAATGATACACACTTTGAAAGAACAAAATTACAAATCAATTGGGAATATGGTTATTAGACAAAAAAATTCACACTTTTCCATGTTTTTATTTTATTCTATTTTCTATTAAGGATTTCTGGAAGAGTATTAGGGCCACTGAAAAAAATTGAGACTATTTTTTTTAATGTGAAGTTAAAGTCAGAACTCTGAGATTAAATAGAATTTTGAGATTAAAGTCAGAACTCTGAGATTAAAGTCAGAACTCTGAGATTAAATAGAATTCTGAGATTAAAGCCAGAATTCTGAGTTTAAAGTTAGTATTCTGACTTTTTTCTCACAAGTGAAAAAAAAAATTTCCCATCAAATTTTTTTTTAGAATTCTGAATTTTGAGGGGAAAAAAGTCAGAATTCTGACTTTCATCTCAGAGTTCTGACTTTTTTCTCAGAATTCTGATTTTTTTCCTCAGTGTCTGACTTTAATCTCAGAATTCTTTTTTTTCCAGTTATGTTTATTCAGTATATCCTTTTATAACAATACAATTGCAGAACAAATAGGGTTTTTTAATAAGTCCAGTGACAATAATAACCAATAAATTAATAAAATAAAGGGAGAAAGGGAAGGGGATGTAAACCAGCAATCCAAAAATGATTTTAAGTGACAAGGAAAGAGATCTAAAGTATACATGGGTATTTAACAAAGAACCATAACAACATAAAGAGCAACATACAAAACTAAATAGACCCACTGAATGATAACGTTGATGTCTGTTGTTGTGTGTTTGAAGCTTCTGAGATGGCCCTAAATACATATAAAGAGTTCTTCTGTTCTAATTGTGATGGGCCACCACTCAATACAAAAGGGAGGCATACAAAGAAAGAAACAGAAAGAACAGCACGAATGTCAGTTTGCCCCCCACCCAACCAACCAAAAAAAAAAACAAAACAAAACAACAACAACAAAAAAAAACCTCCCACAACCAACCAGGCCTGGCTCGCTATAGCAGAAAAAGGAGAAAACACCTAAATGAGAAGGGGGACGGTGAACATTCCATAACTTGAATATTTAATTTTTTCAAATCTGAGAAAGAATATTGTATCTTTCAACCACTGAGAGATAGTGGGGGATTGGGAGATTTCCACTGAAGTAATATACAGTGTCTAGCTAATAAAGAAGTAAAATTTATAATGTCCTTTTGTCGAGAATTTAAAGGACATGATTTATCTGGGGTTACGAAAATGGCTATTAATGGGCAGGGTGTTAAGGGCAGCCCCATTATTGAGGACATCGCATCAAAATACCCACACCAGAAACTGTGTAATTGTGAACAGAGGAAAAACATATGACTCAAATGACAGTGTGAGCTTAAACACCTGTCACATTTGTCCTCTAAAGTGTTGTGCATTTCAGATAACCTTTATTTGGAGAAATGGACCCTATGCACAACCTTAAAATGAATAAGTGCAAGACGAGCACATGATGTTGCTGTATGTAACCCTTTAACAACTTCATCCCACCACCTCTCAGTAAGTTGGATTCCCAACTCCTCCTCCCAAGCAAGTCTTGACTTGGAGTCCGACTTATCACATTGATCAAGAATTTGATTGTAAATTGTTGAAACTATCTTTCCGTGGGATGCGCTGACAGTTAGCAAGGTCTCCCATAGATGTTGTGGAGGCAGAAGTGGAAAAGATGGAAAACACTGAGAAACAAAATGCCTAACCTGGAAATACCTAAAACTGGAATGGCCGTCTGAGGCGGCAGACCCACGCCTAAGCAGCACCACTGAGGAACTTACGCTCCCATTGATTACTATGGTGTTCAAAATTTCAAAGTCAGACAAAAAGTGAACAGGTGCGCGGATCATCACCAAAATCTAATTGATTCTTCCCTGTCACTATCCCAATATTCCCTGAAAGATTGGTGAAGATACGACTTTCTGTTCTCGAGTTATCTTGTACACAAACAAACGAACAAACAAATAAAGATACGGAACCCTTTACATAACCTCCTGCCGATTTCATCGGCGTGGGTAAGAATGCGTCCTGGGTAATTTATATTGTGACACCAGGTTATCAAAGCTGTTGAAGAAGCCATCTGAATACAGATCAAAATAACATTTTATACCTTGTTTTTTCCAGGATACAAAGGCAGAATCCAAGGATGAGGGAGGGAACAGATGGTTATTACATATTTGGCCCAGCACAGATGCAGTTGTAAATTTAAACCATTTCCTGAACTGGTACCAAATTTTGACAGTATTTTGAACAATTGGGTTCTTGGTGTACTCTGAGATCTTAGTTGGCAGGGAAGAATATACTAGTGCAGATAATAAGGATGAAGAACAGGAGCTACTTTCTAGCCTGCACCATGATAATGAGGGAGAATGAAGCCAATAACGTATTTTATGAATATTGGTTGCCCAGTAATATAATTGAAAATTTGGTAGTGCAAGGCCGCCACTAAATTTACATCTTTGGAGTAATGATCTGCGAACTCTAGGGGGCTTTGCATCCCAAATGAAGGAAGTAATTAATTTATTTAAGGACTCAAAAAAATGGCTTGGTAAGAATAACAGAAGTGATTGAAAAGGGAACAGAAACTTTGGAAGGACATTCATCTTGACAGCATTAATCCTGCCAATCAAGGACAAGGGGAGGTTTTTCCATCCTTGGAAGTCTAATTTCAATTTGTTTATAAGTGGTGTAAAGTTAGCTGCTAGAAGATCTGTGAATTTACATGTCACTGTGATTCCAAGATACTTAAACCCAGAAGGGGTTACCTTAAAGGATAAATTAATGCGCTCAAGTTTCAGAGCTAGTGCATTAACAGGATAGCACTCACTCTTTAATAAATTGATTTTGTAACCCGAAAAACAACTAAAGGTACGAAGTATTGACAATATGTCTTGAAGACAGGATCCAAGGTCAGTCACATAGAGCAGCAAATCATCAGCATATAATGACAAAGGATATTCAACACCATGACGGATTATTCCCTTAAAGAGGTAGTGAACACTTTAACATTTTTTTTCAACTGTACACTGAGGTATCTGACTGAACTATAATAAAACACATCAGTGTTGGCTTTATAGTTAAAATTTGCACCAAACTGATAAAAATCTGGATTTTACGGCTTTTAATGAGCTCAAATGGACATCTGCCTTGAAAAACCTTATAACCAAACTCTATATAAACTGTAGAGTGTTACCGCCTCTAACTGACTTTACCATTCAGAGACCACTCCTATCCTCTTCTGCCTGCACCTGCACTGTCTCGGCTCCAAGAGCTCTGGCTATTGTAACGCCACTGCTGGAGCCAATGGACCGAACAGGTCATGCTCAGAACCACCACGGTCCACCACGACACTATAGCCTTGTCAGGGGGACTCTAGAGAGGAAAACTCCTCCACTTTAAAAGATTACTATGAGGCAACAGTGCTGTGGGACTCTGTGTCTGTCTTTGACAAGGGGACATCACTGTCACTCCCACCTCATCTGGAAAGCCCCGTCCTTTTCCCCTCCCTCCTCTCAGAACCAAACTGCCCACTTTCTGTGCATTTTTCAAATTGCGGAGGTGGGCGGAGTTAGCTCTGAGCTGGGGGTTCACTTACACTTTAAAGGCAGGGGAAGACCTCAGTGAAATAGCAAGCGGCTCTATAGCCAGAGCAAAAAGGGACGGTGACAGGGGGCAGCCTTGACGTGTTCCATGCTCTAATGTAAAGAAGTCAGACCGAATACTGGTTGTTTGAATGCTCGCTTGTGGGGATGTATACAGCAACCTTATCCAACAAATAAATTTATCTCCGAAACCAAATTTTTTTAATACTGCAAATAAATAATTCCACTCAACTCTATCAAAGGCCTTTTCTGCATCTAGCGAAATAATTATCTCAGGGAACTTGTCAGAGTGTTTAGAGTGCATAATATCTAACAGAGAATGAGTATTGTGAAATAATTGCCGACCTTTAATAAAACCGTTCTGTTCCTCTGAGATAATAACTGGCAAAACCTTTTCCAAACGAAGAGCAATTATTTTTGCAAGAATTTTGACGTCAGGATTAAGCAGAGAAAGGGGTCTATAAGAGCTGCAGGTAGAAGGGTCTTTGTCTTTTTTTTAAGAGAAGGGCTATTGAAGCCTGTGTGAGTGGGGAAGGTAGACAACCATTCTCCAAAGATTTATTAAACATCTGCAAAAGTAAGGGGGCTATTTTGTCTATGAACTTCTTATAGAACTCGATTGGGAACCCGTCGGGCCGTCAGGGACTTATTAGACTACAGAGCATAACTCTTCGAGGGACAGTGGGGCATCTAATGCCTTTGCCATGTCAAGATGAATAGTGGGAGTTTCAGGTGTTGACAGGAACTGATTCAACTGACGAGCATCTGAAGGGAATTCTGATTTGTATAGAGAACAATAAAACGATTTAAAAATGGCATTTATCTCCACAGGGTCAGTAGCACTAGTATTGGAAATATTAAATTCATTAATAATACTTGAGGAATGCTGCCGTTTTAATTGATGTGCCAGTAGTCTTGTTGCTTTGTCGCCATGCTTGTAGTAGGTGCCTCGGGTATGAAATAGCATCTGTTCAGCACTTCTGGTGGAGATGAGATCATATTCAGCCTGGAGATTTGAACTTTTTTTTTCATTAAATCAGGAGAGGGACTAAATGTGTATTGTTGATCAAGATTACAAATGGAAGATGAAATCTCTGTGAGCTTAGCTTTGTACTTTTTAGAGGAAAAAGAGGCGTAAGATATAATATGGCCCCTGAGACAAGCTTTCAAAGACTCCCAAAGAATTGAGCTAGACCCTTTACATAGCCCCCTGCCGATTTCATCAGTGTGGGTAATAACAATAGTGAACACCAAATAGCTCCGCAAAGGGAGACAGTGTGGTCCCAGAAGGGAAAGTAATTGTTGCCTTAGGATCATGGCAACAATTCGGAGAATCAACTAAGCTAATCCTAAGAAATAAGAAGTTCTTTTCTTTCTTTCTTTCTTTTATATCCAGACTGTTGCTCTCGCTAAATCATTCATTTTTGAAGATATGTTTCCAGTTCTTTTAGTTACCCCCACCTTTTTTTCATGACTTTTAATGTTTTGCCATGGCGACAGATGTGTAAAATAAACAGATATAGATGCATAAAATAAAGAGGTACAGATGCATAGATGTTTGTTCCATTATTTTATTCAGTGCTTTTATATCTTATCTCATTTTGGCAATTTACCTTATATTCATGGATAAATAGACAGAAGTATACTTTGTAATGTGTTGTTTGCTGTTTGGACCCTGTCCTTAAACATGGTGCAATGCTGTGTATCATCAAAGGATGGCAGCAAAGCCTTAATTTCGGTTCCATTAAGAGAGGACAGAGTTTTGAACATTTCAACATGGAAATTGACAAAAATAGACTTGCTTTTGTTTTACAATTTGGGTCCAAGAGATCCTTATTAATATGAACTGCAGGGGCTGATTTTTTGAACTATTGTAGGGGGCGCCACTGACCCAAATAGCCACGCCCACCAACAATCATCCTATCAATCTTCTCATTTCCTAATTTGGTATTTTTCTGCCAAGTTTCATGGCTTCGTAAGTTTTCTAAGCCTAGGATAATTCTACTTCCTTTTAATGGGGAGGAAACATTCTCCATGACCACGCCCCTTTGAGTAATGAAAAATTTCTAATGAAATTTTCATCTTTGACATGTCTCCTTACAATATCCCTAACATGATGGTGTTTGGATGAATTCCTCATGAGGGATTTTGAAAATTGTGAAGGCTCCAATGTGCTGCTTTTTGACCACAAAAATCAAAATTGTGGACTTCCTGTTTGTTTTGCGACATGGGTCCAAGAGGCTTTTTTGTAGAACTTAAAATGATGTATAAGCTCAAGATTTTTCAAAATCCTTGGTTAAATCTGCTGCAGGGGCTGAATTTTCAAAAAATTGTAGGGGGAGCCAAAAAGCCACACCCACCAACATTTATATTATCAATCATCTCGTGTTGCTACTGAGTATTTTCCTGCCAAGTTTCATGGCTTTACAAGTTTTGTAAGCCCTAGATGATTCTACTTCCTGTTACATGGCAAAAGAAAAATTTTCACCGCCACACCATTTTAGGTGAGGACTCTTGATCTTCAAATTTCAATAATACCAACCTTGAGGGATGTCCCTGGGCTAATTTCAGCAGGATTTGGCCAATCTTGTAATAAATGGAAATTTTTTAATGAGCACCAGCCACTTTTATCACATGATGAGGCATTTAAATTTAAGGGGCCACCATGGCCACGCCTTTCGACTAATGAGAAAACCCGGAATAACTTTTGACCTAAGACATCTCTTCTTGCTCTCCACCAAAGATGAAGTAGTTTGGATGAATGCCCTAGGACAAGTTTGTTCAAATACGACCCCTAAATTATGCCTAGTTTTACCAAAAAAATCAAAATGGCCGACTTCCTGTTTGACTTGCAATATGGCTCCAAGAGGATTTTTTGTGCGTCCTGACATGACACATCTGCCCACACATGTTTTGAAATCCTAGGTCAAACCAGCTGAGGGGGCTGAATTTTTAAAATTTTCTAGGGGGTGCCATTAAGCCAATAGGCCACGCCCACCTCCAAACATCACATCAATTATCTCAGCATGCTCATGAGAATGTTTTTGCCAAGTTTTATTGCTCTACACATATCACAAGCCCCTGAGAATTCTACTTCCTGTTTCATCCAATGAGGCTAGTGGACTTCCTGTTGAGATTTCGGCATGGGACCAAATAGCTTTTTTGTAGGTCTGATGATGACCTATATGCACACCAAAATTCATAAGCCTGGGTTAAACCTGCTGGGGGGGCCGAATTTTAGAAAATTTGTAGGGGGCGCCATTGAGCCAATAGGCCACGCCCACCTACAAAATGAACATCAATCATTTTGGAATGCCAATGAGATTGTTTTAGCAAGTTTCTTTGCTCTAGGTGTCTAAGAACCATTTGAAAAATCTACTTCCTCTTTCATGGCGAATAAAAAATCGCCATGGCCACACCCTTTAACGTAGACGTTTGACCATTGTATATGTGTAAGGCCAACTCCTTGGGAACAGCCTGAGTGAATTTTCAGAATGTTCTGCCCAACCATGTAGGTTCTGCGACGTGGAATTCAGGAGTAGTGACTTTCTGTTGCCAGAGGGTGGTGCTGTACAATTTTTCAAAATTTCCAGCATGGATGTGTTCTGGCCTGGACTGTTATCAAGCACATGAAATCTGTCTCAGATATGACCATGTATACTAGAGTTATGACTGTTTAAACATTTTTGGCGTAACAAAATAGCGACTCTTGACTTTGTTGCTCTGCTGAAGCCACAACCTCTGACGAAAAGTCAATTTTATTTTTTACAAAGCTAAATCCACTTCTTTCGCCCATCCTGACACAAATTTTAAGTGGATATCTTGGATAGTTTTTAAACTGTAGCTTTCACCATAAACCTTGATATTTCATGTCACCACTAGGTGGCGCTTTGATCCGTAGAAAATCTGACCATATGAATGGGTGCAGGCTATCACTGCCAATATACCTGAGCAATTTGAGTCCAATCGGACAATGCAAGGCTGAGTAATGAACTACTTCCTGTTTACCATAATCTTATGCAAATTTGAGGGCGGCCCCTTAAATTGAGATGCTTCATCATGTGATAAAAGTGGTTGGTGCAAGATTGGCCAAATCCTGCTGAAATCAGCCCAGGCACATCCCTCAAGGTTGGTATTACTCAGATTTGAAGGTCAAGAGTCCTTACCTAAAATGGTGTGGCCATGAGAATTTTTCATTCGCCATGTAACAGGAAGTAGAATCATCTAGTGCTTATAAAATTAGTAAAGCCATAAATCTTTGCAGAAAAATACTTGATTGAAAAATACTCAATCATACGAGATGATTGATAGGATGAGTGTTGGGTGGGCGTGGCTTTTTGGCTCTGTGGTGCCCTCTTCATCTTTTTGAAAATTCAGCCCCTGCAGCAGGTTTAACCTAGGATTTTGAAAAATCTTGAGCTTATATATCATTTTAAGTTCTACAAAAAAGCCTTTTGGACCTATGCCGTAAAACAATGTTTTGCGTCCTGACATGACACATCTGCCCACTCCTGTTCAAAATCCTAGGTTAAACCTGCTGGGGGGGCTGATTTTTTGAAAGGTTTTAGGGGGCGCCATTGAGCCAATAGGCCACGCCCACCTGCAAAATGAATATCAATCATCTCAGAATGACACTGGGAATTTTTATGCCAATTTTCATTCCTCTAAAAGTGTCCTAAGAACTTGAAAATTCTACTTCCTGTTGCATGGCGAACAAAAAATTGGCATGGCTACGCCTTTTGACATAGATCTTTGACCTTCAATTATGTGTAAGGTCAACTCCTTGGAAACTGCCTGAGCAAATTTCAGCATGATTTGACCAACTATGTTGGTATCATAAAGCAAAATTCAGGAGTAGTGACTTTCTGTTGCCAGAGGGTGGCTCTGCCTAATTTTTCAAAATTTCAAATATGAATGTGTTCTGGGTGCGACTGTTATCAAGCACATGAAATTTGTCTCAGATACAAGAATGTATGCCAGAGTTATGGCTGTTTAAAAATTGATGGCGAGACAAAAAAGCAACTTTTTTGTATATCGCCCTGTAGAGGCTACGCCCTCGGATGAAAAGTCACAGATTTTTGTACAGACATAAATCCACTTCTCTAGGCTGTCCTGACACAAATTTCATGTAAATATCTTCAAAGGACTTTAATCAGCGGCTTCTGCTATTAGCCTTGATACTCCCTATCAGCACTAGGTGGCGCTATGGCAGAAAAAAAAATATAACCACATGAAGGTGTGCAGAAAGGGACGGTCCATAAATTCAAGAAGTTTGAGTCAGATCGGACAATGCATGGCTGAGTTATAAACAACTTCCTGTTTTTCAAAAAATATGCAAATTTGAGGGTTCGCCACGGCCCCAGCTTTCGACTAATGAGAAAACCCCAAATAACTTTTCATCATCCATGTCTCATCTACCTCTGTGCCAAAGTACAAGTCGATCGGATGAAATCCCTAAGCGGAGTTAATCCAGATATGACCCCTGGAAAAGGCCAAAAATACCCCAATTTTCTCTAATTTATTCAAAATGGTGGATTTCCTGTTGGAGATAGAGTGTGGGCCCAAGAGACTTTTTTGTAGATCTCCCAAAGCTGCACCTGCACACAAAATTTGATGAATCTTCGACAAAGTCAAAGGAGGAAGCTTCAACTTTGAAAACTGTTAGGGGGTGCTATTTTTGCAATTCTGAATTTTCATGTTGGAGACCCAAAAACTATCAAAATTTTCATGAGACCGGACATACTTGCAAAATTTCCTGCAAATGCAGATATGTTAAGGGCCTCAAAAGTCCACGCTATGACAGAAAATTACACGTCTCGAGCAAAAACAATTATGTCCTCGCACCACTCGTTGCTAAGGCCCTAATAAATTCATTAGAACTGTGTGGTACTGTACACCGCTTTCCACATTATTATGTAAATGACATTTTTCTCTTATTTTCCTAAATATTAATGCAAATGACAGAATATTTTTCAAGTCATCAGCTGTTAGAGTATAATTCAAATGTTTTTGAACAAACTTCAAAAGGATAACCATTTTTTTTTTTTAAATAAAACCTCAAAATGCACTGTTCCACATTATTAAGCAGGCCACAGGTTTCAGCAATATAGGAAAGAAAAAGGATCTCTCCTGCTGACAAGTGTCAAATAGTGTAATGCCTTTGACAAGGAATGAAAACATTAGATATTTCATGAAAACTTAAGCATGATTATCTTACTATGAAGAAATTTGTAACTGATTCAGAGCACAGACGGGTTTGTGCAGATAAAAGCATAATGAGGAACATTTCTGACAGACAAATTCATCAGATTA
The DNA here is from genome assembly GCF_018320785.1 of Cheilinus undulatus. Lineage (NCBI taxonomy): Eukaryota > Metazoa > Chordata > Actinopteri > Labriformes > Labridae > Cheilinus > Cheilinus undulatus. Next base: position 9,658,463 of record NC_054876.1, read on the forward strand.
AGAGAGCAGCTGCTAAAATGCCATTACAAAGCAGCAAACAGGTATTTGAAGCTGCCGGTGCCTCTGGAGTCCCACCAACCTCAAGGTGTAGGATCCTCCAGAGGCTTGAAGTCGTGTCTAAAACTACTATTAAGCCACCCCTAACCAATGCTCACAAGCAGAAACGGTTGCAGTGTTTTAATTTTTTATAAAATAATTATCATTGTGAAGTTTGTTCAAAAACATCTGAATTATGCTCTAACGGCTGATGACTTGAAAAATACTCTGACTGTCATTTGCATTAATATTTAGGAAAATAAGGAAAAAATGACCAATTTTGCTTCCTTCTCTTTATTTGAATCTGTTAAGTTTTCATTCTCTGATTCAAGTTCAAGCACTCTTTCCATGGCACTGTTGGCCTGTTTTTGGACATTCTGAAGGTTCGTTTCCAATTGTTCTTTTGTTTTTCCTGCTGCAGTGAGTCTTTCTTTGAGTCTTTTAATGCCCCTCACCTGTGGGTTGAGGGTTTTCACCACTCCCTCCAAGTATTCCATCTTCACATTCATCTGCTCCTGTACCATTTCCTTCTTTCTTAACTCCTCTGTTTGAATTTCTATTGTTTCACTGGCTTTCTCTTTAAAGCTTCTCAGTGCTTTCACCTCTGACGTCAATGTTTCCGTATCTAGTGCCAAACTTCCAAGCTCCATCTGTTTTGCAGACACATAAGCCTCACGGTCCCTCATCTCCAGCCGTTCCTTCAGAAGCGTCTGCTCCACTTGCACCCTCAGCGTCTTCTCATGTTGCACTTGATCGTGCAATTTCCTGCATGTCTTTTGGAGATCAACAATTTTCTGTTCTGATGCGTCTTTTTGACATTTTAAGTCAATCTCCAGTTGTCTGACATAGAATTCCTTTTCCTTGAGCTTTTTCTCTGCCTTCTCCAGTGCTTGAGTTTTTTCGTTCAACTTCAACTCAAGTCCTTGAAACCCTCGGAGCTTGCAGAATATTTCCCCATTTTGTTCTATCAATTTGAGCACTTTTAATTTTTCAGTCTCTAGCAACTCTGTGAGTTGGCTCACATGAATGCAGCACCTTTTATTTTCCTCTTTGCTCATCGTGAACAGCAGCTGAAAAACATCACGTAATTGATAGTAAAATGTCTTGTGTGACACTTTAGAATTGTTGGTTCTTTACAACTATTGCCAGGTATATACTGGCTTGGGGTCATCACATTCCATTGGCTTCGATGTCACATCAAAGCCACATGAGCATATATGGTCAGCCAGTCAGTGGAGCTCAGTCAACTGACATCACAGCATGTGACCAATCAACAGTGGCCCAGAGCATCTCAAACTTCCTGTTTTCTCCAGAACTTAAATTTTTTTTTTTTTTTTTTTTTTTGTCACTTTCAGTTTCAATTTACTTTATTGGCATTAACAAATGAGTTACTACGGAGCCCCTTAAAGGACATGGAGAAAGAAAAAAAACATAAGGGAGAAAAACATTTTTTTAAGGGACATGAAAAAAAAGTTGGGAGGAAAAAAAAAACTTTAAACAGTTTTCGAGATCTCGCAATACTTTCGCGAGATCTCGCAAAAGATTCCATCATTCATTTCGTATTGATTCTGGCTAATCTGGAAGTCATGGAGGAGGATTTGAAACAGTTTCTACGTTCAAGAGAGGTCCCAGAGGAGGACATTATTCACATGCAAACAGAAAAGGTGGGCAGGAAAGTAAAACAACTGAGCTTATAAGATATGTAGCAGCATAGACTATGTAAAGTGAACAAAATGAAGTAAGCGATGTTACGCTAGCTGTTGCTACTAAGCACTGAGCCTCTTGGTGCTATAGTATTTACAAAAGTTGTTCCGATTCCGATACCAGTATTGGAAATACGTCAGATACTGCTAAAAATGCAGTTATAGGGGTCAGCGAGTACAGGAGTTTATGCACCAACCCAATACCTTTTGGCTTTACTTTATATGTTTTTGCTTCATTTAGCCATGCTAAATCTTAGCGCTATAAACTCTCCTGAGTAGCACAGGCCACGTCAGCACAGAGCAGCACGCTCCTTTGCGTTTTTAAAAGTTTTTAATGTGTCTTTTAATGTGCTAAAGGCACTTTATTTTTCAAACCGATCTTAACTTCTTTTAAGTGTTTTTACAAGATTTGAAACTGCTTGTGGACTCAGAACCTTTCTGACACAGTGACTGCTCCCTATCGGGAGTTTTAATTGTCAGCTAAAAATATTTTTAAATCATGACCCCGCTTACCTCACCCTCCGACTGCGCAAAATGAGGGCAACAATGCCAGGAGATTAAGGAACTCCACAAGAGGATCTCTGTTTTGCACCAGATCCAAGAAGCGGAGGTTCACATGGGCTCCTTGGTGACAGTTAGCCCAGTGCCAACAACCGCTGACAGCGCTGGAACCCTGGATGCCACCATTCCCTGCCACAGTGTTGCACAAACGCAGACGGACAATCCCTGGTCCCATCTAGCTGCGAGGCCTAAGGTGTCTCTCAGCTCCTCTTTACTGCCGGCAGCGCCTCAGCAGGGAACAAAGAAAAGGCTCCTTTTTGCTCCACTCCATCTGCGAGCCAGCCTTGGATCACTGTAGGCAAGGGCATCCAGCGCCGGTCTCATCCCCTGCCAACCAGCTACCCTTTGCTGGCAAACCGATTCAGCGCTTTGGATGAAGTGGAGTTTCCCCCGCTGGTCAAGAAGCTTCAACATCCACCAGCGGCACCACACACCAGCGCGCCCTGTTCTTCTTCACAGGAGGCTTCCAAGACGGAGGCACGGGCAGTGCGCATTTGGTCGCCGGCTAACTTCACTCCCAGACCAGCGCACAACAGGTGCTTGGAGACTACTCGGAGGTACCCGGAGGCCAAACGGGGAGCTAAGAGGAGCATGGAGTCTCCCCGAACATCCACCTCGTCCTGTCTCATTGTGGGATCATCCATGGTTCAGAATATTAAGGTGCCGAAAGCCACAACCTTTTGTTACCCCGGTTCTCAGGTAAGCGACATTAACTCAACACTACCTGACCTGCTGGAAGAGCACCCCGCTGCCTCTTCAGTTGTGATTCACGTCGGATCAAATGACATAAAATCTCAGTGATCGGAAACACTCAAGCATGACTTTATTGAATTTAATGACACCATGTTGGACAGCAGTAGGCAGTGCGTTGTCTCTGGCCCCATACCGTCACCGTGTTTTGGAGACGTAAACTTTAGCCATCTTCGACAGCTACATGTGTGGCTGAAAGGCTATTGTTTTAACCATGGCGTTCCGTTAGTTGAAATTCCTGATGTAGATAGAGCTTTTAACTATTTATCAAATACATTTCTTTCAATAGTTGATAAACATGCACCACTCAAAAAGCTCAGAATCAAAGATAGATCAAACCCTTGGTTCACTCCTGAGCTCTCTAATCTTTTTAAATTAAGAAATAGAGCTTGGTCTCTGGCTAGACGCTCGGGGGACTCATCTGATTGGCTCACCTTCAGGCAACTTCGCAATAAATGCACTACATATGTGAGGAATGCTAAATCAAATTTTTACTTAGAATTAATACAGCGTTCTCAGTCAGATCCAGCAAAATTCTGGAGAACTGTAAATTCTTTAAAAAATAAAACTACAAATTCTTTACCCCCAAACCTAAAATATAACAATAGTGTTTAATCAGACCAAAGAGATATCTGTGTGGCTTTTAATAATCACTTTGCTGCTGCTGGTCATTTATTTAATTTTAATGATAATGATACAGGTCCAATACCCATGGAAAATACTCAAACATGCACCAGCAGCCTTATTCCTCAGTTCACATTACAGCCCTTTTCTTCATATGAAGTAGCTACTGCATTACAATCCATCAATCCCAAGAAATAAGCAGATAATCTGGATCCATTTTTCTTAAAACTTTCATCCCCACTCATATACGAGCAAATTACTCACATATTCAACTTGTCAGTATGTTCTGGTGTCTTCCCATCTGTTTGGAAATCTGCTCTGATGACCCCCGTTATAAAAAGGTGGAGAAACAAGTGATCCTAATAATTATCACCCACTATCCAAACTACCCTGTCTGTCAAAAATCCTGAGTCTCTGGTCAACAAACAACTCAAAATATTTCTAATAACTCTGTTTTAAGCCCCCATCAGTCTGGTTTTAGAGCAAAGCAAAGCACCATCTCTGCAGCCACTGTGGTTATTGATAGTATCATTTCTAATATGGATAAGAGGAGGTGCTGTGCTGCTGTTTGTATTGATTTATCGAAAGCATTTGACACAGTGGATCATGGTCTTTTAATCCAGACACTTAATATCATTGGGTTTGATTCAATTGCTTCTACCTGGTTTTAAGATTATCTTTTTAACAGATCACAGTGTGTAAAGGCTGGAAACATCCAGAGTTTTTATCTTTAACAAAAAGTGTCCCACAAGGATCAGTTTTGGGCCCTGTTTTATTTACTATTTATATTAATAATGTTGTTTCCTCTTTAACAGACTGTGATTTTCACCTTTATGCAGACGACATTATTTTATATTGTTCTGATGTTTCTTCACAGTTGGCTGTAGTAAAACTTCAACTTGCTTTTAACATTCTTCAACATGCTTTTATTGCTCTTAAAATTGTTCTTAATGAAAGCAAAACCAAATTTATGATATTTTCTAAAGCTAGAGATGTTAATTTTAACAGTCTTAAACTATTAACACTTACTGGAAACAGTATTGAAGCGTATCTGTGTATAAGTATCTTGGTATTTGGATTGATGAATCTTTCACATTTAAACAGCATATTGAACGTCGCATTGGCAAACTTCGTCAGAAACTTGGGTTTCTGTATAGAAATAAAACTAACTTTCCTCCTAATTGTTGGAAAAGTTTAGCTGAGGCGATTTTTATGTCTGTATTAGATTACAGTGATATTGTCTATAGACATGCTGCTGCTTCCACACTCTAACCTTTAGATTCTGTTAATCATTCTGCTTTTCGATTCATAACTGGGGATCCTTACAACTCTCATCATTGTATTCTGTATAACAAAGTTGGTCCTCTCTGGCACAGAGGCGTGATAACCACTTGTACTCTTTCATTTATAAATCCCTGATTGGACGCACACCTTCGTATATAACATCCATGCTGAACTGAACCACTGGACATTACAATACTCGATCTACTGACTGTTTAATGCTGCAGGTCCCAAGAGTTTACTCTGAATTGGGTAAATCTGCTTTTAGCTTTTATGCTCCTAAAATGAGGAACAAATTACAGGAAACTCTCAAGATTGGCATCTTAGTTTCTCTTGGGCAATTTCATGAAATGCTCTCAAATCATTTCGCTTCATTATGCGATTGTTTTAACTGAGTATTATTCTTCTTTTTCTTTGTTTTTTTTTTGTTTTTTTTGTCTGATTGTATCTCGACATCATTGTAAATGAGGAAAACCTCAATGATTTTCGAGACTTAAATAAAGATTAAATGAAATGAAAACGGAAGTCAATTCCTCTCCGCTGCCAGAAAACACTGCATGTTACTCCTTTTAGAGCAGCGAAGAAGAACAAAAGTCCACACTACAGGAGTAAAGAATGGTGGCTGTGTGAGTTTTTCTCTGAATGTAATTGTTAAATTGCCTTCAAGACCACCTGGCGCTGTCGTACAAAACAAGAAGTGATACAGTTTATCAAAAGCTAACTTTTGAACCGTAACTTGTTGCCTCTCACTTGTTTTTCCACTTTAAGCTAGCTGTCGTCCCTTCTAGTTGACACTATTCATCACCTGGAACTTGTGTGACTTTTGGAGACTTGAATGATTAAATCCACACCAGTACCTGATATTGAACGCTTTTTTATACATTCTAGTCCAATTGCAATCATTTATTAAAGCTAGCTTGAATTCTAACAGTTATATGGTTTACTCTTTGTGAGGGTGTCAGCCAGTTGCAGGCTGTTCCGTAATCACGACATGCTGCCTGGATAGAGTGTAATGGAGAAAGAGTGAGAGAGAGCTTGTGATGCAGCCCCCTGTTTTATAGTTATTTAATATTAAGCAGTAAAACTCAATAATCAGCAGGAAAACAAATTTAGGGTCACAGAAATGCTGTATGTTATGATTCTATTTGTTGAGCCATGTTCTGAGTCAGACATAGGTCTAAATAAATGTGCTAGTCAGTCATTTCAGAAAGCTCACACCGGTATTGGATTGGCTTGTACCCAACACTTTGGAATCGGTATCTGTATTGGGAAGGAAAAAATTGTATCAGAAAATCTCTGTTATTATTGTCTCTCTTCAATAAATTATTGGCTTTGTGCTATATGACCTCACACTATACGAGATGGCACGTATTTCTGGGTAAAGATGGTTAAATAGGTGGGCTTGGATCTCACTCATCCAAGAGATGGCTAACAAAATAAACTTGGTACAAAACAAATTTTAACTAAGCTATCGACTGCTCAATGGAGGTGCTAATGAGCAAACACACTTATTACACCATATCTTTTTGATCAATTATTGTATTATGACCCAGGGGGTTGGAGGATCAAACAAAAAATAAGAGAGGCTATAATGGAGAGCATTTAATAAACCAACATATCCCTATGGCTTCTGTGTGTGGCTGCTCCATTAATATTAAAGCCTCAATTTTCATTAAATGAGTTTGCTACTATTTGCAGACTATTAAAATTGAATCAACATTTAACAATGCAGAAAGAAATCATGAGTGGTATTCTCTTGAAAAGCCTTAAAAACCTTATCTTTTTTGGTATGCAAGGTCAGGTTTTGTATTTGGCTACTCATTGCAATATTGATGCAGTGGTATTTTGTTTGGTTACTACATTAGCAGAAAGTTGTTGAACAGTTATGTTGCAGGGCTTTAAGTTGGATGTATTTTAACAGGTCATGGCATTGGCTCTTTAAACATGTTTCATTGACTCTTTCCTTATTTCCTGTTTACAGATTGACAAGGCAGTGCTGTCCATCATGGCAGATGAACAGATGGCCAGGTACATTACTTTATATGGTGAGAGAGTTGCTGTTCAGTCATTCTGTCAACAAGCACAGTGCAGCACTGATAAAGAGACTCTTCTACAGACATTACAAGAGAAAATAGGTGCACGAAAGATGAAATCAAAGTCAAAAGGAATACATTGCACTTCTGGATTGTTCCAAAGGCAAGGTGAAAGTATGGCAAGACAGAGAAATAATGCAGCAGAACAGACATCCAGAAAAAAATGAAATTGGACGGCTTCATTTTAGTGGCAATGAATACATCAGGTGAGGACCAAAAATGGTGGAGGAACAAGACATGCAACAGTCGAAAAAACAACAACTGTTGCTCAGATCTTAGACATTGGAAAGAAGCTTTTTCCCCCCAATGGACACTCACCAAAAGGGCTCGCTAAAGACTTTACCTTTGATGTTTGCGATTTTAAAAGAAACAAGATACCTCTTGCAGACACAGTTGCCAAACTCTATGATCAAACCAAACTGAAGCTGCTTAGAGTTTAAATCTGCACAAAAGAAGAAACATCTTCAGATCTTTCCTCATCTCAAGAGGATGAATGCAGTGAAGACCGCTTATCTGAAGATTCATCTGTCAACATCATGGGTACAGCACAACTGGCTGAATGTGGATCTTACATGGACACAGATTGTTTGACTACAGATATCACAGAGCATAGACATTCATCTGATAGTGACAGTAGCAACCAGGTATGTGGCCATCAGTGAAATGTTTGTAATATTTAGACCATGATTATGTCAGGAATAGATATGAAGAGTGGTCTCACTGTGTGTAAATATTGTGTCTTACAGACTTTTAATCTAAATATACAGTGCTTAACAAATTTATTAGACCACCCTAACCCTAACCAAAGTAAGGTTTATGCCACAGCTGCCCTAACTTAACAGCACTGGTAGTTACCAAAATCATTTTTTTTAAGTTTCTGCAATGGTTAATACACCAATATGTAGAAGCTCTTTAACCAAAATTATATTTTTAATGATTCAATATAATTACTATTGTTATCTATGAATTTTCAAATTTACTGATTTACAAAAAAACTGAAAAAAAAAATAAGGCACATTATTATTTCTTGATTAATATGTCAAATTCTAGTTATTTACCGTCATTCCTGAACAGAAAAATTACTTTTAGTGGTTGAATGTTATGCTTGATTAATTTCTGACTTCTCAGAGAAGCCCAGTGAGCCGGCTCAAATTTGGGTGAATTAAGTTTGAAATCCCTCATTCCTGTTCAAAATGGTAAAACATGGAGAGCTCACTGGAAATGAAAGAGTCTGCATTAAAGCACTTCATGATGCTGGATGGTCTTTGAGATAAATATGACAGGTGGTCTAATAAATTTGTTAAGCACTGTACCATATCTTTTTGAAGATGCAGTTTTCCTGAAAATTGATGTCTGGTCTGAAATGTTTTTGTTGCACTGTCATTACAACCATATTCTGAAGGCCTTCTGGCTTTGAATGTATAAATAAATAAGCTGGATATCGTGAACATTTATTTTTATTATTTATTTTTATCAAATTTCAGAAGCATACCCTGTTACCCGTGTGTGGAATGTAGGTGTTAAAAAAATAAGTGTTAACTTAAAGATACATTTAAGATCTTTACTAACAAAGTATTAAACCATGCAAGAGCCCTCAAACAGGCATGCAATCATCAGAACGTTTGTGCATGCTCCTGACTATTTGGTGGTTGGTGTTTGAGACCTGTTGTGATGCTGGTGATCCTTACATATTCCTCCAATTTCTTTGGCAGTTTACATGTTTGCTGCCCATATGTCATACTAGTGTTTTTCCCCTTTTAAAGTTATGCTTCTGTTATTTATATATATTTTTGGTTAACCATCTAGTTAAATGAGGAACATACTGTAATTTTTAGCTATTATCATTAGAAATAGCTGTCAATACCAACATTGACATGTTTTTTGTTATTTTTGTCAGAGTCTGTCATTCCAGAGGCAAGCAAGACCCACAAAGCTTAGAACGGGGATTGCAGGAAAATTGGATCTATTTCATTCAACCCCAACCAAGATGAAGAACACTTACACTGGCCAGCGGCAGGACACCAGTGAAAGGGATGATGGTGATGGCAATTATGGTGGCACAATTTCAGCTTCAGCCTTCAGATGATGATCCCATTTCCTTCCTCAACATTGTTGATCTGACCAGTGCAACTCCTGATGATGCTTCACAAAGGAACTTTGAGCACACCAGTCAAGAAACTTTTTATGGTGTTCAAGTACAAGAGGAGGCAGATACAGTTGAATGGGATCCAGAAGATGGTGTCAGTGGAGTAAATGAAGATGATACAGTTGTGGTAACCTTGAATTATGCCATCACTGAAGAGCTTACATAGGTAAGCTGTAAGATGTGGAACACTTTTCTGTACTGATGATGTAGTGATCAAAAATTTTGAAATAAACAACGTAAATATGTTTGCTTCTACTTACACATAACTCAACAAAGTAAAAGTGTCATTAGTTTAAAGCCAGTGACTTTAATTTATGGATTACAAAAACAGGCTTGTATTGATACTTAGAAAAAATATTTGTGCATGATTTTTCACACAAATCAAGCAACCAGCTGTACTGGTGTTACAAACTTATTATGTGCTTGCTGGAGTCTTTGCCAGTTGCTTGATTTTTCTTAAATGTTTCTGTTTCTGATATTGCAGTGTTTCTGATTTAAACTGATGTACATATTTAAAGAAAAAAGGAAAAGATTTAATTACACAGTATGCAGTCATATCAAGGACTTGTATAATCATAATGTCTGCTTTGAATTGATATTGTACATTTAATTCATCATTTAGAGCACTCAACTGGATCTAGTACCTATCCAGGGCGTAGAACTCCCATTATCTTCAGCCATTGGCCTTCTTGCATCTGTCCAGTCCATGAGGAAGCATTGCAAGATGCTCAGGTAAATGCAACAGCACAAATAACCACTTATGTGTCTATTGAACTACTGTATGAATTAACATTACTGTACATGTGTTTTAAAGAGGAACTCTTTAGCGTTCTACATAAAGGATGCATTGTAGCTAGTCTTTCTGGATGTTAAAATAATATTTTCAGTTGTCAAAAATCCTCAAGGCCATCATCAAAAAGTTTCATTATTTTTTATTAATAAACTGTTTACAAGCTTTTACTTAACCTTGCAACTTTTGGTTACTGTAATTATTCAAACTTGTGGTGACACAACTTGTTTGTAAGCCAAACATACAGAAGGGCAAACAAAATCTTATTCTGTGAAAAAATATTTAATAAAGTGGCTCGTGAGTAATAAGTCTGTGTGCTGGACGTTTTGAGTGTGTCTTTTTTAACATGAAATATCATTGAGTTCATTGAGGGAATCATAGAATATAATACTGTTTTGAACTTAGCCCCTGTGTCATATACTGACTGCTTGTTCCTTTGTGTGTTTCTACTCTATTTTAGGCCGGTGGACTCATTGTTGTTGATCAGGGTTGCCCTTACATTCCAGCAGCCAAGATTCTGCGCTGACCTCACTGCCCAGTTCAGGAAATCAAGAAAGCCAACGCCGTGTGTCTGTTCGCAGGGTAAAGGTTGTTGACGATCTGATTGCTGTATTCATGGATGATAGCATAATGAATGTGACTCTTAAAATGGACATTGTCAATGAAAAAGCTGTAGATGATGCTGGAGTATCTAGGGATACACAGCATTTTGGGTTATTTCTTGAACAGGCTGAGGGCGAAACAGAGAGAGTTCCACGACTAAGGCCAGATTTCAAAAAGGCTGACTGGCAGGCAGTTGGTCAGATCTGGGTGAAGGGCTTACTTGACCATGGTGTCATGCCAGTAAGACTATCAAAGGCCTTCATTGTAGCCTGCATTCACAGAATCGACTCAGTTGATAACATTCTGATGTCATCTTTTTTAAACTACATCCCCGCCATTGAAAGATCAGCTGTTGAGAGGGCTCTCCAGGGCACAATGGAGGAAGGTAATAAGGAAGACTTGCTTGATCTTTTTGCAAGGATGGGTTCCCATGTCCTCCCAAATGAGGAGAACTTTGAGCCCATCATTGAAACAGTGGCTCATAAAGCCATTCTGCAAGAGCCAAAATATATCATAGATTGCTTGACCTCTCCCATGACACATGTAAAGTTAAATCTGCCGGACAAGAAAGGTGTGTTGTCTTTGTATGAGTCAAAGAAAGCCACAGGCAAAAGAGTGTTGCCACTTCTTGAACCAACAAAGGCGTGCTATCTCAGAAAGAACAGAACACCTTCACCTACCTCCAGCTTTATGTGAAAAGTGCTGACCAAGCCAAAGCAGAAAAAATACTGCTTGTGCACAGGCTCTCTGTCATCTGTGTTGACAAAATTATGGTGTCATCCAATACTGAAACAGGACTCAGCAGAAGGCCTGTTGCACATACTTGTGGAGCTAACTTGGAAGTACCGTGCACCTACATTTTCTTACCCAGATTTTCGCTCAGAGTTTGACTGCATTCTGTCCAGCAACTACTTTGAAATGGACATAGTTTAAACCAGTGGTTCCCAACCTTTTTCCTTAGCCCCCCAACTCGGGTCTGTGTCCCACATACACTCGTTCCTGCCAAAACTAATGTATAAACGATCCATTATAATGACTGTATTGTGGCCACTCTTAAAAACAACAATAAAGAGGATTTGTTTATTTTAAGAAAAATCTGGAAACCCCCAAGTTTAAAAAGTCAGTAATTTGGAAGAAAAAAAGTTGAAATATTTCACTTTTAAATTTGTAAATGTAAGTGAACCAAAACAAAGTGTTTTTGAGATTATCAAGTCAAAAATCCAACCACTATTTTCAGTTTGGTTTCTTGTAAATTTGTGGCCTAACAAAATTGTAAATATGGGATTTTTAAATTTTGACATTTTTGAGTTTCTGTTGTCAAAATTCAAGACTTTATAAACTCAGAAATCACAAGTTTTTCTTGTAAATATCCTACGCTTCAAACTCTGAAATTCTGAGTTTTTTCTTGTAAATAACAACTTCATAATCTTATTTTTTCCCCCTAAAAATGGTGACTTGTTTTTTGCTTAGAAATTAACAGATTCTCTTCATTTAAAAAAAATATGTAAGGTGGGCCTTAATACATTGTGTTGTTTATCATGATTCAATAAAAAATATATTTTTGTACATCTAATTTTGACAACCTCAGAGCAGACAGGGTCCCACGCCCCCCTTGAAATTTTTGGCACCCCCTCTAGGGATGCCCAGACCCCAGGTTGGGATCCAATGGTTTAAACACTACTTCACTATTGATTTGTCACAAATAATGTATATGTTATGTTGTTTAAAATGTTTGGAAGAGGATTAAGACCACCGGAAAAAGAAATATTTTAAAATACATTTTTCCAACGGTGAGATTTAAGTCAGAGTTCTGAGAATAATGTCAGAATTCTGACTTAGATCAGAATTGGAATAAAACAATTCATCCTAATTATTTTCAGTCGCCCTGATTCTATTCCAAAGAAATGAATTAAAGCTCAATTGACTTCTCAAAGATAGCTTTATGGCCGAGTTTACACTGTGTTACATAAAAGAGTTGTTCATACCTGATTTATGTTTTTGTTAAATATATTTCTGTGAGATCCTGCTAACATTTTTAGGGATGAACACTTTTTCAGGGTTTATGCAAAATATTTCTGTGAGATCCTGTTAACATTTTACTTGGGGATTAACTCTGTTCCATTGGAAAATAATTCAGTCAATAAATTTTCACACTGTAAAATGATCAAAGTTGGGTTGTTACCCCCCACCCCCAAGCATTACTGTATGTTTACTTACAGTAAGAATGGTATACTTGTTGTATTGGTTGTATTTTATCACAATACTTAATAAATTCTTATTGTGATTCTCAACTATTTTTATTTAATGAGTACTGAAATTTGATAGTCTCAATCAATGCCATTTCATATTGCCATTTTCATATCCTTTGTAACAGAACTAGATGTTGAGACAATACCAAGGGCAAAATAAAAAAAAAAAAGAGAGAAGTCTTTCAGTTGTCTTTCACAGTTATTTCAGCTGCAGCGTGCTGCACAGAAAAGTGAAAATATAAAGTGTCAATTTCCTGCTTGCAGCTCAGTTTTGTTGTTGGAAATGCTTAGTTGTGGCATCTGCTTTACTTTGACTATAGGCTATTTGGTTTCTGGAAATAATCATTTTTTAAACTGTTACACAAATCCTAGTGCATAGGTAAAAATAGTTTTCAGGTGCCATCAAGTGCTTTCAAAACTGAGGAATGACAGAGAGGAAGTTAGCTTTGAGTGATCTTGAAACTATATATATTTTGGTGACAACAAACAAAAGGAATACAGCAGAACTTAGGAAAAACACAAAATAGTAAAATAATTGTGACAACAGCCTCCCTGGCTTCACAGCTTAAAGCACTGACTTTGATGTGACACAGTCAACTTCCACCCCTAGGCATGGAAACTAACTAATTTACTCAAATGACTGTTATCAATAGATTTTTTTGTTCTTGTCCTTTTCTGAGTACATTTTGAAATCAGTACTTAAACTTGAGTACATTTTGGGTGAAGTATTATACTTAATGACAATTTTTAAAACATCAATTTCAGAGTAGAAAAACAAGTAAAAGTCAAAAGTAGGCAGTAATGGCTTTGTGTCAACAACAATAAACTGCCTAGTTGAACTTGAGAACACAACAGCCAGCAACACTTAGCAACGGTTCTCATACATACATATATATCCCAAAACTGCTGTTGCATTTTACTTTATTATGAAGGTGTGACTTTACCTTAACAACCTGCCTGGAGATTCATACTCTCTTGTTATTGCAAATTAAGAAAATATAATATTTACCATAAAACTTCCTTGAGTATCAAAATAAGCTACTCATTACATACAGTCCCCTCCAAAAGTATTGGAACGGTGGGCCCAATTCCTTTATTTTTGCTGTGGACTAAAAACATTTGGGTTTGACATCAACAGATGAATATGAGTCAAAAGATCAACATTTCAGCTTTTATTTCCGGGTGTTTACATCTGGATCTGATACACAACTTAGAATTCACACAATAGTGCTGAATGTCTACACTCAGTTTCAGATTTGGGTTTTGCCTGTGCAGACTGCTTTTATAGTTATAAGGTGTAAACAACATGACCATCAGAAAGCTGTCTATGGGTTAAAAACATGCGATTGTGAAGCTGAGAGAAGATGGGAAATCGATCAGAGCCACTGCAAAAACATTGGCCATAGCGCATATAATCATTAGGAAAAGTCCTGAAGCAGAAAAAAACACTGGTGTACTCAGTAACAGTTGTGAATGAGTAAACTAGGGAAAACAGCAGCCATTGATGACAGAAACATTGTGAAAACTGTAAAGAAAGAGACCCTAAAACAACTGTTAGTGGCATCAGAAACAACCTCTAGAGGACAGGAGTGAAGGTATCACATCTACTGTTCACAGAAGACTTCATGAGCTAAAATACAGAGGCTACACCAGAAGATGCAAACAACTCAATAGCAAAAAGAACAGGAGGGCCAGGATGGAATTTACCAAGAAGTACACAGACTACTCTCAAACACTGGGACAACGTTTAATGGACTGATGAGACAAAGATGAACCTTTATCGAAGTGATGGAAAGGCTGAAGTTTGGAGCATGAAAGAATCTGCTCATGATCCCAAACATACAAGCTCATCTGTGAAACACAGAGGAGATAATGTCATGGCCGGGGCTTGCATGGCTTCTTCTGGGACAGGTTCGTTAATCTACATTGATTATGTAACACATGATGGCAGCAGATAAATGAACTCAGAAGTCTACAGAAACATTTTGTCTGCCAAATTAAAGAAAGATGCAACCAAACTGATAATAATTACCCAAACACACTGCCAAAACAACACAGGAGTTCACCAGGGGCAAGAAGTGGAAGGTTTTAGACTGGCCACTCTCCAGACTTAAACCCTACAGAGCATTTTAGCTGCTAAAGGGGAGACTGAAGGGACAACAAGAACAGCCAGTGTTAAATTTGGCAGCTATTTTTAATTTTACTTTTAGTCCTTAAATGAAATACATTTTAGTATTTTAGTATCCCATCTCCCTTTTTAGTTTTAGTCTAGTTTTACTTGACGAAAGCTCAAAACATTTTAGTCAAGTTTTAGTCCATAAAAGTCCTCACATTTTAGTATTTACTTTTAGTCCAAGCATTTGTTCTATTGCCCAAATCTGGTACCAAATTATGGTAGTGTGTTCTCTGCACCCTGCTAAACGTGGGGTCCCTGCTTTCTACAGCTGAGAGGCAGAATAGCTACAGATGCGTTGCATTTTGACAGATTTACCCACAGTGAAGAAATAGAACAGATTTTGAATGTCCGGCGAAAACTGCATTACATTTTAGTCTAGTTTTAGTCACCTTGATGAAAATTAAGCTTAGTTTTTGTCCATTTTAGTCATCACAGATCGATTTTGGTTAGTCTTAATCTATTTTTTTTTAATGGAAAAAAGGCTGTTGACAAACAGTTTTAGTCATAGTTTTAGTCGACTAAATTAACACTGACAACAACTGAATGAGACTGTGGTAAATCCTGGAAAAGCATCACAAAAGAAGAATGCAAAAGTTTTGGTGATGTCAGTGGGTCACAGGCTTGATGAAGATACTGCAAAAAAAACAGATTTGTAACTAAATATTAAGTCTTATTCACTTTAATCTATTTTAAATCTATCTGTTATAGATATTTTTGCTCACATGAAAGCTGAAACTTTGATCTCTTGTTTCATATTCATCTGTTGATGTCAAACCCAAATGTCTTTGGTCTACAGCATAAATAAAGGAATTGGGTCCAGTGCTCCAATAGTTTTGGAGGGGACTATAGTATTTTTACGTGAACTCTGGTAGAAAAAGTGCACAACTACTGTAATCAAGTAAAAGTACAGTACGCAATACTTTTGCGAGATCTCGCAAAAGTTTTGCAAGATCTCACAATCTGTTTAAAAAAAATAAAAAATTCTCCCATTTTTTTTTTCCATGTCCCTTAATTTTTTTTTTTCTCTTAAATTTTATTTTTCTCCTATGTCCCTTCAGAGGCTCCATAAGTTAGTGCCGAAGCAGTGTAAAAAACGAAAATGCATTAAATATTCACACATAAATTTGCATCTTAAATAATTCCACAAATGATCAATGTATAATTGAATAAATCTGAATTATCAGATTAAACAATAAGACTAAAAAAAAATTTTTTAAAAAGAATCCATAGATTAATAATAAAAAAAATTAAACTAGAAAAAAAACCCCAGAAAATTCATTGTGTTTGTTGGGAACAGACTGATTTTTTTTTTTTTGTCTCTCTTGGATCTAAATAAATTGCCCTAAAATCATAACTAACCATGACAAGATGATGCAACTTACACATTATCAAGGTGAATAGAAGTCCCAAATCTCATGACAGCTTTTGTTTTTGTATGATTTCTACCAATTAATGAAATTTTGCTGTGAAAAATGGAGGAGTCATATTTGGACTGTGCCCATTTGAAGGTGTTAAAGGTGCAGCGTGTAATATTTAGCCCAGTAGCATTTAGCAAAACAAGCTTGGTTAAAATGAAACATAACATTAACAAGTAGATTGACCTAAATTAGTGTTGACATCTGATAACACATTTTTTAAATTTATTTTTTAAAATAACTCAGAATAAGCCTTTTATTCATACAGAGGGAGGGTCCCTTCCAAGGACGCCGCCATCTTGGATTTTTGCATTGTGCATGTTTCTATGGCACCACAGAAGGAACCAAATAACAGATACACATATTGGTTGCAAAAGTTATTACATTATCACAAGAATTGACCATTAGATGTTGATATCTCCAATTCTACACAATGCAGCTTTTATTAATGTCCATTTTAAGACGTATGGCCAACTCATCTAGAAAGCCATACTGAGAGTATTTTCTCAACAATAACGGTCAGGCATACACCATCGGATTTTCATATGATTCAGCCACTAATTATGAGTCACCTGAGGCGTCATTTTTTGTGCTGTATAACGGGAGGTACAATGGCTGACCGCAGCCTGACTACAGCCCAACGAGCTGCTCCCGACTGGTTGGATGGATTTCTGATGTTTGAAAATTTTGGTTGTACGACTCCAGACACTCCCACAGTCAGAGCAGAAACACGAGCAGAATACACAACTTTGGGGGATATTTTCCTTTGTAAACTGCCAGACAACGTTCTAAATCACCATGACAACAGCTTATAAATAAAAATAACTGCAGTGGATTGTGGGATATGCAGTTCTTAAATCCTCATAAAGAAAAATGAATCCCTGTGCCTTTTTCTATTTAACATAAACTAAAGAGACTGAACTTTTCTGTGATGAACTGTCAATGAGCATAATGTTTACTGACCTACTGTGTGGATAGGTTTCCGGTAGGGCATCAAACCAAATGTGTACTGGAACACACCACGTGCATGGAAGAGAGGTAGCGAAATACCCATGACGCTTTGCAGCCTCTCCTGTGTCCATCTCAGCCAGGTGCCTCGTGGGTTTTCAACCTGATCAAACACTTCATTCTCCCCAAAGGAAAAGACCGGCACCAGATGAGCCCTGAAACAGATTTGAGAAGAAGATTTTAACCTATATTTGCACCAGAATTAAATCTAAGGTTGTTCTCAAGGGTCTTTGAGTTTCACAGGAGCCTCTTGTGTGAGAGATTTGAATGAGCCTCTCTGTGTGTAGAAAGCACACTCAATCCTTAAATGAACAGACCGACACAGTCCTGTCAAACCGCATCAGGCCTCTAAGAACACCCAACACTCAACTGGAACCTTCCCTCCAGGCGATCTTTGTTCTTACCCGTGCTCCATGGCCATTTTGATGAAGCCTTTCTTCTGGGCCAGGAGGACATTGAAGGTACCGGGATGAGCATCCAGAGCCTCAGGGGCTCCTCCAACAGCTATGACGACAGCGTTTCCTCCTTTGCTTTTAGACAGTGGATAAATGGCACTGTCTTTATCTGAAGGAATCAGACCTACAGGGTAGTAAAACATGTGTACAATTGATTAGAAAGACATGAAATGACTGAAACAGGTTAATTATTACCATAAACATATTAGAATAAGCCAGCGTCACAGTTATTTTAGTTTAGTAAAATGATAAAGTGATGAGATCCAATCTTGGATTTCTGACAGGTGAATTAATGACTGTTTTCTCTACAAATCTGGGATGGTTGCTGCATTTTTACCACTTAAAACCTGATGTCAGTATTAAAGACTTATTTGTGCCTTTGCACCAGTAATGAAGGGTTCAGTTGTTTTTATCTTAAAGAGTTCGCTCAAGTGAACTGAACGAAACACGTTTCCAAGGCCTAAATGTGCTCAAAAACTCATGCTGCATTCACATATTATCAGTATGGATGATTCTAATTCCCCCTGACATTAGAATATTTCATTTATACATCTGTGGCATATATAACTCTTTAATGATGTTATCATGATTCCTTAAATTCAGATTACAATATAGTTAATATTCTTTATTGTTGCTTTTTAATTCTAATCAAACACCGCCATATTTACGCTGCACAGCAAGTCCAGAGTTGATATCGTGCTCAGCAGGAGATTTGAGCGACTCGTACATTCATGTCCAGAATGATGAATGCCGATCTGTGCAAAGAAATGACCGTGCAGCAGAGGTTCTGTCCTACGTATGTCTGATAAAAGAGGGCCAGTTCTAGGATCTGCTAACAGAAGAAAAAGGAGAGTAGGCTCTCATGTTTTGTTTAGTTCAAAACACAGGCCAGCATGCATCTATCCTTGTTGTGATTGTGTTTAATCATAATTCTGAGTGTCTATAGGGGAGATGCTTTACCCGTATTTTATGCTTCTATCAGTTTAAAAAGTCAATTTAATTTGGATTTGACAAACAAAATTTTAAAGCCTCTTTAACATTAAAGTGAAAACAGATTTCTACACAAAGTACTGTCAATTAAATAACATCTAATGTAAAATAAGGTGGTGATGTGCAGTGTTTGGTGTCTGATGGCCATAAAGCTCCATACTGATCACATCAGACTGAAGAACTTTTGACGAAAAATACATAATTCCATTTCATTTTGAAAAAGTTTTCCGTAAATACGTGACCTTTTCAGGAAATATCCACGGAAATGCACCAAAAGAGAGAAGATCACAGAAAACTGCCCCAAATTTTCTTCTAGTTGCCCTCCTGGTTGCTCTCAGCGTTGGATTTAAGTAAGTCTGGTGTGTGCTGTTCGCGGTGGCGGTAAAGGAGCATCAGATTTTGCTGTAAAAGTCATAATAAGCTCAGTAGCTTCTGCAGCACGAACACATGCCATTGTTGTTTTGGTTCGATATGCCCATGCGGAGTAAGTGGCCTACGCTATGTGTGTCATAATCGTTTCAAGAAAGATGCAGTTGGCTGTCCGCACGGAGACGAAACCGTATTTATACACTTATTTTACATTGCATATTTTCTATTTTCTTGACATTACTTTGTAGAAAAAGGGGTTAAACAACTAAGGGTTTGAAACTTGTTTTTTGTTGTTGTTGTTGTTGTTTGGCACCTGCAGCATGTTTTGGGTCAGGATTTGCAGGATTTCTGCAATTCTGTCTAAATTTCAGCTGCAAGTTGTCTGCTCTCCTTTGCCACTGCAGAAACAGATGAATAAAAATAATGAATGTGCAAATTCAATGCCTTTGTTTTTTTGTGTGTGTGTGTGTGGGGGGGGGGGGGGTTAGAAGTTTCTGCGTATGTTGATTTGGGTGGACAAAGCAGAACAATTTATGCTGATTTTGCTTGTAACTTATGTAAAGACTTTTCTGAGTCTAATATTCAGCTCACAGTGTATCTATGGTGTTATTTGAAAAGGCTGTTTATCATTTCATCTGACATCTGTCCCCCTGCAGAGGTGAAAGACACATGAAATAGCTTTATACATTAATCACTGTTCTTCTTGATGGTCTTGTTTGTTTTTATAGGGCCTATAGACACATCGGTATCTCTTTATATCTTCTTCCTCACATGAGCTTTAAGAGATAGTTGAGTGGGCTTTTGGTCAAATATGACTCAGACAGCTCACCTGCACACATGATGTAGTCTCTGAAGAAGGGGGCTCTGAACCAGAGGGGCAGCATGAGCAGGTAGGTGGTGAGTCCAGGGAACAGCTGTCTGACACCCGTGGCATACGTGCAGAAGTTGGTGAAAGCACCTGCCACCAAAACACCATGAGGATGGAAACCCAGGACGTAGTTGTGCTTAGGGTCCAGGTCAGCAGTTTTTATCATCTACAGGCAGAAATGAAAGGAGGACTGTGATATAACACCCTATACTTATGATTATTTATCCAGAATCAATATGTTTTTATGTATAGATTGCACCAAATCTGTGATATTTTCCCTGGAAAGCTGAAATTGCAGCATTGTGTTGATCCAACTGGCTGCAACAGTAGCTGGGTTTCCATTATACTTGGAAATGCACAAAATCTAAATAGTCCAATAAACAAATGGTTATGAAAACACTTGAATTTTGAAAAACCTCTCAAATATCACAAAAACTTTTTACGCTCTCCTGATGAGGTTTTTCAGGCTTCTCAAAATATAAATATATATCGTAAAAGTGTAATGGAAACACTTTTTCTGCATTTACAAGTCACAGGACGTGACATACAGGGTCACATGACCAGTCACTCCGAGACAACATTTCGCGGTATGAGTGGACAGAAGAGGAGACAAGACTTTTCTAATCATCATACTTATACCCTTATTCATGGCTTTTGCCATACATACAGACTTTACCTCTGAACTGTCATCTGTTCCCTTCTTCTTATTCAAAATTATCAACCGCCGTAGTTGTAACCACAACCATACCAACACGCAACAGGTTTTGAGCGTCAAGCTTCCCTGCAGCTGATTCACGCAAGATTAGATTTTACGAGAATTGCCCAAAACTCCCTTTAATGGAAACGCATTCAAAGCGCAATTGTACTTACTCGAATTTTAAAAATAATTGCTTTTATTTTGTAGAAAAACTGTAATGGAAACCCAGCTAGAGTTAATTCTGTCGACTAAAACCTATGCCTTAAAATGTTTGTTGACAGCTTTTCTTCCATGAAAAAACTAGACTAAAACTAACAAAAATAGATCTGTGATGACTAAAACTGACAAAACCAAGTTTAGATTTTGTCAAAATGACTAAAACTAGTCTAAAATGTAATTTAGTTTCTGTCGGTCATCCAAAATCTGTGATATTTCTCCACTGTGAGTAAATCTGTCAAAATGCAATGCATCTGTAGCTCTTCTGCCTCTCAGCTGTGGACCACCATGACTTGGTACCAGATTTAGGAAAGAAAATAAATGCTTGGACTAAAAGTTAAGACTAAATGTGAGGATTTTTGACTGAATAAAATAAGACTAAAATGTTTTGAGTTTTCATCAACTAAAACTAGACTAAAACTGAAAAGGGTAGAAATTACAAAAATGGGACTAAAACTAAAATGCATTTCATTTAAAAACTAAAATTAAAAATTGCTGCCAAAATTAAAGCTTGGGCTGCAACCCAAACATGTGCCTTGATATCCTAGTCTAAACTCCATTTTTTTCCTCTGTGCACTCTCTCATCCCTCTATTAGGTCGTGGCTTTTGCAGACTGAAAAGCTCCATAACCAGCCAAGTGTACGAAACATGTCCTCTCAACACTACAAACCAAGCTTAAAGCGTTGATATTTTAAGCTAACTTACAAATGTTATACTTCTAAAGTGACTGCATTTTAAATTTCTTATCCTTCATGGTGGAATCTCTCAGCAATGGATCGATCCTGCACTGGTGACTCTGCTGTTACTGTGAAAAACAAACACATGAAAATAGAAGTCTGTGTATGCAGACTGATAGCTGTGCACCTTTGAGCCGTCATCAGCTCTGCTCCTCGTGAGATTCTTTATTGACACTGCAGTATTCCTCAACTCAAGGTTAACTATTTTTGAACTAATTTATTGAACAAGCACAATTTTCAAAATGTATATAGTTATTTAGTCTAAATAACATTGTTTTTATTTGTTTTTATAAATCATATTTATATCATTTTATAAATTATAAACTTTCATTCCCTGAAAAGTGGTTATTTTGGAAAGCTTTGGCCCAACACCAGCGTTATGAAAGTTCTGCCTGGCCTAAAGATTTTATAAGATATTAGAATGAGCTGAGTTTGAGCTCTGAGATGCTTTTCAAAGAAATAGATTAATTATGGTTGGCTATTTGGGTATTTATATCTCACATTGGGGCATTTACTGGAGTTCTGACTTTATTAAGATAAACGAGATGCTCTCTCATTTTTTTCCACTCATTATTAATCCTTTAGTAAAAAGGGGAGGGGCCTCATATTGGTCTTTGCCCAAGCAGCAATCTCCGGTCCTAAAAAATTAAGCCAATGCGGAAGTGCAAAAAATTGCTATACCCCGAGTGTCCACTTGAGGCTGGCTGCAGGAAAACCGGAAGTTCCGTCTGCACGCATGTTAAACAGCCAGTTTCGACACACAAAATAAACTGGTTTACAGCCTGGTTCAAAACACCAAACATGTCTCATTAGCTAGTGTCTTATTGTGCTCCCACTGTACGGGGGGTGAAATCTTTTGTACCACGATCGTTTGGATTATATTTAGGATAAACCTCACTTCACTGTGATTGGCGCGTCTCATTTGATTGACAGATAGCTCAGCAGGCAGAGGCTCCGTTCTGTCAACCGGAATGCTAGCTAGCAGGCTGACAGGAAGTCGCGCTTAGTGGGCGGGCCGTTAGGTAGCAATTTTTTGCACTTCCGCATTGGCTTCATTTTTTAGGACCGGAGGTTGCTGCTTGGTAGTAACAGAAACGAGAGAGGAAAATAATAAAATTAATAATGAATAGAAAAGCTCAGAGTCGTGCTTGCCCAATTCGGCAAGTCCTTACAAGTTTTGCTTGCCCGTTGCCTTTTGAAGTTGCCCCAGGCAGTCGGGCAATGTCGAACCCTGCATGCTCATGAGTTAACAGGTTTGGCGCATGGGGCAGCGCTTGACAATTCTAATTCAGGTGTTAGTGATGGATCGTAATCCTTGTCATGTTCAATTCTATTGTGAATGGCTGCACTTTCTCCATTCTTGTGCACCCACATATAATTGCCTCAATCTCATCGTGTTTTACATGAACGAGCTTCTGTAGGGCCAGTACTGCCGCGGTCTTGGGCGGTCGAAATGAGGAGCTGTCATTGGACCTTGCTGCAGCTGCAGGCAGTGGGGACAGCCCATCAGGAGGCACATACATTGCATATATCAAGCTTTTTATCTGAAGCACAACTTGTACACACTTATCTATGTTATTCAGCACACTAACCTACTTACTCTGACTGCATGCAATCTGGGATATCCCATTTTGTTCACCTTTGAGGTTTGATACAGCCGCACTAAGGTTACCAAGGGTGCTCTCGACACCAAACAGTTCAGCACTGGTTGTCTTGACTTCCATATGCAGCTCACCTATCCTCTGTAAAATCCTATCAAGCAGATTTGTGGTTTGGTGATCAAACTTAGATCGAACGGATCCACCATCAGCCCACTGCACGGCTGAGTTCTCTCCTGGTTAGTGGTCCGGGGTTTTGGGATTGTACTTTGGATCTGAATGTTCCTCTACGCATGGAACCGGTGTTTCACATTGAGCTGACAGGTTCCATGCATTACTGTGCAGAAGTTCTAGGCATGTAGAGCGCTATCGGTTCTTCACAGGTCCTGATGTTCCACAACCCCAGGGCCGAAGAGAGGAGGGCAGCCAGAGTCAGGGTTGACACATTTGACATGTGCGTGTGTCGTTCAGCAGCCAAGGTCGAGCTTAACAGCATTTCTTTTGTCCGGGCCTTTGCACCCTTGGTAATACGCCCAGCAACCACCAACAGTTTTCAGGTCCTTAGAACATACACACAACAACCAGGGGGTTGTGGCAACCCTCCTACCTGCCCTAACAGTACCCTAGGCCAGGGGTTTTTGAAGTGTCGGAGAGTGAGCCTCCCCCAAGAAGAAATTATTCATTCAGTGGACCCCACCCACATAAAGATAAACACTGAAAAAAAAGAAAAACAACCACAATTTTTAAACATTTATGTCTAATCTTTAAACATTTTTAACATTAATATATTTTTGATATTTTAGTCTGCAAATGTCCTTAAACATCTGCCTTTTCCTCTTATTTAGTAGGAACTATAAATTTTCATTTGTATGGTTAATGCAGGATAGCATAATAGCAGACCATCCTTGCTTTTGATCAGTCCCGGTGCACTGAGCAGTGCCCGAACTTCCTTTCACTTCCTGTTTAAAATTCCCCTGGTTCCGGTCACTAGACTTTTTGCTCAGTTTTAAGATGACTCCAAGGTTTACACAGCCTTATGCTGTCATTTGCTTGTACATCTTTGCAAATTAAATACTGTGACTTGAGCATCATTGGGACCAATGCAGGAAAATCCTAACTTGAATAGTTGACACTATAGCATAGTCCCTATAGCATAGGTTCTCAAAGTGCGGCCCGCGAGCCAATGGCAGCCCGCATAAACATTTCTGGCGGCCCGCAATGGTTAAGACAGGAATCAAGGCACACTGAGACTGACTGGTTGTTCTAAATAATTTTTTACATATATTCTGAAATTGACTGCACACAGGACTGTTACATCCCAAATTTGACTGTAGAGGGCAGAAAACCCCAGGGATTTTGTGTGCATTACAACGTTTCTCAAGGTTTTCTCAAGTTTTGCCGGGTTTAGCCTCATTTATTAATTAAAATGTGTTTATTGCACGTTACTGGATGCAGACCAATAAATGTAAACTGTAGAGATGCAACCTGGTCATTAAAATGATTACAAATGGAATTTTTTTCTGTTTTTTTTTTTTCCTTTGGCGGTCCTCAGTCCAGTGTTGGGTTCCTAAACTGGCACTCAACCATCAAAAAGAACACCTGCCCTATAGTGACTATAAGTCTATCCATTTTGCTCCATGCAGAGCAGAAGTTAGCAAAGCAAATCACCTTTTTCTGGTTTATGGTTCCGCGCCTCCCCTGAAGTTCTGTGGCGCCCCCCAGTGGAGGCCTGCCTCACACTTTGAAAACCACTGCCCTAGGCTATGTTTAAGCGCTACATCTACCCATAACCCCACCCTAAAGCTGTGGTTTTTGTTTTGTTTTCATCACATTATTTTCCCATGCCCTTAGTAATGTACAAAGACATCCAGAGCATGACCTGGGTTTTGTCAGTCCTCCTTCACGCCTGATGGGGCCCTCAGGTGGGCGTACTTGCCATTACAAACCTTACTTCAGCCTCAAATTTCGGCCCAAACATGCCTAAAACTTCTGCACAGTACTGTAAATCTAGACTCAAATCTGTGCACAGTGGGAGGATCTGCCTCTGGCTGTTGGTACCGGGATCTTGGGGCGTAGATCTCAGTGGGTTCACTTCAGGGATCGTCACTATGATGAGTTCGTAAAAAAGAGGGCAGGTGTTTCCTGGTCATGATTTTCAGGTCGGGAACATTGTTTTAATTCCTCTATTTACTCCCTAAGCGCTTCACCTAGCTCATGAGGAGAAGTTTTGGGTGATTCGTCCTTCCTCTCATCTCCAAAATGGCAAACCTGTCAATAGACATTACAGTATGTTTCTGAAATACATGCTGTTGAGTTCGAGGACAGCTGACGTCAAAGGGAAGGATGGAGGAAAGAGACTACTGATTGCACAAAAAAAACTCTCAAATCTTAAAAAGTGTCTTTGTGCAACTCAGCCAAAAATATCTCATCACTGATTTTAATCACAGCCACCTGAAAGTGCAGTCTCATTTCAATATTAGAAAGCAAAAAATTCGGCATAAATTGCATCTGTCAAGGAAAATATTCACATTATCAAGTAAATGTAAAATATCATGTGTGCTAAATGATATGGTAGGATTTGGGATTTCTTGATGAAGCACTGTTTTACTTGTTTTTATACTTTTTATTACTTTTAGATGAAAATATCCTGATGCCAGCTGGATGTAAATCTGCCAGTGTGGTACAGTTTATACTGTACTAAGATAATGTTTCTTTTTTTCTCCTGTTTTCTTTGCGTTTTTCATCACTCCTTAGAAACAGGATGGTTTTTCTCTGCAGAGTCAGAAATAATGAGCAGATAAGATACTGTATCTCACCTGTGCGGCGTTGTTTGTGTGCCCTTGTTGGCTCGGAGCAGAGAGACGAGGAGATAGTGGGAGGCACTAAAGGTCACTGTCAGCTCTGAGGCCTGGGTTGTTTTGCAGCACTCTGCAGCCATTGTGACCTCCTGTATAAAATAACAAATCCTCTCTGCCAGCTCTTTGAATCTGTGACTTAGATCAGAGTTTCATGGCCCCACCGCACTATTGTCAGAGTAAAATTCACACCCACATAATCAAGGAGCCATGCTAACCTCTCACAGACAGAGTTGGTTTTATTCTAACTTCTTTTTCCTGCACTCATCTTTTCTGTTGTCTAAAAAGCAGAATATCCCCCCATTCTCCTGCAGTGTGTGCATTAGTTGAAGGTTTTCTTGCAGAAATCTTTACTTAAAACAATCAGACTGACTTTTATTCAGTTAGAAAGTGGACATTGTTGACCTTCACTGTTTGGTTTTGTTGTTTTTTTGTCCACTTGTTTGTGTAGTCTAGTGGTCCGAGCCTCACAGAGTTAATCATTGTCTTGATTTCCTCTTATGGAGGCCCTGGGGGTTTATAAACATAACAAACTGTCCTCTAGTGACCAATCAGAGTCCTCCTGACAGGTTGGCACCACAACATCATCTGTATTGTTGTTTTTAACCCTGAGGACTTTGGTCAAAGTCAGTGAAATTCCCCACAAAAAGGCTTTAAGAGTACAAATTAAACAAAGATGCAGCACGAATACCCCAGTTTAAGGAACAATCTGTGAAATTTCCATTCTGAAATACCCGCATCAACTAAAAAATATTACTATATATTTAGAAATTTATAGTTGAGTTATTTCATCACCTCAAATAATTTCAACATATTTCAAAGTCAGAGAAATTCTTTATTTTTATAGTTGTGACAGGAAATGTCTTGTCATGTTTACCTGTGCCATTTAACCACCAAATATTATGCAAGGTCCCACATAAGGGGGATTAAGGGAAGAGCTTTCTGGGACCCATGTAAGTCAGAAAAATCATGGTCCATCATCTCAAAGTAAAGCTGTGATAAAAATATTTTATTTTTTTACCTGAATAATAACCACAGTTCTGAAAGCAACAAATACTTACTTATTTATGCCCTAGTATATAACTTTCTTAAAAATATAAAAAAAAATTTTTTTAAACAGAATTAAAATGTGGTTAAAAGTCGCATAAATGGCGAGAAAAGGTTTTTTTGTTTGTTTGTTTGTTTGTATGTTTTTTTTTAATAAGAAGCAGAAATGGGAAACAAATCCCAAAATGTGTTCAGAGTGGCAAAAATGGGTGAAAAAGGAATAGAATTTGCAAAATGGGTTTAAAATGGAAAATAATGGGTATAGCATACAGTGAAATGAGGGTTTAAATGGGCAAAAAAGTGATGAAAAAAGGTTCATAGTAGCAAAAATGGATTAACAGAGGTAACTTTAGGCAGAAAGCGCCAAAAACGTGCAGAAAAAAAATGGTGAAAAGGGTTTAAAAGTGGCAAAAAATGGTTTGAAGTGGTTGAATGGGATGAAAAGGTGGAAAAATGTGATTTTAAATCTGGGTAAAAAATTGTGAAAATGTGTTTAAATTGGCAAATATGGATGGAAAGTAATAATAAGAGGTTAACATGTGACAAAATTGGTTTAAGTTGCAAAATGGGTAAAATATATAAAAAATGGCTAACAGTGGTGAAAGGCCAGAAAGATGGTGAGATAGGATTTCGACTATGGGTAATAAATGGCAAAAATGTGTTTAAAGTGACAAAAATGGGAGAAAAGGGGGTTGCGAAGTGGCAAAATTGGTTCTTCAGAGACAACTAAGGGGGAAATCGACAAAACCATGCAGAAATGCATCAAAAGAGAGAAGAAGATTACAGAAAACTGCCCAAAGCTTTCTCCCGGTTGCCCTTCTGGTTGTTTTCTGCAGTGGATTTAAGAACATCTGGTGTATGCTGTTCTCCATGACCATTTGTTGTTCCTGGTAGTGGTAAAGGAGCGTCAGATTTGGTTGTAAAAGCCATAGTAAGCTCAGTAGTTTCAGCAGCATGAACACAACCCTGTAATCTGCCATGGTTGTTTTGGCTTGACCAGTGCGTGCGGCTTAAGTTTGCTATGCTATGTATGTTGTGATCGTTTCAAGATTGGCGTATTTGGCTGTCCACACGGAGACAAAACAGTAAGCATTTCTGTCTTTATTAGATCCCCATTAGCACTAGCAAAAGCATTGGCTATTCTCCCTGGGTTCCAACACACATAAGGTCATACACATCAACACACGAGAAAACATAAACAAACAAACATGGTCAAAAACAAAAAACAAAAACAAAAACAGCTCCTCTAAAAGTATAAAAACACTGTAAGAGTTTACAGATTTGTTCACTCAGGGACCCAGTTTTAAAAAGTAGCGTTTATGGCCTCCCATGACACTGTTTCCGTGTGGATGAAACACCGATATGGCAAAAAAACATTTGCATATACTCCTGAATTCATCTCCGTGTGGACGGGGCCTAAGTTTAACAACGTCAGAGTTGCCCCCCCCCCCCCCCCCACCCCACCCCACCCCCCCCCCCAGGATCTTTGCTGCCCCCTTGGGATCCTCGAACCCCAGGTTGGGAACTATTGAATTACTGCCTTAGCTTATCCTGTGTGAATGCACCAAAATAAACACTGATGTCAGGCAGTAATTCATACATTTTTAGAGGTCCCTTGGCAATACTAATCTAGTTCTTTGTTTCCCTATGGAAAAAAGGGTAGACAGATTTCAGTCACTGCACACAGCATGTAGGAATATGAAGCCATGGTGAGAGAGCCACATAAATGTGTACTTTTTATCTGCACAAGGTGAACTCCAATACAAGGTGATCTCTACAGACCTACTGTTAATGCATGGTGTGGCTCTTCATACAATGTGCAGATGGACACCTGATAAGATTCGAGTGTTTGCAGTGGTGCAGCACTAAAAAGAAGTCCATGGCTCTGGCTCTCCTTAACGTTTTGTAATTTGTTCTTGTGTGGTAAAGACAAATATTCAGCCTGAGTGTATGAATGTACTTATTTTGGTCTTTTTTAGTTATGTATGAAAGTGCAGCTTCATCTTGTCTAAATCCATCGTGTTCTTCTGTGAACAAACACGCGAGGACACGTCAGCTGGCGACTTTTTAGTCTGAGCTGACGGTGGTGAGATTAGGAACGGTGGGAGCAGATACACCAATGAAACTGAAGATTCTCTGTGAAGGACACTGTTCCTCTTTACTCTCACATTGACTCTTTGTTTCACGGTTAATGAGACACACAGTCAGATGATCCTGGAGATGACTCACTTTGAGAGCAGGAGAAACACTAAAACTTTGAGAGGATTCTTATTCTTAGAAATAAGTCTGTTTTATTGTAGTGTTAACATTATGTTCTGATGTCTTTCTGTCTGACATATATTCACAGAATATCTGCTGATATGAGACTGACACCATTTCTAACTCCTCGAACTCTGACCTAATATCTAGTGCTCCTTATTTACAGTATCATAAACAGTAGAGACTCAGCCTGTTTCTACAGATTTTATTTGCTTTTTTTCTACTGCTATCTGTAAGAAAGTTTTAAACCATAAAGGAAAAGGTTAAAAAATCAGAGTTTGCCTCTGGATGTCTGGTTTCAGTTTTGGAGGGTCAGTTGCATCATTTCTGACTGGGATTTGGAGGGGGTGTATGCACATTTGAAGCAGTTCAAATGAAGCTGAACAGTGTTGATTTTATAGTATTTACCAGTGTTTTTCTCTGTTTTAGTCATAGCTTATATAATTTGTTGACTTTTATCAGTATGGGCAAGAAATACATACTATGGAAAAGTTTTGCCTTAGCTGTTTATAATTAAATTCAGGTGTTTCAATCAGATCTGTTGCCACAGGTGTATAAAATCAAGAAACTACACCTCGAACATTTGTGATACAAAATGGGTCATTCTGAAGATCTCAGTGCTTCAAGCGTGGTACTGTGAGGGATGCCACCTTTACAATAAAACTGACATTTCAACCCTGCTTGATTTCCCACAGTCAACTGTGAGTGATATTATAAGAAAGTGGAAGCATCTAGGAAAAACAGCAACTCAGCCATGAAGCATAAGACCATGTAAAAATCACAGAGCAGGGTCAGCGTGCATCAAAGTCACCAACACTCTGCTGATTCTGTTGCTGAAGAGCTCTGAACTTCCACTGGCATTAATGAAAGCACAAAAACTGAGGCAGGAGCTTCATGAATGAGTCTCGAAGTCTCACATTACCAAGTACAGTGCCATGTGTCGAATGGAGTGGTGTAAAGCACTCCGATACTGGACTGTGGAGCAGAGGAAATGAGGATGGAGTGACGAATCACGCTTCTCTTTTTGGCAATCAGAAAGGGAAGTCTGGGTTTGGCAGATGCAGGGAGAACGTTACCTGCCTACTTGTGAAGGTTGGTGGAGGAGAGATAACGGTTTGGGGCTAGTTTTCAGGGTTTATCTCCAGTAATAGCCAATCTTAAAGGTTACAAATTTTACACCTTTAAGTCAATTTTATGTTGTTCTCAGAGGTCCCCAAAACATGCCTGTGAAGTTTGTTGCTGAAAAAGAACCCCAGTATTGGATTTTGTGCATGTCTAAGGGTGCTTCCATATTAGGCCCAGTTGTTTAGAACCGCGCCGCAGTGCAATTCCTCCCCGTCTCCCTTCCCCCCTGGCTTGCTTTCACATTAGCAACATCGAACCAAGCCTAGGCCCACTTGCTTATTCACTCGGTCTTAAACAGCAGGTGGCGGTATGCACATAGCTGGTTTACAACCCCACCAAGGAGCAGAGAGGAGAAGAAGCTACCATGGTAACCACTGGGGTCATGACCTGAACGAATACTGTTTTTGTTCTGAGCCGGCAAAAAGTCCATCCTACAGCCATGGATGATTAAAATCACTTTTAAAGATGCCAGCAACTTCGCTCTTCACACCTGCACATCTGTGTGCAGCTCAGAGGATTAAATGGGCCTTTGCACCTCCTCTCACTGACTCCAGTTGTGTTCATCTGTAAGGTGAGTCACAACAGACCAATTATTGACTGGATTCTGATGATTTCCACCCTTTATTGAGGAAAAATGTGAACAAACTGCCACACTGTTGAAAGAAGTTTAGCTTTTATGATGACGTCATAAAGCTGACACGGCACTCTGTCCCGTATCCAAGCGTGGTTGCATTCACATCTCATCTGAACCGTGCCAGGGTCCACTTGAATTGCGCCCTAGAACATCTCCCCAAGTGGTTCGTTTGCATTCACACTAACAAAATGAACCAGACTTTGGGCTCAAGTGCACTCAGATCCGGGACCAGGCCCCTAGTGTGAAAGCACCCTAAAAACCCTTTTTCAGCCCTGCTGAGAACAAGCTGTTTCTGTATCTGTAGCTTTAAATGTTAATGGGCTGTCTGACTCTGCCCATCCGAGGAAATAGATGTGGCTCTCCTGATCCTCCTCTCAGCTACCAGGGCAGAACTTTCTTCAAAGCGGAGAGGGCCAACCAAACCTGGGGCGGAGCTTACTCCCCAAATGAAATCATGAGGGGAATTCTGAGAACAGCTTGTTTTAGCACACATTTTCTGAGGGGGAGGGAATGGATTTTTCTGATTCTGGGGGTATTGTGGACATGCCAGGGGCACATAGTTTTGCTAGAAAAGCCTAAAAAAAAAGTGTATTTTGCACAGTATGTGACCTTTAATGCTTCAGCATGACAAGACATGTTGGACAATGCTATGCTTCCAACTTTGTGGCAACAGTTCCCACAGAAACACTCTAAACTCTTGTGGAAAGTACATGCATTTGAATACAATGTCATTGCTGCTGTTCCTAAATGCTTCCACTTTCTAATAATAACTTAGAGTCGATAAGTTAAGGCGTGTTTGATGACCGTTTGTAGAAATGGCAGGGCCTTTTTCTCCTTAGGCTTAAGGAGCTGTAGCAAATGTTAAGAGTGTCATCTTTATCACCTTATCTTGTTCCTCCTTGGCATTTCAACACAAAGAAATGATGTAATGTTAGTGTTTTCACATCTCTCCAATACACAACTTCATTATTTCATGGGTTACATTTTAGAGCAGCATGTGTCACAGTAGGAATTCAGCAGCTCCTGAGAAAAAGTTTGAGAAAGTCTAAAAGTTCCCCATCAGTCAGAGTTTTGACCAAAACAAACTGGAGGTTTGACATTGATTTAAAAATAATAACTAGAAAAGCACTCGGAGAGCACAGACCTCCGCCATTAGCCCTATCTCCCAATAGTAAAGAATCCTTTAAAAATATTCTGGATCCAGACGGTGATCCGTATCACTCCCAAAATCTAATCAGTTCTTCCTTATGCCATTTCTGACATTTCCTGAAAATTTCATCAAAATCCGTCCATAACTTTTTGAGTTATGTTGCTAACAAACAAACTAACTAACAAACCCTGCCGATCACATAACCTCCTTGGTGGAGGTAACAATGATAAGAAAACAATTTAAAAACACATGTGATTTAATCGGATGTCTTTCATCAAGAGTCAATAGTAATAGCAGAATAAGCTGTGTGGCATTGACAGAGAAGATTTGCATAACTGTCATGGGTGCAACCAACATACTCAGCTCTGCTGCTCATCCCACAGATGCATGCTCCCAACAAATGTGGCACCATTTAAAAGAGGAATAAACAGGCTTTCCAAAGGTTAAAGATTTACTGGCAAGAAGCATTGTTACAACAAAGAAATACACAAATTTCCTTACTTGTTGTGCTCAGTTTAATACTGTACTGTTATTAATTTCACTGGAGTAAAAACTATTGTTTAATCCCGTTTTTAATCTCTTCAGTTCCTATGGTCTCCTGACTATAGATTTTTAAAATTAACGATACAGTTTATCATACCTGTTATCTTTTTGTGTCCTTATCTTTATGGCTCCAATGTTTATCCTCTGGTTCCTCTTTACCTACATATATATTTTATAAGGCTGTAAAACAACTTATACAATGTAAACAAATGAAGAATGATAATTATTGCATTTCTGTCTCATAAACAGATGTAATCTGCTGTAAGAGGAGTGCAGTTTACTAGATGAAGTGAAACAGACAGATTTAGGTTACTGTGTTATGTTCTTTGCTATAAATATGAGTAGAATGAATATGTTGTGTCTTGTTTTTTTATACTTAAAGACACAAATAAGTCTGAAAATTTCATGGAGCTTCTTGTTTAGTACATCCTGACCTGATCTACATTTCATGCCCCGTTCCTCATTCATAAAGAAAAAGAGAGGAATTATGTTTAAGACTTGGATCACCATGAATATCAATCTAACACAAGGTACATAAAAGTTCAAATTTATACAGTAAATAAAACATAAGTGGAGCATTTTTTGTACAATATATGTTTAAACAGAGTCGTAATATTGATAATGAAGCAAAGATTGTTTAAATTGAACAGAAGGTAAGGTTTGTTCTCCAATGCACATCCATAGACTAATGCAGTGGTTCCCAACCTGGGGTCCAAGGAAGTCCACTGTCCTCCTGTGCTTTTTACACTTCGTTTTTAACTTTTGTTTGTTTTTAAATAGGGATGCATGGTTTCAGCTGCGTGATATGGACATTTAGAGGTGACTGAGGCAGAGACTGGGCTCACACAACTTGTGTAGGTGATCAGGCACTCACAGGGGAGGTCAGGCGAATGCACATTGGTGTGAACTCCAAGAAGGCTGCTGGTCCCGACGGTATCCCAGGGAGACTACTGAGGGACTGTGCCAACCTGCTATCGGAGGTATTTACCTAAAGGGATATTTCAGTATCTTTTATCAAGTCACATGAGATATGTAGCAGTAGAAACTGCATTAGCTTCCAGGGATTTCATCGAGCATTTCTCCTTTAAGAAGGACTCACTGGTTGTACCGGCCAGGAAGCCAGGCTATACAGTGTAACAGGGTACAGTTTCTCTCCATAGTTTAGTGAGTTTTGGGTAAAAGTGGGCCACAAACAATGTTGGCTCAAACGTACACACTATCAAACATTTTTGAAGCATTTTATTTTTTACCCAGAAAGCCTCTGTGTTTTGTCACTATTTTGTGAAGTAAGAGCACACAGCTGGAAGCCAAAGCCTGTATTTAGCTTAAAAAGTGAATTTTTGTATCAGCAGGCAGTATTAAGAACCGATATTTGGCTTGCACTTATAAGGAATGATGAGAATTGTGTTTTAACCTCCTTAGACCCAAACTTTCATCTGTTATGTTTTTGTTTATTTTCCAGTGAGGAGAGGTTTTCTTCTAGCCCCTCTGCCATAAAGCCCCGGTCAGGGATGAGTGTCCTTCTGGAACTTTGTCCCATTTCCACACAGGATCTCTGGAACTCAGTCAGAGTCACCATCAGGTTCTCGGTCACCTCTCCTACTAAGGTCCTTCTCCCTGGATTTCTGAGTTTGGCTGGACGACCAGCTCTTGGAAGAGTCCTGGTTATGCCAGACTTCTTCCATTTTAGAATTATGGAGGCCGCTGTGCTCTTGGGAACTTTCAGTGCAGCAGAACGTTTTGTGGCCTTTCCCAGACCTGTGCCTGTCAAAAATCCTGTCTCTGAGCTCTGCAGGCAGTTCCTTTGACCTCATGGGTTGGTTTTTCTCTGATATGCATTGTCAGCTGTGAGGCCTTCTATAGAAGTGTGAATACTTGGGTCAATGTGATATTTCAGTTTGTATTTTTGATAAACTCGCGAAAAAATGTTTCCATTTTGTCATTATGGGATACTGAGTGTAGATTATTGACAATAAAAATGATTTTAATCAGTAATGTCAGGCTGCAACATATCATTGAATAAAGTGAGGGGGGTCTGAATACTGTCTGAGGTAAAGGTTTGCTTGATTCTGTCGTGTTGTGGAAGATTGTTTTTTTCTTGCCCCTGCCTTTGCATATTAGTCAGAGTCAACGTCACACTTCAAATACACAAGACACAACTGTCACTGATTATCTAAAAGTAAGGGTTTGCAGTGAAAATGTCCTGAGGTCATCCATGTGCACTAATATGACCACTAGAGGGAGACAGAAAGCTGAGAGTCAGTGCTCAACTGGTATAAACTTCTGATTTCACTGCATCTTAAATATATTTGATAGCATTGTCTCTTTGTTTCAGGAAAAAAATTCACCTGGGTAGTTATGATTATTGTTATTGTTATTGATTTTGTTAATATTGATATGTTTTTAAGAACCTTTTGTGATATTGATTGAATAATAATCAGCTGTATGTATCAGCTCCCTTGTGTCCTGAGATAACATGTGGTTATGTAACTGGTGGTAGCACGCTCTGGCAAAAATTCATGTTTACTAAATTATCTGATTCATCCTCTCTCTGAGGCAGGAACGAGTGGGTTGTGGTGTGGTATTGATACAATACACTTCACTGGCCCCTTAGAGAGATATGTTCTGGATTAAGGATTTAAATTTGTGCTTGGTTCATGGTTCACAGATGTGGCTGTCCAGATGAACAACTCTGCTTTGTATTTGTAACCAAAATCTCCCTGAAAATTTGTTTTTCTCTGGTTTTAAGAGGAATCCTGATGTTGTCAGCAGAAACGTGACAAGATCGCATAATTAAAGGAAGAGTTTGAGGCTATTTTTGCATTTCCAATATTATTCTTTCTATTTGCTTTCATTTATTAAAACATGAAATACACACTAGAATTATTCCAAGAATATAAATCCGGAGAGAAATCGCACATGGATTCAAAGCAGGTCTGACTTAAGGTGACAAAAATTAGTTCCTTTATTTTAGTGGGCTCTAATTAGCTCGGAAATTTATATTAGCGAGTCCCATCCAAATTCAGGGCTCTAAAAACAATGACCTCTTTCTTACTCTTGATGAGCTTTAGAAAATTAAAATCCATCCTGGCCTTAATGTCTCTAAAATAGTCCAGAGGTGGGCCCAAGGGTTTAGAAGCTCTGATTTTGAGTGGTAAATACAGTTGTGTATCATCAGCATAGAAATGAAATATCATATTTTGTCAAAATGGACCCCAGGGGTAGCACATTAAGAGGAAAAAGATTTCGGCCAAGTATGGAGGCCTGGGGGACTCCACATGGAAGAGGGGTTGAGGAGGAGGTGGCATACAAGGCCGGCAGAGAAACTCCTGTCAGCCAGGTAAGACCTGATCCCCTCCAATGCACTAACTTCTACCCCCACCCAGTGCTCCAGTTTGATGGTTAGGGTAAAATATCACCTAATTACCAGAAAATTCCCACAATACAGTATTACGAGGAATTATTCATCATATTTAATATTTCTCCTAAATATTAAAAAGTTATTACTTGGTTAAATGTCAACTTTTACTAGGTAATTACAGCCTTATTCTTGATAAAAGCTGTCAAATTACTTGGTATTTAGAGCACATTAAAATAAAGTGCTACCATTAAATCTACCCGTACTGATCTGAACAGTTTACTGATCAATATGTCGTTTAGAAAGGTTACGCTACTTCTTTCTTTCAGTTAACTGTAATAGTTGCTGGTTTCTTCCCTATCACTATTAAAATCTAAATTATAATTTCAAGAGTTTACATAATGATGCAGAAGTCATAATGTTCATGGCCTAAAGCCTGTTGGGTCTACATTGAGGTAAATGAACAATTAAGCTTTTGTGTAATTGAAACTTTCTAACAGTCTAACACTTATTCTTCGATCTGCTGACACTTTTTCTGTTATTAATCTCATTAAAACACATTTTTACATAAATGTCCTCCTGTCTTAAAACAACCCTGCTTGTTTCCATATTAAAGCTGTTGTGCAATCACCTGATTTTGATCAGTCTCTTGAAACTGTAAAGTAGGTACAAAGAAGTAAGGTACAAAAAAATTTGATGGACTGCTGAGGTAACACTTGGTAAAGTAAGTGCGGCTTAACCAAGAAAAGGCTGAATAGGTAGCTGGTTAACGAGGGGTTAATAGCAGTCTATCTGCTAGTTGTTTTGTGTTTTGACCTTCATGGTGATTATATTTAATATTATTCAATTATGCATTCAAGTTTTCTAAGATGTTAATGAATTTGTTTGACTCTTTTAAAATGTGGTTATATTTTCCATACTGTTCTGTTTTGACCTTCAAGGTCACCGTACTACAGGTTCATCCATCAGTGATCGATTTGCTGCAGAGCAGACAGCTGCTGTTTTGTATTTAGAGATCAGAGATTAAATTAATTGTCTGATTGAGTCGTCCCATTGTCTGACCAGCGGAGGTGAACTCAGTTCTCCCTGACATGGTTCTGACGTCCAGATCAGATCAGATCAGATCCCCATCCTGATCTCTATCACTCACCTTGATGGGGAAGTAATCCCGCATGTAGTCCCAGAGTTTGAGACCACACAGGTAGGGTACCCTGCGGCCTCCTCGTGCTGGAGTGTCATAGTCGATGTACCACCAGACCACGTAGAGCACGCTGATGAGCCAGAAACGAGTGAAGAGCAGGTAGAAGAAGAGCACGATGCAGGTGGGTGCTGAGGAGAGAAAACGGCAAGAAATAAAAGACTTACCCGGTTTATTATGCACACTAATGTTTATATGTACAGTCATGGACAAAAGTGTTTCCGGAAAAAACACAATTTCTCCC
Organism: Cheilinus undulatus; assembly: GCF_018320785.1. NCBI lineage: Eukaryota > Metazoa > Chordata > Actinopteri > Labriformes > Labridae > Cheilinus > Cheilinus undulatus. The sequence goes on from NC_054876.1 coordinate 9,696,241, forward strand.
AGAAATTGTTGCAGTTGCAAATGTTTTTGGTATACACATGTTTAATTCCTTTATGTGCTGAAACAACACAACAAAAACATAAGAAAAAAGACAAAACTGACATAATTTTACACAAAACTCAAAAATGGGCTGGGCAAAGTTATCGCCATCCTTTCAAAACTGTGGGTAAACCATTTTATTTCAAGCATGTGATGCTCATTTAAACTCAGCTGTGGCAGTAACAGGTGCTGGCAATATAGAAATCACACCTGAAGCCAGTTAGAGTGTATAAAAGTTGACTCAACCTTTGTTTTGTGTGCTTGTGTGTGTCCCACCAAGCATGGAGATTGACTGTAGCTCCACCAAAAGTTTAGGCAGGAAATCTTTAATCAGCCTGCTGGTTTCAGCGTTCATTCTCCCCTACTCTTTTTCACTTGAATAGCAGCTATTCACATCACCTGGTATCACCAATCTGATTACAGTGCTCCACTCCCTCAGTTTTAACCAATTAAATGGCTGTTATGTGGCTTTCTCCCACTCCAGTTCATTCATGCCATCGTAACATTCAGCCCTCCACTTCTCCATCAGTTCCATCACTGTCTTCATCCCTAAAGTCTCGGACAGCATCATTAGTCATCTTCTGGCCTACCCCAGTCTTTGCAGCATGGTCAGCCCATCCCACCTGCCTCAGATGACATCAGCATCTCTCCCAGTTTCCAGACTGTGGTTTAAAGCACAACCCGTGTACATGGGCGGCCATGTACAGAACATGTGAGTTTTTATCATGAATGTACTGATAAATATGTGTTTAACATGAACTATTAATGCTACTAACAGCTGAAAGGGGAATCTCTGAAAAATTGATGAATTATAAAGTCATTCCTGATCAGTCTGTTTCATTTGTTTTTAGAGTTGGCGGGGCTAACAGTTGATGATCACTGCTATAAAGATAGATGTTGAAAATCTGTCAGTTTTGTTCTGGCTGATTTAAAAAAGCAGAGACTCATTTTTGTGCTTTTAAAAGTTACATTTCATAGTTTGGGCTGGAGATGAGTGTTAAAGTGTAAAAACTAGCATTACTCATTTATAAGGTCAAGAAAAGCAGTGACAAGGTTTAAATTTATCTCTCAAGGCCAACTCCTTAATCTTTTTGTTCTGGTTTACTTAAGGAGCATGTTTTACACTGTAGTGTGGGTTTTTAGCATGTAGAAAATTTGGTTTGATTTGGTCTATTTTTTCACAAAAAGAAGTTTTGTTCATTTATAAAATATCTAATGATTTGCTGGAGTCCAGTAAGGAAGAGATTTTCTAAAGATGGCAATGGGTTGTCATTTTATTAATAACCTGAAAGATTTTGTGCTTTAGTGGAAACAATCAGGCCTCCAAAGCCTGAACAAACACTACAGGGCATGAAGAAGTTTTTTTTCAGTCAGCACTAAAGGCTGATCAGATCCCAGCAGAGGAGGTCAATCTTAACCGTGATGCTGGACCCAACCAATCAAACAGGCATGATTCAATATTATTTAACTACATCTGCAAAGGTCCAGTCACTCATCCTCTCAAGGTTTCAGCCATTTCCCAGAACCGTGAAGTTCTTTGAAAGCTTCAGTCAAATAAATCTCATTAATAGTTTCCAGGAAACTATTTTTTGATATCACACCCACAGCCGTGAACATTATCTTAAACACTTTCCATCCTGATCTGGCATAACAGCAGTCGAACTCATGACATGAATGGTTACTACAGCATCATGTGTCTGGATAACTTTAGCTCTTTTATGAATGGAGGGTGTCTGCTCTGTATCAGTAACCATCAGTCCTGCTGTGATGACATCAGAGAGGGTTAATGTGGTTGCTGACAGCAGAGTCATGCTGTGGGAGGATACGCTGCTTTGATGACAGTAAATTCAAATATCTTATGACGCAGATCTTTAGCTGTAGGTCTAATTGATTTGGTTTGAACATAATTATCAGTATGTGGCTGCCAAATGTCATCTAACTCATTTGTTTGTTTCCATCCTTCTCGCTTTTCTGTCCACTTATATCTAAAACAGCCTCAGCAGAGGGTTCAACATGAGTCTAGTTCTACTCCAGGTTTCTGCCTGGTATAAGAAAGGTTTCCCTGCACCTGTAACCAAGGCTGCCCATAAGAGGGGGAAAGTGGAGAGCTTCCAGGGGCTTAGCCAAACTGGGAGCCCATGGAGGTCAGTAAAATCATGGTCCATTATAAAACTAATCTGTGATACTCTGTTTTATTTTCAACCTGAATTATAACCACTCTTATTAAAGAAGCAACAAATCAATTGTATTTACTTATGCTGTAGTACAATATAGCATTTTCAAAATGTAAATCCATTTAGTGAAAACAAAATTACCTTTTTTGGGTAAAGCTAACAATGTAGACAGGCACATTCAACTAAACCATTAGGACACTTACGTCAGACTTCATTGCTAAGCTATGATGTGCTCAAATGTCAGAATACCAGAGGATAAAGTAGGAGGAACTGAAATAACCGTAAGGGGAAAATGATTAAACCAAACCTGGGGGCAGTGCTAACTCCACACATGACATCATGCAGGGACAATCTAGGAACGGCTTGTTTCAGCACACATTTTCTGCAAGGTGGAGAAAGATAGGGTAGGAAGGAATGGATTTTTCTGGTACTTGAGGGGATTGTGGACAGGCCAGGGGCACATATCTTAGTGAGAAAAGCCTGAAAATAGATTTTGTATAATATGTCCCATTTAAAAGTAGCAATAATGGGCTAAGAGTGGCATAAATTGGCTCAAAGTGGCCAAAAAGGGCAGTATAAACAGTGAAAAGCAGTTAAAAAGTGGCAAAAAAAAAATTGTTTGAAGTGGCAAAAATTTGCAGAGATAAGGATTTTTTAGCGTCTTTAGAAACAGAGAGAGCAGATTAAACCTGCCGCCTTTGTAAAGTGTCTTTAGATATCATTGCTTATGAACTGGTGCCATATGAATGTAAGGTATATACTGAAAATACCAAGGTTCATCAAAACGCACATTAAAGGGATACGTCAACATTTTGGCAAATTCGCCCATTGCCATAATTCCTATAGTCTTAGTAATAGGTTCGTTACCTTCAGTTGTCGGTGAAAGCTATTTTTAGATCGGCGCTGCCGAGTTTGGGCCTGCTGTGCCAACTCAATGTAAGCAGACAGTATTCCGGTTTTCCCTCATCAAACTCATCAAATACACAATCCAACAACTCCAAACAACAACTCTTGTGGACAAGTTGTGACCTCTACATTAAAATACTCGGAACTATTTCTTGAGTAAACCACTGGGCGGAGAGACACAGTGCAGCAGCCATGTCTGGAGTGTAGTTCCAGCTTTGCATTTAGCTTTAAAACATCTCTGTCTCGTAATGTTCCATGATTAATTCATAGCGTGGTGAATGTACAGGTCACAACTTGTCCATGAGAGCGTTTTGGAGTTGTTGGATTGTGTATTTGATGAGTTTGATGAGGGAAAGTCGGAATACCATCTGCTTACATTGAGTTGGCACAGCAGGTCGGACCTCTAAAAATAGCTTGCACCAACAACTGAAGGTAACGAACCTATTACTAAGACTATAGGAATTATGGCAATGGGCAAATTTGCCAAAATGTTGAAGTATCCCCTTAATGCTGATACAAATTATTCATCAGCTAATAACTTTAAATCAGATTTAAAATCAGTCTAGAATTACATATTTTTAAACCTATTTGATAGGTTGAAAAGATGATACTCTAATTTTGTCACATTTTTCACTGTTTAGATTAGAGGGGTCCAAACTATGGCCCTAGGGCCAACTGCAGACGGTGGCCTATTTTAAAATCACCAACAGCAAATTCTAAAATCCTCAGAATTGACTTTGTAACCCTTCCCACCTTGAAAAAAATAGTTCTACCAAAAACCTGGACTTTAAGTGATTAAAATACATGTAAATTTTCCATGTATTTTCATTACATTACCTCAAGGTAAAATATGACATTAAAGTAATGCTTAAAACCTTGTTGAGAGAGCTTGAAATAATTGAATAACTTGGGTCATATTTCATTGAATTAGAGTTATGCAAGCTTGAGCAAAAAGTTGAAGTATTAAATAAGTTACTAAATGTAAACTTCAGGTGATCTTTCACATAAACTTTATTTGTTAATTTAAATACACATTAAGAAAGTTTTATCTTCCTAAACAAGATGCAAATCCACAACCTTTGTGTTGAGAGGCATCAGAACTAACCATTACACCACTGTGTGACCTGTATGGTGACAGTCATCTGTGACAATATTATCAGTGTGTGCTGCTGCTTATCTTGGCCAAGACACTCCTGAAAAGAGATTTTTCATCTCAATTAATTTTTCTCCTGGTTAAATAAAGGTTGAAAAAAAAGTAAAATAAATGTATTTGACTTTATGGACCTGCTGCTGACCGGCACCTGACAACCTGGGTTGTGCACAGGGATCTCGGTGTAATGTGTTCTCTCATAATAATCTCAAGCAAAACTTCCAAATGAGTACTAAAACTTTATTGTCCTTTCCAATCAAACGTGAACACTGACTTTAAAACTTGATACAAGAGTGGTTTCACTCCATTGAATTGCATCAGCCCAGTCGTGACGTTACCTTTGCTTTCGCACATGTGCCCCGCCCCCTTTCAGAGAAAGTTACAGCAAATCCATCTGATCATGTAGAGTTTACCCAAACTGCTTTAAGTGTGTTTATGCGAAGTACATTTATGTTGGGTTTAGTTATTATTGTTAAATAACATTTAATTTGATGTAATTTAGTTACACTTTACTCAAAAATCTGTTAAGATTACTCAGTTTTTTAGTTTATCTGAAGCATATTTTCATATTGTTTAGCTATAATGATTAAATAACATGTGATATGATATAATTTCACCCCAAAATAAAGCTTTACTGTTACTAAGCCTAGAATCTTTTCTTTTTTCAGTGCAGACTGTTAGATGCCAATGACTATGTTCCTCATCTCTTCTTGAATTTCTCTAGATGGCGCTGTGATGTGTTGCCTTTAGAGATATTTTAGCCTGAGGCCTTTTAGCCTTCACTTTGTCCGACAGATTCTATTTAAGAGATATCTAGATTCAACAGGTCTGACAGCAATCAGGCCTGGGTGTAGTTATTGAAATTGGGCTCAGCTTTAAACAAAAAAAAAAAAAAAAGAAAGAAAGAGTTTATTACATGATTTAACAAAGGAGGACTATTATTGTTTCATGTAGGACCAGGCAGGTTTGGATGGCTTTCTCCCCTTCATGAATTAAAGGTGCAGATTGAAAAATTTGATATCAGCGACATCTAACAGTCAATTCTAGATTGCAAGGCTCATTTCTCAGGTGGTAACCATGGCAACCAGTGGAATTTAAATAAAATGTTTATCTGTTATTTGGTTCCTTCTATGTTACCACAGAAACATGACACACAAGATGGCGGCAATCGATGAAGGGGCCATCCCTATATATGAATAAAAGGCTTAATCTGAGTTAATTGAAAAAAATATATATATTTTTTTCTTTCATATTTAGGTGATTAAATACTAATCTAGTATTTATGGTTTGTTCTGCTAAATGCTACCAGGCTAAATACTGCACACTGCATCATTTAAAAACTGCATTTTGTAGTTACTCAGGTTATCTTTGTCTATTATCACAATTTGTTTAATGGTTTGAAACAAGGAATAAAAAAGAGAAAAATAAGAACTCAGGAAGAAATCATTTTACATTGATTGGACATTTGCTCTGCATGCCAAAAAACAACAAAGTCTGTTTTTCACTAACATATTCCGTTTTTTAACATGTCTTATCCTACACTGAAGTGTTTTTTTCTAATTTTGACACGCTAAAAGTGAGCTATATCAAAGTGGCTGTATCATTCTGATGTTTTTATGTCTGTGGACCTCAGAGAAAACAGTGCGGGCATCCCTGGTTTAGGTGAACTACTGTCATCCACTACTCACTCTAATACAGCAGAGGGCAGCATGCTCATTCATAAATCATGCACTAGGATGTGTCCACAAGTATCCTCGGCTGAGAAAGGTTTTAAATTTCTGTCTAATTCAGACAACTTTATTCATCCCAAAGGTAAAATTCAGGTTTAGCAGTGTACCCACGCGTGCCTTTACAGACCAACATTAGACAGGAATGTCAGAGACAATAAATAAACAGTACATTAAAAAAGATGCTCCCTGGCACTGCGACTCCCTCATGTGGCCCCTTAAGTAAGTCTAGCAAATGTGAAATCACTGTTTCATTTGATGAATCTACACCTGCCTTTTAGCCATCATGAATCATATATGTGCATACAATATAATGACAACTGTCCCAAAATAGGGTGGACAGAAAAGCAGGATATCTGCCCACAGGTTAAAATTACATTTTTATGCATGCATTTATTTAACATTTCCAGCCATCAGCTGCAGGCTTGAATCCATGACACTGAATTTTCTGCATGTGTATGTGCTGAAAACTTAAAATAATTTCTCTTTTAATGAACTAAATTTAGCTTGACTTGGGAGGCTGATGATACAAGTTAAAGCCTGCAGAATGAGGTTTCTGGTTTGACTTTTTATTATCTAAAACAGGAGAAACTCTCAACAGCTTAAGATGCTATAAAGACTGGTTAAAAAAATCTAAAATGTACCGTGCATTATGCACCTGAGACTTCCTGCAATGACCAAACCAACCAAAACCTCTCCTTTCTACCTATGATCCCTGAAGCAGGTTTACACTCCCATTTCCTGCTTAATTCTGTTAGTTCAAGGCTCCTGATACTACCATCACAACCGGGCCTTAAGTCATTCCTCTCCTCCACCCTGTCGTGTCCCTGTTGGTAGAATGAATAACCCAGCGCCAGTCGATCTGGTGAGCCCCTTTCTAACTTTGATAAGAAAAAGCTGAAGACCCAACTCTTCTGGGAACTCCTATATACACCAACATCGACTCTTCTCTGCTGTTAGTCACCTGGTACAATGAGATAGCCAAATACATTTGATCTGCTGAGTCCTTTTCTTTCTTCTTATGAAGTTTTAGTCCTAGCACTTTGTGAACAACTCTCCACTTTAAAGTTAAATCCTTTAAGACCCTGTTAAGTGAAATCCTAAACTTTGTGCCTTAGCACTCGGTTGGAATGAGGCTGCCGTAAACGTGAAAACACTGAGCTCTATGTGTGACTAAATTCCAGTTTTAGTCCAGTTTTAGCTGATGCCACTACCTTCACTGGAAGTTAACAGGCAGTTACATGTTGTGTTTTTGCTCATTGTGAGGTAAATTTCCTAAATCTATCGGCCACAGTGGACTCATTCATTAAAGTATCATATTGGAGAGATTTTTGCCAGAAAACAGTAAATATAAGTCCCAACTCCTGCCTCTGCTCTGGCACAAAGCCAGACTGCTGACCTCTGATCAGAAGCATTGTTTTTTAAATCTGAGAAGATAGTATTATAAGTGGGCGGGGCTTCAGCTTATTCAACAGACTCACCCACACATCCTTGAGTAGATTTTACTAGCTCATTTTTCATGATTTTAAAGCAAAACTCTATAAACTTAGAGATGATTTTTATGACTGAAATTGACCTTGTGGTTCTTAGTACAGTTGCCTGTCATACAAAAAACCTTAAAGTAAATATTTTTATCACTGTACAGGGACTTTAAAATTAAGTGACTTAGATTATGAATATGATGATCCTGAGATTGTTCGATTGATTGATTTGGTAATGATATAAACAGCAGTTTGTTTCACTTACTGATGTTTTACTTTTCTGTCTAGGTCAGATGATCGTCATTTTAGTTGAAAGCATCTGCTAAATGAAAGTCTAACACTTCACTCACTCTGTTGTTTCATTCCTTGCTGCAGAAAACTCAGTGCTGTTTCTTCTTGTTGAAGAGTTCCTTTTTTGAATGTCGTCTGTTATTGTTTTTAGTCTATCTTTGTAGATTTGTGGCTTTTTGGTTGTTCAAGGTGAATTTCAGGTCACATGTGACTCACAGTTCTGTAATTGAATCTGATTTTTCCACATTTATTATAAAGCAACACTAAGGCACAACAATTTTTACACAAAGTCAAACTTGAATTAAAGGGCATTGTGAGAGAAATAATGTAAAAGAGATTTTTTTCTTTGTATTTTATTACATTATGTGGATCTGTTCCTGCAAAGATAATACTTCACAAACATCAGAATGGGTCATGTCAGGTTAATGTTTACTTCATTTATGGCCGTCACAATAATCTAACAACCCTGACGCACTGACGTCACATGACACACCTCCATCTAACTACACAGCTGTTAGAAATGAACACAACCTGCTGCTGTGCAGCGATGATAAAAACAAGTTTAGCGGTCAGAGGTGTAAAAATGGCTGCTGCTATTAATGTGCTTTTATAACCTTTAAAACCTTTAGATGAATTTTAGCTCAGTCCTTTGTAAATATATTTTAATTTTATATGGTCTATTATATTCTTATAAACTTTTATTCTCAACCTGTTCTTGTTTTGTTTTGTTTTGTTTTGCTTTGTTTTTTTACCTACATGTTCTATTCACTTTTAGTTCTTGTGTTTTATTATATATGCTGGGATTTTGGTCTGTCTTTGTTCTGATTTTCCTACCCACCTTAGTTGTACAGCCCTGTGTTGATATAAATCTGCTTTATACAACCCTTAACCAAACATTTGGGGCATTGTATAAAATGTAAACAAAAACAGAATGCAAAGCTTTGCAATCTCTCAAAATTGATGGCAGCAAAACATCTCAAAAAAGTATGAACGGGGCAACAAAAGGCTGGAAAAACAAAGGGCACTAATGAACAGCTGAAGGAGCATTTTGGAGCTAGTAAGGTTAACTGGCAACAGGTTAGTAACATGACTGGGCATAAAAGGCGTATTTTAGAGAGGCAGAGTCTTTCTGAAGTAAAGATAGGCAGAGGTTCACTGATCTGTGAAAAACTACATCAGAGAAAATTCCCTCAACACAAAACTTCAAAGACTTTAAATACCCCGCCATTCAAAGTGCATAGTCATCAAAAGATTTGGAGAATCTGGAGAAGTCTCTGCGTGCAAGGGACAAGGTCAAAGGTCAATATCGGTTGCTTGTGATCTTTGGGCCTTCATGCTGCACTGCTTTACAAATAGACATGATTCTATACTGGAAATCCCTGCAGCTCAGGAACATTTCCAGAAATCATTGTCTGTCAACACAGTTCACCGTTCCATCCACAAAGGCAAGTTAAAGCTGAAACATGCAGAGAAGAAGTCACATGTGGACACAATATGTCGACTCTGGGCCAAAGCTAATTTAAAATGGACTGAAGCAAAATGGAAAACTGTTCTGTGGTCAGATGAATTAAAATTTGAAATTCTCTTTGGAAACTACATATGCTGTAGTCCAAAGACCTCTTTCTCTGATGGTATGGTGTTGCTTTAGTGCCTATGGAGTGGGCAGCTTGCACATCAGGAGAGGCACTATCAATGCTGAAAAATACATAGAGGCTTTAGAGCAACATATGCTTCTATCCAGACAATGCCTCTTTCAGGGAAGGCCTTCACTATTTAGTCAATGCAAAACTACATACCACATCCTTCACAACAACGTGGCTTCACAGTAGAAGAGTCCAGGTGCTAAACTGACCTTCCTGCAGTCAAGACCTTTCATCAACACAAAACATTTGGTGCATCATATAAAAAAAAATCTGACAAATAAAGCCCAAGTAGATAGAATCCAACATTAGACAAGAATGGGACAACATTCCTTTCCAAAAAGTCCAGAAACTGGTCTCCTCATTTACCAGACATTCTTAAAAGAAGAGGGGGTGCTAGATAAAGGACAGCATAGCCCTGTCCCTACTTTTTTGAGATGTGTTGCTGCCATCAAATTCAAAATGCTTTAAACTTTTAACGAAATGATAAAATGTCTCAGTTTCAACACTTGATCTTTGTTTTGTTTTATTGTGAATAAAATATGGATTTGCAAATCATTGTAATCTGACTGTATTTAGATTTTAACCAGCAGCCCAGTTTTTTGGAAGCGGCGTTTTAAGTAGATCTTACAAAAGTTGACTTGATTAGTAGGTTTTCCATAAAAAGAAATTACATGGAATTACATTTTATCCTCAAGAAAAGTGTAATTTAGTCTCAAACTATCCACCAACCCAATAAACAATGAAAGAAAACAGAGGCCTGATGCTCATGCTGTAAAGTTTGGGAACTTTAAAGTCTGTCCTGTCAAACAAAAAAGATATTTTGGTTAAATATCAGCAGCAGCTTTTTTTGAAGCAGTTACATCTAAAGTACTCAGAGGGCAAACATTATGTAAAGGGTTAGATTGTACTCTGCTCAGGTGAGATCTGTTTGGCGCCCTCTTCTGACCGTTCAACACTTCATGTCAGTTCTTTAAACCATTTTCTGTATTTTTAATGTCACTCTTTAGTGAAAAGCAGCAACAATAACATGTTTGAATGTCTTCAGTAAAAAGCAAAGAATAACTGCAGGTATGGCCTAAGTTACCTTCAGTCTTTCACAGACTCAGAGCTCATTGTGAGATATTTACACCTGTAATCCTGCAGACTCACCCAGGGCCAGGAAGGAGTAGACCCACTGCAGCACCGCGGCTGTCTGCAGCCTCCTGTGGAGCGGGGTATCCAGAGGGGCAAAATCAATCTTCATGTTTCCAGAGAGAAGAGAGACGAACCGAGGTGCTGCAGCCGGAGGAGAAGAAGAAGAAGAAAGAGCGAGAGAGGGAGAGAGAGAGTGAGGTAAAGTGGGTCCAAAGTCTGTGTTTCTCACCTCTCTCACCTCTATCACCTCCTGTTGACTTTGTTATCTCAGAGACCCAATCAAAGGTTTGATTAGTCAATCCATATCTGAGACATCTGACCATTGACCCCACAGGCAAGCAGCTGCAGAAACACAGGAACACATGAGAGCAGAACATAGAGGGCCTAAATATGACAGGGGAGAGAAAGGAAATGTGAGTTTAAAAGATATTTCACAATAAAGTTTTTATATATATCACATTTATAACAACCATAGATGCTAAAAGGGCTTTATGAGCTTGAAACACTGTAGATATATAAGTTAAAAGAGCACTAAAATAGAGTGGAGAAGAATATAGTTTCATAATCATAGCCAGTTTTACTGTTAGGAAAAGATAAACAAATGTCTGAGGCCTTGTGTACTAAGGGGCCTCAAGATGTGAAACAAATGTGGGGTTTATTTCAAAAATTTTGTCAGTTATTAAGATGAGTACTTTTGACATAAAAAAGGGTCCAGAAAGAATGAAATAGCATCAAAATAGAGCTTGAAAGTCCAAAACATTTAATGGGAAGGACTCAAAGCCTCCCAGTGAGTTCAAGCTCCCAAAAAGGCCCAAAATATCTTCATATCATGCAAAGCAACATGGATCCATATAGAAACGTCAAATCAGTAAAATAACGGATCACTGCTTTTTGATAACTGCAATAGTTGACAAAAAACTATGCTGAGGTGGGCTCAACTTAAATACAGTGTATTTGACAAGTATCCCCCATTTGTGTGTTTTACTACGGTGGCCCTGAAGGCCAACAGGATTAATATTTCAAAAGTGCAAAATACATTTCACGAACATAAATACATTTCACAAAACACAACACATTTCACAAAAACAAATACATTTCACGAAACATAAATACATTTCACAAAACACAACAAATTTCACAAAAACAAATACATTTCACGAAACATAAATACAATTCACAAAACACAAATGTGACATTTGTGAAATGTACTTGTGTTTTGTGAAAGTTTTTTGTGTTTAGTGAAATGTATTCATGTTTTTGTGAAATGTATTTTGCACGTTTGAAATATTAATCCTGTTGGCCTTCAGGGCCACCGTATTTTACACTTTCTTTGATTTTCTAAACTAATCATGGTCAATATTATTCAACTTTTTTTACCAAAAAAATACAAAAGAATAACTCTTTAAAATCAAAGTGAAAACAGGTTTCTGCAGTGTAATGTCAATTAATTAAAAATATGTAATGTAAAATAAGTGTAAAATATTCACCCTTTCAAAGTGACTGGCCTAATTCAACAGAGGTCCAGCCACTTGGTGCTAGTAGTCTCACAATTAGTGAAATTAGGGATCACCTGAGTGCAGTGAAGGTGTTTCAAGGGATTATAGTATAAAGACGCATTTGTCTGGAAGGTCCAGTCACATCATGCTGTGGGGGCACTTCTTAGAAGCCGGCCCTTAAACGCTTTTAAAGGTAGGGAGTAAAATAAATTCAGTAATATATATAGGAAAATCAAGGAGGACAATCTTATTCAGTCTGAAGAGAACTACAGCTCGGGAGAAGATTTATTTTTACAGAGACACTGACCCAGCTTCACAAATGTGCACACCTGATTGAGACCTATCCACAGACTCAGTGCTGTGATTGCAGCCAAAGGTGCATCTACTAAAAACTGATTTGAAGGGGGTGAATATAGACAGTAAGTTTTTTATGTTACATGTTTTTTGAAAAAAAAAAAGGCATTACTTTGTAGAAATCTGTTTCCTGTTTGCCACGAAAAAGTGTTGTTGTTTTTTTTTTTAAATTATTATCTATCAAATAGAGCCAAATAATATTGTCCATGAATATAACCACTGTATCTGCTACAAAGTCCCAATACCAGCAGTTGGCAGTAAACTCACCTGGTTCAAGCTGCAACGGCTCAGTTCACAGAGATGTAAACGTACCCTGCAATGTTTTAAAATGGTCGTATCATTGGTCTGAACTTGCTTTAACATGAGATGAGCGACTACTTTTTGCACAAATTTGGAGATGTCCTGCTGTCGTGTACCTCTGCATTTTCCTTCTTCTGTTAAACAATAGAAGAAGGCCTCATCATCAATAAGTCAATTGGCATGTTTTCAGGTGTCAAAAATGGCCTATTTTGTTTTGACTTTGAGTCTTAATGTCAACAAATCCCTCAAGTCCATGAAGTCCCCCTGCTTGGCTTCGACAGTAGTGTAATTCTTCCCATACTATGTCTACCTTTATTTCCTGTCTCTCCTCAGCTGTCCTATCAAAATAAAAGTAAAGAGGCAATCTTTAAAAGACTTGGATGATCTTTTAAAATGCTGATCAGTCACCCGTGGCCCACTCAACACACAACACTGAGACAATAGAGGAACCAAACCCTTTATCTTCTTTATATTTATCTGTAATCTGTTCCCCTCATTAACTTTTATTAGATTGACATTTGCCGTGGCCATGACAGCCACTGCATTCTGTTTTGATTACATCTTCATGAATATTTGATTCATTCAGGGCTTATCTGCCATAATCACCTCATTAACACAATGGATACTCCATCAGACTGTCTGTTTATGTTTACCTGCAGATTCTGACTAAAATACTTTTATGCAGTTTAACAAATTATAGTAGAAATACAACACACACTTTGACACATCCCTTACGGCAGCAGAGTGATAGTGTCTTGTTAAAATGAGCTGTCAGCCTTCATTATAAAAAAAGCTCATTCAGATAATGTGCTTGTCTTTTGATGTCTTAAAATGGGGGTTCAATCTGAAACAGGCCCTAGGGCTGTGCAATGAGTCGGCATTATTCATGGATTCTACTATTTGCTGGCACAGTCTGCCTAACATGGAGAATACTTTGTGACAAAGGCCGTTTTTTCATGAATCAGGGGTTTACACTTCAAAGTGGAGCCTTTGATAACATCAGCAAGCTGTATTTTAGTAGTAATGCTAATCTTATTTAAATTCAATACTATAAGAACATCATTATTCTTTAAATTTATTCACTGATCTTACCATAAAGCTGCTCATCCTCTACAGCAGGGGTTCTCAACCTTTTCAGCCCCTGACCCCCAAAATAAAGGTGCCAGAGACCGTGGACCCCCACTGTACCTGAAGGTGGTTGAACAGCCATGCTCAATCAAGAATAGTTAAGTGCAGACAAGGCCATCCAAAATGGGGGATAAATGGGAGATCTTTCTGGAGCCCAGCCAAACTGGGGGACCATGGAGGTCACAAAACCATGGTCCAAGTTAAGCTGTGATATCCATATTCTATATTTAACCTGAATAATAACCACTCTTATCAAAGAAACAAATATCTTTATTTATTAATGTGTGTAGTAAAAAGCCTTCTTGAAAATGTTAATCAAAAAAAAGAACGAAAATGTTTAAAAATTGCTATAATGGGTTAATAATGGCAATAACGGTGAAAAAGGTGATGAAGTTGGATTTTAAAAGCAGCAAAAATAGGTTAAAGTGGCAAAAGTTAGCATAAATAGTGGTAAAAGGGAGTTAAAATGTAGCTTTTAATTGGCAAAAACTGGGTGGAAATTTGGTAAAATGGGATGGAAAATTGATATAAACTGGCAAAGAAGGGTCAACTGAGAAAGAAAAAAAAGGGGCAATATTGGCAGAAATTGGTTAAACTACCAAAACTGGGCATATTAAATGGTGAAATGTGGTTAAAATGGGACAAACAGGGTGGGAAAAGGGTTTAATAGTGGCAGTAATGGGTCAACACAGGCAACGTTAAGCGTAAGTGGCAAGAATTGGTTTAGAAGTGGCAAAAACAGGAAGAAAAAGGTGGTGGAAAGAGATTAAAACTGACCAAAATAGATGCTAGATGGCAAAAATGTATTAAAATTGGTGAGGAAATGATGGAAAGGGGTATTTCATATCAAAAGCATCTGACTCCAGCCTGTTCCTAGCAGGCAGAGCTTTTTTATGTAGCCGGCCTAAATTTTGTAGCTTTCAGAACAAAACTGTTTGTTTAAATTTCAAAATACTCATATTGTTTTTTATTTTTACCTGATATAATTGATATAATTGGGATTACTGTTGTTCTGTGTTGAATGTGTTGCTGATGTATGTGTTTTTACTTTGGAATTCAAGGCTTCTGATTGGAAGATTCATAAATTTTCGGTAAACAAAGGTAAAAAAGGGACATTTTAGAGCCCTGGACCCAAAGTGGCATCATCAAGAGCAAATGCTTTAGGTGATGTCACTCTTCAGAAAGCTTACATGACAGCATCAAAGCTAGATTTATATCAAACTACTGAACAGTTTAGAGTCAGTCTGAGACAGTCAGTGATCAGAAAATTCTTTATTGGATTTCCAGGATATTTTATAGCAAAAAGAAAGGAGAAAATGTCTGAGAACATAGAGAACACAGACTGTTTCCATGACCTGTGGAGAAATTGTTGACATGAAGAGTGAGGAGATGGTGGACTCAAAGCCAGGGACCAGCAACGCTGAGGAGATCCAGCAGAGATCTCAGCAGTGCCACAGTCTGACGTTCCCCCTGAGAATGTGGAAGGATATCCCAGGCAGGATCAGTATCCCAACTGGGGACCCTATCATCCACCATAGCAGGGACAACCACCATTCCTGTACCGTGATCAGCTATTCCCTGGACAGCCTTGTTCGCCGTACTACGGACCACCACAACCGCTACCTCATATAGTGAACTTTGAGATTTGTCCCTCCAGCTGGAAGAGGAGAGAGCGATGAGAATCGAGGCAGAACACAAGAACAACGTCTAAGGAGACAATTAATGATCTTCAAACTGAAAATAATAGACGCCACAGAGAGATGGACATCAGGAGGAGGCAAGATATGACCTTCAAGAAAGATGCCAACCTCACCAGGGAGATCGTGGCTTTAAGAAAACAGCTGAAGGAGCGGATCACCAAACTGACAGCTCAGGAAGAGGCCATGAAGAATATGGAGAAGAAGATAGAAAATCTCCAAAAACAGCTGGAGGGTTGCAAGAAGAAAACTCCTGAGGTCCAAGAACAACCAAAGCACCCGAGAGCAGAAGGGATAAATATCACAGAAATCCAGGAGCTCTTGGATATAGTTTCATCTCAGAATGATCGACTGCAGGCAGAAATGTCCAAGTCCGACTCCCTGCAGAGACAGGTAGCAGAGGTCCGACAGAAGCTGACGACTGAGGTGGACTCCCTTAAACAGCAGATAAGGGTCCTCCAGAATGAAGCCTCCAGAAAAGATACAGCTCCCACCCTGGAGAAGGAGGACTTGATAAACCAGCTGCAGGCACAGATCAGCTGCAGTCATGAGATCAACAACAACCTGCTGACCCAGATGGACACCATCCAGGCCCTGCAACAGGCGACTGACGATGCAAGAGAGGTCATGGCATGTTAGGAACACCGTCTGCAGGCTGAAACACTGAGGGCTGACACTCTGGAAGAACTACAGCGTGTCAGGCTTCAGTTTTCAGAGGCAGAGGGCAGGGACCTGAATGGGCAGCAGAATGTGAGTGAGGAGGCCTACAGGATAGACGTGTCAGACCCCCAGCAGCTGGAGAGCGATCAAATCCAGCTCCAAGAGACCATGGAGAGCTGCATTACCCTGGAGGAGGAGGAGGATGTGTTCAAAGGACAGGCAGAGGAAAATGTCTCTTGGTGGAGGAAGATTAAAAAGGCTCTGACTTCATCGTGGCACCACCAGTTCAAACAGCAGAAGAGGCAGCAGGACCAGCAGAGAGTCTCCTCACTCAGTCCTCTCCCACCTCTGGACTCAGACAGGCTGTAACAGGTCTGCAGCACAGTGGGTCACATGAAGTCCTGATAGAGAGGAGTAGCTTTTTGTCTGTCAGGATGTCACATGATCCACTTTCTCCGGGAGCTCTGGTTCGCCCCTAAAAAAATACAAAAAAAAAATTGTCCACAGTGTCAAAAAAAACATGGTTATAGAATCAAAACACTCTCGGATCAGACAGGTGAATTAGTGATGTCCATTATTTTTATGTCATTTGCATTTAGAGTGCATTGAAATCTTAACGTTTCAAAGAATAATGCATGAAAATCAAAGTTGTTGCTCATTATTATTATTCAATGAAACCTAACTGTATATAAGACAGAGGTGGGCAACTGGTGGCCCAGGGGCCACATGCGGCCCTCCTTCCCATTAAATGTGGCCCCCCGAGTAAATGTGGAATACAAATATATTGTAAATATGAAAGAAACATGGCAAAAATCTACAACAAAAACATGTGGAAAAGAAATATTCTCCTCACAATCATTGATTCCTGATATGTATTAAGAGCCCTAAAAAACAGTAGTGGACATCGGCTGCAATTGTTTCTGTAAATGCTTTCTATATTTTTCACTGAATACATTTTTGAATGAAATACATATGCAAGAAAAATGTTCTAAAATAACCAGAAAATACCTGTAAAATACCTATGTTCCCTGTGCTAAAAAAGTAGCTTAAATGTTGTTTTTTATAATTCTTTGTTAAGCTCATTAAAATACCCGTATTTGTACCTAAGATCAAAAATAAAAATATCTGCAGAAAAATGATCGAGAAGAGTACCTTATTTTCAGTCTTTGAAAATGTTACGTTTTTTGCCCGTTTGTTTGAAGTTCTATCATCTCTGTTTTTACTCGGAATAAAACTTTCGTGTAATGACAAATACATAACGTTAAAACAAATACATAGTGTTAAATCTGTTTTATCAA
This sequence comes from Cheilinus undulatus, assembly GCF_018320785.1. NCBI lineage: Eukaryota > Metazoa > Chordata > Actinopteri > Labriformes > Labridae > Cheilinus > Cheilinus undulatus. Next base: position 9,713,718 of record NC_054876.1, read on the forward strand.
ATCTTTAAATGATGGATGGACCAGACATCCCTCCTCTCTCAGGCTACCTTTACGCACTGTGCGTAATAACACACCATTGTGACTGACATCAATTTCCCCCAGTTTTAAAGACACAAGCAACGGAACTATGTCCGAATTTCAAAATAAAAGCAGCTGATTTTCTTGTATGGTACTATCCTAATTTATTATCTGTTTACTACTCTCCTTTTACATTGACATTCCAATGATAAAATTATGGTTTCTAGAATGTATTTTTATCTCATCACCATGATGTCTGTCTCATTTTATTTTCTGAACACTAAAATTGGCTTTGTTGAATTTTATGTTTGTCTTTTATTACTGCTTTAATATAGTTTTATTGTTGTTCATGTCCATTTTTCTGTATTAATTGAGAACTTAATAGCTTTGTATTATATTTGTAGTCTGGTATCATGATAATCCAAATATCACTGGGTTCACATTTGTGTACAGCTTATTCAACAATTTTTGTTCCACTCACGCTGTTTAAGCAACTTCAATTGAATATGGGATATATATTAATACATTTTAAGTGAATTATGTTATTTTTCTTTTAAAGTTTATTTTTTTAATGTCTATCTTCCTGTGCGTCACGTGAGTTTTATACTGAAGGTGTAACCGGAAGTGCTCTTACATTGAGTCTGGCTTGTTGTTTTCCTCCTCGGTGGCTCCACTGTGGTGTCTCCGGGATGCTGAGCAGGAGGGCGGGGCTGTGATTCTTGCAGTGCCGTGGAGTGATGTAGCAGGACGGAGCGGACACAGAGGAGGGCATAGTAAACGTCGGTACGGTTGCTCCATCGTAGTAAACTCGGTTAAATCGGTGTGTTTTTGGATGCATTATGGATTTACTCGGTAGTAACTCGATTTAGCAAATCTTAGAGCCTCATTGTTGGAGGTTTTCGTGCAGCCTGACACACGGACATCTTGTTTCTCTCACATCAGGAGTGTAGAGACATATTTGCCTTCACCTTGGACCCCGTGCAGGCTGCGTGGTAGTGGAGCTCGGTTTAGTCCAGCATGGCGTGGCCCTGTATCAGCAGGGCGTGCTGCATGGCCCGCTTCTGGAACCAGCTGGATAAGGCTGACATTGCGGTGCCTTTGGTCTTCTCCAAGTACACGGACGTCTCTGAGATGCAGCACATCCAGCTGCAGCCGCCGCTCCACCCTCCCCAGGCCCGGGTCGCCATAGAAACGCAGCCGTCTCGCGCACATTCCCGCAACCCGGTAGCGGGCCGCGCGCCTCGGAGGTGCGTCTCCGAGGAGCGCGTGTGCAGCTCGGTGATGCGCGAGGACTTTAAGCACTGGAGAGTGCGACCAGAACCGAGCTGTAAACCCAAGAACGAGTACCACGAACCGGAAACACCGTTCAACAGCGAGACCCAGTACCAGAAGGACTTCAAGCCCTGGCCCATCCCGAAGAGGTACGACCACCCCTGGATACCCAAACCTGGTACCGAAGACCGGTCCAGGCACGCGAAGCAGCAGGCGGCGCTGGACGCGGAGAGCGGCGTAGAGAAGAGTGCGATAGCTGATAAAGTCCAGGAGAAAGACCTGCTCCAAGGCCAGGAGAGGAAAAAGAAGTCCAGTAAACAGGAGGGGGTGAAGAAGGTGGTCCTGAAGGTGGAGGGAGAGGGCAGAGGGAGGGCGGCGGCGGACGCTGTGAACCGACAGATCAAAGAGGAGATCACAGCCGGCAGCTCCTACAAGTGAGTTCAAACACAGACCGCCATTAAGGTCAACACTGAACAGGTGCACAGACAGCAGACGGGGTCAGAAGCTGCAGATAGCTCTCTGAGTTTTTTAAATCATTTTATCAAAGGCTATTTGCTTCTCTACACCAGTCTTTCCCAAAGACAAGTATGCCAGGCGCATTTTAAAACTTCAAACACTTATGGGGGACCTCCAAAGCCCTTATACAACCATTACATGAGATGCCATTAACTCCTGTTTTTTTATTTTTCAGCTAGTTTTCAAGCATTATTGTTTTCAGAGGGTCGTGGTCCACACTTTGTGAAGCACAACAATTTCCCATTAACAAGGCCGCTAATGGGGGGGGGGGGTTTCTGGGGCCCAGCCAAATTGGGGGGGCCATTGTTTAAAAAAAAAAAAAAAAGACAACAAGACAAAAAAACAAAAAACTTTTTAACCTGAATTACAACCACTCTTCTCAAAGCAACGGATATGTTTTTTTATTCATTTGCGCATTACTTTATAGCCATCTTAAAAGTTTTACACCTTTTTTGAAAAACAGGATTTAAAATTGGTTAAAAATGGCAAAAATTGGCGAAAAGGTGGTGAACTTGGATTTTAAAGTGGCAGAAATGGGTTTGAAATGGCAAAAAAAATAGGTAAAAGAGGCAAATTTAGGTGAAAAGTGGTAATAATTGGTTAAAATGGGATAAATAGGTTATAAGTGGGTTTAACAGTGGCAATACTTGCTTAATAGTAGCAAAAATTGGCAGAAAAGGTGGTTAAATGGGGTTAAAATATGGAAAAATTGGTCTAAAGTGGCAAAAAATGGTTAACTGATGCAGAAAAATAGGCTAAAAATAGCATAAAAAGGTATAAAGATCGTGAAATGTGGTTAAGAATGACAAAAATTCTGGGTCAACAGAGAAAGTAACAAGAATTGCTTTAGAAGTGGCAAGATGAGGAGAAGAAGTGGTAGAAAGGGTTTTCGATGAAGGAAAATGCTCAAAAGTGGAACATATGGGCAAAAAAGGCAGAGAAACTACATTTAAACGTGGCAGAAATGGGTGTAAAGTAGAAAAATAGGCATACAAAATCGTGAAATGCAGTTAATATTGACAAACATTGGCACATGAAGTGATGAAAAGAGGTAAACAGTGGTAATAATGTGTCAACAGAGCCAAAAATGCAGAAAGAACTGATTTCAAAGTGGCAAAATTGGGCAGAAAACATGGTAGAAAGCATTGAAAAGGTAGCAAAATGGGTAATCAGAGACACAGTTGGGCTCAAACTGTGCAAACTTGGTGAAAATTGTCAAGAAATAATGGCAAATTGGGTGGGGAGAGTCGTTAAAAAGAGGTACAAATAATTTCATCATCAGAACCCAATCGCAGTTTGACACATTTTCATCTCCGAAATTAAGTAACTGTTAGCCAGTATGCTAGCGCCAATGCTAGGGATAAAACACACATACACTGATAGCATCAATTAATCACAACTGGGGAGGGTCCATACTCTGGGTTTGTCAGGGGTCCAGCCCTATCTGTGGCGCCCTGCCCATTAATACAATACACAAAAAATTCTCCTGCTGTCAAGTTAAAATATTTGGTAGCTGTGGGAGAGTTACAGTCCTGAGGATAGAAGGTGAGCGTTGTTTTTACCTCTGTTTTTTTTTCTTAAAGAAAAGGCTCTCTCCTGGATTGTCTTTATTGTTAGTATGGAAGCCCTAAGAGGACACATCCACAGATTTATTTTGGCAATCACATAAGAAAGTAACTCAGTTATTAAAACTATCTAGCCAAAAGTGGTACCCTTTTGTTGCGTTATAGCTCTTTGTTTCTATGGCGACGGTGTGTTTTGATGCCGAAAAGGAACGCTTTAAAAAAAGGTTTCAGAGTGCAACTTGTGAAAACAGCATTTTCGCCATCGTTAAGGAAACTGGCGGTTCCACTGATCACTTTGTAGTTGCCCCAACTTGAGCCTGATCATGTGTCGTTTGTTGTGCAGTATTAAGGGGGACGGGACCCCCAGTTGACCGGTCAAATGGCATGTTTCATGTTTTTGTCAAAGAACCACAAACTAAATCCCAAATTTTGGGGCATTTTTTTCCTTCATAAACGGTTGGATGAAGTCTGAAATCACCAACAGCAGGAATGGCTTTTAGATGTACAAGCAGGACACAGGTCTACCTGCAGACACGGGAATATTTGTTGTTATTCAGCTGCTGGTTGTGTTTGCCTGAGATGCTTTTTATGTTTGGGAGGAGACAAGAGTAGTTTATGTAGCTGTTTAAAGTGTGAAAAACAAAACTAAAGATCTGACTTCAACCTCTGTGGGGGAGACTTTTCAAAGTCATTTGTCACAGTCCGTCCTGACCTCACTTGTACAGTGTGAGCACTCAGGTCATGCACCGCCACCATACACCATACACCATACAAATTGTACAGCATGGTCATGTGTCTAAAAAGACCCAGTCTCATAGTTTGAGCTAACATTACACCACGACTGTTACAGAGTCACCTTGAAATCTCACAGTGCATGCCCGGCTTCACACTTCCTGCCAGTGGCAGTGCATCGCTCAGTGGACTACAACACTGGCAGTCTTCTTAGTTCTGTTTACGCCCCTTACTTCCAGTCAAGATTTCCTTTTTTAAATTCACTTGTTTTGTAGCAACCTCATGTTATGCACGGCCTAGAGCAGTGGTTCCCAACCTGGGGTCCGGGACCCCCTGGGGGGGCACCAAAGATCTCGGGGGGGTGCAAGGCTTTGTCTGCTCTGAGGTTGTCAAAGTTAGATTTGCAAATATTAAGTAAAATCATGATAAAGCAATTAATAAACAGTTTATACAATGTTTTTTTGGTAAGAAAAACATGTGAAGAGCCACTACATTAGTGTTTTATCAAAAAACATTGAAATGGATGTTGATTTTTGGCAACCCCCTTGGGGGGGCTCAGCTTGTTTTTTGAAACAAGTCGGGGGGCTCCAAGGAAAAATGGTCGGGAACCACTGGCCTAGAGGGTACCAGGCGTAACATAAAAGTGACCTCTCCTTCCCATTCCCAAGATGACCAAGCACAAAAGGAACAGCAATCGAGCTTGCAGTCCATAAAACAAAATGTATAGATTTTTTAAAACACTCTTGCAAACTAAATACCTTACCTGTCTAGAAATAAGGAAAATATTATACAACTAAACTGACTCCCTAAAGAAGAACTGGAGAAAACGATTATTGCCAAAGCTACTCTCACCTATTTACCGGTACTGTTACTGTTTTAATTTATCATAAATTTTTATGTTTAACAAAATACCAAATTCACAATACTCAAACACACGATTACATGCTGCTCTGTGGCGACGCTTGTGACAAGGTAGGAGGGTCGACATCTCTGTTTGCACAGTCTCTTTTAAAGGTCACGTATTGTGCAAAATACACTTTTTTCAGGCTTATCTAACAAAAATATGTGCCCTTGGCCTATCCACAATCCCCGAAGGATCAGAAAAATCCATTCACTGCCCCCCTTCTTCTTCCAGCTTTCAGAAAATGTGTGCTAAAACAAGCTGTTCTCAGATTTTCCCGTCATAATGTCATATGGGGAGTTAGCACCACCCCCAGGTTGGGTTGTGCCCTCCGCATTTGGAAGAAAGCTTCACCCTCCTCTCCTTATCCTCCTCCTAGCTGGCAGCTGAGAGGAGGGCCCAATCCCAGTGTCCACATTCACACACTCACTGACTTTGAGGCGCGCTCCCGCTAAGTCCGTGAGGGCTTAGGGCTGTCCCACTGTCAAATCATAAAGTGTGTGAGGGATCTCTCGCTGACTTTTTGAGCCCTTCATGCACCCTCTCTGTGAGTGGGTTTTTTAGACATACAAAAACCCAATAGTGGAGTGTTTTTTTCAGCAACAGACTCCACAGGCATGTTTTGGGGACCTCTGAGAACAATATAAACTTGTCTGTAAGGTGTAAAATATGTGACCTTTAAAAGGTCAGGTATCGGCCCACTCCCAGCCAATCAACAGCTGTCACGCCACAGCTCTCGTCCAGTCAGCGGTTCCCTCCAATCAGAACGCACCACACCTGCAGCACAGCAGAAGGTAGAGGCCACACACAGACAGAGAGGGAGGAGGGAAATAAACAACACCACTCCTCTGCAACAGAGACAATAAAATAAATAATAAAATTAATTATGACTCACAGTCATAACACTCACCTCATCATCCATTCAAATGTTGTTATCCTGAGATAACAAGTGAATAACAAGAAAATAATAAAAATTCAATGCCAGGAGAAAATATTAAAGGTTATGAATGCCAGTCCTCTTCAGGCTTCAGTACTTTAGGACCTATTCTTTATTAAAACTTAAATAATTAATATTGCACTTATTTATTGGAGCTAATTATAATCAGCAGGAAGTAACAGAATACTGTGAAGCATATAACATTCATTCATAAACAACACACAAGGAATGTTAGCTAGTTTTAATGCAATGTGTATAGTTATTATTTTTAGAGCCAACAAAATATAGAATACAAATAATTGGGAGGGATTTTTCCAAACTTCCTGTTAAGAATGTCCTGTTTTCCTGTTTGTAAAAGCTGTGTTATAAATCTTGGGCTGTATTATTCAACTGAAGTTCTTCCTCTGTAAGATACAGAACCAACCGTAAAAAAATCTGCTCTTCTGCCAAAATTAAATAAATCACTCCCTTCTCCCTCCCTGAATACATTTACTCTCAAATATCTTTATAAAGTTTGTTATTAATTGTAGGTCCTTGGACAAACTATTTAATAATACTGTCGGCCTTGGCTTGAAGTTAAACCTGAAATAAATTGAGGCTATTAAAAGAAAATTATGCTTTAAAAGTTGTTTCTCTCACGACCTACAGGATGTGAAATTTTCCACCGTACACATCGTTAATTAAGGGTGACTAATTCACTTAATCTGAGGAAAACAGCTGTTTCACAGCTAATTGCAGGTTTATGTTTTTAAACAGGAGCGGCTCAAAAGTCCACAGAGCAGAGCAGTTTATTTTTATTTTCTCTACAGCAGGTACCATGTCATTTAATGAAAGGTCAAGGTGGATTTGTAGCCAAACACTGTTGATGTTTGGGTCTACGGGGCTAATCTCTGTGGGATTATGCAACGTTCCCGAGGATGATGGGAACTGGTGGATGGATGAGCATCAAGTCACGCACGTCACAGTAACTGTACGCATGAGTCCCCAGGCTGTAGTTTGATATTATCAGTCGCATTCATGCTCTGGGGAAATTGTGAGAAAATGCTATAGTCTGGCTCCATGGTTTAACCCTATAGGGTCACATTTATGCATTTATATTAGAATTATATTTAATTCACTGTGTTTGCATTACAGGATATAAATCATAATTTTTGGGCTCAGTTTGGAGACAGACTCTAGATTTGGGATCTGTGATTGGCTCTCTGTGAGTGGGTCTTACAGCTGTTAGGATCCCTGCGGTCCTGTCTGGGTCGTTGAGCAGTCAGCAGGGTACAGCCGGGGTGCAGCCGTGGGCACTCTCCCCCCACATGGCAGGAAATGGCTGCGTCGTGACAAGCAGCAGCCCTGTGAAGTCTCGTCTTCATCTGCAGGCAGAGACTCAAAGCAGGTCAGCTGTGGGTTAATAGCAGGGATGGTGTGGACACAGCAACACAGCACAGACACATGTACTGTAGACACGTCCATATCCCAATTTTCTCTTCGGGATGCCACATCTGATGCAGAATTCCAATCTCATTCCTATGATATCAATTACAGGAATTTACCGATTACTTGTGATGCACCTATGTTATGGTTGAACATCAGACCATCTGCAGATAACATGGCATGCACAGATGTCAGCAGCAGATGTGTTTCTTCTGGGTCACATCTGTAGAAGTTTGTTAGTATACCTAAATGCTGACTCAGAGAGGTTTTTCTAGAGTTACAGACGCTGTTGGACAAACTCTGATCTGTTTTCATGGTAAAATGCCAAAGAAATGTGGGAAGGATGGCAGTCATAAAGCCCATTTTAACTTCCTTTACATATAAAAATAAGGGATGTTCAATATTGGATTTTTGCTGACATGGCAAATTTCCAAACTCAAGTTAGCTGATAGCAATATCAGTACTTAATGTAAACTAGGGCTTGGTGATACGGCCTAAAATTATAGCACTATATTTTACTTCTTCACTTTTAATTCTTTGTAAATACACATGTAGTGTTAAGTTTCATTACAGTCCTGCTGACGAGTGTCATTTATCTTATATTGGGGCCCATATATCCCATATATTGGAGCCTTTTACTCTAAATGAAGTTATTTACAGGAAAGGGTGATATGGCCTAAAATTTTCATCATAGTGTTGTTTTCTTGCCCGTGGCAGTAATGGTATTATATCACAGTATTACAAAATTAAACCAGCTAACACATTTTAATGCATATTTACGTGTTGCAAGACTTTTTTGTCGTTCATTAAAATGACAGGGAGTCTTCAAGTATTTTGTCCATTTAGATTATTTACTGGGCATTTGCTTTGGTTAGCAATGTGAGACCAATCAGCTGCATTTAACAACCATAAAAACATAAACATTGTGATACAGCTTCAAGTCTGTGTAACAGGACTAGAGACAGTTCATTTCTGAACCTGACCGAGACTGTGGATACCAAGTCGACAGTCAATTAGAGTAAATGCTATAAATGTTATTACAGCCTGTTTATTTATACACATAACTCATGACCAGACCTTGAAAATTAATGTGGGAAGACATTCTTTTTATTTCATTTCTTCACATTAGCACCACTAGCTCTGAGTTAGCCCATTAGCACATTAGCTGCTACCATAACTTAGCAGTTTACAGCAGCCAAATACCATCCTCTGAAATTGTCCCAACATATAACTAACCAGTGCTCCATTAACTATACACCACCCTAAAACTCTGTGTTATAGATGAAACTTTAGTTTTACCGTTAGTTGTCCCATATAAGTCCTCATAAGCTGATGATCTCAATTGTAACCTCCACTGCAAAAACAGTCAAATCCAACCATTGCGGTTTCTTTGGAGTAGTACTGTAGAAAGACAGAAGTTTCTACAGTGGATAGTTCTGTCCAGTCCTCCTCTCATTGATGGCTCTTCTCACACTGCTTCTGATTAGCCAGGATGGCCCAAGCATGAATGCCCACCTATGGGGAAGTAAGATGGTGCCATCGTCCGTTAAGATCCATGCCTTTCTGCATGACATGATTCTGTGTTGAATCCTGTTCCATTTCATCTGAGAACGGGTCATAGGGAGATTTACACACTCAACAAAGTCCACTGCAACTATCTGCTTGGCCCAGGCCCGTCCATGTCCCGACTGTTGCATAGGTGTTTATACCACTCAGCTTTCTGCAGCTCCTTTTGTTGCGACTCCTTTGTTACCTGCAGCGATGACTGACTCAAAGTCCTGCCACTGATTTTCCTGCATAGTTTTTCAGTAGCTCTAAACTTTCCTGGAGTTAGGCTTTGTTTGACATCATGCATGTTGATCATGAATGTTCATGCCCTACATTAGCCATGTGCTGTCTTTAATAAACAACCTCAGCACCACACAGGAAGGAAGTTGTAGTAAAATGACTTCGTAACAAATTATATGATGTGCAGTTTTTCCCCATTCACTTACTAAGCAAATTGCCGCAGTGCTGGGTTCAAGACAAACCAAGTAGATCCATTGCAGCTCACAGCTTGTGTTGACACCCTTGAGAAAATCATACTTTGGAAAAAAAAAACTTTTAATTGTCAGTTGGTGTGATTTTTATGCACACAAGTGTTTTGACAAACAGTTCAAATAGCAGACTGTTGATTTAATAAAAATAACTGATTTATGTTAGCTCTCCTTTCTTGTTTTGCAGGCAGCTGTAAAGCCGTCTAGCATAAATTATAGATATCAGTTGATCTTAGCTGCTTGAATCTTCCTTTGTAGCTGGCAAGGTTATCATATCATTATTTTCAGCATGAAATCTTTAAGAAGGATTTCAGGATTCAGAGCTGTGAAGACGTCTGTCCTGTCAGAGTGAGAAAGTTCACTTATTTCAGACAGCTTCAGAAACTTTGGAGTTTGAGTCTGTTTGATCAAAATACTGTCAGTCACGACTTATCAGCAGGCTGTCATAGCTGCCATGACTGTATATAATGCAGATGTTATTAATGCATTTTTGCTGCCTCTCAGTGTCACAGTGTCTTCAAGTATGAGAAACACACCATGATATAATTTTAATAAATCTAAATAGATTTGTTGTTCACTCTAGATGAGTAGTTACTAGTGGGGAAAATAAACAAAACAACTGTTTTATTTGCTTCTATGTATCAAATCTGTGTTTAATAATGGCCCAGGCAGTTACATAAAACCTTTTTTAGTTTGGTAATCTCACTGAAATCACATCATTTTCAGAAAGTCAGACCTGAGTAGAGGGAAAAGCAGAAACAGACAATAATAACCAGACAAGCAGAAGCATGTCTGACCTCATTTAGACGATGCTTTAACATGGATTAACTTCTATTTTGGGCAGTGAGAGACCAAGTTATAATCCTTCATACTAGGTGTGGATGTACCTCAATAGGTACAGAAGAAACCTTGGTATCTTACAGCTCGGACTACATACAGAAGTGGACTGGGATGCCTTCATCTGGACTGGTTTGGTAGTGTAGATGCTTAGTATGCCGGCAGTCCGCCTTTAAACAAAATGAGTGGCTTTATTTACGTCCATTAGCCTCACTTCTTCTGCTAGGAATTATGGTTCTTTTAGAGATCCTGGTCTTTTGGTTCAGTTCAATAATTAGAGCCAGCCTTTCAGTTCCCAAACATCTCTTCATCTAGTACAACTTTGGCTTTATAGTCTTTAAAAAAACAAAAATGGGGAACAAAAGAAAAGTATCTCTCAAATGAGTTCATGAGTCCTGTAAATACATGAAATGATTAAATAGTATGCTGCCATTTTCTTTCAAAGCATATGTATGACAGAATGAGGGAGAAAAGCGGTTAAAGTGGCACCACTAGCCTCTTAGCTCTCTTCTTATTATAAACCACAATAAGCTCAAGAGTTGCAGAGATGATGATAGTGCCTATAAGAAGTAATCACCCCCTTGGATGTTTTACCTTTTATTTGATTTTTTTAAATCATTCTTGGTCAGTTTAATTTGTTTTGATAAGTCTCAGTCAGGCTTGCACATTTGAACACTTATATTTTACACCATTCTTCTTTGCAAAGCTGCTCAAGCTCTGTCAGGTTGCACTGGGATCAGAACAGCCAATTTCAAGTCCAGCCAAGAATTTTCTGTTGGATTGAGGTCTTGGTTTTGACTCTGCACACTCTAGAACATTCACCTTGTTGTCCGCAAACCATTTCTATGTAGCCTTTGCTGTATGGAAAATAAATCTTCCCCCAAGCCGTAGTTCTCTTGTAGACTGAATAAGGTTGTCCTAAAGGATTTTTTCCGTATTTTGCCGCATTCATTTTACCTTCTACCTTTACGAGCCTTCCAGGGCTGGCTGCTGAGAAGCATCCCCACAGCATGATACTGCCACCACTATGATTCACAGTGGGAGGGGTGTGTTTGTGGTGATGTGCAATGTTTGATGCCCGCCATACATGGTGTCTTGACTGATGTCTTAAAAGCACCGTTTTGGTCATCAGACCATCAGAACTTTCTTCCACTTGACCATGGACTCTCCCACATGTCTTTTAGGGAACTCTAGTCAAGATTTAATGAGTTTTCTTCAACAGTGGCTTTGTCTTTGTCACTCACCCATAAAGCCCTGACTGGTGAAGAACCCGGGAAACAGTTGTTGTAAGCAGAGTCTCTCTCATCTCAGCTGGTAACTCCTTCAGAGTAGTCATTGGTGGCCTCTCTCACTAGTCTTCTTCTTGCACGGTCACTCAGTTTGTGAGGACGGCTTGATCTAGGCAGATTTACATATGTGCCATATTCCTTCCATTTCTTGATGATGGATTTAACTGAACTGTGGAGGATGTTCAGTGCCTTGGAAATATTTTTTATAATCCCCCGGCTTAAACTTTTCAATAACCTTTTGTCTGAGTTGCTTGGAGTGTTATTTTGTCTTTATAGTGTAATGGTAGCCAGGAATACCAGTGACTGGACCTTCCAGATGCAGGTGTTATCACTTGAGACACATTCACTGCACTCAGGTGATCTCCATTTCATTGTGAGACTACTAGCACCAATTGGCTGGACCTCTGTTGAATCAGGTCAGTCACTTTAAAAAGGGGTGAATATTCATGCAATCACTTATTTTACATCACATATTTTTATATTACATTACTTGACATTACTTTGTGTAAATCTATTCTACTTTGACATTAAAGAGTTTTTTTTGTCAAAAAGCCAAAATATATTGACCATGATTCATTTATAAAACCATTAAAGGGTAAAACATTGAAGGGGGTGAATACTTTATGGCACTTCTATTAGAGCAAGAGGTAAGTGAGATCCTGACTGAAGGTCATCACTGAACATGTACTATTAATGCATAGTGAGGATGTATGTAGTAAGTGCAGTCAACTTGGTATCAGAATTCCCAAAATAGATGTTTAATTCAAGGCTTATAAGACCCCTAAGACAAGTGAGGCATCACAGAGTCTGAGAAAGAAAGTTTAAAATCAACCTGATGGATCTTCCATCCAATTTGTAAAATTATTTTCTCAGTCCATATTTGAGATTCAAAGTGGGAGGCAGTCTTCCCACATTCATTTTTTACCTGAGGGGAATCTAAGACCTGCAATCTTCCTCTGTGGTTTTCAATGAGAGGAGATGTGATGATCATGTGAAAAGGAGAGTTTAAAATCTACGTCATCATAATTTCAGCAGGATGAGGATGATACTCTTTACATAAAGAAATGATAAAAGTGGTATTAAATCCCATTTTTCTTGTGTCTATTCATGAAACATTGAAACTAGGCTACACAGTTATGCTGTATAAAAACATAAAAGGCAGACTGGAATCTTGATGATTGATTAAAGAGACAAAAGGCACGTACAAAAGAGTGTCATCTGCATAAAACAAAAGTGGAAACATCAGTATTGGCGTGGTTATGTTGATAAAGTATAATATAAATAGTAAAAGTGAAGGATCCAGTATAGAGCCCTGTGGAACCCCCAGTCATGTGTCACAAGGAAGGTAGTTTAATGTCTGTTGGACAAATAAAAAATAAAAAAAACGAGCTCTGAAAAATGTAAACAGAAAAATAAAATTCAGACTAAGTCAGTGTAGTCTGATTAGTAAAATGCAGTGTTCAAAGAAATGGTGACAGCCAAGTTCAGGGCTTCTTTTTTCAATTCCAGTGAATGTCTCATATTCTAAAGAACAATGTAGATAGAGGCAGTGATTGTACCATAAAACTGGAGATACTGTGCACACAGTGTGTCTCTCCTAGGTGCCAGCTGGTGCATTAAACCATGGTAAACAAGAGAATGTATTTTTAGCTGAGATTAAGATTGTAGGATTTACACTGTTTTATTCATTTGTCAACTCACAGAGGAAAATATAAAGAACAACGCTATTTGCAAGTTGCTTTATTAGGACTGGACAGCATGGACATAACTTAAAATAACTGCATTCTAGCTTGTATTTGGAGCTTCTTATATTTTAATGTCATCTGTCCTCCAGTTAAAGATACAGTGTGAAAGATTCAGTAGCATTTAGCCGAACAAACTTGGTCAAAGTTAACTTAGTGATTATAAGAATCTAAACTACTGTTTAATCACCTATGTGAAGATCTTTTCATTTTTATCAACTTCCTTTGACTCCATCATGTTGCTCCACCATGTTTCTGCAGTACAGAAAGGACCAGATGACAGCAAGCTGCTTTCTCAAATTTCACTGGTTGCAACTTTTACCACCAGAAGTAAGCAACCCAATCGAGAATAGGACTTTATGATGTTGTTAATATTACCAATTTAACACCCTTTACCTCTAAACTGGCATCTTTTCTGGCCACTTGGTGTTTAGATTTTACTTTAACTTAAAAGTAGACCCGTTAAAGCCTGAATCCTACTGCTGGACAACTTGATGTCATATTGGGATGACATAAAGTCATGGATTTCTAAAATATTTCCAAATTAGCTAATTTTTGATGAGGAAATTTAAGTTGTTTTTAAATGTAACATCATATTGATTATTTTAAAAATGCTTAGAGAATCTTCACTGGAATATAAGTAAAAACATTGCAAAAATATATTTCCTGAAGGACTTGATCCCTTGTTGGGTTCTGTGTTGTTGAAAGCATGTGTGTCATGGTATCGAAAAGCCTTTTTACTTCAAATGAAAATCAGTGGGCAGCATGCCAAACTTTAAAACCCCGACTAACAGAGGGGAAAAAAATCAATTCAGCAATGCACAACCAAATCAATACTGAGGCATCACTAAAATGCATGCAACCAGCTGAATGAAAAAAAAATCCATTTTAACATGTTCCTACTAAACTCTAAGCTTCTCTGGAGTGCCGGGGGAAAGCTCTGACAGGAAGCTAGAGCGGCCTCTACTGGCAGGAGGTTCATTACTGTCAAAAAAATTTCAAGAGGATTTCCACACCTTGTTTATTAAAACCTATTGGTAATTAGTTTAACTGACTTGCATCGGCTAATTTGGTGAACAAATTTGATTGTTTAAATGGGACATATTATGCTAAAATCACTTTTTCAGGCTTTTCTAACAAAAATACATGGCCCTGGCTTGTCCACAATCCCCTCAAATTCCAGAACCCCCTCCCTCCACCTTTCAGAAAATGTGTGCTTAAACAAGCCTTTCTCAGATTTCCCCTGATGCTGTCATGTGGGGAGTTAGCCCCGCCCCCAGGTTCATTTGGCCCTCCTCACTTGTAAGAAAGTTCTGCCCCCCTCTCCCAATCCTCCACTCAGCTGGCACCTGAGAGGAGGATCAGGAGAGGCACATCCATTAAGCCGCATCAATTTTCTTAGCAGGGCGGAGTCAGGGGCGGAGTCAGAGAGCTACGTAACATTTGAGGCCACAGGCACAGAAACAGCTCGTTCTGAGCAGGGCTGAAACAGAGGGGTTTTTAGACATGCAAAAATCCAATATTGGAGTGTTTTTTCAGAAAAAAAACTTCACAGGCATGTTTTGGTAACCTCTGGGACCAAAATAAACTTTTCTTAAAGGGGTAAAATACGTCCCCTTTAACCACATGCATCAATTTTGACTGCTTTAGTCTAGTTTTTGTGACTGTCTATGTTTATTTCCTCAACTTCTCAGTTCTTAATCGCCCTGACTGCCTCTGGTGAGACTGTGTTTTTCAACCCATGTAGAAGTAAGTCATAGATAAGGGAATTGTTAGGATTAAATGTAAATGATGCTGATGGATTGAACCAATTGGAACCTGTTCCCAACTTGAACTTGGTCGTGATTCCCATCCCTACGACAACTTCTACAACCTTAAAAGGGTCTGTCTTTTTTCATCTTTTTCCCTGTCTTCTTTCTAATTCTCCCTGAATCGCTCCATATTAACGTGTTTCTGTCAGCAGACTGCTCTCTGCCTACTCCAGAGTATTTCCTGGTTGACGGGCCATCGTAGTCTTACACAGGAATTGATTGGTTGAGTAGCGTCCCATGTGATGAGTGCCGTGCCATTCCAAATGCACCGAAAGCAGCCCGGCTTGGAAGGGAAAGAGGTTATTATATGAGTATTTACAGTAGGTTGAAGTGGCAGGGGGAAAAATACAAGCAGCGTCCATCTGCATCAATTATGAGCTGCATCTGCATTGATGCAGAATGGTCCACATATGCATCCTGATGCATTGTGGAAAAGATTGTTTGCAACTCCACTAGTAAGCACCATGAGAGAAACACTGGTAAAAAGGCTGGAATCCAACACTGAGGTACATTGAACTGGCACAGACAGGAGGGATTGGAAAGACTAAATACTCTAGGAGAGGAGACACATCTGGAATCACACAGGACATACTCAGGGAGGGGTAAAAGGCTCTGAGATGAGAAACAAGGGGGATTACCAAAATAAAACAGGAAGCAGATGACATGAAACATGAGGATAGAAATAAGGGAATCCTGGTAAGGTGACATTTCCATGAGATTTCAACATTTCGTACTACCACAGAAACACTACTGCCAATTTTAGACCTCATGGAGTCATTTAACCGCCTGGTGGTAGCTCTAATTCTTGCAATTCTAGAAACTAAACTGAGTAAAAATAGACTCTTCTGCATGATGCAACTTCAGCCAGGGAGTTGTTCTCACCCTTCATTCAAAGCCATTCGTCTTACACTGAGCTTGCTCATAGGCCCTGCTTCCTCAGCTCCATTTTTCCTCCTTCAATAAACTTTATAAACTTGTATTTTCCCACAGAGAGCTTTTTGAACACAAGGACTGTTTTCTTCAGAGCACCTGGGAAATGCTACAGGCAGCTAGAGCCCTTTCATGTGAACCTCTGCATAAATTTCCAGTCAACATCCTCCCAGTCACAAGTCTCATGCAACCCTCATTTCAGCACCAACTCCCTGCTTTATGTTCAAAATGGCATTTTTTTGCATGACAATAAGTAAGAGACAGTAGCTGCTGGTGTCTTTGTTTGTGGTTTTTTTCTTGCTACCAGCTCTGCTGTAAGACACAAAGGCCATTCTTCATCTTGTCAGCTTTGTTTGTTCGTTAATGTGTACATGTCGGCTAATAAAACGGAGGAGAAACTATCAAGCAGATGACCGAGAAAGACGGATGAGAGCGGAGTTTGAGGCAGGTTCACTGAGTTCAGGAGAGGAAGGAGATTGAGGAGGCGTGAATTTTTAATTTGTGTCACGTATTACAGCTCGACATTATTCACTACAACCTCAGGAGCTTCTCCTGTTAGATTTTCTCCTCTTTCCTGCTTTTCATGTTGGCGTAAAACCCTCCCTTTTCTCCCTAACAAAGATGCCCCTTCGGCTCAAATGCAGCTTGTCTTTTAGGGCACGTTTTTTACTCTTGTGGTAGCAGACAGTAGACTGTAAAGAGGCCAGTGGATTCTGGTGGATTTAGAAATTATCCTCTTAGAGAGCCAGAAAAGCCTCGTGTTCATACTGACGAATGTTGAATACAGGAACACAGACACACAAAAAAAGAAGCGGCGGGTTCTTATCCTTCATGTCTGAGGCTCTCTCATCTGCGTTTGATTTGATTCCTCTGTTCCCTGAAAACAAACCCTCCCTGGTTTGGTGCTGAGATGTATTGTTGAGTGAAATTATGATCCGCAGATCTGTGCTGATATTCAGGACTCATTTGTTGCATCAATTCAGATCTCTGCCAGCTACAGCTCCCTGTCTTATGTAACTGATCTAATCTGCTTTAATCATATCTGGTTACAGTTAATTTAATTCAAGGAAATGTCTCATTAGGATATGAATGAGTTATATAACAAACCCACGGCTGATATTAAACTTTAAATGAATGTAAAGTACCACAAACCTACACTTTGGTACCAAGTGAAAGCATCTTTGTTAAAAAGGACACAACAAACGGCAGCAGTCTTCTGCTAGGAGACGTTAAACGGTTGCTCAGGGTTTCCAAATAGAAATGTTGGCATGTGAGGGGGACATATCTTATAAAGAGGCTCACACATACTGAAGGAGGCCCTCTATTGGGGCCTAAATGAAGCCAGTTAAAGGGCGGGTTGATAAGGCCTAAAGTTTAGTTAAAAGAGCTAACACATGAAAAGTCAAAAGCGCTTCAACAGAATAAACAATGCAGACTTTTATTGTAAAGAATTTGTTGGAAAATGTGTGTTTATCATTGTTTTTTGCTTAGCTTTAGCAGCAGTGCAGGTGAGTGTACAGAGCAATCATGTTTGCAGCTGGTTCTCTGACCTTCTTTAACTCCACGGCCCACTTTAATGACTCAACATGGACTTAAAGCAAGCAAGTCATGACTTCAAACACTCCTTAAAACAATTGTTTAAAGCGTTACAGTACAAATTGCTGCAGCGCTGTGCTCAAGGTGAAGTGAATTGATCCATTGCAGCACACAGCTTGTATTTAAGCCCCATATAGCCAACAGAAACATTTTGCAAAACGAGCACACTCGCTGTGTGTTACTGTTATTACAGACATCAGTCTCTGAGAGGAAAGAACACAGATTATACCTCACTGCTGTGCTTCATGTTAATTACACTGACACAAATGGGTGATGTTTGTCTTGTTAGCTGGCTGCTCTTTAGTATCAGAGCGATACTGATGATGACTGGACTAAGTCTCGCCTTACACCAGAAGACTTTGCTAAAACTTTTAAAAGACTTTGAAAAGACTAAAACCTGAGACCCTCTCACATCTAAAGACAATTTGTCAGCAAGTTACTGAGTTTTTAGTCACAGACTAAGATTTTGCAAAGACTGGGAAAGACTAACTACAAGATTGGAAAATGATTCCTTTTGAGATTATTTCCCATCATGCATCTGGTGGAAATTCACAATAACAATTTTTGGGCAGTGAACAAGATGTAGAAGGCGATGGAGATCGCATTTGAGTTAATCTCTTACAGCTGATGTTTTTAAATCATTTACACCGAGTGGGAACAAAAGGAAAGTTAAACACCAAAGCAACTTTGCATGTTACTGCAACAACCCAAGAACTATCCTGGAAAGACTTTGGAATAAAAGTACCGTATGCAAATGCAAGTAGTCTCACCACAGAAAAAAAGTGATTGAGCTTTTACTTTGAAAATCCCAGTGGAGGTTTATGGTACCCGTCATGTCAGCTGGAATTAATTGATTAATTAATCGCCTTTAGTTGTTGTCAGTAACGTATCATATTTGCTATGCTAACGGTAGCATCAGTTATGCCTCTTGCACTCCAACACAACACAACCTCTCAACTCAAAAGTAAAATTAGGGTTTGTGTGGTTACAGTTTCACCCATGTATGATAAAATAATGGCTGTACAACTGAGTTTCCTATATTAATGTGCACCGCTCTGATGTTTGATCCATTCTGTAAAGTAAGGTACCAGATTTCTGGTTAATAGCGTATTTCATGTTTTGATCAGGTTTTATCCTAAAGTGGCTCATGCTGAGTTCCTACCGGTCTCACAGTGCATTGTTGTTAATGAAAAGTTTATTTTGGGATACACAGTAACGACTGACTGAGGGGGAAAGAGGAGAAGAAAGCAGGAGAGAGAGAGGGGAGGGAGATTAGTGCAGAGATAATACCTGGATTCATTTGGTGTTATTTTGCACCACTTTCAGTGCCTGTTGTTGGCCTTCGTGGATTAAGTACTATTTGTTATTAGGCTAATTGGTATTTGCTGAATTTTCAATGTTCCTTCCCCTTCTCCTCATTTAAATTCATGTAAATGGGACATGTAGCTGTTTGCTCCATTGAGAAGTTTGAGTGCATTTTGTGTGCAGTTAGCATGGATTTTCCCTTTATGTGTGTCCTGTGGATTTGTTGCAATCTTTTTTTTCTGTTTTTGGAGCTAAATAAGGTACAAAAAGATGAGCTAATCTTTGGTGGACCTACCCCATTGAGCACTGTGGAAACCCTGACGTGTGGTTGCGTGCTCCTGGTTAGCTTCACCTCTAACTATGACACACCAAATCCAAACTATTGCAGTATGTACCCAGTCCAGTACAGCTTATGGCGGTTTGCACATGGTTGGTTTGTAAATCCACCAAGAAGAAGAAGGAAGAAGAGAGAACAATTGCAACCACTTGAGTTGACAACTATTTATGTTTTGTGTGGACTTTAGCATCTATCCTGCTAATATGGATGTTTTTATTATTTCTAAGAACAACAGCGACCCTCTTCTTACTTCCACATGGATTGTGCAGGTTAGGGGATTATATCAGACCCTGATGTGCTGTTTTTGAAGAGACAGGAGATGTCTAGAATGAACTGACAGATATCCTGTACTCAGGAATGGAGGTGTTCAAATCGCGCCCGGGACCTCCTATTCAGGCTGTCAGTACATTTGTGTTTGAAGCCTGAGTGTTTTCTTTGCTTTAGACTAGTTGCTTTAATGTAACTTGAGAATATCCCTAATGTAGAACAATGAAAAAATCTTTTAAGTTAAATATATAACAGACCAAATCAAGACAAATTATAGAAATAAAAGAATCACCAATATATAAAGTAAAGTTTAAAGCCATCATCATCTCAGCTGTAAAAACTGCTCTTTGAAATTTTGATTAATGAGCTGCCATTGCCAAAAATCTTTTAAAATACAGATTCTAACAGTGAGGATGCCTGTGACATGTTAACATGCTTGTACAGCTCACTCTGTGGCTGTTTCCACTGAGGGGCTGCAGGAGGCTGTTAGAGATAGAGATGAGGCCAGCAGATCTCAGAGGACGGACGGAGTATTGACCAGCAGCCAGGCCCTGACACACCACCGAGCATTGTGAAAGGAAGTGAAGAGTGTGCAGCAGCGTGCGCGTGGGTCGATTGATTCCCAGGAAAACTGTGAGAGAAGCAGGCCAGCCGTTTATCTCCAAACAGCACGAGTGTAGAAACGAAGCCAGAATGAGCGAGAGCTGCAGAAGTTTCTGCACAGATGTTATTTATGGCTCACAGAGTTTCAAAGTGTCTCTAATGCAGAGGCAAAGATGGATTCCATTTTTATACTGAAGCCAAAAATAAACCGACTGGTTAGGATGTTATAACGAAGGAGGCTCCACTACTAGGCTTGATGGTTGGGTCCTAAGAGTCCTACTTATTCAAACAAAAACAACCCAAAGCTCAGCTGTATTTAGCTTTAAGAATAAAGCTAAAGAAGCCTGTGTTTGGGAAAACAGTATTTACTATATTCGCCCATTTCAAGGTTAATTTATTCATTAATTTAAAACACAGTCTAATAAACCTATTTTTTTAGTTTGAAGGGTGGCTTTTATAAAGCTTATTTACTTGATATGTCCTAGTGAGGATTTTTCTATTGATGGCAACTGTTTGAAAGATTTTTAACTCTGGTTTGAATGTGACCTCACCATTTCTGAGATGTTTGTGCCTCTAGATTTTGCATCCATTCATAAACAGTGATTTTAAAGGATGCATCTTATATTTAGAGGCTCTAAAATGATTGCACGAGTGAGTAGACCACCACAGCCTCCAGTATAAAAGGTAATGGAGAAATCATCCTGCTTTTGATGTCCTGATTGCCTGCTTCCAAGTCTGATGCATTCCACCATCAGCTGCCAACATTTCAGCGATTCTAAGCTGTTGTCAGGTGTCCAATAACCGTGTCAGCACCCAGGGGTCTTTTTGTCATGGTAGTCAGAGCTGTACAGCATGAAGTCAATTCTCCTTCTCCTGTGCAGGATTTTTGTAACTGCTGGCTGCACATTGCTTCTAAACTTTCATTTTGATGAAATAAAATGGAATGGAAATAAAACTTGTAGGGGTGCAGTGTATCGCATTTGGCTGATGTCCCATATGGTGATATTTCTACACACATTTTAGCGAATACCAACATATACACTGTTTTTATTGTTAAAAAAAATCGTCTACAGAAGGTAATACTGTATCTTGGGTAGAATTTCCTCTTGACTTTTTTGTCTCTGGCCAAAATTACCGGCAGTCCTCAAGACTTTCAGCCATTTAGAATAACTACTGAACATTTACTTTAGATAGTCATATGTGACCACAAACTTGCATTTAGCAGCAATAAATGTATAAAAACAGAAACACTGTTTATGCATACTGCAGATGACCGGATTTCTGGAAAGGACTTCATAAAGACATGCTTTTATTTATCTTTAAGTACTTCAAACAAGCATAATGAAAGTTGTGAGCTATTCCCTTCACACATGCAGTCATTTGCACAAAGTACACCTACGTTTAACACATAAACAACAACAGCACTTAGCCTCACATTAGCTCCGATAGCTCCAAGTCAGCCTAGTAGCACATTAGCTGCTACCATCAGTTGTCCCATTTACTGATGATCTCAACTATAACCTCCACTACATCAGGGAAATCCAGCCATCATGGAGTCATCCTTAAAAAAGACAAAAGTGTCCGATGTTGATAGTTCAGTAAAGTCCTCCTCTCATTGATTGGCTCTTCCCAAACTGCTGCTGCTGATTAGCCAGGATGCCCCAAGTAAGCGCACCCAGCTACTGAGAAGTGAGAGGGCGCTCTCACCATCAGCCGTAATGACCCACACCTCCCTGTATGGCATGATTCTATGTTAAATACAGTTCCACTTCCAGGTAGATTAACCCACTCATCTACACCTCTCTCCACAGCCCAGGCCCATCCTCGTTCCCGTGGCTGCATATCTGCAGTTCCGCTTTGGCTCCTTTAATACCTGCAGTGATGACCAACTCAAAAACCTTTCATACTGACGTCATACTGCTTTGCTTGACATCATGAGTTGATCACATGAATGTTTATCTTGCTGACTTGCATTGAGAAACAACCCAAGCACCACACAAGAAGGTCTTGGTAAAACTACTTAGTTTATATGAAGGGATTCTTGCAATATATCTTCTAGGTAACATAATATATAATTATTAAAGCTTGTTAGGTTCTAGTTCCTTTAATAGAAAATTTAATGCTTAAATAAATGCTGGATATATTTAGAAACTGTGTCAAACCATAGTTTGTCATATAGATGAGTGGTTCCCAACCTGGGGTCTGGGCCCCCTTGGGAGAACAAAAGGTCTCGGGGGGGGGGGGGGCTGAGGCCCTGTCTACTCAGAGGTTATTAACATTAAATTTGCACATATGATCTAAACTAATGATAAGACACTTCATGGATGATTTACTGAAAGGGTCTGCAGACACATCTGTATGCCTCTAAAAGCATCAGGCTACCAAGTCAACCACTTTAATTCAGGTTATGAGTAAATAATGAGACAAAAATATGCTTTATTTAACAACATAATGTTGATTTAGTGATCAGAAATCAAGAAAGCCATTTGTACATGGCATTTTATTTTGAAATTGACTTGATTCTCTTTGCATTTCTGTGTTTTTTTCTGTTTAGGTCGATTTGCTCCTTGCAGATGACTTTGGTGGAAGTGACTCCACTAAAAATAGACTCGGCACACATCTGAGTGGAGCACAGCGTTGTTGCTTTTTTATGATGTTTTGTTGAGTAGAATGTGTTTTCCTTTTTGTCCCAAAGCTTTTTAGCATCAAACATTTCAGAGGAGGTCTGCTTGCACTAAAAGGATTTCTCTGTGTTATAGATTTGTGGTTTTAACACCTTTTATTTAATCATTTCAGAGAAAATCATTAACTGTAGCATAACTGATTTGACTTTTTCCCTCTCCTCTGTGGCGGTTTTCCATGACCTGCCAATAACCTGCCATCAGCTTTGATTATGTGTCTGGACACATCGTGCACAGCCTGACCCCAGAGTGCAGAGTCTTGATTACATTTCTGCTATGACTGTGACTCGTCCTGGGTTGAGAGGTCCAGATTGTGCTGTGTGAGAGCAGGGCTGCGTGGAGCTCAGCGGTGCTGTACTCTGGCGTTCATCCACTCTGTCAGTGCCAGTGTTTGGTCGTAACGATGAGGCCTTTCTCCGCACATCCCCTCCACCACAGCGGGGTCAGCCCTCCAAAGCAGATTTAGTCACACAGCGAGAAATCTCTGCAATGCCCAAGACCTCTGTGACTCATGGAAGAAAATGTCGTCCTAAATAATAAAGAAGAGAAATGGTAATAATAAGAGAAGCAGCCCTGGAGGGAATTTAAAATGTATGCAGAATACTTTTCTTTAGTTTTCCTGTACTATTTCCTCCTGATATTTTAGAATAATTTAGCTGAAATAATAGCTTCATTTATTAATCATTTAGCAACACAAGCTCAACTAAATGAGGGAATCCTGTCTCTATTCTCCTCCCAGCCTATTCTACATTCATATCTTTGCTTTAGGGGTGTCTGTTGGACCAAAAATATATAACTTTACATATAGAATTGTGGCTGTTCAATGGTCTCATTTTTACTCTTATTTTTTTTGTTGTTGTTTTAAGCTTAAGGTAATGCATATTTATGGTTTAAAGCCGTATTTATATTTCTGCATTAAATCTATGAATGCATATGCTGTATTTAGGTAGTCCTGAACCTATACAGAAGCTTATGCATGAAAGCTGCCATGCACCTGCAAAAAAAAAAAATAACCCCCAGACTGTAGCATTGTGATTGGTCTCCAGGGTAGAATCAGATTACTGCCAGTCTCTAGGTAATGTCTACAGGCTGTTGTATGTACGTTGGTAGGAGATAAATAGCTGCAGATAATGAAACATTTAGTCAAATTTACTTACCATCCAAAAACATCATATCTGCATTTCCTAATCCATGCCACTCCATGGAATAAGTGCAGAAAATTCCCTGTCTACTGCCTCAGCTAATTCAGTGTGCTTTCCCTCTACTCATTTCTTTTCTTCTTTGTAAAAACTTTAGTTTAATCAACAGGTGCTCAGTATTTTCCAGCTACTGTTCCAACATAATCCACTTGGCTTCAGATGCTATAGGTTTCAGTACACAAACAAGCAGGAAATGTGGAAGTAGGGCCAGGAGTTGGCACAAAAATTGTGCTGTGGACTTGCATTCAAGACTCATTTCTGTTCCCTTTTAGTACTATAATAGATCCATTTGTTCCAAACAACACAACGTCACTGCATACCTACTTGTTCTTGACTATTATATCAGGCTGGCTTCAGCTCTTTCTTGGTTTCAGTCTGTGTCCCTAAGCGTAGGTGAGCTAACACCTTATGGTTGTACTTTCTAACAGTTACAATACTGGCGATATTTCCTCAGAGAGTTTGAGTAAAGTTTAGCCATTTGCTAAATGATTATTCTTTGTTGCATTTTGCTCCTCTGGCTTGAACTGTTGGCTACGTTTCGCTCCATTTGCTTACGGAAGCCTGCAGAAATACAGATGAACTGAACGTAAAGCAATGACATAGATATGGCAAGTATTTAGTGTAGAAGTATAAATCAGGCTTGACTCAGGGAGTACCACAGTCATTTTGTCATATTATTGTGATGCAGGAGTAAAATGACAATAAGCTTTCTATTCCTCATATTTATTCCCATAGGAAAAAATGATTAAGAAAAGATTAACTTTTATTTGCTCATCTCCTTGATGCCTTGTTGATAAAAGCCAACATTTTATGCTGAACTGCAGTATAATGAAATATAGTGCATTGATGCATTAATCATAATACAATTAAAACAGTGATAAAGATCCATAATTAGTGCATTAATCACATGCCTTTCAGCACACTTTGGTTAAAACACTATAGCATCTTCTTCTAGCCACAGAGATGTAAAATAAATCCACCACTGCTACTTAATGTCTCATTTCACTTGCAGACAGCTCAGTGGAGAAGTAAAAGTTATCTGTACCTTTTTTATCAAACTTTTTGATTTTGAAATTTTTAAATTCCCTTATTTTCCTTTTCAGTCCATAACAAGTTCTTTTTTCTGAGGTTAAGTTAGTTTTTCACAGCTAGTAAAACACTCACTCTCATTCTCTTAACCAAATCATTAGTGGCATAAACACTTTATTAATCAACCTCCATTTGGTTAAACCTAAAACAACTTTATCTGGTTCTGCACAGTTTGCAGAACTAGTCTGCTCTTTTGTGCAGAACTCTGCAATCTTGCTCTAAAACTAATTTTGCACTGTGATTTTTTTTTTTGTTATGCATAAGGGTAGCCACTGGTGAGAGAAGTTAAACAAAAATAGTCTTTGCAATTGTGAAAAACACAGGACTGTATTCAAACTAGAATCATTTACCCCTAGATGAAGATGAAACAAAAGTCCTAAACAATTTAAAAAAAAGCAGTTTAAATGCAACATACTGGAATTTTAAAGTGCAACATGGAAGGAGATTCATTACAAAGAATTATTGAAATTAATTGGAATAAACTGTGTGGCAGTTCTAATGAGAACTAAACTTGTAGCCTACAGAAAATCAGCGTGGGAAGAATGTTTAATCTTTTCACCTTAGCTAGGTGTGTTTTTAAAGATCATTTTGGCCAATGGTAAGAGAGGTGTCTGAAGCTGTTGTCTCTCAAGTGAGCAGTTTGGGTTCAAATCAGGCTTCTTTACTGCATGTCATTCACTATCTCTGTCCCCAGTTTCCCATTATATCCCCTGTACTGTCCCTCTGATAAGACATAAAACCCAATCACTACTCTTAAAAGATATTTGGGGTTTAATCAGTGTATTGGGATAGTTTCTTTGTCCTGGTCCACACATTTATCCTACCCTTTCATATCATGTTGTGAGCAACCAGGACTACACAATTGTGGCCAAAATGATCAAGATGACCACTTTAATCCATGTTGAGATCATAATTACTTATGTTTTTTAAATTTTAGAGCATTTGTGAATGTCTGTGAGCAGAAGAGAACTGGGAAGTAAGTGGAACAAATTTAAGTTGTTTAAGAAAACAAAAATGGATAGATGAGAGTAAATAAGAAGTTAACATCATGTAAATAGGCTAATGTATTTCTGGACATATTTTCAATAGAGGATGACTTGGGGCTTAGTATGGATGGAACAAACATAATGAAAATAATTGTTTTTAACCATGATTTTTGACTGTTGGAAGACTAATGTCTTGATTGCAATTAAAAGTCAATTAACTGTGCAGCTCCAGTCTCCACCCCTATTTCTAAAAGACAGAGAAATGCTTAAACTGAATTAGATCCCACATAATATTGCATTAAAGAAAGCAATGCTGTTTTACAAAGTGTGAAAGTAACATTAATTCAGCAGTCAAAACTTCTTCTCTGTGGTGTGATGATTTCATTGGGCTCCAGTGCTATTCTATTACTCTTTTTGATTTAATAGACGCAGTTGAAGCCTTTGTTTTTGAGTTTGTGCTAATTAGTTTGTGTCATGTGTTATTTCTGTTTTACTTTAGATGTGACATTTGTTTTGTAATGTTCGGGTATTGAAATATGAATTTGCTAATCGTGTTTGTCACACTATAAAGCTTGGCCAGCAGGAAGTTTTGACTCTCTCCTGAAGCTAATGAGGATCCAAACAAACAAACAAATGAACCAGAGGATTTATTTTTGCCTCCTGTCACGGTCACACAAAATAAAAAGGTTTAACCTGAATGTTCAGTGTCTTTGAGAGGATCTCCTCAGAGCTGAACAGCCTAACATGAATGTCACTCTTTTGTTGTCTCTCAGCTACAGCAGCTCGATGCATCTCTGTGACATGACGAGCTGTGGACCAGGAGACACTGATTTTTAAAAGAGCTCAGAGACACACAAGCTTTATTGTTACGCAGTCATACGTCCATGAATAGCAGCAATGTTACAGTACAGCCCGGTGTTTCACACTGTGAACCCTGCCTGCACTCACAATCTGTCTCTTTCTCTGCGTATTTACACACATACACAAACCCTGTGGTGTCATACGAGCGCTCTATACCCTCGGCCTTGGACGTTGTTGTGTAACCTGTCTTTGCATTGTGGCTTCTTGGCCCACTTGAGCATTGAAAGTGAACTTCAGACCCGTTATGTAAGAGGTTCTTTGTGTTATTTCACCTCTTTACGCGGCCCTGCTGCAGGGAATACTGTATTCAAAGGCCATGCCACTACTCCAGCTCCTCTGTCGTTTTTGGTACGGTGACATTTAACGCCAAACTTTTGATGCATACCAGAGTAGCTGAAATGTCAGCGTCTGACAGCTTATTTAAGTTTAGATTGATGGGTGCTAATTACATAATTATGAAGACAAGACGTCAACGAGTGAAGCGTGGAAATATGTCACGTTATTTGTAAATGTCAGTTTCATTAACTTTAAAAAAGATTTAAAGAAAAACTTTCAAAGTACTTAATGGATTATGCTCCCATCAGCCTTAGTGGTACTTTTTATTACTAATAATCATGTTAGCATGCCAGCAAGATTGACTAGATGGACAACACAACAAATACTATACTCTTTAGGCATCAAATGAGCATTTCCCTTGTTCCTTGGTCAGTATGCTGTCTTTTGCATTAAGTCTAAAGCACTAAAGGACCATACTTTTGCATTACAGCACACTAAAACATCCCTGTTCTGCAAAATTGAAATGCAAAGTCGGCAAATTAAACGTATATGTTCACCATGTCATTAGTCATTTAATTACAAAACCCATTACAGACAATCTCTGCAGGCAGCGTCTGAATTCAGCCCTGATTTGTCTTTGTCGATCAGTCAGCGTGTTTGGGCTGTTTGTGATCTATGAGTCATAGGACACATTATACAATATGACAGTTTGCTAACAGCTGGTCGTCACAGAGGAAAAGAAAGTCTGTCTTTTCTAAATAGCTGGAGGAACAGAGCTGGTTCAGCTCAATCAGCAGAGCAGGTGCCACAGACAGAGACAACAGTCCTCGAAGCATCACCTGCAGGTCTGACTGCCAGCCTGGACCCTGTGACAAATGTTTACCCCCGCTCTCTTGTCCCAACGTTTCCTGTCTCTTTTGGGCTGTCTGATCAAATAAAGACAAAAGTTGCTCAAGTTAGAAAAGTTTGTGAAGTGCCTGTCCTGATGAAATAAAGTTTTGATACTGTTTCCATTAGCTGAACTATTGTACAGACTTGTAGATTATGTAGATAGTCTTTTAAGACAATACTGTTACACCTCGATGAGGCATAACAGTGTTGAGGGGGGCGTGTTCCACTGCTGAACCATCATCTGATGTTACAAACAGGATTGCACAGATCTGGTCCTAGCACTGGATAATGAACTGATCCTGACTCAGAACAGCTAGGTCAGGCCAGATCCTTGAGGCTGGTCAATCCATTTCCATGCTACTCTGTGCACATACATTTACTGCATCACTATCACCAATTCTCCGGTCAAACTGTGCGTTATGGCTGGGTATTTCCCGCAGCTTCACGATACGATTCATAGGATAATATATGTTGATTTGGGATAATGAGCAAGTCGTAATAATTAAGTCCTACACTGAATTCACTACAGCAGCTGTTCTTTATTGTAGATGACATATACATACATATACATTTTTTTAATCAACGCGCATTAATTTTATTTGTAGAATAATTTGTCACATTAGGTTTCTAATTTTTCTGTCCCAGGATTCCCACCTCATGGTGTTGCAAATTATCCCCATTTATTCAAGTCCTCTTATCCCTGTGCTGCTCTCCTCCGCTGTCTCAGTGCACACATTTCAACACCTGTGTCCATGTTCTTGTTTAGCATGTTAGCCAGATACAAAATTTTTCTTTCTACACAAAACAAAAGGACAAGAAGCAGATGCAGAGAACAAGAAGTTCAACTATGAATAGATTGAGAAGTATGCTTTTATATCTGTTTGTGCAGGAGCTGTGCTCACTCTGCAATATGTGCATACTTGTGTGCAAGAAATAAGATTTCAAAAGTCTGAAACTTTGATACAGCATTATTTTACTTAGATTTGCTGTGAGAAGATTCTAGGGTAGCCT
Source organism: Cheilinus undulatus (assembly GCF_018320785.1). NCBI lineage: Eukaryota > Metazoa > Chordata > Actinopteri > Labriformes > Labridae > Cheilinus > Cheilinus undulatus. The sequence goes on from NC_054876.1 coordinate 9,742,831, forward strand.
TATATTATAAGCAAATATGTTGCATCTATACAGGCATGTGCAGAGTGAGAAAGCACTAAACTAGCATCACTGGCAGTGGCATGGGTTTTAGACAAAAGAAGTAGCCATTTATACATGCAGAGACTGTGGAAGCGTGCTTGCCTCAAATGAAGAGCAGAAAATCCAAATTACTTTTTCTTAAAAATTACAAGGCATATGTTGAACATCTCCCTGGCCCTTCCTCAGGAGCCGTTCTTAGGTACTGGCCCTCATTTCAAACTAATGGAATAGCCCTGCTATAAGCCCACATGCTTTTGCAAGAATGTATTTTTGTTCTCCTTCTGCATAAAACAGACCCACAGTTTTTAAATGAACCAACAATTGAGGATTATTTCTTTTATAACACTCCCCAATCAGCTGTTTGAAGCCTTTGTCATCAGCACTGTTGTTCAGCTTACGTCGTTACAAATAAAGCATAAAGATCAGTTTATATTTTTTTGATTCTGTTCAGAAGTTGAGGGAATTTTTGACTCTACAGTGTCATTTAATGTCATTTGGGATGGCACAGATTAGTCCGGATTAGCCTGATGTGTTGATTGAAGATTGGTGTTGCTGCAGTGTTTTACCTTGTTTATTGCAAAGCTTGCCTGACTCATGTCCAACCCCTGACTTTCTATTGTTTGAAGAAGGCTGAAATAATCTAGTATCTTTCCTTTAGTCCTGCTGGAGGTAGATGGACTCTTTGATCCGTGTTACCGGTGTGAGTACCACCTCTAACGTGTTTTGGAGTAAGGCGTATGCTGTATCACGCACACTGCGTCTGCTGCCATCTGTTGCCTTTTTATTAACTGAACCATGGGGGATTTATATTTTAAAACTGCTTTCACAGTATTTACAGCCGTATTGATGGTGCAACATCTGTATCGGTGCATGTGATGATATATGGCCATATTGCTTTTTAACACAGGCCGACTGTGCAAAGCATGGAGGAAAGTCATAAAGTCAATGGATATAAAGGCTACAAGTTTCAGGAGTTATGAAGTCTTTACACTGAAAACTTTCACAAATTACATACCAGCAACTCAATTTCAGCTGAGCCCACTGACCTGTGTCTGCTGTCCCTGAGCACACGGAGGGACAGCAACATTGCGCAGCAATATCATGCTTTTATGAGAATCAAATTTAAAGTACAAGGGAGTTTCAGCAGAATCTCAAATCTGCATCTGTCATACCAGCCTCCTCATGCAAAAACCATGAAGCCAGTGAAAACCAACATTTGTCCTGTTACTCGTGGTCTGTGTTTGTGCATCTTTTCACTCCCACATGCTCCTCCATGAGAACCCAGCATGAGAACATTTGAGGTCAGAACAGATTTCACACTGTGGTACAAAGTCGGATAAATGAGCTCCAGTCTGTAAGCGTGCTCTCAGTGTAATACATTAGAACATGTTAAATCAATGTGCTGTCTCTGCCTCAGACATTACATTAAACACCATCACACAGCCTCACACTGTAGAGCTGCCAGTTATTGATTTGATCTCCTTCTTTCTTTAAGACTGGGGCTACAAATTGTCCTAACGAGTCTCCAGTCTCGTAGCCAGGCCTCGTCTCCTCAGTCCTCTTCTGTCTGAGCCTTGTTTCCTTATTTAGAGCTTCTCTGCACTTACACAGAGAACACAAAGTTTTCACTGAGCCCGCCCGCATTTGCGTGCCTCTCTCGGTGATGGCACTGATTTGTGCTGCAGTTTACTTGTTTGTGACTGAACTGGAGCCACAGGGGACACCCGATGGGTGTCATCTTACTGGCCCAAACCAGAGAGCTGTCTGTTCTCCGTCTGTAATCGGCTACAGCATCACAGCATATTACTGCAGGAGAGGGGCGACAGTCAACAAAGTTTTACTGCACAAATCCTTTAGTTTAATTTTACTGCTAGAAAAGTAAGATTCTTGGTTGTCATTGCACATTAAATACAAAGTGTGTACAGTGCCTTTAGAAGGTTTTTACCTTCTTGGTTGTTTTAATCTTGAATTGATTTTATAAATCAATCATGGTCAATATAATTTGGCTTTTGACAAAAAAATACTTTAAATATCCCCTCTTTAATGGCAAACTGAAAAAGGTTTCTACAAAGAAATGTCAATTTAACAAAAATATTTAATATATAATAAGTGCAGAAAAATTCACCCCCTTTAAGTCAGTTTTTAGTAGATGCACCTTTAGCTGCAATCACAGCACTGAGTCTGTGTGGATAGGTCACAATCAGGCTTGGAGTTTTGCCCCATTATTGCTGTGCCAGCTCTGTTAGGTTTCACAGAGATTGAGCATGAACAGCTCTTTTCAAGTCCAGCCACAAATTCTCTATTTGATTGAGGTCTGGGCTTTGACTCGGCCACTCCAGAACATTCACCTTGTTGTCTTAAACCCATTTCTGTGTAGCTTTCGTTGTATGCTTTAGCTCATTTTGCTGCTGGAAAATAAATCTTCCAAAGCCGTAGACTGAATAAGACTGAAGACTCATTATTTTCCTTTTGCTCTCTACCTTCATAAGCCTTCAGAAGCATCCCCACAGCATGATGCTGCCACCGCCGCGCTTCACAGTGGGGATGGTGTGTTTGTGGTGATGTGCAGTGTTTGGTGTCTGCCATACATAGCATCTTGTCTGATGGCCTAAAAGCTCAATTTTTGTCTCATCAGACCAAAAAACTTTCTTCCACTTGACCATGGAGTCCCCCACGTGCCTTTTGGAGATCTCTAGTCCAGAATTCACGAGTTTTCTTCAACAGTGGCTTTCTCTTTGCCACTCTGCCATAAAGCTTTGACTGGAGAAGAACCTGAGCAACAGTTGTTAAATGCAGTCATAGGTGTCTTGGTGGCCTCTCTCACTAGTCTCCTTCTTGCACAGTCACTCAGTTTGTGAGGACGGCCTGATCTAGGCAGATTTACACATGTGCCTTATTCTTTCCATTTGTTCATGATGGATTTAACTGAACTGTGGGGGATGTCCAATACTTTGGATTTTTTTGAACCTTTAAGTTGCTTGGCGTATTCTTTTGTCCTCATGGTGTAATGGTAGCCAGAAATACTGATGAACAGTGACTGGACCTTCCAGACACAGTTGTCTTTTTTATAGTTTTTTTTTTTTTTTGTCAAAAAAGCCAAATGAATTTGACCATGATTTACAAAATAAAAAGGTGAAGCATTCAAAGTGGTAAATACTTTTTATAGGCACTGTATGCATATTTACATATACATACTGTAGGTAAATACAAAATAAAAGCAAACCTTATAGAAATAACTATCCTAACTATTTAAATCTTTAAGCTTCAGACATACTTTTAGAATAAGAACAAGTAGCTAAAATATGTTAAATGGTAATAAATAAGCAAAAAATATAAGTACATTCAAGTAGCATGCTGTTTAAGTGTTGTCTTCTTACTTATAAATAAAGATTGACAAGCCTAAACATCAACTTTCAAAATAAAGGCTTCTTTTAAGACCTCTATCCTCCTATATATGATTTTTTCTACAAGGGAATGGCTCAAACTGACATTTTAACTGCAATAATCCTCTAATTAAGCAACAATGCCAAATATATTCCACTTCTGGTTTTCCATTAGGAGGTTTTAATGATTTTCTTTGTGTAATTTTATCCAAAAATCTCAACATTTTCTGTCAAAAATGTTTGAAAAATAATAAATGCCTTGAATAGAGTATTTTTTCTGGTGTTATTGGTTTTATGGGACAAACAAAGCATCAAATAGTTGAGAAAGTACCAACACATTAAAAAATAATGAGTATATTTGTATTTTTCTGTGTTCCCACGGCAGAAATATTGACGATAAGCTTGTTTTCTGTTTCTGTGACATCTGGCTGTTTGCTGCAAGTTAATAAATGATCCATGCTGAGGGATTTCAGTGCACTGCATAGGAAAAAATGAAGTATAAAGGAGACACAGAGCAGTGTGATTTATTAAGATAAATGACTTTAGCATAAAGCTGCTGTGCTGTAGTCATGTGTAATGTTTAAGCGTGAGCAGACTGATACAGAGCTGCTGCTGCAGCCTCAGCCGTACTGCTGACCTTCTTCAGAAATGCTGCGTGAGGACTTCAGAGTTTCACACACCATCGGACCGTGGTGCAGACCTCCTCCCACCTACATCTCCCCTGACATACTGTACTTTACTGTACAAATGCACCAAGTCTTTTTATGCCTTACAGTGCTGTGAAAAGTATAAGCCTCCTTCCTGAGTTCATATTTTTTGCATGTATGTCACACTAAAATGTTTCAGATCATGGAACAAATCTTACTTCTAGACAGTGAGTAAATGCATAATGCAGTTTTTAAATGGTTATTTCATTTGTTATGGTAAAAAATACATCAAAACCAACCTGGCCCTATGTGAAAAAGCAATTGACCCCTAAATCTGATAACTGCTTGTGCCACTCTTGGTTGAGTTTGTGATAACTAGCAGTGAGTCCTTCACATCACTGTTTTCCCACTCTTCTTTGCAGAATTTTTTTAAATTCAGCCACATTGGAGAGTTTTCTACCTGGTCATGCCACAGCATCTCAGTCAGATTTAACTCCAGATTTTGACTAGTCCATTCCAAAATCTTCAACTCAGTCAGCCCCACTTTGTCAAAAAATGCATATGATTTGCAGTTTTAATCATTTTATTCTTTATTAGCAGTTATTAATTTGCACTTATTGCTGTTATTTATATTTAGTGGTGTGGCTGTTTTGGGATCCCCCTACAGTTCCATGAGCCTACGTGGAGAGCATCAAGCAAGAACAGCACACATTCCTGCCTTTCCTGTGCCTACAAGGAGGCAGGGAGAGAAGCAGTAAAAAACCCGTAGCAGGGCAGACATCACTGAAAACAGATTGACATAGATTAAGTCAGAAACAGAATAAAGGATGCGCTAGGGTGGAGGACAGTTGCAAAAAAGCAGCTTGCTGAGGGAGCAGCAGCATAGTCAGGTATGAGTGTGATTAGCCTATAACGTGCCAAGAGCGAATCAGCTGACTGTAAGCTGATGCGGGCTCACACGAGATCAGCTGATCTCAATTATAAGGCAGTGCTTGACTCCTTGGTTTGCTTAAACGAATGCTATATGCCCAATTTGTTTTTATTTGAAGTCAATCAGAGGTGGATGTGCTGGTGTGTTTTGGGTCTTTGTCCTGCTGCATAACCCAAGTGCACTTGAGCTTGAGGTCATGAACTGATTGGCTGGACATTCTCCTTTAGGACTTTCTGTTAGAGTGCAGAGTTCATGGTACCATCAAGTCGTGCTGGTCCTGAATCTGCAAAGCAGCGCCAGACTATCACACTACCACCACCATGTTTGACCCTTGGTATGATGTTCTTTTGATGAAATGCTATGTTAGTTTTACTCCAGCTATAACAGGACACACAACTTCCAAAAAGTTCAACTTTCCTAAGACAATCCACAGAACATTATTCCAAAAGTCTTGGGGAATCATCAGGATGTTTTTTGTCGAATGTGGGACGAGCCTTTGTGTTCATTTTGGTCAGCAGTGGTTTTGGCCTTGGAACTCTGCCATGGATGCCATTTTTGCCCAGTCTTGTTGGATCATGAACTCTGACCTAAACTGATCCAAGTGAGACCTGCAGTTCTTTAGATGTTGTTCTTGGTTCTTTTGGGACCTCCTGGATGAGTCGTTGATGCACTCTTGGAGTATGTTTGGTAGGCGGAAAATTCCCGGAAAGGTCCAACACTGTTCAAAGTTTTCTCCATTTGTGGATAATGGCTTTCACCTTGGTCAGCCGGAGTACCAGGGCCTTAAAAATGGCTTTGTAGCCCTTTCCAGACTGATAGATGTCAATGAATTTGTTTCTCATCTGTTCTTGAATTTCTTTTGATGGCACCATGATGTTTGGCTTTTTGAGATCTTTCAGCCGATTTTTTTAAGGGATTTCTGGATTCAACAGGTCTGGCAGTAATCAAGCATGGGAGTGCTCAGCTTTCCAAAAAAATGTGGTTAATCACAGCCAATTCATGATTTATCAAGGGGGAGGAATTACTTTTTCACATAGGGCCAGGTTGGTTTGGATGGCTTTTTTTGCAATAAATTAAGAAAACAGAAGGGGCAAAATACTTTTTCACAGCACTGTACATCTAGATAGGGAGTACAAAACTAAAAGGTAACATATATTTGTTTGGATATACGTCAAACATGTTACAACAAAAAGTTTTTCATTGAAAGGTCGCCAACAAATTACAGAAATAACAGCAGCAAAGAAACTGCTGACCTCATTGGCTTCACTTTTTCAACACTGGAGTTCTTATGGGTTCAGATGGTCCTGTTTTCCTTTTTCACTGCACTGTGGACAGACTTTCTCATAAAACTGTAAAGAAAACACTGACTGACTTGAATGAGCTCAAATTAAGATTACATAATCTGTGTTACAGGAAGCAAAAGGCTAAACAAAAGGTCTGGGCAGATTCTCTAAGGGCAAAAAGGGGCAAGAAAACCAAAGCCAAATAACATTCATTCTCAGAGGGGGATGTCAGGCAGGAGCAGCTCCTTAGATGGTTCAAATAGAAAAGGACATGATCTTACAGACTCATGTTGATAAATGCTTAAAAGGAGGATATCTACAGTAGCTCACAGGGACATTTCATGATTATTGTGGGTTCTCTCTGGGTACTCCAACCTCCTCCCACTGACCAAAGGCATGCTTGTTAGGGTAATAGGTGACTCTAAATTGACTGTAGGTGTGGTGTGCCTGGCTGTTTTTATCTTTATGTCAGGCCTGCAATTGACTGGTGGTTCGCCCAGGGTGTACCCAGCCTTTCGCCCAGTGACAGCCAGGATTGGCTCCAGCCCCCTACAAAATATTTAGACAAAAAATAGTTTTTGAAAATGTTGAAAAACTCAGAGAAACGGCAGTGGGCAGGATTCAAAAAAGGCTCTGTCTAAAGTCTGGATTAGTGGTGTCTCACAATTGTTTCCACAAGGTGGGTTGGTTTGGGTCAGTACAGATTTGCCATAGTTTAGCACATTAAACTCTGATCTTACCCGTGTCTTCAGCTGATGTCCATCTCACCAAGCTCCAGTCTCACTTGTGTTGAGAAATCCCTCTCTTTTAAGAGATCCAGATCATTTGGCTCAGTTCAGTTAATCTGGTTATTTGGCTCCCACACAGCTCTTATTTGGTACCAGTTTGGCTTAATAATTGTGGGTTAAAAAATGACAAATGATGGAGGAAAGGAAACTGGCACTCAAACGAAAGCTAGCTATGGTGGCTCTCATAAAAGAGCCGTTTGGTAGCACAGGCTTGTTTGTGAACGGGACATCTCTACTTGGTCTCTTACCCTACAAAATATATTCAGTTGAAGGTATATCACTGTTTCAATTGACAGCATGTTACTGACGAAACAAGGATTTTTAAAAATGTGTTAAAGGGGCTCAGCTAGCCTCTTAGTTCAGAACAAGACTGTTCTGGACTCTTGTTTCCCTTCAACTGGATAGATGATGCTAGATGCTAGGAGGTCTGGAGGACTGAGTATGTATGATATTGATTGCATCCTCCAATCGCATTCATTCCTCATAGCTATCCCCCACTTCCTGACCCTCAACACACGCGATTGCAAACAACACGCTGCTGATACCAAGAAAATACCTCCTTTACATTCGCGACACCCATTCAGCGTCTGCCTGAAGCATCATGCTGGTGTATCTGTGATGGCAGCAGCATCACCAGTAGCATTTACAGTTCTCTGACTGCTTATGGTGATTTCAGACAGAATTTTAATATTAGTCATAGTAGCAAGGAAATTAGGGGTTTTGGTTTTCATCAAACACAAAAATGGCAGCATGACATGCTTCAGGTCATGAAATTAACATCGCACATCCAGCAACGTGACCAATGTGGATGCACACATCTTTTTTGTGGTTGTGTATGGTTCAGCCCTAGAATAAAAATCAGTGTTTGAAGGCATAATGACTATGTAGCTTTGAGTTCACAATGAATATTGCTTACTCAAGGGTGCCAGTGTAGCCCAGTTGGTAGAGCAGAGTGCAGTCCTCAATCTGTTGCTGCAAGTTTGACTACTGGCTAATAAAGCTTTGTGTTAGTTCTCTGAGTTGAAGGAATATTTCAACATAAAAGAACAGGCCTATTTGCTTTTTTAACATTTTCTCATGGTCTTTGCTGTCCTTCTTTCCACACAGAACTGAATACAAGGCTTACAGGGATGTGAAGCCGGTGAAGATGATCCGAGCCAAGTCCCAGTACCTGCCACCAGACGAGAAGACCCGTCTAGAGACTAGCTACAGCGCCACCTTCAAGGGACAGGCACCTCTACAGTCTGCAGACAACAAGGCCCAGGAGAGGAGGAGGATACGCAGTCTGTACAGCGAACCTTATATAGACCCCACCAAACAGGTAAGAAACACCTGTGCAGAGATGATTACCATCATGAGGTACCTGCACACGCTCATCTCATTGTACATCACAGTTTAAAAACTACAACCCCGATTCCAAAATAAGTTGGGGAGCTGTGCAAATTGTAAATCAAAACAGGATATAATGAATTGCAAAACTTGAAAAAACTATGTTTTATTCAGAGTAGAACACAAAGAACATATCAGATGTTGAAGCTGTTTTACCACCTTTATGGAAAATATTAGTTAATTTTGAATCTCAGGGCAGATAGCATTATGTATTTCCAGTTCTGCGTTTTATTCTTATTTATTTATAAACAAAGTCTGGCAGTTACCAGTTACATTCATTAAATAAACACATTACAGATAAGCCAGTGTAGCCAAGTTAGAGTCAGCGACATGAGCTTTAACAAATGTAGCTAAAGCTAAAGTAGCTATGAGAAAAGCAAATCTGCACAGCTAACATAGTTGCTTTGTGAGCTCAGCTTTAGCTATGTTAGCTGTAGAGCTCTGTTATCTATGCTGCGTTTTTGCAGGTCAGGTTTTTAATTTTTAACTTTTAGTATCCTAACCTTCACTCTAACCCAAAACAGAAGTTTAATTGGATTTTATTTTTAAAGTATTAATATGTCCGTTCTGAAATATACCGCGTCTCAGGTGAACTGACTGTGTGAGTGGCCGCCAAAAATGAATGGTCTGCAGCCAGACTCTCTTGGCTTTTTTTGGAATTGGGGTTGTAGATGTAATGGTGTAAAGCTCAGGAATCTCATGTCCATTATCCGGCATCCTTAGGTTGACAGGTATAGTGTCCCTCGCTCTAAACCCAAAAAGTCTGGAGCCACCGCGGCAGGCCAGGGCAAACCAGCGAAGAAAGCCAAAGATAAGCAGAGCGCCGCGCTGAGGGGCTCCAAGAAGATGACCTCGGAGAACCAGACCGAGAACCGGCCGGCGGTGGGGGACAAGGAGAAAAGTAAAGAGATGAACAACAAACTGGCTGAGGCAAAAGAGTAAAAACCATTTAGCACTATTTTTCCTTTCATTTCTTCTTATTTTTGGGGTAAAAACAAACACAGAGGCTGCAAAATTATTTAAGGATCTCATCTTTTCTTCTCATCTGTCCCTCTGCTTCGCCTCCTTTTTCTTCTCGTTCAGTCTTCATTCTTCCTCTGTCCTCTCTCACTACCTCTCTGCTACGTTTGTACTATATTAATTATTATTAAATGTTGGGGTTTACACATGACATGCTCCTTCCACTTCATGCTATATTATATCTGTATGGTAAAGAGTAGGCGGGAGCATCCTCTTCCCTCCTCAGCCATTTGATGCCGCCCACCACCCCCCACTCTGCTCTGCTCTGCTCGCCTCCATCTCCAGGTTGCCATGGCTACTGCCTTGTTAGCCAATGGATGGCTCTCGTTGCATGGGCCCACAAGCCGAAAAGCAACGCTCTAATGTTGGCTTTGATCAGCTGAGCAGATTGCTTTGTTGACTTTATCAAGGATTCTTCTCTTCTTTTTGTTTTTTGGAGAAAAGATGATCAGATTGGCTCTTTGGATATGTTTCTTCATGTGCAAAATTAAACAAGCAAATCTGAAAATCTTTGATAAAAGTCCCGCTTGGTTCGTCCATGGCTTGTTTTGTACCTGCTTTTTCATCTCTGCTACTGTTCTCTGTTCATGGAAGAGCTCACAGCGCTCAGAGTCTGTGTTTTGCAATGTCATTATGCTTTGTGATTTTGTTTCTCATTTTTGAACTTTGTTGTAAGCTGCAAAAATCTGTTGTCAGTTCATCTGAAGGACAAAAACCCACCCTGCTCTCCCATCCATTCATGTGAAACCCATTCATACAGCGGTGTTTTAAGCTATTTTGTAACACAAAATTTGCTGCCAGCTCCCCATCTGGGTCACACTTAACTGATTATGCATAAACACCAGTCATTTGCAAAGCAGATGAGCGGAGACAACGCTGCTGTGCAGTCGTAGTGACATTAAAACATTAGGGTAACAACATTTCTCAGAATCAGAGAGCGATGAGTTCAGTGGAGCTGGAAATGTTGAGTGGTTCAGGTTGTATCCTGTCAATCTGAGCAGCCATAATTCAAAGTAACCACCCCCAACGTAGAGATAATTAACAACACTAAGCCCCCTGCAAAGCCTCACAGCATGTTATGCAATAGCAGCGGTTTGCACTCAAACACAGTCGAGCTCTCCTTTTGGCTCATTTCTAATGCACTCTGCCGAGGGTGACCGTAACCAACGTGATTAGACTGCAATGGGACGATAGCAGACAGCTCAAATTGTGCTTAATGCCACTCTTTGCATTAACTAAAGAAGGATTTGTGTGGCTAAAGCTCACATCCAAAGAAATGATGAACAATTCTCTGCCATTTACTTTGAGTGACGAAGAGTTTGTATGTAGTCTTTGTTGAGTTAGAGTTTTATCCGTCTAGACAGCCCTGTCTGCTAGGAGTCATGCTGAGCCATGTCATGACGTGTCATATTTATATACTAATGTTAATTCTGATCAGCTTCAAAGGCTACCTTACAAAACATTATCCATCTGTACTGACCAAACCTTTCAACACATTTTTACTACTATGTTTAAAACAGACAGGCCAGCACTTAAACAACCCAAACTACCTTCTTCCTCATCTTACATTAGCCAGAATGGTTGTGTTGCATTTACTAAATCATAAGATTAAATGGAGTCTGGACCCTGGAGGGATATTAATCAAACAAACAACATAAACACAGTGTTTAATTCACTCCTAAATGTTGTCTGATAAATGCCAATTAGGATAAAACCTTTATCCATCATGGCTGATGACAACTATTGATTACAGAGCTTGCTGTTGTTACACCACTGTAATTAAACCCCACTGGTCTGCAACCCCCTATTTTTCTTTCTTTTACTCAGTTCAGCACTTAGCTTAAAGACCCTGTAAAGTGAAATCCAAAATTTGTGTCTTAACACTCTAGATATGTAGGTATAAGGTTGCTGTAAACGTGAAAACACTGAGATCTACATGTGACTGAATTTTGGATTTAGACTAATAGAAAGTTTTTCACCTCTTTCCTGGCTGGGTTTAATGTGGGCGGGGCAAATATGTGGGGAATAACCCCGCCCCCCTAATGCTACAATGATATAAACCTACGAGCAGTTCATCTCAGTACAGTCTGTTATTAGCTGATGTTACTGCCTTCACTGAAAGCTAAAAGTCAGTTAAATGCTGTTTTTTTGTTCATTACAAAGTAAATTTGCCAAATCTATCAGCGACAGTGGTCTAGGATCATTAAAGCATCATAACAGAGATCTGAGCCAGAAAACGGACAGAGCCTGCACTCTGATCATAAAGCCAACGTAAGATCAAGGGACATGCCCACACCATCCTGGAGCAGATTATTGCCTCATTTTTCTTGATTTTGACGTTTAATTTTATAAACTTGAAGATGTTTTATCTGACTGAAATTTGACCTGGGGGTTCATAACACAGTGGCCTATCCCACAACAAACCTAAACACAGATTTATTATCACTTTACAGGGTCTTTTACTCACACTTTAGCAGCATCTGGTTCAGTAGGGTTTGATACCATGCAACAAGGTTCCGAACTTTTCATGCAACAGTGGTAATATTGGACCATGTTTTGTAGCTTTTTTCCCCTCACTTTGTTTTAAACATGCTTTTAAAGGGAATGCTACTTAGCAAATAATCCTTGTGAGATAATTTTTAGATTGAAATGATGACTAAAATCAAGATGACAAGTTATAAGCCATGACGCATCGTTCGCAAACAAGCTTGTTGTGGGAGTTGGCTACTTTATGTAAATGTCAGCTCCCATTTGAGAGCCAGTTCCCTTTTTTTGTTGTGCCCTGGCTGTAAAAAAGACAGAATAGTGTAAATGAAGAGTGATTTGGGAGCTGAAAGGCTGGCTATTATTTCTGCACTGTGCCAAATGATCTGGATCTCTAAAGCCCAGTTCAGACTGCACATGTTGCATCTTGGCCGTGACACAGCTTGATTTTCAGATGGTTTGCCTGTTATCATGTAAGGTCTATAGACTGCCTGTGTGAGCACTTCCCCTCAGCGAATCTATTTTTCTGTGTGCCGCACATGGTTCTTGGCCAAAACAGACAGAAAATGATAAATAAATCCATATTTACCTTGCAGATATGTATGTCCACATCAGATCAGTCAAAGGGAATAAACATCAATGCAGCTCATGTAATGGGGAGAGACACTGCATCCTCACTTCACACAATGCCAAAAAAAAAAACCCAAGATTTTTCTCCCCATCGTCCTGTTGCTGTTTCCCTCTCTTTTTGGAGGGAGATGACAAGGAACCAGGACTGTCAGACAGGAATATTTCCTTGATTTACTTTAACTTTCCTCAATCAATAGAGCTTGTTAGCCTGCTTTAAAAACTGAAGATGATTGTACAGCATCAATGACAACTGAATAACAGTGATGAAGTCAGATACAGATTAAAAGAGGAGCTGGGGTGGAGGAGGGTTGCAAAAAAGCAGCTTGCAGAAGGAGCAGTAAAGCGTAGCCAGGCTAGAGCAGTTTAAGTATGGCAGAATGAGTGTGATTAGCCAATAGCGTGTCTAGAGTGAGTCAGCTGACTGTCAGCTGATGCGGTCTTGCATGGGATTGGCAGATCTCAGTCTGATCTGCTGATCTCAAATTCTCAACACAATAAATCAACGTTTAATGGCTGCAGTGTGGACAATAAGTTTAGGAGGTTTTGAAATGCAATGCAGTGTCCGACACTTGCATGCTATTCGGACACTGTGTAAGGGATAACAGGCAGGCACAGAGCTGCAGGCTGGACAAGGGTCACCTCTCCCGGGTTTACCCTCCGTACATGGGACACACTAGAAACATTTATCTTCAAACCCAACCACAAATCTATGTCAAATGGTAACAGAGCTGGTTGCAGCCATGTGGTTCATAGGCGGTTTAGCTGATAGAGAGGGCTGTAGTAGCCCACAGACTGAAGTAGCATCTCCCACTGTTCAAACTTCTTTTCAGACATGTTCATGGATTGAGTTTATTATATTTACTATGTGTTATTAAGGAGAAGTTAAGCTTATTTCACTTGTAGAAAAACATTAGAGCAGCCAACTTTACACAAGTCTTTCTACCCTCTCTCAATCTACCGTCTCATTGGACCCTGCTCTGTTGTGGTATTTTTGGTTCAGCATTTAGTTTTGTTGTTTCATGTTGTTCTGAGACTCCAGTGCAAACATTTCGTCCATTGAGAGGTCTACTCTGGCTTTCACCGTCTCCAAAACCTTTATAAATATACCCATAACAGTCATTATGTCACCACAAAATAACCAGTTAAGTAGTTTACCACACCATTTCTAGGATACAGGGTTGATTAAATGTTGGTATTTTATTCATACACCTCAATATATGCACAGTTATGTAATGAAAAGTTTACCTACTTTGTCTTGGACTCCACCTTTTATCACTCTCTGTCTCTGAAGCCATGTTGTTCTACTTGTTTCCAAAAAAAATCTTGGGTAAAAGTGAGAAAAGTATGTTGGTTTGATGTGCTGAAGAAAAGGGAACATAAGTAAGTTGTATTGTGCGTGTTTAAACCAATTATAAGCTCCCTTGTATATAAATGTAGCTTGTATCTGTCTATATGTTAAAACAGGGCTACATCCACTTACTTTCTTTGAGTCTTAGCATATACATGTAGAGAGAGACACCATCTTCTCCTGCCTTTGTTTTAGAAGAGCACTGTACTGTCTTGTCATCTTTGTGCTCCTGTAACATTTGACTGTTTTCATTAGCTCTGCTTCTCAGCATCCTTCCCTACATTATGAATGGATGCTTAAACCCTCTCTGTGGTGTCTGAGACAGCGACCATCTCCACAACCATGTCTATCCAAGCTGAGCCCCATCAGGGATGACTCATTAGCATTTTGCAGCCTTTGGTTGGGGGCCTCTTTGTTATTTTACACAAGGGAGGAGGGGGCTCGTAGGTGCAGTAAATGTAAAAGGTGCTTAGCACACCTCACACCCTGTGCTATCTTTGTGATTAATAGGTAAATAAGGATAGAAGTATGGTGAAGAAAGTTATGTCTTGGGTTAAAAAAATTATTGACTGTGACGTGCTTGTGTTTCTATCTGCTTGCTCATATTTAATGAACAAATAAATGCAAAAAGCAGAAAAAGTGTCTTCTTGCTTTTTTATTTTTTTGAGATTAGAGGTTGCAGGTATCTGTCAGCATTTCTCCTTCCTGTCCCAGTCTTTGTCTTGTGAGACAAACATTTAAGTAAATCCACATGGAAGAGAATTTGCTAACACAACTTGTTCCTATGCTTATCTTAGACTGCGCCTTATTCTGGCATGAGCTCTGGCATCCTGTCTCAACCCTGCATGTTGTGCAAACTGAAGAATATATTATTTTGCATCTTGTCTTCAATATATTCCAAGAAGTTGTTTATTTAAAGAGCAACATGCATGTTAAAGGATGTCCAGACACTTATTCCAGAATCATATGTCTTGTGCTTCTTCAGCTTCTAGATTAAGTACAAACATTTTGCACAAAAACACCCACAAATGTGTGATATGACATTTGCTGAGATCACATTGTTCTTTCACATGCTGGTTTTAGAGTATTTGAGGATGTCACATTTGGATGATGCTGTGTCCGATTTGTCGTGTGCTAATGAGTGACATTCTGATTCATTTGAAGGGTTGTGCTAAAACAGTACCACTACATACAACTCTGCCAGCCAATCCGAGATATTGGCTGGGTGCAGACTCTAAAGCAACACCTGTGGGGCTGTGCACTACCCAATCCCAGGTAATCAATCACCAGAGCAACGAAAAGAAACAGAGCCACAAATGCCACTCATTCCCATTCATACATGCTCATGGAGTCGTGGTTTACTTTTGTTTTCTATTACAGTGGCACAGTTTTTGTTTTTCTGGTGAACCACCACATTATCTCTGGTCTACTCTTCAGGTCATAGCACCTCCGTTTTCTCTTCCATATGGACACTAGAGTAGGGGGGGTTGGATGGGGCTGTTTGACTGCCTGCTGTACCATCCCTCATGCAAGGTTCCTTGAGGTGCCTTTCTCTTAAGGAGGCCTCGGGTGAAGTCCAGTCATCTCCAACCATCCTTGAACCTCCGCTGTAATGCACCCACCCCTCATGGTTGAGACAATCTGCATGGGTTTGAATGGCACACGGGATTAGAGGGGATTTTCCACTCACTTTTGAGACAGGTCACTGATGTATCTCTGGAGATGTTCCGATACCTTTTATTCCTCTCGTTACAGATACTGGAGTTCATTCAGGCTGTTAGCAAGTACCAATCTGATACTAGTGCCATGATCTTAAAGATAACAGTATATTCAACAACCTATAACCTTTGTAAGACACAGGGAATGCATGCAAAGGATGAGCGCTATCTTTTGAGCAATCAGTGCTAACTCAGAGAGCTTACCAAGATATGAGTGTTTCCTTGCCATCTGGCTTACAATGTACACAACTTAAAACCCCAACTGATGGTGATGGTTCCCCTCTGCCCACAATTTTTAGGCTTGGCTTTGCCTGGAGAGGTGGCTCACTGCCACTACCACCAACAAATACTAGCCAGCCAACATCCCTCCTGGCTAATCTCAAATACAAGTGGATTGACAGGAATTGGTCCAAGCCATTCAACAGTGAATCAGCTCTCTCTTTCAGCCTAGGGATGTTTGGAAAGACACAACTGGATCCCCAAGCAGTTCTGTTGGGTACTGCAGAAATATGGGGTAACAGGACAAGGGCTATGAGCCATTTGGTCCCTGAATAAGCAAAGTAAGAGCACTGTATGCATTCTTTGCAGAGTCAAACATGTTCTGGTGTCAACTGTTGGACCTTCCTGGGTTGTCATGGGCCATTCAACGCAGGTCAGCCCTCTTGATAGGTAGGGTCTTGGGTAGGGCCAACATGGTTTAACAGTTGGGGCCAGTGGTTTCAGTGTTGTCAATATCTGGAGCTTGCATGAACAGAGCCTGGGTTTGCTGAAGCCAAGAAGTTTCTGACAGTGAAATAAATAAAAGACATTCATGCTCTGCTGAATGAGAAGAGCGTAAATATGCATTAATTATGTTGTATCCATAGGGTATTTTTTGCCTTTCCATTTTTGCCATAGTTGAATTGTATCTCCTCTTTTTGCAGATGATGTGGCTCTTTTAGACTATGACCTTCAGTGTAGACCTTTTAGTCTCAGGCCATGGTTCTTGCCCGGAAACAGACTTACCAAGACAGGGAGTTCAATAGAGTGGATTCTTGTTAAGGAGAGAGGGCGAAATTGACTGCGAGATTGACAGATAGGCTTGTGCAGTCTCAGCAGTTGTAATTAACTTTCAAAGTTAGTTAGGCTGTCTAGAGGGAAACCTTTCAACTTACCAGTTAATCAATATATCTACCCTCACTCCTGGACATGACCTTTTGGTTTTGACGAAGAAGGAGTTTCTCTTACTGGATGTCAGGCTCAGCCTTAAGGGCAGCTCAGACTACACCATTTTTGGGGTCTTTCACAACGGCACCATGTCAGACTATGCAACTGATAAGTTGACCCGTCTTGGCCGACAGACAAGCCACACTACAAGATGACTGCCTATCATGTCTCCACGACTTTGTGTGAGTTCACAGGTCATCTGGGGGGGAAGAGTCAGTCACTCACTACATAATCACTCTATGGTCTTTTGCTCATAAAGGAAGAAAACAAACAGGAAACAGGATTATGGTTAACAGTTAATGATGTAGCAAGAGTAGGACAATATAGGCTGGCTCCACTACAGGTAGAACTTAAGGTATGAATCTGATAACATATATAGATGGATAAAATTTACACATTAGTTCCACGGAGGGAGAAAAAGTAGGGACTCTGGTGAATGATGATGCAAAGATTGGAAGCAAACACTTTACTGCTGGTAGGTGTCAGGATTGGTGTTGACGTTGAGTCAGGATGTCAAACTAGACAACAATGCAAGAAGAATTCAGACATGCTAGTCTTGTCAAGTTTTGGTTGTCCTGAAGGCGTCCCAACATGCTAAACTGGCTTGAGGTTTGACAGTGAGGTCCAATGTTTCAATCTTGACAAAATCTGGCTGAATTTGTGTAGCCTGAGCTGGCCTTTAAAGATAAAAGTTTGAAACTTGGGCTTAAGTTTGGAGGCTTCCTAGGAGCTTTACGTTGGAGATCCATTGGGGCACTGTCAACTGCAGATTCCAGGGTAGACCAGAGCTCACTTAAGGTATTACTTATCCAATTTGGTCCGGGGACACCTTGGGAAACCCCACAAAGACCTGTAAAACTTCTGGAACTTCAGACTGATTTGAAAGACTACTTCCTGCTTTAAGGTTGCCCAAACTTGAGTAAGGCTTTTATTAGTTCATCTTTGTTGTTTACGTTTGTCTAAAACTGAATGACCTGGACTCAAGTCTTCTTTGTCATTCTTTGTTGGTTGTACTGCAACAACTTAGCATGCTGGGGGCATGCAAGGAGTTGATTTCCATGTGACAGGTCAAGTTTTTGTAGTTTATGAAATATGCTATTGGATCCATGCATATACTATCAAACACACCAATCCACAACCAGAGACTTACGCTCTTAAATTAAGACTTCTGCCGCGTAAAAAACACCAACATTAGTATCGGAACATCTCTAGAAATCACAATTTACAGACCTAGGCACTCTGCATCTTAGTTCACTGGGTGAAAGTTTTCTATTATGTTTTAATTTTCATTCAAACGTCACCAAAGCATGCTGCCACTGTTTTTTGTTGGACCTGCAATCTGATGTTTAGACTCTGCACCAAACCTAGATTATGTGAGTGTTAGCTTGGCTGTAAAATGAGAGGTAAGTATGAATGGAATGAGAGAAGCGGATCTGCTTTGGAAAGAGACTTGTCAGAGGAAATTGTAAGTGCATGTTAACAACTTTTACTTTTGTTCAAAAGCTAATTTTAAATGTTAATTTTTATTTTTTTACCTTAGCGCATTTTGAAGATTTTATTTCTCAGAGCACCCCGAGACCATCATTGTACCGTCCGCATCCTGTCACTGGTAATGACTTTGGGATTAGCTGAATCAGTCAAAGTATTGGTTTGAAACCAGTGGCCTGTACTGATCTGAACGCACAGCTGTCCAATGCAATGTTAAGTAACTTTAAATTTGTACTCCCTCTACATAATGGGTTTTATAGTCTTGTCAAGTTTTTAGAGTTTATTATCCCTTGATTCACTGGACTCTTGATTCTCCCTTGAAGCCTTTTTTGTGATATTTCTGATAATCAACCAGACAAAGACGCCTCGCAGTCATGTCAAAGCATTGTTGATTAATATCTTCATCTAAAATGAGCGGTCACAGGGTGCTCAGCTCAACTCAACCCCATGACTTACTGTTCTCCGCCTGAGAGAAATGCCTCATTGTGTCTCTTTCTGTCTCTTTCTCTGGTATCTTAACCATGTGCTGCCTCCTAGAGATGCTAAAGACGAGCCTCTCAGATTCGGTCATCATCATTCCCCGGGTGCTTCTGGAGGAGAACCACAGCCACTGCTGGAGAGATCTGAGCCCCGGAGGAGCGGAGGAGTCGTACGCTTTGCCCTAGACGGGAACCAGACTGACTAGTTCTGCCTGTGGGGACGGAGGCAGAGACACCTCATACACAGACTGCTGCTCTGTGCTGTAAATATCTAGTATTTGAAACGAAGCTGAGTGAGGAGAAGAGGGGAATCCCACAAAATATGAAAGAAAGCACATACATTTGAAACGCATGTTTGGAACAGCCTCTGGTTGTTTGACCCACTGCATTAATGCAAAGGTGCTACATCATTTTTTCTGATTTCATGCAATTTTCTTTATGATATGTCAATATAATTAGGAATACCACACCATTAAGTGCTTAAACAACATTTACAAAACACTGTACTGTACATTGATGGGTTTTAGTGTAAATAAATAATCATAAATTACAGATTGCAATATTTCACTGTAGTGTTTCTGTTGTTTTGTCAGTCATTTTTCATAGAGGGGTCTGTGTGGTGCGAATGATGGAACGTGTAGAGTGTGAACGGCTGATGGATAAGGATGCCATATTGGATGGGAACATTAAAAATGAATGTACCAGTTAGGTTAAAACTGAAAGGGTTTGACACCCTAACCAGTCCCTATCCCTAACCGCAAAGACCCTGTTTCCATTCAAAAGGATGTGTGAGTTTTAAACTGATGGGGCCTGGGTTGCTAATAGCCAAGTGGTTTTGTCTGTGCATTTATAGATAATGTTACTTGGTTTAAATCCAGTCTGTGGCTCCTTTCCTGCATGCCATTTACAGTCTCCCTCTGTCTCTCCACTTTCTGACTCCATCAGCTGTCCCTTCTAGATAATAAGCCTTGACATCCTAATCCCAACCTAACCCAATCCCTGCCCCGACCCAATTTTTACTTAACTTATCCTACCCTAACTGACCTAACCTAACCTGTCCTAACAAGCCCAAACTGAACAAACCTAACCTGAGCTATCCTACTCTAACTGACCTAATGTAACCTGACTTGATTTAACAAGCTCAAAATGAACAAACCTAACCCAGCCTAATCAAACTGGCATAACCTAATACAGCCAAACCAATCGTAACCTAACATGCCCAAACTGAACAAACCTAAACTAACCTACCCTGACTGAACAAACCTTACCTAACCTACCCTAACTGAATAAACCTTACATAACCTGCCCTAACTCAACTCAAACTGATGTAACCACCCTCCCCAAACTGACCTCTCCTAGCCTAACCTAACACAGCCTAAATGACTTGACCTAGCCTAACTAAACCTAACCTTGTCTAGTCTTACCTAACCTTGTCTTACCTTACCTTCTCTTGGGGACCAACTCTTTAAGCCTTTTGATTAAAACATTTTTATATCTATGACCTTAACTGGATTTTAAAAATTGCTTGAGCCATTATTTTAGCTCAACCTTTGACTGAGGGCTTTTTATCAATTTGACTAGCCTCCAGAGCCCACATCCTGCTTTCTTTTGTTAGAGCACTGTGCTTTACCTAAACCAAAACAAAGCCTCACCATAAACCTTACCCTAGTTCTAAATGCAAAAGAGTACAGAGACATTAAAAAGGTGTGTATGTGATTTTAAAACTGATTTGTGCCTGATGTTTTATCATTTTTTTCGATACAAATCTCTACAATATTATTCTTAAGTTGAGTTTTTAGTTTTATTTAACAGTTTTATTCTGAAGTACAAAAACAAATACATTTTTTTCACCTGTATATTTAGGCGTGCAAAATTACTTTAGACTGACAACACTGTTAGATGACTTAAGGCTGATTTCTGTACCCCAATTTTAGGCTTGTCTCAGTTATTCAGATAATCATCCTGAGCTCAGTACAATTATTTTCATGCTTTCATAGAGTTTGAGTCTGCACAAATTCATACTGTAAACATCAAATGTTTTTGTTGTTTATAATTCCTGATCAGGCTGCCTCAAACATTTAACCCGCCATAGCAAAGGACAGTAAGCAGACTGGGAATCACCACCAACAGGATGTCACTTACTTTTACTTACTTACAAAGCAGTAAACATAAACACAACTGTGCTCTGAGCCCAGTTTAATATAAAGAAGGAAAACCTACTTATGGTATTACAACAAGTTTTCTTTTTCTCTTTTTTTGCTGCAAAACAGAACACATACCAGGACAACCAGCTGACAATGTTCTTCATCTTCCATGTTTGTTTTCATCTGTTTGATCATGTGAGTTTCTCTGGAATTTCCACTGTAAAATAATAACTACAGTCAGCAGGTGTATGGTCTCACAGTCTGGCCAAATTGTCTAGTGTGTGCATTTGGAGGATTATAATTATAAATATTAATTGAGAACCACATCTTTTTAATTGGTTAAGAATTGTGTGTAGCAAGCCTAGGACACCAACATGCAACACATAAGTGATTTTGCAACTCTGAGTGCACATGCTATGGTCCCCTATATGAATAGATTTTTTTACATTAGTTTTTAAACTTTTCAACTTAGTTTGATTGGACATCTGAAGAGAGAAAAGATATATGTATGGAGAAGTGGGAATAGACATGCACCAAGCAGCACCAGAATCAGGAATCGATTCTGCGACCAGTGCGATGAGGACTACAGCTTATACAGGAGCCTGCTCTACTAACTGAGACAAACAGACATGCAATGTATTAAATAATCAACTATTCACCTAAGGCAGAGCCATTCTATGTCTTTAAGGCATTTAGACCAATAATCTCAACTCTGGTTTGGCCAGTGCACTAGTGGTCTGCGAGGCCATGGTGACCACTGTGAGTAAAGGAGGTGTAGGAGAAAATCAGCTTGTCGTCTGTGGCCTACTTGCTGTTTGAACAGCACTTATGATTCATGAGGTTACTTGATCAGGAAAGTGCCGAGGGGCTACCTTCTCTGTAAAACCAATGTAACGGTAGAGACTGTCGTCTCCTCCACATGCTCTAAGGATCGGTCCGTGTAATCAGGTCAGGAGACAAATTCTGTCCTTATTCCACTCCAAAGATTTCAGAAATTAGAGTCTGTACTGGGTAACACCATGCAATAAAAAAATCTGTGTACATTTATTGTTGCTCTACACCAAGATTATAATGGCTGCAGATTTTCAAGCTGCATTTATTTGAATTCAATTTGGACTTTTTTTTCAGTTTCAGTTCAGTTTTGACACATTTTGATGCCGGTGTTAGAACAGCTTAGTTTAATAAATTAAAAAAGCTTTGATTTGCTTGGTTTAATCAGTTTGTTAGTTTAGTAACAGTTTTATGGGCCATTTATTGTGCAATACAATCTCTAAAAAATCGTCAGAACCACAGACACTCATTAAAGACAACCCAAGAAGAAGAAGACTGAGATATCAAGTGACCAGTTGGAGGTTTGGTTCTTGCTACAATGGCACTAAGGCAGCACCAGTAAAATGTCATCTCCACCAATCACAGTCTCTGCAGACTGAATGTCTGCCACCCAAGCGTACGTACAGAAAAAAAGAGTCATTTTCTATATCATTGTTTCATTTTAGGAAGTTAACACACATGGCAGTCAGGGGCCCCAGGCAAACACCAACATGAGGTCCTTTCCCAGTTACTTAGAAGCAATAGTAATGAGAGAACAGAATATTTTGAAGCATCTTTTCAGCTAATGAAGTCTGAGATCTACAGGACATACACAAATATGAAACATAAATATTCTCATACCAAACAGTGCTTACTCATCAGCTCTTAGAAGATTATCATAACTCACCACATGTCTAACATGTCTCTTGGCCATTCCTCTAAAAATAGTTGTTTTTTATTTCTTTCATGCTATTTCACCAGAAAGTGGTCCAGAACTATTTTAGTATTTCTCATGAGATTTATCATAATTGTAGCTTATTAAGAAGACATTTGGAGCTTTCTGACATGCTTGAACATGCTGTTAGGACCAGGGGCCCTCTTCAGTGACTTCTTTGGTTAATTAAATGAGCGCTGATGGCATATCATTCACTCCTGGCCCCTTTGACATTCAAAATTCATGTCTTGAACCTTGCAAGTAATCTGATGCACACCTGTAATGATAACACAGTGCATTTAGAAAGTATTTACACCCCCTTTTACTTTTTTCTATTTGTTTTGTTGCAGCCTGATGCTACAGTTGATTAAATTCATTTTTATTCTCATTAAGCAACACTCAGTACCCCAGTACTGAGTACTCAGTATCACGGCAAAGAGAAAACTTTTTTTTTTTTTTTAGTTTTATTTTTTCTTTTTTTTCAAATTTATGAAAATAAAAAATCTGAAATATCACATTAACGCAAGCATTCAGACCCTTTGAATTAACACTTGAAATTAAGCTCAGGTTCCTCCCATTTCATTGCCATTGCTGAGATGTTTCTACACTTTGACTGGAGTCCACATGTGGTAAAACAAGACCAGGTTAAAAACTAGTGAATGGCTGACCACACCTATCTAGGGTGACTGTTGAAATGCCGGACAAGGGAGAGGCAACCTGACACACCAGATTGACTGTTTTGGATGTATTTCACATTCATCTGGAAAAGTCCTCATAGTGTTTGGAAAGGGCAGAACTTTTTAAAAAATCCTCTGATGGGGACTGGAAAAAGGTTTGTCTGTCACAATCATGATGGCCCAGAGAGCGACAAGACCAAATGGCATTTTACACATGCGTTTCTCTGAAGCTGGCAGGTTGTAGCTGTGGTTGATTGTTAACGGCAGAGCTTCTCTGTAAATAAAATTGATGCCATGGCCGGTTAGGAAACGAGCAAAAATGTCTTCTCTGTCAGGAAAAGCCTTTTGGTTTGGCTCTTTGTCCTTGTTTTAAAAAAGAAATGTTCTGATTGAACTGCCACTTTCCGACAGCTACATCTCAGCTAACAGCTACTGCAACAGCAGCCATTGGATACACCTGCAAACCCCACCCTTAACTATCACAAACTCATGCCAAAGCAGGGCATCAGAAGAGCAAAAACAATTGTCCCATCATGAAAGCTTTTAGAGTTGTTTTTATGCTTTATTTCATGTAGAAATGCATTCAAGTTCTGGTAAAAAACTACACTATATCTGACCTAATCATCTCACTGGAGAAAGCCATAGCAAACAGCTCTGAGTACAACTAAACCCCACCCATAGCTACTGCCTCGCTCTCAGCAATCAACTCTGATTGGTCCAAACAGCATTCCCAACGCTTAATGAACTGCCATTAGATGTCACTACTCCTCCACTGACACAACTCTGTGAGGCTCTGAAAGTATAGTTGCTCACTCAGTTACCCAGTCAGACAGTCAGTCACATACAGACTCATGTGTAGGGCTGACCCCAGCAGTCAGCCAATACATTGATAAGACATGATTTGGAAAGGCACACACCTCTGCATAGAAGTCCTGAAAATGCATATCAGAGCAACAACAGCCGTGAGGTCAAAGGACCTGCTTGCAGGACTCAGAGACAAAAAAAAAATCTGCTGGACTGAAGGTTCCCAAGAGCACAGTGGTCTCCATAATTCTCAAATGGAAGAAGTTTGGCACAACCAGGACTCTTCCAAGAGCTGGTCAGCCAGCCAAACTGAGCAATCAGGGGAGAAGGGCCTTAGCAAGAGAGATTACCAAGAACCTGATGGTGACTCTGGCTGAGCTCCAGGGATCATGTGTGGAGATGGGACAGGATCTCTGGGCTTTATGGTAGAATAACTAGACGGAAGCCTCTCCTCTGTGCAAAACACGACAGCCATCTTGCTTTTCATGTGTAGCATCCCTAGCATTTAAATATTTCTGTTGGTAACATGAGAAGAAAAGAAGAAACAATGATGGCAATATCATCACTATGTTGCACTAATTTGGATGGGTTTAGTTTAAAACTGACAACTAGGAGTCCTACACTGCAACTAGGATAAGCTACTTTGTTGATGTACATGTTTCAGGCATGTGGGAGAGGACTTTTACACAATATCAACATGCATGGAGGCTGAAAATCAGGACATCTGCACGGCAAAAATAGACAAAAGCTCAAGGTTTCCTTTAACATATAAATCAGAAACTATCTGATCAAAAATTAAAATGAGATTTAATTAAAAATCTGACCAGACATTTAGGATAAGCTTTTAGCTCTTGAAAGATTATGGCACTTTTGTGTATGGCATTAATACTCTATAAAAAAAGTTTTTAAAAAACATATAATATAGTTTGACCATTTTCTGAACAAACACAAGAGCTGAATCTGTTTAGCTGTCATTAGTCCAAGTTGGCAAGAAAGTGAGAGTGATGAATTGCCTCTATTCCTAGAAAAGCACAAAAGGCACTTTCAGATGCAATTTTTGGCCACTTTTATTGGGGGGCTCCATTAATGCAGGCTCTCATTTTTTATTTATGTCTAATATCTCAGTGCATGCAGAAAGGAGAACTCAGCACCCCATACAAGAACAAATCGAGCAGCTGGTTAGAGGGTTTCATGTGGTGAAGTGGTTTCCTCATCCAAGTTTCTTCTTGCGTTTCCTCTCTGTTATTGAGTGTTTGAGCCGACTGCTTCAGATATCTAGTCAAGATTTCAGTGATTCATATTTCTGTGCAGACTGTTGTCTTTAACGAGGAGTGGGGGGGCGGGGCATAACACTCAGTCAGTCAGTCTTAATCATCTAGTCAGACGTCTTCATGAAAAACCCACAAATTGTTTAAAAACCCACACAGTAAAGAGCCAGGGGAGTGGATCAACATCATACCAGCTTTACTATAACATGTTTACACGATCAAAGCTGGCCTCATTCACCAATATCTTCCTAAGATTGTTCTTAAATTTGTTCTTAAAAACAGAAACCTACATGGGATTCATGATGAGTCCTTAAACTGCTGAACTGTTCACACCTGTGTTCTTAAGTTGATGAATTTCAGGTGCTCATAACCTGGAAGCATGTGCATGTTTCTCCTAATTAGCATGGAGAAATGCCCCTTTTATGCCCATTTAAGGAGATGAGACTGCAGGGCAGTGTGCAAACACAGAAGGCACACAGGAGTAACAGGAGAAGCAAGATATCAGTAATGTCCACTGCTCCACTGGAGTTGGAATATGTCAGCCCTTTTAAAACAGCTTTTCTCTCTTGATACGTGAAATTCATCCACAAAAATTAAATGCTGATTTACTAAATTGTACCTAAACCTTAAGGCATTCGGTTTTACTGAAAAGACTATTAAAAAAAGGCAAGTAAGCAGCAGATGTGGGTGGAGCACAATGCTCCATAGGATTGCTACTTGGACGAATTCAATGGGGATCATACTGTTAAAGGGGCAATGCTCACTGAAATTTCTGGAGGCTAATGCCATTATGATAGGGCTTGGGAACCTGTGTCACGTAGCGTTGCATTGTTGGGCACAGCAGCCATGTTGGGGGCTGCTATAGTAAATAAACACATAGAGAGCACTTGAAAGAGACTGATGCAGCTTTGTCAGCCAGAAGGAGAGGCAGCTTTTTGTTGTTATGCTCCCTGCCTGTGGAACAAGCTGAGGTCTGATGTAACTGTGGGCTCATAAATTTAGGGCTAAGACATTTCTGTTTATTAGGCCTTTAGAAAAATGAACAGGTGAAGTCAGATTTATTCACTCATCTTGCCTTTTTTTGTTTTGATGTAATAATTTTATTACAAATTTGTTTAAACATGAATTTGCTGGGCATGCAGATGGCCTAGCAGTCCAAGACGCTACCCATGCACGCAGCGGGTTGGGTTCGCATCCAGCCTGAGGCCCTTTGCCCCATGTCTCTCCCCACTCTCTCCCCCATTTCTGAGTCTATCATTGTCCTTCCCTATCAATTAAAGGCATGAAAAGCCCAAAAATAAATCCAAAAAAAAAACAAAACATGAATTTGCCTTTATTTGGATATGACAGCTGAAAGAGGGACATAAAAAATGAGGAGAGAAAATGGGGGAAGACGCACCAAAAAGCACAGAGACCAGAAATCAATCACCAAGCGGGTGCGTTGAGGACTACAACCTCTGTTTATGGGCGCCAACTCTACCCACTGAGCTAAACCAGCACCCTTGTCACCTTTTATCAATTTTTTTTACTTCAGTTTCTTTTAAATGCAATTTCCATTAACACACAATATCTATCAAACATAATGTAAAGGCTATAAATGGATACCTATCAATGCGAGCATGTTTAACATTTTACTGACAAATAAAGACAATCAAATAAATATTCATTCATTTTCTCTCTCAGATCATGAAGGAACCCTCCTCTACAGCATAAGTGGAAAGAAAACAGTAACTGTCTAATTTTTCTGTCCTTATGGTCATGTAAATGCCTCACCCTTAGTGTGAATTTAAAACACAAGAAAGAATGATAATAAATTGGTTTCAGTTTTACTCCAAAATTGCTGATTTCCTAAGCTCTTACTGTTTCTTCTCCTTTTGTTCTTTTTGTTCCACTGTGTACTTCACTCAGATGTAATCAGATTAAATAAATCAGATTAACTGGTATGCATGCACAGAATAAAACGGATTATTGGGCAGAAAGGTACATGTGCTTATCTGATAACGGTCTCATCTGATAAAGCATACCAAGTCATGTTGTTTACAAGAAAAATTCAGTAATCAGATAACTTCAGGTGTCAGGTAATGATTAATTTAACAATGTGCATGTAAACACACTCACAGTTTATATTATAAAGAAAAATGTTTATTCCAAAAGCTCATATTTCTATTTCTGTTATTTTATTACAAAACTCTTAAAACCACAGGTGACAAACTGCAGCCCACAAGATGATCTCATATTTCTGTTAAAACTGGCCCATCAGTATGAGGTCTGCAGATTTCCTTAAGTACAAAAATGTGAACTTATCCTTGATGATTTAAGATATTCTTGTTAAGTCACAAAATCTGATAAAGGAGTAAAAATAGTTGGAGGAGAAGTCAGGAATGTTGGAAAAAAAATTAATTTGTGTTTTAATTTCATATTTTAAATTTTGCATCTCACAATTAGGCTCAAACTTAGGACACTGACTTTTTATTTCATACTTTGAGCATAATAATTTGATCTTTAAGATTCATAATTCAAACTTTTTAGTGATATTTTGACCTTTTTAACCAATTATTTTGTATTTTACCTCATATTTTCAACTACAAACGTTGACTTCATAATCCCATAGTTAACCGTTTAGACTCACAATTTAAAATTTTGAATCATATTCTGACTTAATTTCATCATCAACTTTTTAAATGTCAGAATCTTTTATCATCAGTGCTAAGTTGTTGTTGTTTTTTCATATTTTATTACCAGTGAAACAAGGTTGACAGTTTATGGTTAAAAAGGTGACCCTGTTAGGCCCTCAGGTTAGTCCTGTATCCAGAATCCAGCCCCTACTGTGATTGAGTTTGACACCCCAGCTTTAAACAGTTTTAGATTTAAGAAGGGAGGAATCCCTGGAAGCAACATCAGACCTCTCCAGCGTCAGCAGAAATACTGTGCCGTGAAAAAGTATCTGTCACACATGCTTCAGGTCATCAAACTAATTTTGATATTAGACAAAGATAACCTGAATAAATTCCCTGGCCCTATGTGAAAAGTTATCTTTGTCCACTATTAAAATTTGTTTGATGATCTGAAACATTTTAATGTGACAAAAATGCAACATAAAAAAAAGAAATCTGGAAGGGGCAAATATTTTTGCACAGCACTGTACAGAAGTGGAAGAAATGTGTCTGTTTTGGCTTTTTTTACACATGCAAACTGTGTTTTAATTTACTGAAAATACACCTTTGAAAAAAAAAAAAAAAACATGGAAAATTTCAGCTGCCAAATAACAAGTCAAACAAAAACCTCATTCCAAGGTGTTAAAATTCAATAAATGCACTTTAGCAACAGATATGAATGAATTTCAGTAACTGACTGCAAAAGTAAGATGAAGAGTGCGTGAGAATTTATAACCCTCCAGAGACGCTGTATACAGATTGGATGTCATGAGGTCTCTTCATAAAAACACAATCAGGGTATTTAAATAGTAATGACCAGTGTTAGTGAGGGCACACATAAATGATGATGAATGAGCGTTTCTCTGCACCACCTGACCTGGATGAGCACAGAGATGGAGGAGGAGGAGGAGGAGGAGGAGAGAGGAAGGAGAAAGATCATATTGCAGACATTAGGAGGAAGTGTCTGTGCTGCTTTCTGGGATAAAGACATTGAGTGGAAAAGTCATTTCTCCTCCTGTGCACCCCTCCTAATCCTCCTCTGTCTGATTTATGAATGCAGGAATCACCCCCCTGCTTGTTTCATGTGTTTAACAATGAGATTACAGCTAGTTATGGCCCCTCTGTCAGCATGAGGAGGCTATAAATAATGAAACAACCTGCTTATTACTGTTTTTTTCCAACCTATTGTGATGGGATGGCTGCACAATGAGACCAAAAGAATCCTGAAACCTGGGGAACCTGCAAATAAAACCAAATGTTTGAAATTGTTATTACATACACATTTCAGCCAATTTCATGCTTTAAACTTTAATTATTCCCCGCTCTTTCACTCCTCTTTGATCCTGGTTGCTCACCCTCCCTCACTCCATCCCTGCACCGTGCTGTTGCCATAGTGACGGGTTGCCAGGCCTCAGCCGGTGAGGCCGAATGGGTTAATGAGGAGGCGGGGCATCTGCAGCCCCTCCAGATGGTTGTAAGCCGTCCTTCGCCGCAGGTCTCCGGGGAGCACCTCTCAAAGAGAGAAAAGCCTCTCCTGTTTAGTATTCAGAGCCTCGCCATCGGACCTGGTGCTGCTTTTATGACCCTACTGTCAACAGTGTGGGATTGTGGGTGAAGTGTGCTGGGAAACCTCTTGTTTAGGTCTGCTCGGCTGAGAAGGGCAGCTCTTTCCTTAACTCTAATTAAATCTAGGCTGCATGCCCACCCACGTCCTTCCAGCCTGTCAAAATGAGGCGAAAAACGCGGCTGTTCATCACTACTTCTCCTTTTATCATCACCTCAACTTTTCATTCCTCTGTAAACACTGTAAACATCTCTGTGAAGGTGGAAGCCATCTTACCTTATTTGTAAATGGAAAAAATGTGCAAGCAGCACCCCCATGTGTCCAAACTGAACATTTATTTACTGTCACAACACTAACCACACAGAAGTTTGTTCAAATAAGAACAGGAGATATATTCAACACATGCAACACAGATTACAAATACATAAAAAAAGGATAAATCTTAGAAAAATAGCAGCTAAAAGAAAATAAAGTGATCACTGTGCTTCAACAGTACTGCAGATTGTCTATTTCACGACCATATTTCACCATAAAAACATCACCATTTATGCAGAAATATGCAAAACAAGCTGGTTTAGTGCAAACTCATTCTATTACATATTCTGTTACCAAACATGTAGAGAAACATTCTTTAAAGTCAGTGGGTATTTATGTGTATTTCCTACAATCTGAGGTCAGTTTGGTGCATTTTCTTTCCAGTGTTTTCATCTTTTAATGCTTCTATAAAGATCTTTGTCTCAGTTTTAAGAAGTAAGTCTTTCTATGAAAGCCACATCTACAGTGCTTTATGTTTCAGTGTTGTTGGTAAGTAAAGTCTGATGTGTTTACGTTAAACCACTGCAAGGTCCATTATCTACTCTACTTATCCTGTTCAGGGTCGCAGTGTACTAGAGCCAATCCCAGCTGTCAATAGGTGAGAGGTTGGGCTTCACCCTGGACTGGTTGTCTGTAAATCAGAGGGCTGACATAAAGAGCCAAACACTCTAACTCCCTAACTGACATCTATGGGCAATTTAGCATCACCAATGAGAGCATGTTTCTGGACTCTGGGAGGAAGCCAGGGAACCTGGAGAAAACCCATCCATTAATTTTCTACACCGTTTATCCTGGTCAGGGTCGAGAGGGGGCTGGAGTCTATCCCAGCTGTCACTGAGCGAGAAGCGGGGTTCACCCTGGACTGGTCGCAAGTCAACCACAGGGCTGACACACAGAGACAAACCAGCAGGCACTGTCATACCTATGGCCAAAAAACCTAACCCACCTGTGCGCAGGGAAAACATGCAAACTCTGCAAAGAAGGGCCCTGTCTGACCGAAATTCAAACCAGAACATTCTTGCTGTATGGCAACAGTGCTACCCACTCATCTACCATGCAGCCCTAATTATTACAGGGTGCAAGAGCAAAACCCGGAAAAGCATATGTTGCCTAAATTCTAGGATTAGAAAGACTACTTATGATTTTATAGTGGACTGAAATTCCTAAAAACACAACAAGTCTTTGTTTAAAGGAACCCTACATGATCAGATAAATTCCCCTTATTGCATAGATATTTGCCTCATATATATATATATATATATATAACTAAAAACTTGATTGAATTGAAATTTGAACTCAACAGGAGGCTGCCATATCTTAGTCGACACTATCTCTGGGTAGTGTGAGGTCATCTGCCCACAGTAATCCTCTTCCCATACTATTTCTATGCATTTGTCACCCATCAAATCTAAATATCACCAACATGATCACACTGGTAGTGAAGACAAAATCATGAAGATGCGACACTCTGTGGTAGGGGTATAAAGGTACCTGTATTCGTACAGCATCCGTTCGATACACGTCTGTTGAACGAAGCTCATACACAGATTAAAAACCAGAAAACAACTCACTGTCACACTGTCCTGGCAACCACACAACCACAGCAACCGACAGCAACCGCCTAAATATTCCCAGATAAAGGTGTACTGTTTAGGAACACTTTGTTTCCCAGTAAAATACAATAGTGGACAAAGGCAGAGACAGTGGACAGAGACAACAACGGCAGTGCTGGCATTACTCAGCAGGTGTCTCTCAGCAGAAGACATGAAACAGGTTCAGAAACAGAAACAATATCTCTGTATTATGTCAATCTCACCACCCAGAAATATTCTCTCCAAGGATTTATCTTGTGAGTTTTCTTTACATATGCAGAGTTCAACACTTTGTGCTTTTCACTTTTTAGTGCATCCATAAGTTGGCTCACATGTGAGCAACACCTTTTATTTTCTTCTATACTCATTGTGAACAGCTGTTGAAAATGGTCACGTAAATGATAGTAAAATTTCTTCGGCCATTGCTCTTACACTCAAGAATTGTGGGTAGTCTACAACTACGCTAAACAGCAGCACTGCCAGGTATATACTGACTAGCGGCCTTGGATGATGTAAAACAGAAGCTCACAAGCTCAAGGGGGCGTGGCTTCTTGGTTACCTCCTGGAGGTCTGTAAAGGGTCGTTTCAAGGCGGCCACCTCCAGTCCTGAAAAAGCTCCATCTGTTTTGCAGTCACATAAGCCTCACGCCTCCTTGAGTTTTCCCTCTGCCTTCTCCAGCTCTTGAGTTGTTTTTGTTCAACTTCAAATCAAGTCCTTGAAACCCTTGGAGCCTGCTGAATAATTTGGCATTTTTTTTTCCTATGAATTTGAGCACATTGCGCATTTCACTTTCTAGTGCATCCATAAGTTGGCTCACACGTGAGCAACACCTTTTGTTTTACTCTATATTCATCGTGAATGGCTGTTGAAAAAGGTCACATAATTGAAAGTAAAAGGTCTTCTGCCATTGCTCTTACACTCTAGAATTGTGGGTAGTCTACAACTATGCTAAACAGCAGCACTGCCAGGTATATACTGCCAAGTGGCCTTGGATGATGTAAAATAGAAGCTCACAAGCTCAAGGGGGCGTGGCTTCTTGGTTACCTCCTGGAAGTCTGTAAAGGGTCGTTTCAAGGCGGCCACCTCCGGTCCTGAAAAAGCTCCATCTGTTTTGCAGTCACATATGCCTCACGCTCCCTCATCTCCATCCGTTCCTTCAGAAGCATTTGCTCCGCTTGCACCCTCAGCGTCGTCTCATGTTGCACTTCATCCTGCAATTTCCTGCATGTCTTTTGGAGATCTACAATTTTCTGCTCTGACGGTTCTTTTGACATTTTAAGTTCATCTCCAGTTGTCTGATGTAGAATTCCTTGTCCTTGAGTTTTCCTTCTGCCTTCTCCAGCTCTTGAGATTTTTCATTCAACCTCAACTCAAGTCCTTTAAACCCTCGGAGCTTGCTGAATAATTCGGCATTTTTTCCTATTAATTTGAGCTAGGGCTGTCGCGGTATACCGGTATTGAAGATAACAGTGGCATTAAAAAACAAAATTTCAATATCATGTTACAAATGTGCATGATAATATCGTGTAAATGATCCAGTGCTATTCCAGCACCGTCACGAGCCCTGAACATTTTTAATAAGTCCATCAATGTAATAGATCATCAACTCCTGCACTTCTCTAACTTTTGCACCCCTCGTTCATGAAACCGTCCAGACTCACTTCACTGCTCTCTCTCTCCATGCGCACCCGCGGCAGACGCACACTGGGAGCCCAGCAAGATGTTTAGAGAAAAACAAGTTTTCTCTTTCCTCGTTCACACAGTGCTTAACAGACAGGATGTAGAGATAGAGCCCTGCGTCGGACAGCTAACACCCTACCTGCCCATTCCCCCTGATTTCCTGATCATGAACACCTGCTGGTGCGTGTGTCATCCCTCCCTCCCACTTGCACCCACAACATGCGCATCCAATTCCTCCTAAAGTCTGACCATTCACGTCAAACACGGAATGACAGAAGCTGCATTTAGGTTAAGAAATTATAATATTGCGTTCAATAGTGCGCATTTAAAGAAATTAGACTGGACCTTGTTTACGATCTTAAACAATTTTAGTACAGGCAAAAATTAAATTCAGACCTGATCCCAACGCATCCATCTAACTTGGTTCTATTATTAGAGCTAACAGGAAAACTCTCATTAAAAAACTGCTGCAGCTGCTCTTAAAATATGTCTGTAATTAATTATTTCCTAATGTGTTTATAACCCTACATTTCTGACACTGTTTTGGCATTATGATATGTAAATCCTGTGTGGTGGATAAGTTTATAAGTCAGAGGTGGAGCCATGGGGTGGCTTGTGGGGTCTATGCCCCTGATGTTTTCTCAAAAGCCCAGAATCTTTAACTCTGGTGAAAGTACATTATTTCTGATAACTGATAAATGTAAAAAGACCTATCTTGCATTTTGATAAACAGATTGACCCTGCTGATCACAACATGGAAATTTCATTCTTGTTGCCAAACTGAAATAAACCCCAAATCAGATGTTTTTTTTTACTTTAAAAAGCTTAAAAGCACATGATACAGAATAAATAAAAACCTTATTATTGATGTTTCTGCATTTTTTTAAGAAATATGACCCTCCGTAATGACACAGCAGCTGCAGTACCTCCTTAGACAGGTATTTTGAGTGTAATTCATCTACCAAAAGAGAGAACACAACATAAATAAAGTTAGAGATAAATTTGATTAATTGTCCCATTATTATTTAAAATTTTTATTGATATCATGATAATATCGTTATTGTGACATTTCTTGCCCATGATAATCATAAAGTGAAAATCTGATACCGTGACAGCCCTAATGCAGACTCAAGAGATAAATACTTGCTTTTAATATCCCCGGATGGCGTGAATCACACAAGTCTGTCTTTTTTAAAGCTACGTGCTTAACTCCATGCTTTACAAGGTATACATAAAAAGAAAAAAAAAAAAAAAAGATCATGTTTGCATGTAGCCATTAAGTGTTCAGGTGATCACAGAGACATTGGGATATAATGAGGATCAGACCAGGCATAAATATCAGGACCTAGACTTCAATGGGTGTCAACAGCCAGGACAGCTCATCCAAGTTGCTCTCTTGCTCTCTCCATGACACTAACATAGACACTGATATCAGCTCCACTCTTGTTTTTTGCCTCTATGACTACATTTACTTTGATTTACATTGAGCGTCACATCATGATTTTCCTCTTCCATAACAGTGCGATCATGTTCAGAAAATAAAGATCTGATGAGCAACTAAAGCGTAGAAGTATGGGCAGAGGACTGCTGTGGCCAGATGCAAGCAGGACACGAATAAGATGGACATGACATATGAGATTTGCAAGAAGTGCAACATGAAAATAGTACAGTGGAAATATGACAAGCATGATCGCAAGAATAATGCTAAATATGGCTGAACAATTTGTAAAAATAATCTACCTGCAATATTTTTTTCTGCGCAAAATTGCAATTTAATATGCGATTATTTAGGTTCCTCATTTTATGTTGTTTAACAAACATAAGCAAGAAATTATTCTATATGATAACAAGCACAATATTAGATAAGTTAAACAAGAGATAAAAAAATTAGAAAAAGATATCTTACTGTGATTTTGGCTCATATAGCCAATTGCTATATTAAAGGGGGTGATATTTTCTCATATTAATCGCATTTTGATGAAATAAAATATGTAAGGAAGAAAAGTAGGATTTTTGTCAAAAAATAAAAGACACTTGAATGTTTGAATAATGTGTAAAGCATAAAAAAGAAAAAAGATTGTATCAAATTGGTTATTTTGACTCTTTTCAGGTTAAAGAAATATTGCACTATCTGCGATTTGAAAATTGCAGAATGTCAAATTGCGATTTAATCTAATTTGCGATTAATTGCCCAGCCCTAATGCCAAATCAGCCAAACAGTTGAAAAAATGGTATAGATTGCAATATAACGCAACATAAAGTATCGCAATACTAACTGTATTTTAAAATGTTTAATATCGCAATAATATCAAATTGTGACCCAAGTATTGTGATAATATCGTATTGTGGGTCCACTAATGATTCCCAACCCTAGTAACTTATAAGGTGGCTGGTGAGTGTTTATCAAATAAGGGGAATTTGTCTGATCATGAAGAGTTCCTTTCAAACCCGTTAAAGTAATGAAAATAAGATCAGTGATTTAGTTCAACCATCGACTGTGTAAACTGGTGACTTTAAGCCGAGTGTGTCCATTTCTGTATAATATCAAATTCACATTATGAGACATTCGTGAGCACTTCTGTTTTTATCAGCTGCTGTAACAGAATCTACGAAAGCAGTTGGCTAAAAGTCACCAATTACCATGGTCACTAATTAAACCAATACACCTAGAGAGTTAAATCTGCACTTATTAAAACATTGTAGACTCAATGCGCGGACGGTTTTGTTCTGACCACAGGTCATCAGTCTTGATGTTACTAATGATTCTTGATTATAGGTACAGAACACTTGTAACCCAGCTAGACGCAAACACAAGGAGAAACAACAGGTTCGTCTCTGGACTCACACCTCTGGGAACAAAGGTGGGCTTTTAACTTTCTAAGGTCTGTATGAACAAATCAAATAGATACCTCCTAATATTAAATATTATCATCATGATAATCACTTATGAGATATCACTCCATCATACTTTACTTACCACTAATAATAAAACATCATATTGGATCCTTCATTTTTATGGATGCATCAATCTGAACTTAACTTTACTTGCACTGCACACAATAACATGATACCTTTTAAGACTTCATGCTTTAACTAGTACAATATAAGTTCTTTCTAGTGCTGATGTTTGCTGAGGTAAATCATGAGAAGTCATAAGTACCAAGAGAAAGTCTCAAGTTTATAACCAGTTAGGAGTTTTTCATAAGACGATCTGTTAGATATATAACTATGTGTTATAACTAACATCTATAAAACTTCACATCTGTAGTTTAAGTTCACAGAGAGCATAATGCATGTTTGAGTATCATCATTAAACTTTAAGAATGCTTTAAATACCCTGTAAATGCCCCCATAATACACTGTAGATATTGTATGATCTTTATAGAGTGTTTCTAGATAGAAAAAATAAAAACTTTGATATCTAAATCTGTCACATTTATTAATGTTTGCTCTTCACCATTTAGGAAATGTCACAGACTCTTTATTTGTATCCTTGTGTTTGCTGATCTATCACTGAAGTATCATAAATATACTGCATGTGGAGGGGAAGGTTCAGTATAAATATAATCTGTGCTTTATTATCTGTTTAATGTGCAAAGATGTGCATGTTCTGTAAAGAGAAATATGTGAATAATGCAACAGCGCCCCCCAGTGGCTCAATGTGTCTGCTGCTGCCAGAACCTCCTCAGTGTCTGTGTGTTACAGCACCTCTAGGTGTTGAAGACCAGGTAGGTGAAATTCTCCTGCTTGGGTTTGACGCTGAAATTGTAGTGTCC
Organism: Cheilinus undulatus; assembly: GCF_018320785.1. NCBI lineage: Eukaryota > Metazoa > Chordata > Actinopteri > Labriformes > Labridae > Cheilinus > Cheilinus undulatus. The sequence continues at coordinate 9,779,883 of NC_054876.1, forward strand.
GATTCGGTTCCTCTGGTAGTAAAAGAGGCAGACGAAACCGATGATGAAGAAGAGCGAGACGCCAATTCCAAGACAGGCCAGTCCGACAATGTGAAGAGTGTTAAACTCCTCCTCAAAGGAATCTGCAAGAACAAAATCAGGGTAAAGGCAGAGGACAAAAACACAGGTATGGGGTTTGATGTGTCTAGAGCAATGGTTTGAAGCAAATAGAGTGTGAAAGATCTGTTCATGCAGAGTTAAACTTAGAAGAATGTCCAGTGTTTTTTTAAGTGGCATTTGTTTTACTTAAGTTAGTTTGCTTTTATTGTTTGACTATCATTGCATGTTCCCTTTGTGTACTACATTAGATCATGGCCATGAATCACTAAAAAACATGAGACATCAGGAGAACTGAGGATGAAGCACATAATAAAGAAATGAGTAGCTAAAGCATCTTAAATAGTTATGCATTATCGCTCTTCTTTTGGGTCTGATAGCTGAAATATGTAGACTCCTAAAACAAGCATATGCATAATAGAGATTAGGGATCTTTTCACTCATTATTTATCCATTAATCAGGGTATTAATCAGCAGTATCTTGTCTTTAGTTCAATTGAGTCTTTCTCTGACTTCAATTCCTTTGTATTGACATTTCACACAACCCTCCACCTCCCCATCACAGTGACGTCTCACAGAATCATCCGCCATCAACTCATCTTCTATCTGAACTCAGTAAATCTAGTGTCACCACTCATGTCTAGGGCTGGGTAATTAATCACAAATTAGATTAAATCCCAATATTGTCATGATCCAGGTTTTGATTTATTATGTTTCTGAGTTTTCCTATGGTCATCCTTTGTGAATTCTGTGATTTCTAGTTTGATCTTGTATTAGGTTTGGACTTTATTAGGAGTTTTCTTTAGCCCTCGTGTTTCTGGTGTAGTATTTTCCTGTTTCTAGTATTTAGTTACTTCTTGTGTTTTATGTTTTATCACTCCTTGTATTTCATGTCTAGTTATTCTCTGTGCTTCATGTTTAGGTTATTCCCTGTGTTTTATGTTTAGTTACTCCTTGTATTTTATGTCTAGTTATTCCTTGTTTCATGTCTAGTTTTACTCCTCGTGTTTCATGTTTAGTAATTCCCTGCTTCATGTTAGTTTTACATTCCCTGTGTTTCATGTTTGGTTAATTCCTATGTCTCATGTTTAGTTTTACTCCCTGTGTTTGAGTTTCACTCCTTGGTTCTTTGTATCCTCCTGTGTTTTCAGTGTTTCTGTACTTTTGCTTCTTGTGTTCAGTTTTGAGTCCTTGTGTGCTTCTTGTGTTAGGTCCCATGTTTCCTGTTTTATTTTGTAGTTGCCTTCCCTTGTGTGTTATTCCAGTTTTGCTTCCTGCCTGAGTTTCCCTCCACTTTGATTATCCTTCACCAGTTTCACCTGTGTCTGATTGTCCACACCTGTCTGCCATTGTTAATCACTCCCTGTGTATATAAGCTCTGTGTCTCCCTGTGTCTGTGTCGGTTTATTGCATATGTCTTCCCCGTGCTTGTTACTCCTCGTGCTTCCTCATGCTCCCAGTGGATTTTGTTTTGTTTTGTTTTGTTTTATGGACTTTTGAGTTTTGATTCCTAGGGTTTAGCTGTAAGTAGTTCTTTTGTTTGTTTGTTAATTAAATCCTTTTGTTTTATCTGCATTTGGGCCCTCCATTTTGAGTTTTTCCTGAAACCCCTGACAAATATGGCCTGCTGCAATTTTCAAATCTCATAAGGTCAATATTTCTTAAAGCTGAAATTTGTGCCAAAATACCAGTTGACACCTCTTTTTTTTGCAGCAGAGATGGTTGACATTACACATCCTGCAATCATTTATGAAAAAAAAAAACTACTTTTTTCATTTTTGTACATTTTTCTTGTATCTGATTTGTGGTACGAGTCAAGATCAGCACAATAAGTTATATGTTGGCGGTAACATAAGATGAGGAACTTCAGAAATAACTGCATATCAAATCACAATATGTGGGTATAAAAATTGCAATTAGAATGTTCCAAAAATCATTCAGCCCTCTTCGTGTCTGGACTCACTGGGTCATTTTCTCTGCAAAATGTATCCATCCTAAATCAGTTAGCCCATAGAAGTGTTAATTTTGGCAGCTATTTATAATATTAGTCTTAGTTTTTTGATTGAATGCCTTTTTTTTTTTAGTCACGTTTTAATCATTTCTACCCTTTTTAGTTTTAGTCCAGTTTTAATGGACAAAAACTCCAAAAGATTTTAGTCTAGTTTTATTCCATATAAAGTCCTCACATTTTAGTCTTTACTTTTAGTCCAAGCATTTATTTTCTTGCCTAAATCTGGTACCAAATCATGGTGGTGTGTTTTATGCACTCTGCCAAACCTGGAGTCCCTGCTTTCTACAGCTAAAAGACAAAAGAGTTACAGGATGCATTGTTTTTTGAATGATTTATCCACAGTGGGGAAGTATCATGGCTTTTTAATGTCTGACAAAAACAACATTAAATTTTAGTCTAGTTTTAGTCACCTCGGTGAAAACTCAACTTTTTTTTTTGTTACTTTTAGTCATCAAGGAACTATCTTTGGTTAGTCTTGGTCTAGTTTTTGTCATGGAGAAAAGGCTGTCGACGAACATTTTTAGTCATATTTTTAGTTGACGAAAATTAACACTCCCCATAGAGTGCCAACAACCTTCTGTAAAGACACATCTCCAAGTCTTCTGTTGTAATAAACTATTTGTTTTTCGTATCAATATGTTTCTCCTGATTGAGCTGTATCCCTGCTGTTGAAATAACTTTCCATCAAAGCTACTCAACTGTTCCCCACCACCAGGCTGATATAACAGGGCTGCCGTAACACAGCAGATAGATGGCCTGCTCGAATTTTGAAACATGCTCAAGTTTATAATGGAAGCTAAAAACGTAGCAGCTGTTCCTCTCTGGTGGGCTTGTCAGCAGAGAGTAGGAACTTAAGTGTCATTGTTACTATAGCTGAATATATCACTTTTTTTGGAGCTGAGAGGCATGCAGCTCGAACATTTTCATCTTCTAATGGAGATCTTTATCAGACTGTATACAGTTTACCACTGCAGATACACTTTATGGACAAAAGTATTCAGCTGCCTGGCCATTACACCAACAGGGACTGTAATCCAATTCACTTTGTTAATATAGAAAATTTTTCAAAACATTACGTTTACCTTTGGCCTAGCCCAAGGCCTGAAAAGCAGCCCCATACTATTATCCCTCCTCCACCAAACTTCCCAGTTGGTGGATGTGTTCAGGGCAGTCACTGTCCTGAACACATTTCCATTGCTCCACAGTCCAGTGTCATTGTGCTTTACACCACTCCATCCAATGCTTGGCATTGGACTTGGTGATTCGAGGCTTGCATGCAGCTGCTCGGCCATGGAAACCCATTGCATGTTGCTCCTCCTGCACAGTTTGGTGCTTACATTAATGCCAGTGAAAGTTCAGAACTCTTCAGATATAGAATCAGCAGAGGGTTGGTAAATTTTACTCACTATGCCCCTTAGCAGTCTTTGACCCTGCTCTGTGATTTTATATGATCTTCTGCCTCATGGCTAGGTTGCTGTTGATCCTAAACGCTGTCACTTTCTAATAATATCACTTACAGCCACCTGTGGAATATCCAGCAGGGATGAAATTTACAAACCGTGTTAGTGCAAAGGTAGCATCCATCAAGGAACCACGCTCTTCAGAATGACCCATTGTGAATCAAAAATGTTTATAAATCAAGATCGCATGGCTAGGAGCTTGATTTTATACACCAGTGGCAACGGATCTGATTGAAACACCTGAGTTCAATAATTAATAAGTGTGGCCAAATACTTTTGTCCATATAGTGTATAACTGCCAGGCTGTAGTTCTACTTCTGTGTAAAAGTACTCACCTTCATCTGACCTCAGCACAGGCCCAGAGGTCCCCAAAGCTGTTCCTATCATGTTAAAGGACCGAGCTGTTCTTTGTAGGCAGTCCTGATGAAAACACGAGCAAACATAAAAGAGAGATGAGTTAAAGACCTGTCATTTAAGATCCGTTCTAAAGAAGCCGAAAAGTTGCATCTAATTATTAAGATATTTTGTACTAACAGGCACACAGGTGTCTGATCCGATCTGCACACAGATCTGGACCTGGCAGTGCAGATAGATGATTTTCAGGTCAACCACAGAGAAAATCCTGACAGACACTCGCGATATGCTGGAGTTCCCGTTCATCAGCACTTTGGTGTAAGAGTTCAGAGAGCAGCTGAGGAGACAGAGAATGAGGAAGTGAGAAACTGACGCAGCATGTTCTATTTTCAGTGTTTGTTTAGATCTAATATGGCTGAACACTGTGATGAAACTGACAGCTAAATGAAAATCCCCCAAAATATCCAAAATAATGTAATAATTAAGAAACAACTGTCTGACTCAGCTGCTGTTTGGACTACTTCTGTCTGCAATAAGAAACCATGGATGGATGGAACTGCCTGGTATTCATGGTTGTCTTTTTTATTGCTTTAAATTTAGGTTATCAGAAACTACTGCTGTATCTTTCAGATTCAGAACTGGGACCATGGAACAACTTCAGAAAGTGTCCATGAATTACACTACTTTCTCTTTATCAGAACAAGTCTGTGCAGACTGACAACAGAAAATGACAGCAAGCTGCAGAAACAGGGGCACCAAAGCTGAGGTAACCAAAAGATCCTCACAAGCTTTGGAATCTAACAAATACAACTGCAAATCGTGGCCCCACGGTTGAAACACTAGCAGTAACAGAAATAGTGACAGAGCCACAGGTAGAGGCAGACCTGTTCTCCAGGAAGGTGTGGCTGAAGGTGTCTCCTGGATTAGGGGTGGGTGTGGCCCAGCATTTGCTGATGACCACTTTAATCTGCTCTGATGAGGTGTTCAGGCTGACCTCCACCACCAAATCCTCCTCAGACGACATGCTGTAGTTGTGTGGGAGAGGCACTGTGCCGTTCATCAGCTGCACTGTCACCTGGAACGACCCCGAGCCCATGATGATATCTTTGATCATGTCATACCTGGAGAAAGGTGAGAGGAAAAACTTGAGTCACAAACTGATGAAAAGCCTAAAAATAAGTCAGCTCAGTAATTAACAAGTATATCTTGTTAATATGGTCTGAGAACAATCCCAGTGTGTTTTACATGGGGTGTTATGGCCTAGTTCTAGGGGGAAACCAGATCCCAGGCAACAAACGGAGACTTAGATAAGTAACAGGTTACTTAATGAGTTTAAACACACAGTGTTAGACTTTTAAGGTCAAAGGTCAATGTTGTGCGGTTGCAGTGACATTGTAGCCTCTGTGAGACTATACCGTCTTTATGCATGCAGCAAATACAAGCAATTTCAGCCTATATTGCTCTAGGCTCAGGACCCAAAAGTGGGTTGCAGAGCCATTTTCAGTGCATCAAGGGAATAAGAAAAGTTGGAGCTACAGTCTAAAGTTTTAAGTTATTTATAGAGAGGAATAGGGAGGTGGTAGGTAGCTAACGCAGGCTCAGCAATTTAAAACAAAAGAAGACGTGTAAAGTTTGATATTATGCTTGCATCTTCGCAGAGTGTGACAAAAATATGCCAGAAAATACATGAAACATGGGTTCTCTTTTAGGGAACACAGGACTAAGGTGCGTTGTGAAGCCACCAAGAAGACCAGGTCCAAAATGCATTATTGTTTATTGAACTGGTTGAATTAAGAAAAATCTGGGTCACAATTTCTCATCAAAGAGGTGGGGATGGGCCCTGAGTCTAGACCAGCTGAGAACCACTGCTCTAGACAAGGATCTCTCAAATTTTTGAGCACACGGCCCCCAAAATAAAGGTGCAAGAGACCTGGGACCCCACTGTACCTGAAGGTGGTCGAAGCATAGTTGAATACAAACATGCACATTCAAGAGTAGCTGTGTGCAGACCTACATTAAAGGTTTCTTAAACAGCATAAATCTTACCAAATTGCCATGCTTCTATTTTACATGTAACTAATTTTTAACCCCATGTGTAGGGCTGACCAAAAATTAAAAGTAGCAAATTATCGGTTATCTTTATCGGTTCTAAAAAATACTTATCGTGCATCACTAGTTTAAACTACCAAACTAAGGCAGCAAAGTGTTTTTTTCAAACTTATTGATAGAGGTGAAGTTACAACTTTTTAGATATGTCCCAGTCTATATTCTTAGCTAAAGAGTAACCTGCCTACTACATATCAAACATTAAAAAGATGAGGGCTAACATAGTCTCATACTAAAAGGATCCCTAAAAATGTTAAGAACTTTCTACAACTGAGAATTTCAGAGACAGTGTTCAAAGTAGAGGTGGTTTTATCTGCAGAGTAGTTACATTTTTAATAACTACTGCTTAAATTATGTAACATTGCAAAAGTTCAGTATCAGTCTATCATATTTTTTAAGTGTGCTTCAACTGCTCTGAGGCTATCCTGATAAATGCTAAAGCTCAGTTAACCTGACATCATGTGAGTCATACCCCATTGAGCCAAAGTCAGCTGAGATAAGCATGCTCTTCATGTAGGTACACATTATGGGAACTTCCAGTCGTATTTTGGGAACCTCCACTTCTCCGCTAGATGACGTGTATGGGTCCATGGAGTTGAACAGAGTCACAGATGCAGTGTAGAAGGTTTCATTCTAAAAAAAAATAGCGTAAACAGCGTGGGTTAGACTGAGAGGTATTGAAACATTTCTGTGAAATAATTCTGGAAATAATAGTGTCTATGACACAGAGTTAGCAAAAGTCTACCAACTCACATGCACAAGCCTGGTGAGACACTCATCCCAAGCAATAGTCAGCTCTGCGTGGGTTTCATTGCCTCCATTGACGCCACATTCAGGTGAGCCCAAGTACAGAGCAACCGCCTCGATGTTTGTGCTCTTGAGGAATTCTCTGGAAACAGTCACAGTGATGGCAGCAACTCTACACTGCACCGAGATAGCGCCACGTGTAGAGGCAATAGTGGTAGTACTAAGGGTAGAAGTGTTGGTTATAGCAGTGGTAGTGGAGCTGGTTGTAGATGTGAAAGTCTTGGATGCCTTTGGCTGAGTGGTAGTTTTAGGCTTGGTTGTGGTGGTTTTAGGTGGAGAAGTGGTTGTTTTAGGGGCAGTAGTGGTGGTTTTGGCGGCAGTAGTGGTAATTTTAGGAACTTCAGTGGTGGTTTCTTGGATCTTTTTTGTCACTGTCACAATAGGGGTGGTGGTTAAAGGTGTAATGGTGGTTTCTTGTGCCTCAGTAGTGGCTGATGGGGTAGCAGTAGTGGTTGCAGGAATAGCGGTTGTTATAGAAGCACCTGTGGTAGTTGTCAATTTGAGGGTTGTGGCTGGGGCAATCATGGTGGTTTTCAGGGTTGTTTTTGATGCAGGAATGGTGGTTGCTGTTGCAGAGGTGGTGGACATAGGTGCAGGAAATGTAGTTGCAGGGAAAGAAACTGTGGCTGCTGCAGCATGAGTAGGGGTTTTAGGTGCAGGAGTCGTGGCTGAAGGCACAGACATGGTGGTTGCAGGTGCAGGAGTTGTGGTTGTAGGTGCAGGAGTTGTGGTTGAAGGCACAGAAGTGATGGTTGTAGATGTGGGAGTGCTGGTCGTAGGTGCAGGAGTGGTGGTTGAAGGCACAGAAGTGGTGGTTGTCGATACAGGAGTTGTGGTTGTAGGCACAGTAGTGGTGGTTGTGGGTGCAGAGGTGGTTGTTCTAGGAACAAGAGTCGTGCTTTCACGTGTGGGAGATACTGTTATAGGTGCAGGAGTTGTGAATTTAGGGGTTGTTGTTGGGGGAGTAGTGGTTGGAGAAATAGAAGTGGGCATTGTTTGGGCAGCAGTCGTGGTTTTAGGGGTAGCTTGAGTTGTTGCAGGAGCAGAGGTGGTGGTCTGTACAGGGATTACTACTTGGACAGCTGTTGGCGTGACTGAAGCCATGGTTGAGCCAAGTGTGCTCAATGTGACTGCTTCACTTGTTGATGTAATGGTACTTGCTGTTGCTGCAGTAGTGGTTGCAGTGGTAGCTGGTTTAGATGTAGATAGAGAGACAGAAGTGGTGCTGATTGTAGAGAATATTGTAGGCGTCACAGGTGTTGTTGTCATCTGTGTTGTAGCGATTACTGCACAAGACAAAACACTCATTTATTCAGGGAGAATAACTTAAGTAATATCAGAATTTTCCACCACTACATTGTGAGACAGTACCTTCACAGGCTCGTCCAGGCCTTTCCTGGTTCTTGTCTATGAATCCACTCAGGCACACACATGTGTAGGAGGCCCAGGTGTTTGTGCATACAGCCCACTGGGAACAGTCATTGTCCCCTGAATCACACTCATCAGAATCTATAAAAAGAAAATGTGTGGAAGTATGACAGTTTAATTGTTTTTGTAAGTACTATGTTGTTGGCTTCTGACTTGCACATATTTACTCTGATGCAAAACAGTGTTAAGCCTCTTCTTAGGTTTCAGTTGACCTGATGCATGTTCATGTTTTAAATACTGCTCATGTTTAGCCAATCTCAATAATGATGTTGCACCACTGTGAAATTTGGGATATCACAAATGTTTCATCAAATTTGTTCCATATCAGTTCAGAAATTGATAAATAACTTGTCTTATAGGCACCACTACTGGTCATTGGTTCCCAACCTTGTGTCTGGGACCCCTTAGGGGTTGCCAATGATCTCAGGGAGGTACATGACTTTGTCTTTTCCAAGGTTGTCAAAACTTGGAACCTTGATTTGCATAAATGTCCTTAGAACTCTATTTAGTGGCATCAACTTTTCCACAAACCTCTAAGCCTTTCAAACTCCCAGCCCCAGAGGACATGATTCAAGTGTTTCACAAGCCAGGAGGTACCAATCATAAGAAACAAATTGGGAAAAGTCTTTTAGTTGATATCAAATCACAAGTGTAGCCCTGGTTTCATTAATCTGTTTAAAGACAGGATAGAGAAGAAAAAGGGAGACGTACCACTGATCCCTGTGCTGTTTGTGTCCACTGTGTATTTGGTGCTGTTTATCAAGGAGTCAAGCACAGCTCTGGGCATATTAATATTACTGATGTTCTGGCTCTGACTCAGGGTGTAGATGACGGTGAAGTTGACCACCACACTCCCTGGAGAGAAACCTCTGATCTCGATTCTCACCTGGCCCGAATCCACCATGGCCCTCAGCTCATCAGAGAGTAACTGGTAGATCTGTCGGTGACAAATGACAGCCACATGTTAGAATAATGAGAGGTAAGATGTTTGACATGTGACCCTTGAGTATTTGGCTTTATTCACACTTAGACATCCTACAGTATCAGGTTTATCACTGGATAATTATTCTAACATATAATCACAGTAATAAACATACTTCATCTGTTAAACTCTCAGTGAGGTTTCTGTAGGCCTGGCTGCTGGCGTCCTGCAGGTCAGCAGTATATTCGATGTTGGTGAGTCGTGCCGTGGCGTCAAGCGTCTGAGCATCTACACAGGAAAAAAATGAGATATTCAGTACAATAAACATACTTTTCACATTTAATTGCCAGTGCCGGGCAAACATTACAATAACCCAAATAACTGTAATTGAGTAGTTTTTGGGGGTTGCTTGTGCTCTTCTGAGTACATTTTAAAATCATTACTGTTACTGTAAAATATTTAAAACAGGAAATTTCCCATTTTACTGTACAACCCCTAAGTATCTACTCAGTACTTAAAGTAAACTTTGAATTAACTATTTTTTTTACCTTTACTTGAGTAGATTTTTTGACTAGTGCTTTTACTTTTACTTACCTACATTTTAACTAGAGTAACAATGGTCATGATTTTTTTCTACCTCTGACTATTAGTAATAACATTCAGTGGTTACAAAATCCCGGCTAGTCTTCTGACTTCGTTTCACTAGAAAAAAACAATTTTAATAGCTCTTTGTTTGTCTTAACCTTAAAAGTAAAGTATGTCTTTGTGTTTGTATTGTACACTGTTATGTTGGACAGAATGTGTTGATGCTATGTGAACTTTAATTTTAATTCTGTCAGTAGTAGAGGAAGTGATCAAAGTTGCAGGCAAACTTAAGAACAAGATATTTCCAACTTGTTTGTGCAATCTAGGCAAGTGGTTCCCAACCATTTTTCTTTGGAGCGCCTCCTACTCATATTTAAGGCAAAGCTGAGCCCTTCCAAAACATACAAAAAAAATTCTCAACATATCGTCTCCAAAAATCAACATCCATTGAAGTGTTTCACTGATAAAAAACCCTAACAAAAGACCATTGCATAAACTGTTTAAGTGTTTTATCATGATTTTACTTAATATATGCAAATCTAATTATGACAACCTCAGAGCAGAGCAAGCCTCATGCCTCCATGATGTCTTTGGTGCCCCCATAAGGGGTCTCGGACCCCAGGTTGGGAACCACTGATCTACACAGTCTGTAGGCGCAGCAGTTTTAGATAACTAAAAACAAGGATTTGCCCAATATTGGGTACCAGGCATTTTTAACTTTGTAGCCATTACATTTATCCAGGAATCATTATCATTTGATTTTCCAGAAAAATCATCAGAGTTTAAAGTTCTGGTATCATAATAGCCCTATGTAGGAAATAAGTATTTCTGCCATAATGTAATTTTAAATGATAAAAATATTCAGTTTGAGCATAAGGCAGAAGCAACAGATTGTTTATCATTAACAGTAATGATTTATGTAGAAATGCATACCATGTTGACACCAATCAAAGTACAAATCTATTTCATTAGCCATGATTACCAGACAAATGTTTAAAACTTTAACTGCTGACAGACTTGTATGATTGTCTGAAAAATATGTATACAAAGGACAGAAGAGCTCTTTTGTTATACACAGAATCCTAACATATGTTTTACCAGTCTTGACAGAAACAGTAGATGCTCCCCCTTGGCTTCCACAGGCACATGGCGTCACAGTGACGCTGTAGAGCACCCCAGGCTGGAGTCCCTGCACCTTCATCATGGTGTCACTGGTCCCGAGAAAATAAATGACCTCTGACCCCTTTTTCACAACAACCTGGTAGGTCTGGTAGATCTGAGACTGGCTGGACCAGTGGACGGAGAAAGAGGTTCCAGTAACATCAGCCGACCATAAGCTGGTGATGCTGGGAGGAGCTGGAAGGGGATGATGGGTAATGAGGGAAAAGCAGGAACAGAAAATATGGTTGTTACTGATTTACTGTGCAGTGATATACTAAATAAATTAGTTGTGTACCAAAGGTAACATTACTAAATAAAGCAGCCCCACAAGGAATTTAAACAAACACACTAAGCTTTAAGTATTTTTTCTAGTAAAAAAAGGGGTCTATGAAACAAAAATTATTTTAAAATACCTGGGACAAACCATATAACTTCTGTTGGTTGAGGTTTGTTTTAAAGTGAGGAATGAGTTTATTTCAAAGTGAAAGTTGAGCTGCCATAATTTACCGTAAAAGTTAGATGATAGAACAATTCACAACCATTCCAACAGAATGGGATTTATTTTTGTAGTGTGGGCTGACCTGAACTACTTAAGACAAAAAAAAACTAGGTCTTGTGGAAAATAGCCAACCTGTGAGTGAAAAATCTATCCCACCTACAGTGATCATGATCGACCAAAACAAACTATTTTTATACCAGGCTGTAAACATCTTGAAATCCACTGTAATGTTTGAAGTTTTAACTTGGGGCCTGATGAGGCCTGACACACTTTAAGTTAGAGAGTTTAAAAATGTATTTTAAAAATCAAACACAAACAGGACAGTGAAACATAATCATCACTTCTTCTAAACCAGTGGTCCTCAACCTTTTCAGCCTGCAACCCCCAAAATAAAGGTGCCAGAGACCGGGGACCCCCACTGTACCTGAAGGTGGCTGAACAAAGCCATGCACATTCAAGAATAGTCATGTGCAGACAAGGCCGCCCATGAGGGGAGGAAATGGGAGAGCTTTCTGGGGCCCCGCCACATTTGGGGCCGGCAAAATCATGGTCCAATGTAAAGTTAAACTGTTTATTTTATATTTAACCTGAATAATAACCACCAAAGAAACACATTTTAATTTATTTGTGTAGTAAGTAGCCCTCTTAAAAAATGTTCATTCTTTTGTTAAAAACAGAATTAAAATATGTTAAAAATAGCTAAAATGGATTAATTATGGCAAAAAAATGTGGGGAAGGAGGTGAAATTAGATTTTAAAAGAAGATGATTTTAAAATAACTAAAATATGGGAAAATGAATACAACTGGTGAAAATGGGTAAATTAAGTGGTAAAAGGGGAGTCAAAAGTGGCTGAAATGACAATAAAGTGGCAAAAATAGGTGGAAATTTAGTGAAAAGGGATGAAAATTGGTATAAACTGGCAAAAAAGGGTTAGCTGTGGCAGAAATAGTCAGAAACTGGCAAAAATGGGCATATCAAATTGTGAAATGTGGTTTAAAAGGTGGTAAAAGGGGTTAATAGTTGTAATAATGTGTCAACAGAGGCAACAATAGGCAGAGTTGCAAGATTTGGTTTATAAGTGGCAAAAACAGGCAGAAAAAGGTGATGGTTAGGGTTTAAAATGGACAAAACCGGTTTACGTTGCAAAAATGTGTTAAAATTGGCTAAATTGGTGGGAAAAAGTGATGAAAATGGGTAAAATTCTGCAAAACTGGGGTAAAGTGGCAACAGTGTAATTCAAAAATGTGCTTTGTTTCTTTAAGGCCTCTGGAGACCCCCTCTCAAAGTCTATCAACCCCCAACGTTGAGAAACCCTGTTCTAAACAACACTTTCTAAGGTAACAAGATATGAAGTAACAAATACTGCTCTGTTTAGCAGGTATTTTTGAGGCAACTTCTCCATTAAAATACAGGCAGCAGCCACTTCACTGGAGCTGTTTAGTGAAATCTTATCTAGGAAGGTTTCATCTGCCTTTAAGGACATCATGCTCCTGAACAAGATCTAAAAGAGAACTAAAAGATAACTCCCAAATTGTCCAAATATTTATGACTTTGATTTTTGTATAGATCAAAGGAGTAAGAATTCATGTATTAATTTGTGATGTGGTGATGTGTGATGTGACAGTGGATGACCTTTTTTGCTGAAACTGCTTTTTAACAAATCTCTGAACACCACTGCTTTGTCTTTTTTAATCTTCTGCAGGGATTAAAAGCTTCATACAAAATGAACATATCTCTCACTGCATGTAGTTGTCGGAGGCACTGACTCCTTGGTTGATCTCATGGTGGTGTGAGGTACAGGACTTGTCCACTGCGGAGTTTGTGATGAATGAGAAGAGACATAGCTTGTTGTACTCGGAGCTGTAGTCACGCTGATGTTTGTAGAGTAAACCAAACCCACAGTGGTGGTGATGGAGGCTGGTTTGTAGGTTGTGTTCATGGGAGGAAGGTAGGTTTGTGGAGGCTCTGTGGTGGTTGGGTCGCTTACATCAGCTTGGGAGAAAAAAATAGAAAACAATGTTGAAATTAAAGCCAAATCTTTTGTAAGAGCTGGTGTATCAGTTCAGGTAGGTTGTTTTAGCTTACCAACCAAGCCTCTCATGACAGTGGAATATAGGAAATAAACCCTCATCAAGAATAATAGAATGATTGACATGCAAAAGAAGTCATCACACAGCTTAATAACAACTCTAGTCCCAATGCTGTGTCCCTTCAAACACATCATGACTTAATCGTCTGCAAACTGGGGGATTTAGAGTTCTGAATAGAAACTTCTGCAGGGATTCAAAGTGTACAAAATAGGTGAAAAGACACAACCCTGCGGTGACGAAGCCTTGTGTTTCCACACAAACAACATAGTTTAAAATCCATCCTACGATGCTGGAACACAGGGTTAAATAAGGTCAGATTACATCTACGGTTTAGCAGAGAACACAGTGTATGATTTACTGATGCACACACTAATTACAAGAACCTGCACACACTGGAAAGGAAACTGCAGGTATGACACATGAGCTATTTATAGACTCTACAGGCTGAAGTTAAACACAGGCACATAAGGTGAACAAAAAGTGACAAATCTAGAAGCTTCCCCCAGCCTTCATTTGAGGCCTGTGGTGTTGATGGCATATTATTAGATTTAACCAAAAAGCTCTAGTTCAAGCACCAGAGGCTAATTTTAGGGTATACTTTGCATTAATCACATCCTGTGCACCATCTTTGAAATGATTCAGTGTTTTAGTCCTTTTTCCCTGAAAGTGTTGTTTACACAGCATTAAACTGTTTCACTTAGTTTCATTTTTTCCTTCCCCTTGTTGTGTTTTTTACTTTCTTTGTCCCCCTTCCCACTTTGCAAAACATCTTTAAAGCAATTATTGAAAATGTTCATGATATTTCCATCCTACGACATCTGTTTTTAATAATACAGGACAGGGGTCATCAGTTAAAATTCTTAAAGATCCAGTTTGACAAAAATTCCATAAGTGAAGGTCCGGAATATAATTTCGTCTATCCTGTAATAAAATTCAGTACAGTTCATAAAAACTGAAAACATAATTTCATGACCTCAGGGTACACTGAGTCCACTAAATCCACTTTCTCAAAATATTAGAATATTCTACAAAGTCAAATTTCTTGTCAGTTATTTTCACTTTGGTTCAGCACACACAACCACAATCATGGAGAAGACTGCTGACATAACATTTCTCTGGAAGACAACCACTGACACCCTCCACAAAGAGGGTAAGCTGCAGAATGCCACTGCTGACAGTGGAGGCTGTTCTCAGAGGATAAGTTTTATGGAAATACTGCTTCCTTTTCTAACAGTACTTGGCATCTATCCACAGTGAAACCAAAACTACCAGAAACTGGTTTGCTGACCATTGTACTACTGTGTTTGATTGGCCAGCCAACTGGTCTGACCTGGACCCCGTAGAGAATCTCTGGGGAAATGTAAAGAAGAAGATGAGAGACACCAAACTCAATACAGACAATCTGAAGGCTGCTACCAGAGCAACCTGGTGTCATGTCTACAGGTTTTATTTAGTATCTTATTTTAGAATTCATTCATCCTCGTGTTTGTCTCGTGCTTCCTGTTTTATTTTGTGATACTTACCTTATGTCTCTTTTCAGATTGCCACTTCCTACCCATCCCTACCTGTCTCCTGCGTCTGTGATTACCTTGTGTTTCACCTGTGTGTAATTGTCTCCCTTCCCCCATAGTATTTAGTCTTCCCCAGTCCTTTCCTTCCCTGCCAGTTTGTCCTTTCCTCAGTGTAAACTTACTCGCATTTCCAAGTTAGATCCTGACCCAGTCTGTGTTTCCTGACCTAGTCTTCAGCCTGCTGGTTTGGATACCTCTGCCTGGTCTTCTGGATTTTTGTCTGCTGGCCTTGCCTGATTAAACAGACTTTGAATTTGTCTCTTTTCTCCAAGTCTTGCATTTGTTTGGTTCAGTGTAACACCTGGGCTTCATAACCCCTCAGCGGGGCCACAGACTGATCGCCTCCATGTTATGTTGCATGGATGCAGTAATTTGTGCTAAAGCAGCATCAACTAATTACTGAGCACATAGGTGAGCATTATTTTCCAGGAGGTTAAACATTTCTGTATTATAAATCCTTTTTTGCTTGGTGTTTAGTGATTTCCTAATATTTTGAGATAGTGGTCCATTACAGCGTATGACCATTCATAGTGTACACAGGTGATCGTTCGTGATGTGTCATTACTTGATTTCTGTATATTAAAGCACATCATAATTTCAGGGATACCACTGTAGTTTGTCTCACTACCATCCTTAACCACGTGTAAAGCAACAGTAAAATAATAATCACTTCTTCATATTTTTATCACATGCACACAGTCTGACCTCTGCAGTGGGCTCCAGGGTTGCTAGGGTCCACATCAGTGTATCCTTGGAGGCAGGTACAACGATAAGAGCCCACTGTGTTTGTACAGTTTGCTCGAAGGGAGCAGCGGCGCAGAGGAGGCTGAGTGCACTCATTTACATCTGCAAATACATAAACACACAAACATGAAGAGGTAACAGGCAGAGGAATGAGGGCAGTGAGTGCACAGGCAAATATATTACAAGAATTTATGTGAAAGCTAACGGTAAAAACTGAAGATAAGGATTATCTTAAATACATGCCAGCGAAAAGGCTTTAAGATTAAAAATCACAGACATGACTCACTTTTCTAGGTTCAGATCACATTACAACAAGTTTTTAAAATTTGAAAAACCATCAGCCACAGGTATCAACAGGATTTCTGTACCCCATAAAAGGTCACCTCCACTACCGCCTCAGTCAATCCTGCTAAACTTGTAAGCACACCCCTGCACACTGTGTTTCAGTGTGTGCAGAAGCTAAGCGGTTGTTTTGTCTTTCATGCAAATGCAGCAAGTATGGCAGATTCGTGATTAATCTACATGTGTGTGGGGTTGTTGGTGTTGATGCACGTGTGAATGTTTGCACACGCTCTCATGTTTTTTTCCGCTATTACAGGAAACATCCCACAGATGACTGTCACTCAAATAGAAGTGGTGGGAGAGGGAAACTGTGGTGCGGCTGAGTCATTTTTTCCTGAACAACGTGTTCTCTGCAACGTGAATCACTCTCAAAACTCTACAAGTATGTCATTCCTCTAAAGACGAAAGAGTTTCACTGACAGACGAGCTGTACAGAATAAACAGCTCTCTTCACCTTCCACTGTTACAGACGACACTTCCTGTATGTGAGCCAAGAGAAGATGCAGCTTTGTTGTGACATTGTGCAGAGAAAGGCTGTTGTTGCATTCAATCAGCAGAGAGGTGGCTGTTCTGTAGGGATGAACAGGCCGCGAGCCGAGGAGGTAAATGGAAACATCAGCCTGCAGAGCTCCAGTAACCTTTACATGAAGACATAAGAAGTCATAGTTAAAAAAGGCAAGATTAAATAGCTGACAAGTAGATTCTATGCATACCCTTGTTTGATTTCATTTAAAATGCACATGAAAAGAATACACTGCAAAAACAGCCCTTCTGAAAATAAGCCAAATATTCTTAAATTTGGTAAAATTTTCTTGTTTTGAGCAAAAAAAATCTGCAAATGGGGAAAGAAAATTTTGCTTAGCTAGAATTCTTAAAACTAGCTTATAAATCTAGACCTTTTAAGATCATAATGTGTCTTGAAACTAGATAAAAATGGGCCTGATTTTGTCAAAGTTTGCTCATTACAAGCATAGAAAAGTTACTTTTTAAGAAAAGTTCACTTAAATTTTGTGTTCTGCTGTTTGGTTAAGCTGATTTCAAGAATGTTTTTACCTAATTTAAAAATTTTCAAAATTTTCACTTAGTAAAAAAATCTTACAATTTGACAGATTTTCTTAAAACAAGACATTTTCTTTCTTGATTGGGCTGGTTTTAAGGAATTACTCCACAACTCCAAGAAACATAGTTAGAAAAAATAGCTTAGAATAAGAAACAGTTTCTTAAGAAAAAAAAAACACACAAAAATACAAGTGACTTTGTCTCAAATTAAGGCACCAGGAGCATTCCTTTTTGCTTGCCTTTTTTATTAAAGCATACGAAACAGCTGACAAACAGTTCCAACAGCATAATGCTCAACTCAGCAGTCACTCTCAGAAAGTACATTTTTGTGCTATTGACATATTGTACTGTAAAATATTGCAGCTGCTTTACTATAGCAGAGTCATGCAACATCAGCAAAAGGGCACATTCCAACAGTTAAATGTTTAAATACATTTGACTTACTTTCTTCTGTAAAAGACTTCATCAGACAAGCAAACGGAAGAAAAAGACTAACATACCCAGAGAAGAAGATTTACCCAGCGAATGACTTTTGCTCAACCAGGGCTTTTTTGTAGGATAAGGTCATGGTTGGAATCTTGAAGGATTTTGGTTTACAGAACTAACAGCAGTGTGGAAATACACTTTGGGTAGGTGAGGTGGAGGGCATAATAGTATGCCATGAGATAGAGCAGTCCCTCATACAGGTTCTCCCTGTTGAGTGTGGTCACTGAGTGCTTCCTATGGCAATCATGCAGTTGTCTTCTGAGAGGAGCCAAAATGGACAGAACGGAGGCTGCTGGCGCAGGAAACGGTTTGGTTCTTCAGTCTACAGGACAAAAGATAGTGAAGATTAGAAAAACCCCTGGCTACATTACTCCATCTAAATGAAAGGAAAATGACTGTTTATTGAAAATGTGCACCACAGCAAGCTAGAATTTGTGAAAGTGGGTGGAACTCATTGCAATTCACTGCTTCACTACAGTGATTCTATAAACAGTATTTCCTGACCATTTAAAAGCTTTTAAAAACTTAGAAACATAGTAGCAGCTCCACCAAAATGCGCGTGTTCTAACCTGCAATCTTTCGAAAAGTGAGCTTAACATCCTGCTCAAATACTGATGGCCATAAAACATCCCATATAAATAGAAGAAAACAAAGATCAGTGTCCCTGCATAAGCACAGACTTCCTTTGGATTAAGCTACATTAAGATTGTACAGGAGATAGTGATCTAAATTGGTTTTCATTAGTATCTTATTCATTTCACTTCTGATAACTGTGCACAGTAGGCTATGTTTAATTTTGGTTCATTCAGTGACTCATTCTGATGTGCAGGTTAGTAATAAAGAAAGATCTTAAACCAGTTTTGGTTCCCAAAAGGTCATTTTTGTTACAGTGGTATTGAATCAGGTATAGAACATAGTTTATTTATACTTATATCATACCCAATTTAAATTTAGGTATCGTGAAAACTATAACTCAGCATAAAAATACTGCAGCTTTACCATCAGGACATGGAAAAGAGCCTCACTGTTGGTGCCCAGCTTCTTAGAGGGTACAGTGCTGGATGGGAAGAGCAGTTGCAGACCTTTGAACACAGCTGTGGCATGCTCCACTGGTTTGACAGAAAAGGAACAAGACAATGTATCAGAATAAATAACTGATTCTTATGTAATCTGAAAAACACACTAAACAGATCAAGATACAGTGACCATACCGCCATTCAAAGTTCTTGGAGGCTTCATGGCATTCTTCATGGCAGCATAAATCTGCACCTATAGGTAGAAGGTTTCCCATCTGTTCTTCATCTTAGAGATGTAATCGACATTGGTTGGTTGAACAATTCTCCGCAGCTCATCCAAAACCTACAAATACATAGAAATACAGAAAGAGAGTTGAACAATTTCTTTAACTAGTCTTGGATGGGGGACAGCCATTAAACAAGAGTACTAAAGTCTACAAAATTTGACCAAGAGCCACAGTTGGCCCATGGACTATTGTTTGGACACCCCTAATATATTAAATGATAATCAGTAAAAGGAAAATATTTCCAACATTATTAGAATTTCATTTAAAACTGTTAGTATTTGGTCCCTATTGTACCATCACACTGGGTCCTAATGTTTATAAAGTTAGTCAAAACAAACAGATCCCTCTTTTCCTCTAACACAGTGTAAAGATTACATTACCAACATTGGAGTCAAATGGTGAATAAAACAAACAAAAAAATCCATTACCAAACAATACACTTAAAGTTTATGCTGTACTGATGTACTCTGCTGTCTGTCTGCGTCATATCAGACCTGTATGCTACATTCCTGTGAACCACACAACAGCAGCTACAATGTCTTGAAGAACAGAGAAGCAAGCCAGCTGATACTCATTTTAACATAGTCTAGCCTACGAACCTTACTAAAAATAAACTTTGGATTAAAGCACCTCTTACACATGACGACCACCTGTATTAAGCCTGCCCTGTCTGTGTGAGCGGCTGCAGGTCACTCTCACCATCATATCACTGCGGAGCGCTCTCCAGAGGCGGAGGATTACGCATGAGGAGAGGAAATAACATTCTGCTTTAATTTAAAATGTTCCACAAATATAAAATAAAAGGACTGGGCATGAATTTCAAATCTCAAATCACAGTCGAGTTCGACGGTTGTGTGGCCACGATTTAAACCTAAATCCGCAGCCCTGACATGCACACCCCTCCCACTTTGTCATGCATCTATGCAGAAAACCTCGTAGCGCCCACCAGTTTTCGTGTAGCAGTGTACAAAAGTATATATGCAATATGCGATTTCTCAGTATGTCTTGCGCACGTTTTATTCGCATGCGAGATAATGAGAAATCAAGTACCAAATACTAATACAACGCATATGCGAGATAATAAAACACACTAACAAGATACTAAATCGCACGTGTCTATTATAAAAAAAAAAAAAAAAAAAAAAAAAAAACCTCCACCTCACCTCCCGGGCTCCATACCTGACAGATCGGTGGCTGCACGAAATTTCGTGGTAGCTATCACTACCAATATGCAGGCTAACCCTGGGTTACAGTGGCTTTAAAAAAACTGTCTGTTTTGCCAACTATGGCAAAATTGATGTCCCATTAGGTTAATGCTGCTTCTATGCTAATATGTCTGTCCAACTTTTTACTTCATGAAAACCCACTATTAACAGTGGTGGTATATGTCGGTTCACCAATATACAGTACAAGTATCCATAGTCGTTAACACCTACTTGCCGAGTTGGGTTAGCTAAACTTGCAGATATGCTATTAGAGTGAAAAAAGATAGCAACATACCTTTGAGGGTAGTAGTTGTAACGTCATCCAGTTTATCCATAGCTCGATTTCACCTTTATCTACAAACAGGAATGTACACTACCGAGAAAGCAGTAGCAGTTTGTAACTGCATGAATTTCTAACGCAACGGCTCTTCTCTTTTTTTTCTTTCCAACGGTCCGCTCCTCTCTCTGCGCGCGCAGCACACTGGATCATACCATCTCTCCCGGAAGGCGGGGGTAGGGGTTAAACTTTGCATTTCCCAAAAAACACATTACAATAATTAAGACGGATAAATTACATGAATAATTGATATTAATCAACTTATATGTAGTCTGTTGTACATAATTATGTATCAGTGCTGTTGTAAGGTATTGGATTATGATGAGTAGTTTGACAAAGCCCCTAATGGACTAAACTATGTTATCCTGGGTTCAAGTGGGAAAATCGCGGTTAGGGGGGTAAAAAAACAGGAATCTTAAATATGGCAAGAAAAACCCAAAACATATATGATTTGGCGCTGTGTTATCTGCTTTGTCTTTGTGGGTTTGACCCTGCAATCGGAGTCACATTAATACTACACATAGGTAGTCCACATTTTCATGATTATGTAATAAGACAAAATCAAATGTATGAATGTTGTCAGAATCAAGGTTGTTATAGTTAACTAAAACTAACTAAACAACTAAAACTAAAATTCAAAAATCATTTTAGAAACTAAATTAAAACTTGGCTTTACCAAAAATTAAAAAAACAAAAACTAACTAAAACTGTATAGTGTGCTTACAAAACTAAATAAAATAAAATATAAACGGAGACAACATATCCTTAGTTTTAGTCTTCGACACAACCAGACTGACTGGCACTGACATCCAAGTCTGGAGAGTGTAAAATTGCCTGATCTGATTGGTTAAGACTTCACGTAGTGGTAGTTTTATGTGTGGAGTTGTATTCAAACATCAACATAAACAAATAAAGAAATAATAAGTGAAGAGTTGCCTGTTTTAATTTTTTTTTTAAATGTATGATGCTCTCTCAGCCCCAAAATCTATCCGTAAAAAAAACTAAAACACTAAAACTGATAAAAACGAAACTAAAACTAAGCATTTTTGCAAAATAAAACTAAACTAAGCTCACAAACTAGCAGTAAAAAACTAAAACTAAACTGAAATCGAAACACAGAAAGTGGAAACAAAACAGAGATTAAAAACTAACTCCAAAACTACTATAACCTTGGTCAGAATGTAAGTAGTTTTGAACACCCCTTTTTTCTAATGAGTGTACTTTGGGACCAACAACATGTCTTATGTCAAAGAAAAGATGACATTCTTTGGGAATGATTAAGTAAACCACACAATATCTGTTAAATGGGTAAATCTAAATGGCTATAAATACATGCGAGAGAAGTAATTAATTCTTAGTGCTGTCAATTTTCATAATTTACCTGAAGTTGGACTTGTAAGAAGTACCTATGTAATAAATTCATCACTGTATTGTTTTGAATTTCACCCACACAGCACTATTTGCCATGACACAGATTACATGGCTTACAAAATAGAGATTCCAAACATGGCACAAGCAACAGAACTGCTATCTTCTGATAACCTTGTTGATTTCTCTCCATTTCACAGTTTTACTCACAAGGACATGACATATGTCACAGCAAAATATTACCTGGGTGATGTTATTGGACTACACAAAGCCTCACTGGGTTCATTATAAAAGGTGCACAATGCTGTGTCACATTTGTTTTCATCGGCTGTCTTAAAGTGTATTTTCAAATCAGATGTCCATGAGCAATTCATGATTTGTCCAACATTGTGTTGTATTGGTGTTGTGAAGATTTTTCTTAATGGTTCTGTAAATAATGCTCATATGATAAAGTATGAATTCTATTTTAATTTGTGTAATTTTATAGACTTCTTATATTGAGAAATTGTGTAACTGGTCTTAATCTTAAAATAAGTAAAATAATCTTGTTCTTCTGCTGGGATTTCATTTAAACCATTGTTGTAGCTTGTTACCAGTAACTCTTTTCTTAATATTAGCAGTAATATCTTAACAAGATTTCGTAAGAGATATTTTCTTAAAATAAGACTATTCTTCTAATGCAAATCTTGCATGTCGAGATATTTTTTCTTTTTAGGTAAAAAATAAGAACAATTTTCCAGAAGCAAGTTTTTTTCTTTCTTAGAAATCCTTTTTTGCAGTGTAACTCATTATATAAGCAGCCAAGTGTTAAAAGCTGTAGTAAAGCAGTATTAGCGTTAGCAGTTGATTACCATAGCCTGTAGTAATCTTAAGTGATTCAGATGTCCTCCGTCTCTTGACATCAGTTGCTGGTAATCTGCCTTCACTGTGACAGTGGCGTTAAATCGGCATCCTCCGTTCTTAGCGTAATTAGCTGAGCCTGAAAATTAAAGGACAAAAGTTATAAAAACAGGATTTTATAGCTTATACAAAGTGTGATTTAGAGTGATGCATGAGAAAACATCTAAGCAGCAATTAAGGAGCTAGCTCAATAACAGCGATCCAATCTCATCATTCATTCACCCATCCATACCTGCCGATTTTAAGGCTTTAAAATACAGGAGGTTTTAAAGAGGACCAAAGGGATGCCAAGAGATGTGCTTCAATGCCACACTTGTTCCAGTTAATATGTTAGACACACAAGTGTAGGTTCAGCTTCAAGTTTAGTGGGGAGGCTCACTTCTCTGAGAGGGGGCGCCTGGGGTCCTCCCCCATAAAATCTGAGGCTTAACACTTAATTTCCGGTGTTCAGGTGTATTTTTACATACTGTGTCATACAATTATGTTTCCTTTGGGAAGAAAAGGAATAAAATTGGGTCTATTTCATTTGTCAGTGTTTATTTTGCTGGCTATGATTAGAAATTAGGACTGACTAGCCAGTTTCACCTTTAGGTTATTATTACCATTCCAATCTTTGCTAGAATCCAGCATACAAACCCCATAATTTAAACAGAATAACAAAAAAGTGCTAAGATGTATCAAGAGTTTTACATCCTGTTTCATTTTGCCAGGATTTTAATATGACATATAACTGTAAATCATTTCCTGAAATCTATATTTCACAAAGAACTATGCATCCCTGATATTTCATCTATTCTATTATTTAAGTTTTTTACTAAAGACAGTCACTTTTACAAACAAAATGAACCACACAAAGGCAGCAGATTTTTGCAGAGGAAAATAATTTATAATTAGGATGAGGAACAGTTCAAGGAACATAACCTGGCCCTAAAAAGATATCAGAGCCACCTCTTAAGTGTTCAAAATTACCACATTTCTTTCTCTTTTTCACTCCTTTCTATCAGTTTCTTTTTAGTCCCTGTGAATGCATGTTTTGGTATTTCCTCTGGTTTTAGGATTAAAGAACGGAAAATTATGTTCCACTTTGTCAACCACAAACCTTCTCTCTAAAGTTTTCTGAGGACATATTCCTCCAGTAAAATAAATGTTCCACTGAAGTTTGTGGGTGACATTTAATAATAGGGATGCAGATCTTAAGAGATTTCAGCTGTTACATAATGTGATCTTAAAAAAATGTATTAGGCATTTCTCATATCACAAATATTTGATTTAACAGATCCAGGGGTTTTTCCAAGTAGTCTTACTTGGGCTAGTTGTAAACTTATAAAGGTTGTTAGCTGTGAGGTGGTTTATAAAGAGCACTGCTTTTTAAATCACATTTTCATTGTCAACACAAAAATGCCTCAAAAATGCATGCTACATTATGATACCATAAAACATGATAGAACACCATATGACACTAAAGGGCAGGGTAGGATAAGATACAGCACGATAGGATATGATACGATTCAGTAAAATCAATATGATAAGGTGTGGTAGGGTAAGATACAATAGGATATGATACCATATGATATGATACCACATGGTAGGATAGGAAAGGATAAGATATGATAAAACATGATATGAAATGATAGGATACAATACAATAAAATAAGATAGGATAGGATATGGCATGACCTGACAAAATAAAACATGATACAATATGATACGAAACAAAAAGATGCATAAAGATACACTACAATATGACACGAAACAATACAGCACAAACTAACACAATAAAAATTTTCCATCTCATTACACTTCATCCTTTAACTTCTTTTCACAGCTTTTAGTCATTAACCTACTGTCAACCTTTGCTCTGACCAATCACCTTCTATACATATTACCTTCATTCCTGTCATAGCTGCCAGCTTAGGAGTCACAAAGCAAGACGAGAAAAACTAGCAAGAAACTGTCTAGAGTGCAGCAGAACTGAACAATTTGGGAAAATAATCTAATTCTGATTATTTTGACTCATACTGCAAAGTTGATATGAACTGTAGAGAATAATTTATGATTTGCATTTTAGATAAGAACATCTACAAAGTTAAGGAGAGTAGGATTTTTGCTAACTATTCAGAAGCAAACAGACATTTCAATGTTTGCACAACATGTAGAGAATAATCTCTGCTGCAAAAAAAATATTGTAACAAAGTGGTATTTTGACACACATTTCAGGTTAAAGAAATGTTGCATATTCTGTAATTTCAAAATCGCAGTAGGGCATATTGATATTTAATCAAAATTTCGATTGATTGCCCAGCCTTAGAGTTATCAAATATTAGTACTCAGCACTCACAATTTGATAACTGTATCACACAAGGATGATGATATACTGCTATATGGGTATTTGTCATTTTTCTTGCCCTTTTAGCTGCATCTGTAAAGACAAACTGAAAAAACAGAATAAACAACAGTATTTATCTGCTTTACTGTGAGGTTTGTGTCTTAAGTCTGAAGTAGAAATAGCCCTAATACAAGGAGATTTGAAATAGCAAAATAACCAGTGAGTGAAGAGACCAACCTCTATGAGCTACTGATAACTTATATAACCTACAACATGGCCCTCAGCTGGCAAAGCATTACTGTGTTCAACAGACCCAGACTCCATACATGCATTCTCCTGGTAGTAATGACACTAATCCTACCTACCCTACAATTACGTAGACTGATAGGCAGCAAAAGTCAGGATATTACTGGGGTGGTGTAGTAAGTTTTTTAATGATAGTGGTAAAGAGTAAACTGACTGGAGCTTGTACCGCAATTTTCTAATCGTCTGACTATTTAATGAGCTTTTTAAGTAAAGGTCAAATACAATGTTCACAACTCTTATACATAAGAAATATGCAGGAGTGCATGTACAAAATGGCTCACTTGTGTCCAACAATCCTCAGTCAATGCCAAAGCATTTACACTATTAAGTTTAATTCCTTTCTCTTGTAAGTAGACTTGAGCTTGTACAGACTTGACAGCTAACAGCACTTTTTACACTGCCAGCCACACTTACCTGTTCACTCCATTTTCACTCACTGCTGATGCTAGGTAAAGCATCCATCAGTGTGAGCTAATCACATTCATACACATTCTCGCGCCAATGTTGCAGCAGTGGGAGCAAATTGAGGTTAAGTGTCTTGCCCAAAGAGACACAGATATGTGACTGCAAGGACTAGGGATCAAACACTCAGCCTTCTGGTTGAGAGACAACTGACTCTACCACTAAGCCGCAGCCGCCCACGATTACTCCCACAACACCTCAGAGAGGCCAGACAGTGAGCTCCAGCATCCCAGAGCAACCTCCTTCCCTACATATCCACATGGAAACCTCCTTCATCTTGCCTACTCTACCATACGGCCATCACAACCCAAATACTATCGCGCCCTTCAACAGACCCAGGCTCTTTTCCGAGAAAACAATATTAGTCAACAAAAACAAAGGAACAAAAACGCATACTTACTCGCAGGATTGGTGCAGAGATAACTGCCCAATCTGTGGCAGCATTTCTGCCAGCCTGGACAGTCCATGTCCCACTCACAGGCCTCATATCCAGCATCCAGTCCATCTGCAGTTGGACAGATTCCTGGCTTGGCTGTAAACTCCCCGCTCCTGTTTACAGCTTTGTTTGAAAGAAATAACATGTTACAGGTCATATTTTAGCAGAGAGATGTTTGCAGCAGGGCGGTTACTGTGCTTCCATCTGGTGTCTCGCACACGGCATAACACGCTGAAGGTCAGATGGATTACTTGTCTGTCAGAGTGTGATGCCCTATCATCACATTTTCATAAACACTTGGAGAAAGACACTTGGAATTTGACAAAAAACAGAAATGTGACAATGTGTGATCATTTTTGATATAAAAATAGGTAAATAAAATGCAGTGGACTCACGCAGGGCACAGTAATGTCCAACTTGTTCATATCCATTGCAGCATCTGGTCACCTCCTCGGTCACTGTCCTGTACTCGGTCTGATGGACTATCTTGTAAAGTGTGACTGTACATGTCTTAAATAGAAGCCAGTCTCCACACGGCTTTGTCACAGTGTAGGGGACCTTGTGAATCGCCAGGACACTCACAATCCTTGTCACATTGTGATTACACAGATGGTAGCCGGACGCAGACAAGCTCATGCCTGGAAAAAAAGAAAATACATCCAGTAAATATTCCTGTTGGCTAAGTTTCCTTGATAGTTAGTCCCTGGCTGCATCCAAACATCAGATTTTGCACTCTGAATTAGTCATTAGCACATAAAAAATGTTACATAACAGGCAGCATTCAAATCAGGACATGTAATTCCTCATAAAAACCTTTTTTTCTGCTCTGAAAATGCATCAATTTTCGAGCTAATCCATCATCATGCACAGAGGCCTACCTTCAAGCACAGTGCTTTCTCCCATACACAGAGCAAGCAGGGCCGCGGCCACCCACATGGAGAGCATCCAACTCATTTTTCACAGATCAAAATCCACCACATTGTAGGTGCATGTCTCTCTTTGAAATGATGCTAACTCACTGTTGAGTGTGTGCTCTCAAAGACCAAATCCTCTGTGGCTGTCTTTCTCCTCCCCTCGTAGCAACATCAGTCCCTCATGGACCAAAAAATAATGGCAGCCAGATGGCAGGTTTTTAGTTTAATCCATTTGATATGTGTGATCAGATCTGTGAGCGTGCTGAAGGAGCAATTATTCCTCAAAAATATATTGAATTTCTTGTGTTTTGATGACGTATGGAAGCGTGACAAGCTGATGAGTCAGAGTATTATAAAAAGACAAAAAAAAAAAACTTTATTTAACATGACTTACAGTAACAAAACTCAGGCATTGATTTTATCTCTGTGAAACAAAAATTTGCATTTTAGTCAGACTGTCAGGGTCGGTAAACATGTTTGTGATGCCAGGGCAGAGAGACGTGGGATAGGAGGAGTCCGTGTCCCTAATGACTCGGTTTCCACACAGGTAACCATAGCAGTGCTCACTATGCTGCCGGCTTTAACAGCCTGTGTCAGCCATTAGTGTCAAAAAAAGGAGGAGTGAGAACTTCCCTGCCATTTTCCCACATGTCTTCATTCTCATTATAAGAAAGAACAGCAGGGGAGCGCTTAGGCTGTCACAGCTTTGCTCTAAAAAAAGACTATATCAAGAGTCTGTCACCACTTTGACATTCTAAATGTGAAAATAAATTTATGCCTGATAAGCAAATCCTACACTTTTCTGTGTACTTTTAAATCTTTTCATGCATATTTTGCATACTTAAGTATGGTGATTCATGTAATGATGTCCCTTTATCGTAATGAGGTGTGAAAATGTGCCTGATTACACTTCATTCAGTCATTTAGTGATAATGGATGGTTGCATGCTGACACGCTGGAGCATGCAGATGCAGGGAGGTGCAGGGCAACAGGCTGAGTCAACTAAGGTCATGTTCATACAGCTACACCATTAAGTTTATTCCTATTCAGTCTTTCATGTTTATGGTTGCACTTTCACAACCAGTGCCACACCTCAGTTTTGACACTGATAAGGAGGAAGAAGCTTGCAGGCAAATAAGCACAGCAACAAGTCCCTATGGACACCAGTAATGACACAAACCTACTGCAACCTGACTGGTACTCAGTCTCCAAACTAATTAGTTTCATTGGGGCTAAGGGAGGCATGCAGTTACAGGTGCATCTCAGTAAATTAGAACATCATGCAAAAGTTAATTATTTCAGTGCTTCAATAAGAAAAGAGAAACTCATTTATCATAAGGATTTATCACATAGAGTGAGCATTTAAAGTATGTTTCTCTTGATTTTAATAATCATGGCTTAAAGGCAATGAAAACCCAAATTTCAGTATCTAAAAAAAAATCATATTACATTAGACCAATAAAGAAAAGATGTTTTTTGCATACATGATAGCATCAATGCGGTTGGTCATGGAGGCAATCAGTCTGTGGCACTGCTGGGTGTTATCTAGTCTTTATTGTAATAAAAATGGCTTACAGCCAACCAACCAAAATTCATGATCTCAAAAAATTAGAATATTGTAAAAAAGTTCAATATTGTACACTAATGGTGTCAAACTCTAATCAGCTAACTTGAAATACCTGAAACGGTTTCCTGAGGCTTAAAATGGTCAGTCTGGTTCACTGGGCTACACAGTCGTAGGGAAGATTGCTGACTTGACAGTTGTCCCGAAGACCATCGCTGACAACCTCCACAAGAATGACTGCCTGTTCACAGAGTGCTGTATTGAAGCACATTAATAGAAAGTTGAGTGAAAGGAAAAAGAATGGTAGGAAAAAAATAGACAAGCAACAAGGATAATTGCAGACTTGAGAGGATTGCCAAGCAAAACCCATTCAAGAATTTGTGGGAGCTTCACAGGGAGTGGACTGAGGCTGGAGTCAGTTCATCAAGAGCCACCACACACAGATAGATGTATCAGGGAATTTAGCTACAACTGTTGTATTCCTATGTCCAGCCTCTCCTGCACCAGAGATGTCAGAAGCATCTTACCTTGGCCAAGGAGAAAAAGAACTGGACCACTGCCCAGTGGTCCAAAGCTCTCTTTTCAGATGAAAGCAAATTTTGCATTTCATTTGGAATCAAGGTCCCAGAGTCTGGTGTAGGCACAGGATCCAACATACTTCAATTCCAGTGTTTTCAGTTTCCAGTCAGTGATGGTTTGGGGTGCTTTGTCATTTGCTGGTTTTGGTCCACTTTGTTTTCTGAGGTTTAAAGTCAATGACGCCATTTACCAGGAAGTTTTAGAGCACTTCATGCTTCCTTCTGCTGACAAGCTTTATGGAGATCCTGATTTCATATTCCAGCAGGACTTGGTACCACAATGTCCACAATGCCAAAAGTACCAAAAGCTAGTCAAATGACCATGACATTGCTGTGCTTGATTGGCCAGCATACTTGCCAGACCTGAACTGTAGTTCAGTGTTTCCAGAGGTACTGCAGGTGGGCAGCAAGAGGTCATTTACAATATCTCCATCAATAGAAATATTCAAAGAAATTAAATCATACTTTAAATGTTCATAAAATACAAGTCAAATCAGTAAATAAGCATGGCCAGAAGTTTTAACTCATATATCTTTATATCATTAACTTTGTAATATAAACAGCAGTGGCTCATTACATGAAATTTGTGACCCCACAAACACTATAAGTAATGCTGATGTCTCTGAAAACCAAGTGTTTGCATCTTATTTTTCTGTTTATGAAATATAAATATAAAGGAAAATACTTTGAGTCTCGTATCATGGTTGTACAAGGGTTTTGGTGGGCCCCTGAGGATTTTCTGGGGCGCAGTGTACTGAATTTTTGAAAAGGCTGCCATAGAGAATCTGCGGGGTATTGTCAACTGGAAGATGAGAGACACCAGACCCAAAAACGAAGATATGCTGAAGGCTGCTTGCAACCTGGGCTTCAATAGCGCCTCAGCAGTGCCACGGGTTGATCGCCTCCAAGCCACAACACATGGATGCAGTAATTCATGCAAGAGGAACCACAACAAAGTATTGAGTGCATATAAATGAACATACGTTCAGAAGGCCCACATTTCTGTATTAAAATCCCTCTTTTATAATTGATCTTATGTAATGTTCTAATGTTTTGAGATTCTGAATTTTTGGTCTTCATAACTGTAAGCTACAATCATCAAAATCAAAAGAAATAAAGACTTGTTCACTATGAGTGTAATGAATCTACAGTACATGATATATGAGTGTCACTTTTGAATTGAGGAAATTAATCAACTTTCCCACAATTTTCTAATTTGTTGGCATGCACCTGTACATGCAATTTACAATTGAAACCTGCCAAAACAATCTCTTCTTGGAGTTTCAATACATAAATAGGTATGAAAATAATTAATAATTATGGTTTTGTTTTTCAAGTCAAAAAGTAAGTTCTGGAAATTTGCTTGTTATGTTAGTTAAATTTCTTTCCTTGTCTGGAACAACGGGATGACAAATGTAGCAGTTAGCCTATGTACTATCTTTTGTATTGTCAAACCAGGCACAAAGTTTCATTTTTGCATTGGATACCAACAGAAGCAAACTAAGTCTCTCACAGCAACTGTTGTAGCAGTAAGCTCCAAAATGGTGCAAAATGAATATTTACAAATATTTCAAAATTTTGCTATGTAGCCACACAATGGAGACCAACGGAGGAGTAACAGTTTTAGCTAGCAAAGCACAACACACTAAATTACTTAATAACAAAGTAATGTTGCCGGAGAAATGTTTATATTAATTTTTAAAGGTTCTCACAAACACATGAAAAGGATATAATAGAACGTTAAGAAGTAAAAACAGACTTTCGAGTATTTAGCGAACATATTAGGAATCAACTTACCATTGGTTCAGTACACTCTGGAAGCAATATGTGGGGCGCACCACTCAAATTTGCAGGGGCCCAGCAGAGGGCGCTCTTCTTGTACAAAGTACCAGACTGAATGAAAACAAATAAAAGGACATTTTAAACATTATTCACACAAAGGTAGCCCAGAAAAATAAGTGCAAACGATAGAAAATTATGGCAAGTGAAATAAAAAGACATTTATGCCCTGACTTTGCCTTGTTCTGATAGTGACATAGTTTTGAAAAATACACAACCATACCACAACCAAAATATCTGCATTAAAATGTTACACTGCTATGAAAACTATCACAAAGTTTAAGTGATTTCATTACAGTCTTAATTATAGATGATACTGACCGAGAAGCCTAATAGTTTTTTAGAGAGCAAATGTATTTCTTTTTTTTTCAGTTTGATCAATAGACTTTTGAATAAACTATTCAGTAAGTATGTTGTCATTATTTAAGTTAACATGCAAAAATTATTTTGACAAATTTAGAGCATCCCACACACCTTACAAAGAATTAAAGAACTGACCATTAATCCCTCT
Organism: Cheilinus undulatus; assembly: GCF_018320785.1. NCBI lineage: Eukaryota > Metazoa > Chordata > Actinopteri > Labriformes > Labridae > Cheilinus > Cheilinus undulatus. The sequence goes on from NC_054876.1 coordinate 9,811,654, forward strand.
GAGCTGGATAACAAACATACAACACTTTATGTAATTTATATTAGAATTAATTGACCAGAACAGAAAAAAAGACTCAACTTATGTTAACTGTGGACCATTACAAATAAGTTGGTACAGAACAAGTCTGCTATACAAGCTGGTTAAGAGAGAATGAGCCTAAAGAAAACTCTAAATTACTCTTCTTGTATTTTTTTTCTCTTAACACTAATCATGACAAAATTGACCCTTTTAATGTTATTTACATTTATCTATAAATGTCTGGTCTCATTTTGTAAATTGTTCCAGTCACTCTCTGTCTCTCTTGAGCTCAGTCAGTGGCCATCAGGGTCCTGGTCACCTCTTTTACCAAGGCCCTTCCTCCCCAAATGCTCTCTTTGGCCAGGTGACCAGCTCTTTGAAGAGTCCTGGTCATGCCAAACTTCTTTAATTTTAGAATTACAGAGGCCACTGTCCTCATGAGAACTTTTAGTGCAACTTAATGTTTTTGTAGTATTCCTCTGATCTGTGCTCTGCAACAATTCTGTCTCTGAGCTCTGCAGGCAGTTCCTTTGACCTCATGGCTTGGTTTTTGCTCTGATTTGCATTGTCAGCTGTGAGGCCTTCTATGGAGAGGTGTGTAACTTTCCAAAACATGTCTAATCAGTTTAATCTATCACAGGTGGACTCCAATCACAGCATAGAAACATTTCAGCAAATATCAAGAGGAATAGGAGATAACTGAGATAAATTTAATGTTTTTTTTCAAAGGGTCTGAATTCTTATGTAAATGTGATAATTCAGTTTTTCTTTTTTAAGAAATGTGTAAAATGTCTAAAACTCTGTTTTCACTTTGTCATTATGGAGTACTGATTGTATATTATTGAGGGAAAAGGGTTTTTACTGTAGCATGAGGCTGCAACATAGCAAAGCTGAAAAAAGTGAAAGGGGTCTGAAAACTTTCTGAATGCACTGTTGGTCCCTTAGAGTACAAGGTTCTAGTGAAATGCCTTGCTTTAACCAGTGGTTAAACTGCTAATATAATCTTTGGGTGAACACATAATCAATAAGTCAAAATCAGCTGATTTTGATTACATTATAAAAACAGAACTTGTACTAAGTTAAGAGCTTGTTGTTAGCCAAATAAACTGACCTCAAAGTTATAGTCAAAGAAGAATAGGGAGGAATTTGACTTTAATTATGGCCACATTTAAAAAAGTCAAGTCAAAGCTCCAGATATATTCACGGCTGAACGAAAATAAGACCTATCTCTTTAAATTAGCCTCAGTGTCATTTCTCAGTTGGATCCGCCTCCTGGTCCTTTATTAGCCTATCAGTGCGCCGTGCACGTGACGAGCGTTCTTTGCGATGACCTCATCCCTGGTGTGGGATGACGTCAAATTCAAGATGGATGGAATCACGACCAGCGCGCAGAAATCTACACAACAGTGAATAAAGTCCCGGCTGTGAGGAGGAAAGAGCATACTGACGACGGGCAGGGTAAGTGTAGACAGAATACCAAAGTTAGTGTTAAAAATAATTAGCAGGGAGGGTTAAATACAGTTGGTAGAGTGCTGTTGAGGAGACGCTTTTTCCTTTTCCTCCCTGACGTAACTCGAAAGGGGGGATTGTGCTGCTGTAAAACCTGACCAGATACAACCTGTTTAGCAGCCACAAAGCGAGCCGTGTCAGGCCAGGTTGAGACGTTAAAGGAAGGAAAAAACAAAACACCTCATCCACCGGGGGTAACGGCGGGGTAATTCACTCCCCCACACTCCTACAGCCTCTGTGTCTGGACCGACTGTGTTTTCATTCCGGGATTACCGCGGGGGAGTCCATTGAAAGGCGCTCAACTTTTCCTCACTGTATTTTCTTTAACCGTTGGACGTTGTAAACGGGTAACGGTCGTAGCCTCGACTCTTACCGCCACACAAAGAGAAACTGGTTGACTTGTATGTAAACCGAAAGCGTCATTTAGCCTTAGTAAGTTATCCGTCTTGTGAAAATTGAGCCACGTCTTACGGATGATCTTATACTTAAAGCTTCACTCGACTTCCTCCTTTGAAAAAAGACACGACTGGGTATTTATTGTCTCTCTATGAATGTTGTCTTAAAGTTTATACAGAGACGTAACCAGGCAGTTGTTAGTTTTTGATGAATGAATGAAGCATCTAGCCAGTTACCGATAGTAACAAGTGTCAATAACGTCAACACGCCAACCTCTGTTCCGGTAAAATTTTCAAAATAAAGGCCCGAAGAAGAACGTTGGGCGAAAATCCTAATCATGACAATTTTTGGTTGATGCTGAGATCGCCATTATCAAACACAATTACTCGTAGATATTTCAACATCAGCATCATATGCGTTTAAAACATCCAGAACTAAGAAATAAAGGGAAATAAATAAGAAAAAATACAAATATTTGCATAAAGAAGTATTACATCAGACCCTTTGGGCTACAGACAAAAACAAATCCCCTGCCAAAACCTACTCTGAACCATTAAAAAAAATAAAAACAACAACCAAAAAGGAAGTAGTACAGTCCATACCACAGATTACAAAATAGATGAATATGACAAGCACCACATGGCAGCTGTACAGTAATCAATTAATCTCAACTTTATCTTGTTTTTCTGATCATGGGAAGCGACATTTGTGAGTGAAATTAAACCTCATTTAAATGCTTTGCATGATAAAGAACTGTCTGTTTTCTCCACTAGGATTTAGGAGCAGAAATGGGAAGACATATCAGGAGATGAATCATAATGAATGAATACAATAAAGTTATGTGCAGAAGAATGCTGATGTCCCAAACATTGCTGTTAAGCAGTTTTAATTCTTAAAACTAATAATGTTAACTTTATTTTTTACTAATGCTCTTCTACAGAGAGACATAATATTCACATACATACACTTGGAAGCTTAAAGTACACACACAAGCCTTTGGGCATGCACTAATAGAGTTAGGGGTCTGCATTTCAAGCAAAGTTGCATTAAATTTGCTGTCTTCAAATAAAATTCAAGGAACCAGACATAAACAATTGCTTACCCTTACAGGATGAGCCACTGCTGTCCCAGAATAACCTGCATATTCATTACTCAGTCTCTTTATTAAAATGCAGCTCTGAAGTGTTGAGAATGTATGCACAAAAAAACAGAAATACAATTTTTAAGAACTAAATGGCTTCTACATGATAAAGCCAATATTAACTCTGCTCTCAGCACATCTTGAACTCCGGGGACACCATCTTTCTTTACTATTAAAATCAGGCTGTTTTGATTCTTTCCCCATTCAGGTGATCCCAAACTGACACTGTGATTTTCATTTGGCATAGGATGATCAAAACTTTCAATACTTAGTGATACCATTTGTCTGAAGCAATGTCATTTCCAGTATTTATGACAGTGATAGTATTATAAAATGTCAGAGCTTAAACCTATTTTATCGGACAAGTGCATAGAAGAAGAATGACTCCATCCAAAATTAATTCTAACTCCAGAGCACTGTTTACATTCCAGTACCAAAAATGTTTCTTACATATAATTACAACTTTAACAATACACAGGAGTTTTTCTGAAATGCTAAAGGGGAGTCAGAATGAGGGGGCTGCATGAAGTAAGCGTCCCAAGCATAATTAAGAAAGACTGTTATCAATATTGGGTGCCTGGGAACCTCTGTTATGGTTGCCTTACTATGGAAAATGGTTTAAACCTAATTTGACTTTAGCTAGAATTAAATCAAATCTTAAATATTTGTTATTCTGACCACACTACTGTGGGAACCAGTCCATGTCTGTCAGGGTTTTATCTGTTTTCTCTCCAAATATGACTCCACTGTATTATCAGTGTGCTTGGGATCTTTATGATTCTTAAAACTACACAGATCCCTATTAGCGCTGCCCAGAAGGAATGGCTTGATAAAAGAAAATTATATTGTTAAAATAACAATCTCATGCTGGCTTCGGGCTCATGCATTTGTACTGTAACTTGCGAGTAAATAATAGCAGCCTTTTATAGTATACTGTAACCTTGTTTTTACATAGTAATTGCTACTTTCAGTCATTGAAATATTATAGAGGCCTGCCATATCATAACAGATAATAGAGGCCTCTCATGTCATACCTGTAATACCTGTTTTCACACAGTAATTGCTACTTCCAATAGAGTTATTGACATGCTAAGTATAAGAACAATGTAAACAAATTAAATGGGAAAGAGTCCAATTACTTAACCTGATACTTTACCTCATCTCATTACAATAAAACTTTAGTTATTTTTATTTGAAAGACAGCAAACTTCCAGTCATGAGGATGCAATGCAAAGTCATTTTTACAAAACATGATCCAAGCATGCAGTAACATGGATATTAAAGAAGTTTTGAAAGGAATGAACTTTTTAATCATTATTTCTTTATTGCTGGGTTGCTTAGAATGCACATGCACCTAGAAATAGAATTGGAAATCACTTGGGAAAGTTTTTTCCTCAGGAAATTGTTTGGGGTTTGTGGTGTAACTTCTACTCCTGACATGTTCAGTTTGACAGAATGAGCAGATCCACCTAAAATAGGGACACATTTATTAAATTTTCAGAGTGAACTAGAGTTTTCTTTCTCTGAAGCTAATATATCATCAGAGGAGTTTCTTAAACCTTTTAAGTAGAACTTAAATTCCCTCTACCCAGTGTCTATACTGTGGTGAATAATCTTAATTTTAAAGTCAAGCTTCTCAACTTCCTGCTTCAGTCTGTGCAACTGAAGGTGGCTTGACAGAGCTGCATTTTTAGAACTTAGGACTAACATGATGTAATGCTCCTGATATTTAATGTGCCTGTAAAGATGTAAGTTCACAGCAAAAATTAAGCCCATTAAACATCATCTTCAGACACGCCCTGTCCAAATAAAACTCTGGGAAACAGGAATTTATGCCAGGAGCATAGTTTGCTTATTAAAATAACTTTATTCAATTCCTGATATTTTATCATTATGATTTTTTAAGAACAGTCAGGGCCCAAGAACAGTGATTGATTGATTTATTATGTTATCAATCTATCGTTTGGTTTTTGTTGACAATAAATGTTGTTTGAATAATTTATCAAAGTAGGTCTGGCTAATGAATCAAGGCTTAAATTTGTAGTTCTGAGTCACAGAAATTAGGGAATTTCGTAAAATTTATGTTTGCTCAATATAGAGGACACAAAGTTCACTCTGTGCCGAAGCTAAATGAGGAAAACACAAAACACTAAAGAAATCCATCCAACATAAGCTCGTAGTGGCTTCTATTTATCAGGCATGCACTATATTTTCTGCATGATATCAGTGCTTCACCCTTGAGGACGACGGCATTGATTTTGTTGCATTGATTTTGTAGAATTGTAAGCAGAACCAACATACCCCACCTCACCTGAATTTTAATCTTTTTCATGCTCATTCCTAATACTTAAAAGTTTGTCCAAAGACTGATGCTCATCTAGTTTTAATTTGGGGATCCCGATACTATTCGCACAATATTGATATGGACAGATATGAACATTTCTGATAGTATTTATAACATACGTTTTGCCTATAAAAATCTGCATGTTTTGGATTTTAATAGAACATTTTTTTGTGTGCATGTTATTTCAAGCATACTGTCAGGGTTGTGACCAGAAACCACTCTGCAAACCGGTAGTTTTATTAGGGAAATTAATTTCATTTTGTAAGTATAAGCTCCATTTAAACATGTCACATTTTAATTCCATGCACAGGGTTTTACACTACTGTTTTTAGCCTGCAGAAAGACAGATGAAGAAGTTTTCTGTTAAAAATACTTTTTGCAAAAAATGCACAAAGAAATAACCTTCACAGCCTTTTATGCGAAATCTCTTTATTTGAAAAAAAAAAAATTAATCTATCATCACTGTGTAATCAAATGCTTTTGATGGTTTTTATGTCTTTTCTTTCTAAAACAAATAGACTGTCAAAATAAGAGTAAGAGGTCAATTATAGTAGGGGACGGATATGATGTTCTTTAGAAATACATGTTTTTTTAAACAAGTATAGTATTAAATAAGTTTGTAGATATAGGCATATTGTTTATTGCCAAAGCCCAGTATCATGCACCCCTACTATTTTCAAACAAGATCAAAATTGTAAACCATTGCTTAAATGTCCAAGCACACTTACATTTTTTTCATAATTTCAAAAAATATATTTTGAACAAGGTATAGAGGGTCGGGCTATTACATTTTTTGTAAAAGTTTCTGTGAATTGCTAAAACATACATACAGAACTGCACTACATTTAAGGTGTTTGTGGTGTGAATGTTTTAGAACTCAGCACTATTTTGTATTTTTTCTATGTTTTGATTTTCTTTTTGTGCTTTTTGATGTGTTTTTAACAAGTAGTTCCCTTTTGCTCATTTTAGCAAAAGACAGAGATTAATTCTAGTGTGGTTAACTTAAAAACAGAACTACATTATCATTATATAACAAATGATAATGAAACTTCCCACGAGTGTGGTTCCTCTTATACTGATGGTGTTTTGGTGAAAGGGATGGACTAACAGACACCAGTGTACTTTAAAAGAAAAGCATGGAATAGAAAGAAAATATGTCTGCCTGTACATGCATATGTCAGTGAAGGAGTAATTCAATGCCTATGTAATGACCACTTTAAATTAACATTCATTTTGTGTTTACATGCCTGCATTAAAATATGATTCTCTTCTCTTGTCTTTCAGTCATGGAGAGCCTTGTGCATTACAGCAACCCCTCCCACTCCCTCTCAGTCTTAGGGGTTCTGAATGAGCAGCGTCTGCGTGGTCAGATGTGCGATGTAGTCCTGGTTGTGGCTGACCAGAGGTACCAGGCTCATAAGAGTGTCCTGGCTGCCAGCAGTGAGTATTTCCAGTCCCTCTTCACCCGGATGGACACAGAAACCCTAAAAGTAGTAAATCTGGACTTCTGTGAGCCTGATGCCTTTGAGATTGTTTTGAATTACATCTACTCCTCCTCACTTTTTGTGGACAAAGGCAGCCTGGCAGCTATTCAAGAGCTGGGCTACAGTCTTGGAATCCCTTTCCTCACAAACATAGTGTCAACAAGGCCACATGCATCCTACTGTGTGTCCAGAAAAAGGCTGTCGTTCTCTGAAGGGGAAGAGAATGATGTCCAGACAAGAAGCGTCATTGTGTGTCGGGTCAGGAATGAGACGGCCCATCCCGCTCGCTCAAATTATCCAAGGAAGACATCAGAGAGAGCGTCGCCTCCACACTCAACACAAGATTCAACTCAGTCTCCTTCAGAACACATCTCATTTGAGTCTGTCAGAAACAATGAACCCACCAGCAGGAAATCATCAGAACAGGGCGAAGCTGCTGACAGGAAGTCCACCTATCCATACACCTCTATATTAAAAGGGAATTCATCACACATCGCAGCTGTTAGGCCCCAGTTGACTTCCTCAGTGTCTTTCAGTGATGCAGACGTGCAGCACATCCGGCTGCAGTCTGCCATCGACCAGGACACTAAGGAGGAAGAAGAGGAGCAGGAGCACCACTATCATACCAAAGTGTCCTTTCAAGGCCAGGCTAATGAGCCAAGCCCGACCATTGACCGGAGCGGGCCACTCATAAAAAGCCTCCTCAGAAGATCTTTATCCATGGACAGCCCTGTTCCAGTCTTCTCGCCCACATTGGAGCTCAAGGATTTGCAAAACCGTGAACAGTCGGTTGTTAAAATGGCATCCAAAGCATGTGGGCCGGAAACATCTGCTCACAACGGCAACTCAAAAAGAGCATCTCCCCTGGTTCTCAGGTCCAAGTACCCCAGCAGGTATGACGAAGAAACTCAGGTAGAAAGAGAGCTCAGTGTGAAAGCTGAGCCCAGCAGTCCACTCGCAGACCCTATGGACATTGTTCGAATCACAGTAGGAGATGCGCTGCCTGTTAATCTCAAAGACTTACAAGCAAATTATGAGCAAGGTTTAAGGCCAGATTTCAATTCTTTTGGGAAAAGAAGGGACCGTCCAGATAACAGAAGGTACCCATTCAAGAAGAGCAAAATATTCAAAGAACATCCCCTGACTCTTGATGAGAACTTGGCAGCACCTCAGAGTGACAGCGGCGACTTGAACGAGAACAATGTAGAGCCTCCTCAGAACAAAATCTTCAAATGCTGGAACTGTTTAAAGGTTTTCAGGTCCAGTGCTGGCTTACATCGGCATGTAAATATGTATCACAACCCTGAAAAGCCGTATGCTTGCGACATCTGCCACAAGCGCTTCCATACCAACTTTAAAGTGTGGACTCACTGCCAAACTCAGCATGGTGTGGTACAAAACCCAGCCTCATCCTCCAGCTCCTCTGTACTGGATGAGAAATTTCAAAAGAAGCTGATAGATATTGTAAGAGAGAGGGAAATAAAGAAAGCTTTGCTCTGGAAGTTAAAGAGGAATAAACAGGGTTTGCAGTCTCCCGCACTCGCCAAGAAGAGATCGAGGCCCAACTATATCTGTCCTTACTGTGGGAAAGTATTTGTGTTCCAGTCTCAGTACAGACAGCATTTAAGGACACATCCAGCTGAAAAAGCTGAACAGGACACGGCAAACGAGAGCATCCTCTACCAGGAGCAGAATGAGATTAGTCAACAGAAGAACACAGATGCTGGCAGTTACTCCTGTAGACTTTGTAACATGAAGCTGTCTTCACTCTTTGAGCAGGGCGACCATGAGAGGGGCTGTCGACATGCAACGGTATGTCCCTACTGTGGCCTCCGCTTCTCCAGTCCAACGGTCAAGAAGGACCACGAGACACATTGTAAGTACAAGAAACTGACATGCCTGGAGTGTATGCGGACCTTCAAGTCATCCTTCAGTATATGGCGTCACCAGGTAGAGGTCCACAACCAAAATATGATGACTGTTAAAGACCAGATTCACCTGCAGCAACAAGAGAACAACGAAGAGTCGCCTGAAATGCTCAGAGAGGATCCCTACCAAGACGAGCCTCTAGCGGCCAGGAGTTCAAGAGAGACAATCGGCTACAGCGACTCCTCAGGTCCGCCCATATATGACTCTGAAGATTCGTCATCTTATGTGCCTGAGGATCTAAGCATGGGCCACCACGGCAAGCTGGTTGTGAAGGAAGAACCGCTAGAAGAGGCTGTGAGTGAGAGGGAGAATACAGAGGCTGCAAAACAGGGGCCTGAAGAGCCCGGTGTGTGGCCATGCGAGAAATGCGGGAATCTTTTTAGCTCTCGCAAAGACCTGGAACGACACCAGGAGCTGCTCTGCCACATCAAACCTTTCATCTGTCACATCTGCAACAAAGCCTTCAGGACCAACTTCCGCCTTTGGAGCCACTTTCAGTCCCACATGTCGACTGCTAGCGAACCTGGAGCCAAAGAGATCGACAGACATCCCTCACCTCTGTCTCCATCCCCTCCCACGACCCCTCAGAACCCTGAACGCCGCTCCCCACAGGCCTCTGTGCTCAAATCCACCCAGACAGTGCCACCGGCTGCAGCAGTGGCTGAAGAATCCAACAGCCCAGAGCCCTGTAGCTCATCAGTAAACACGACGGTGAGGCCTGAACTCGAACGCCAACCCAGCAGCCACAGTCCCCTGTCAAGGTCAAACAGCATGGAGAATCCAGGAGGCCCTCAGGAATCAGACACACTCTTTTACCATGCTCCATCTCTCTCTGCCCTGACGTTCAAGAGGCAGTACATGTGCAAACTCTGCCACAGGACCTTCAAGACGGCCTTCAGTCTTTGGAGCCACGAGCAGAGTCACAGCCACATGTAAGCATCAGACAAGTAGTAGTTTCTCTGAAGAGACAATGTTATAGTAAACACACCTCAGCCTACAAAAGGAAGACTTTGAATGTATAGCTTATTTGCTTGCCTCCAATGTCATATATTAAAGTGGCCATGTTCATTAGAGGTGTAAATGTGAATGTGCAATCAAGTGCTAGATTCCTCTGTGAGATGAGATGACTATAAATTGTTGAACTTTCCAAACAAGATATAATCAGTGCTCTATTTTCAATCTCTGCTAGTCGTCTAATTTTACTTATATATGTTGATAACATGAGAAAACAAGGTGTAGAGTTGTGTCCTTAATTTTTTTAGCTGTTCTACTCTGAACAAAAGTTGTTACAGTACTGATACCAAAGGTTAGGGTTAGGCTTAGCTGTAGAGTTTGGCCTGAATTGGTGAGGTCTTTATGGGCACAGTCTGTATGAGGCTGATTTTTTTTTTTTTTTTTTTTTTAATAAGAAGTTGTCTGTTGGCTTTAAGAAGGAAACAGGTTATGCGTTATTAAGGTCATGGCTGACATAGACAAGTTGTTGCTGTTTGTAAGGACACTTCGGTCCCACCTCATCCCCACCTTAATGTCTAAATGTTAAGTCAGTTTGAGACAGCGTTATTAGAATAGCAACCATCTTGAATTTGCTTCAAAAGATGGCTTCTGAAATCAATTAAAGGTGACATCACTCAGACTTTGTCCAATCCTTTGTTTCATTACTTTCAAGGTATAAATAATAAAAACATTTAAGTTCAGGAGCCTGTGCCTGATAGGTAAATTAGTACTGGAACATCTTTGTGTTTGAAATAAAGGTTAAAGAAACTCGACACAACTTTATTCATTGTCTTCTCAGAGTGTAGGTAAAGTGCTTTAAATTTTTGAGAGGTCGGTGGTGAAGTAACAAGTAGTGCTTTTGCTTTTGTATCAAATCTATCTCTTGATGTGAGTGACACCCCTTAAAGATAATATTGGTGGCCTCAACCATGTATTCAATATGCACTTTGTGTAACAGTTTGATTCTGTTATAAGGGGACAAATTACAAAATGTTGGCCTCCAGATGTAGAAATTTTAAACCAGCCCAACATTTCCTCTTTGAATAAGCATTCTTTTGCATTTTTCTCTCATATTTGCCTTTTGTCATTTTGTTTAATTGTTAGGTCTGTTAAGATCTTCAGGATGATTATTACAAACTTAAATCGCACATTGTTATCAAACATCTCAGACACCTGTTGTTTCAGGTATTGTATTTTATTTTTTAGCCTTGTTAATTTGCTTCATGCAGAACTTATTATTTTATTTGCTTATTACTAAGCCAATTATTCATCTTGTTTGTACATATAAATCAATGAGGCAGTGCAATGATTGGCCATGAGATACGAAGAAGTTGTTTCGTTGACAGTTAAAGAAAAATGTGTTCAAGGTGCACTCACCAGATAAGGAGTGATATTTGGGAAATTGACTCTTTGTCAAGCTCAGCCCTTCTAGGTTATTGTTTCTAGGTTAGACAAAGTATCATCACTGGACTCCTCCCTTTGAAACAACTGCAAACAACCCACAATTTGGCTAAATTCAGTTTATTTTTGATTGATTTGATTCTTCTATAAAGAAAGTTCCTTAGTCTATTTTTGATTTAAGCTCCTGTTTTCATTGTCAACTTTCCACTTCAGGCTCTTTTAGTGCAATTTTCCAGCCTGAGAATGAAAAATTTAAAAAGTTTTTCACCAATCACAGCAGCATATTAGCATCAGACTTGGTGAACTCAGACAAAATATCCCAATCACCTCCTTGTGGCTGGCTGCAGTATAGGTGATAGGGACTGATTTCAGTGCTAAAACTATTAGATGCATACATTTTTAAAGAAATAAAAATATCTAATAATACGTTAATTAGTCCAAAATATTTGTTCCATTTACTTTACTAGAAAACCTGACCCCTAGTATCTACAAAGAATTTAGGCTGTATGAGAATAATATGAAATCTTTGAAAAATTGTTAATGGTTTAAAATATTTCTGGTGTCTAATGCTACTGATGTTGACTAACATTTGTAGTCCTCCCACAGCACATCAACAAAATGCTTTTTTTGCAAACAAAAAAAGAAATAAATGCAATTCATGTAACACTCTGATCATGCTTACAAGTTCAGCTTTAACATGAAGTTGGAAATGAATATTAATGCTGGTTAGCTAATGCTACAGAATAGTAACATCAGCATTACATTATGCTATCATTACTAACAATATAGCATTAATAACTTTGCTAAAAAGTAACATTTTAGGTACTTAATCATTACCGTAACACATTGTCAGTATTAAAGATGTTTCCTCTTACCTTCCTGCATACAGTATGTATGTTCTTTGTGATTATCTGTTGTCAGTATGGTCAACCACAGAGTTAAATCCAAACTATGATGAAGTAACCAAATTAAAGTCTCACTTTCATCATGATTCATTGTTGAGCAGGCATCATCAACTATTTTGGGTTCAGCTTTTCCTTGACAGACACTTTCTTTGGGAGACAGATTTTCAATTAATTTTGGTCTAAGTAACATATTTTTGTTTAAATAATTTAATTTCCTTTCAAATATACATTTTTTTTATCCTTTACCAGTGAGATCAGTCCTAACTGACAGTACTACAGCCAGCTACTAGGTGCCAATTGCGATAGCTTGTACTAACATGTTTTCCATCACTTGATTTGATGCAAGTATACTAAATTCTAAATAGTGAAGAACACAAACAGGAAACGCCTTTTTTTAGTGATCCTGAATGGCCCCTGGGCTGCCAGTTGATGATCACTTCTGTAAAGAGTTCATGTAGATGCAAGTTTAACTGGAAGTAGCCCAACAGCAACAGCTGCTCTGAGAGGGGTCTCTCTGATTTGTTGGGTTAGCAGGGTGATAAAAAGAGCCAACAAAGGGTCAGTTTCAGCTAGAAATATAACTGGCTTGATCTGATATCAACCTGAATAAAATATTTGACTTTTTACTGCAGATTAATAACAAATTTTCACAGCAGAGGAAGTTTTTTAAGCACACTGCAGCAAAGTTTTTGCTATAATCTATGGTAAAATTAGAACAACCATTATGCAAAAATTAAAATAATTTGTGCAAATTTAAAGTTAGTATGCCAGCCAACCCAGTGCAGCACCAGTGTTATGTACTCTCATATATATTCTGATAGATTTGTGCAGTTAAACACATAGTAATGTACCAAGCTTTACAATGCTTTGATGGCCTTATGCAACATGAAATATACTTTGTCTCTCTGATTTCACATAAAGCACAATAAAGTTTCAGATGACTCAGGCTAATCAAAGACGAAGTAAAGAGAGAGAGGAGGCGTGAGGGAGCAAACCTTTTATTCTACAAATGAACAGTGTGTCCCTGCTTCCTGAATTAATATAAAGAATGTGTTTTGATTGTATCCCAGCTGTTTCACAATTGTATTCTTGTACAAATATTTACTTCTGCTTTGGCTAGATGGATTAGAACTTGTCATAAATTATTACGATTGTGATGTATTTTGGAGATGCTGCATTCAAAGAGTGCTCCACACAAACTTTGGGAATTTGTTTTTCCTCTCGACGAGCGACGTGAGCTGCATTGTGACGTTTAATTCATTGGAGAACTTCTGTATTGATGATAGTGCTCTTAATTTCTTGTGATAACAACTTGCTGAAAGTTTCACAGAAACGATTAGAATTGTGTATATGGAAGTGTTTGTATCTTCAATTTTGTACCAATTTTGTTAGAAAACAAGAGTTTATCTTTTTAGTATTCTGTGCTCTCACTGCAATAATGAATATTTGTATCTGCATCGGTTGCTTTATTGTTGCTTTTGGAGACTTGCAGCTGTTTTGTGTTTAGGTTTTTCTACAGTTTTTGTGCTTAATTTCTGTAATAAAGAGTAACAATGGAGTATATATACAACCCTTTGTGGTATCTGACTTTTTAATCACTACAATAAACCATAGCTGATTAACATCTTAATTAAACAACATTTAGCTTCTTTTACATGATTTCTACTCAGTGTCAGCTTGTTTGGAGCCACTTATTGAGCCAATGCATTGGTGCTCCCGATTTACCTTTAGCTCAGTTGTTCTATTACTTAAAAGAAAGTCAGTTTCTCAATTTGTGTCCTTTAATTAAGCAAAAATCAAGGCTCTCACACATCCTAGAAAAACTGGAAAACCAATTTTCTCGTCATTAAAAATCCATGAAATGAGAGCAAAAGCAGCATGACCTTGGAAAACGTGTGCTGTCCTTTAAATTATATAAACATTCTCCAAATTTCATATCAGAATTCCCGAAAACAGACAACAGTGTTACCTAAAAGGGCTAAATTATGTCAAAAATCATGTTAAATAGATGGTGATGTTAGTTCTTGTAGTAGTTTTATGAAAAGGTCACATGCTAGCAGGAGCTCTGGACCTGAAAAACTGCAACTTCTAAAAACAGTCTGAAGTATGAGACAAATTCTGTGAAAAATGTGTTTTTAACATAGATATTATTTTAACTAAGAGGAAAAATTTGTCCATTTTATAGATAGGACACAAATGCAAACACATCTATACAACAAGCATCAAGGTGTGAGGCTTATGCCAAAAAGTATCAGATCTACTTACAGATGTGTAGTTAAGAATTCCAAGTCAGTTTATGTCATATTATACTATATGATAGAAGACATAGAGAAAATATTGGTCCAGGTGGCTTCAAAATGAGTGTCATGTAAGCACAACCTTGTGAAATCAACACTCGCCAAGTTGACTTTCAAATCTGTCACCTCTGATGTAGAATACATCTGTATCAGACAGGCCACCAGTTCTCACAACTGGTAGGGTAGTGTTTATATTCTACATAATGTCCATACTTATAGCGGCTCAGTCCATTTCAATTTGACATGTTGTTTGAAACAGTGTATTATTTTGAAATGCAGGGCAGTTTTGCATGTGGGAAGAGAGAGAGAGGCTGGACCGAGGGGTGCAGAGGTTAGAGTATAAAGCTCAGGAGTTGACAACCTGTTACATTGTTGTGTGATTAGATAAGTCTAGCAGCACTACTTCATTGTAGACTACAGGACAGTGGATGGAGTCATGAGTTAATCTAGGTTAAGATTTAGAAATGGTATACCCCATACTGCTCAGTCAGATTGAACCTGGGCAGCTTGCTTCGAGGCTGTCTATCCAAAAAAGCATTTGTCATTAAAATATCATGGTTCTGCTTTGTTCTGTTTTGATAGGACTATCTCAATTTTAAGGAGCCTTAGTTCCCTTACTATGATGATTGACGAAAAAGTGAAATTGATTCAAGACAGTCTGGCTGCAGACCTCAGATCTTAGACACCCCTCTTGCAGACTACTACAGTGAGATGCCACAGAAATAAAAGCTAAAAGTTAAAAAAATAAAAATCGGATTAAATTTCCACTAAGGGTTAGGATGAGGGCTGAGTTAAGGTTTAGGCTACTGAAAATTAAAAGTCAAAAACCTGACCTGCCAAACAAAACGTTTAATGAAGCTGAATAAACAGAATAAAGCATTTCCTCCTTGAAAACACTGTAATGCACCTAACAGAAAAGTCTAATGCTAACAGAACTGTGTTAGTTACATGGGTAACATACAGTCCTCTCCAAAAGTATAGGAACGCTGGGCCCAATGCATTATTTTCACTGTGGACTAAAAACATTTGGGTTTGACACCAAAAGATGAATATGAGACAAGAGATCAACATTTCAACTTTTATTTCCGGGTGTTTACATCTTGATATGATACACCACTTAGGAGATAGCTTTATTTGTACAGAAAACCACATTTTCAGGTGAGTAAAAGAACTGGAACAGAAAGACTTAAAATAGATTAAAGTGAATAACAGTTCATATTTAGTTGGAAATCCTTTTGTTGCAGTAACTGTAGTTAAATATAAAGCTCATCAAGCTATGTTAGCTACAAAGGTAACATAGCTACATAGCATAACCTAAAGCTAATTGAGCTACATTAGCTACGTAGGAAACATAGCTATGTAGCTCAATCTAAAGCTAAGAAACCTACATTAGCTATGTAAGTAATACAGCTAAAGCTAATGAAGCAACATTAGCTATGTAGGTAACAGCTATGTAGCTAAATCTAAAGCTAACTAAATTATGTTAACTGTATAAGTAACATTGCTACATTAATAAATATAAAGTTAACAAAGCTACATTAACTACCTGGTTAACCTGGCTACATAGCCAAATCTAAAGCTAAAAAAGCTACATTAACAATGTAGGCAACATAGCTATGTAGCTTAACCTAAAGCTAATGTAGGTACATTAGCTATACAGGTAACATAGCTAAAAAGTCAAACCTAAAGCTAATGGAGCCAAGTTAGCTATGCAGATAATTTGTAGCTACATCTAAAGCTAATGATGCTACATTAGTTTATGCTATGTTTGCTAAAGCTCAAGATCAGTTTTATAAGTACATAAACGAACAGTGGCTTGTTTTAGCTTTAGCTATAGCTAACATAGCTGCAGTGGCTTATGTCTTACTAAATGGCGTTAACTATGTAGCCAGTAAAGCTATATCAGCTTTAGCGAAAGCTAAAGTAAGCGTTTGTGTATCTTCTTCTAAAACAGTCCTAAACATAATTAAATCCAAGATGAGAACACTCATCTTTTTGTTTTATTCATGAAATGTTGCTTAGTCTGTAATGCTAGTAAAGTGGTTATTTCATTTTGTGTTTTAATTTAGCTGGTTTCTCTGAAGTTGTCTTCCCTCAATTTAAACATTATTCTGTTACAAAACCATTGAATAATTGTTCCTAAACACTGCTATCAATGTGAATCTTGTGTCAAATTGTAAAGCTTGTTGGTATGTGGAATGTGAAAACGGACACACAAGTCATCCGGTTGGCACACTACGCTGAGCCGGGGGGGATGTTTTTTTTCACACTGAGGGCTGCTGTAACAAATTCTGACTGGAAACTCAGGAGTGAACTTGGGAGGCTTTAATTTGGAAAACTGGCAAACTGGAAATCCTGTCCTGCTCATGTGTAAGGTCAAACACTCCACAAATGTGTGTGCAAAGAGGAAGTTGAGGATTTAAAAACACATCCACAGCTTTTGCATGAACAGAAATGTGATTTATTAGTCTTACATGGTGTTCTGTACTGAATACCTCTGTTTTACTCATCTTAGATGCTACAACAATGTCAGTATTTAATTTGGCTGTCAAAACCTTACTACCATCCAATATGATGAACATTTATTGCCAAAGATTAACAATAAATTACACATTTTTGACATCAGCAACACAATTTTTTAAAGAACTGATATAAACTCTTATTTTCTTCCCTGTCATGGTTGAATTCCTAGATGGAAGAGGGAAGAGACAAAGAGAATACTGCAAAAACAAAAAGCATTTAAAATCAACATCACATAATAATTTTAAGGTACAAGCGATAACCAAACCACAGCA
The DNA here is from genome assembly GCF_018320785.1 of Cheilinus undulatus. NCBI lineage: Eukaryota > Metazoa > Chordata > Actinopteri > Labriformes > Labridae > Cheilinus > Cheilinus undulatus. Next base: position 9,828,866 of record NC_054876.1, read on the forward strand.
GAGATATCACAGAAGCCACAGATGAGTTGCCTTCGCTGACACTGCCAGGTTTTTCACATGTTTTTAGAATAAAAAGAGACCGCATGTCTATGTATGTGGTAATGAATCATCCAGATCTTTTTCCTCTCTGTCCTCGAGCGTCCTCACAGAGCCAGAGTGTCCTTAATCAGCCTCCTCATTGTTGTGCTCACAGAGGTGCCCAGAGAGTCCGTGATCTGAAATGTGATTTTGTAAAGATAGGGCTGCACATCTTTGAGGCTGGTGTCGAACACATTGTCCACTTCAGACTGGGTGGGCATCTTTGGCAGGTATTCGTGTCTGTTTATGACCTCAACCACGTTGATGACTTTCTCGCCCAGCTTCTCGCCCACCTTCTCCCTGCAGATCTGTCTCTCCTGCTCATTGGCCAGGTTCACCACGTTGACTTTGATGCTCCAAACTTCCCAGGGGATGCACTCATCAGAAAAGGGCCAGCGGGACTTCTTCTTCTGGTAGAACTCCAGGGAGATTTGCCCCATGCCGTCACTGCCAGAGTTGTTCAAAGCATCCTACAAGCACAGAAGAGAGTGATTTAAACTTTATAATAGATTAACAGGGATGCAACAATAGACTAAGCTAATGATATACATCAAAATACTGGATTCACAATAGGACTATCATGATTTTCCATAACTTTATAATCTTTCATAAAAAATGGGAAAAGGCAAGGATGCACAGATCCCTGTGCCTATACCAAGTCTTTGTATGCCTACTTCTAAAACACTGCCAGTATCAGTGTTTCCCTTACACAGATGAACCTCAGGTTGGCCTCAGGCACACTGATGGACACCCAAGTTTATTTACAGAACATACTTCTTTTTTAACACTTGTGCAGTGCCTGTGACACTATTTCCCGCATGTCTCTCTCCTACTCTCTCATCCTTATTTCCGATTCTGCCCACTGTCCTCCTCTATCAAAAAAGGTATAAAAATCCCAAAAATACAGTGCTTAACAAATCTATTAGACCACCTGTCATATTTTTCTCAAAGACCATCCAGCATCATGAAGTGCTTTAATGCGGACTCTTTCATTTTCAGTGAGCTCTCCACGTTTTACCATTTTGAACAGGAATGAGGGATTTCAAACTGAATTCACCCAAATTTGAGCCAGCTCACTAGGCTTCTGTGAGAAGTCAGAAATTAATCAAGCATAACATTCAACCACTAAAACTGATTTTTTTTCTGTTCAGGAATGCAAGTAAATAACTATAATACCTAGCAGCTGACTCAGAAGAGATTTACAAATGTCTTATTGGGCTGTAGAAGAAGTGACCTGTTGTTTTCTTTAAAAACCAGAGTTACAAGGGGCTTCACAGGAAATAAATACAACCCAGCCCTTGAAAACAAGCAGAAAGTAAACATCCAGATGAATAATAGAAAACAAATGTAAAGTGAATAAAAGTATTGCAACAGTTAAAAGATGAAAAAGTAGTATTGGTACATCCCTAGTTATAAAAAGGTTTTTTTAATTTACCTGACCAAAAAGGACAAGAAAATAAAAGAATGTATGACTATTTATATTTTTTCTCATTTATTTAAATGGGCCATTATTTTAGGGATGCACAGATGCAGTAGTTTAAAGTCAACCTTTTTTTTTTTCTTTTAAAGATTACTTTTTGGGGCTTGTTTGCCTTTTTTTCAGATATGACAGCTGAAGGGAGACAGGAAATACGGGGAGAAAGAGTGGGGGAAGATATGCACCAAACATGCACTGAGACCAGGATGAGTTTCTCATTTATTAAACTGACTTTTAAGTGTCTGGATGATCTCGCTCTTCAGCCAGAGTTATTCAAAAATACTTGAGTGAAGAAACCACTACAAGAGGAGCAGTTAGCAGAGACTGTAGACCAGCAAAGTGTAAAACAAAATCTAGTCAGACCCCTTTTTCAGTTAAGGATCCACAGATCTGACGCACTCTACCATCAGAAATAAAACAGTACAGAATATATATTTCATTGTCCTCCAGTCAATGCAGCAATGCCTATGTACTGTCCCTGACAAATAAACTGATAAATAAAATTTGCTAGAAATAGAATCTTACAAAATCACTAAGAGCTGGATGCCATTTAATACACTTTATTATTGATAATAACAAAGGTGATTTCATTTTAAAATCCTTCAAACCGACATATATTCTAATACAATCCTTAATACAGTTTATAAGATATTGGCTTTTGCAACCTCAAAGATTTCACCAGTGCAACACCATCTCATTTAAGTATTGTTTTCAAAACATCAGTATAAGCAAGGTGAAGTCTCAGTAAGCGTTCATATAACACAACCATCAAATTACAGGCCTTAAAACGCCTTACAGTCAACAATCACAGCTGAAACCACCAATTACCTTGAATTCAGACACAGCTTTCCTGATCACCCTGTCCAGTTCCTCTGATGAAACCCTGACGAAGGTAAAATCGATGAAGTCGCAGTCGATGTCCAGGGTCCCCACGGTCCCGATGGAGTAGGTGCCCTCCTTCTTGTAGTGAAACTTGCCCGTGCTCCGGTGCAGTAAAATGGTGTGAAGCAGAGCTAACATCGACTCCTCCACCTGCCTGGCCTCCACTGTGACCTCCAGCACCTCAGAGCGGCAATTCATGGCGAAACAATGGTTATTTACATTTACAGGCGACGACAACAGCAGGGAGATGACGGCTACTGTACGCCAGCTCGATCCCGTTTAATGACGAATTTATCGTTTGTTTACCTCTACGAGGGGGCGGAGCCTTAGTCGAACTGTGTTCGTATATTTAAAAACACAGAATATAAATATTTTTAAGACTTCTCTACCTCCAAAATAAGAACGTAAGGAATGAGTAAAGACACATTGTTTCAAAGCTAGCCTGCCTGCTAGCAACCTCAGTGTTTGCTACAAATAGGACAGGAAGATGTGGTAATGATGACGCCGTACAGTCTACGGCAAGCAGTGTAGTTCAAAACAACCTTTTAGGAGTGTTTTGTTTCGCATTTACGTCTTTTTCCGGTCGATTTTGTTTTACAATAAAGTATGCAACCACACACTTTGTTGTAGAGCAGTCTCGAAGCACAATACTCTAGCCTTTACGCCGAAAAACATCAATCTTGAACATCAACAACAATCGATCGCATTTTCGAGGTGCATTCTGGGATATGTAGTTATGGTTTCTGCCGGTTTCTACAAGGTTTCTAGTAACGGTTATCTACAGTAAACTTGCGTTTACGTGCTACATGGATGCTCGGAATTTCCAGTTTCAGATGTGTTTCTCTGAAATCAACAACTTTGATATTTAAGATCGTTCTGAGAAAAATATGAAGGGCTTGAGAAACAAAAATCAAATGATAGAGGTGGAGGGGATAAAACCTCATGTGAGTTGAATAATGAAGTGATAAAAATGCAAATGATTCAAAAAAAATTAACTTGTTGCAAGTTGATGATAACAGCGGCAAATTATTTATTCAGCATTTCTCATAAAAGTGCAAAAAATCCATTTATCATTTAAATAAAGATGCTTCAAGGGTGTAAGTAAAGAAAATGATGATAAAATTAAGATTATGAAAATGTGATTTGATTTATTACACATCAAAAATGTGTTACAAATGCGTTAAATGTTTGAATTAAAAACAAATGATGAAAAAGTTTAATTACCACTGTAACAACAACAATAATGATGATAATATTGCTAATAATAACAACATTTTATCTGATTTTTTAAAGAGTTTCTTGCCATCTCATTTTGTCAAATTTTAGTCTGCTTATTCATATCATACCAATACAAACACTGACACAGATGGTAGCTGAAAAGATTGTTACAAAGAGTACATAGATACATTTAAATCTTTAGACAAGAAAAATTAGAAACAACATTGAGAGACAAAACATGGATGAGTCAAGAAATACTACAAAAAGACACAGTAGGATACTTTTTGCTGATACTGAGTGTTTTAACTGCCTTTTTGTTGTCTGCATGAGATATGTTCTGAATAATTTGTCCCATTTCCTTCATCAGCAAAACAAAAAAAAGAAAGAGAAAAGAAAGAGATCTGTTAATTTCGAAGCAAAAATTGGATAGTTTTTCAGATTTTTTGTGGAGGTTTAAAAAGTAAAACATTTACAAGAAAATGATCACAATATTCCAATGTTAAACGTCAGATATTTTAAGTTTCTAAACCTTGAAGATTTCAAGTGTACAAAGTCATATTGTGACTGGCATTACAAAGGCATAAAAGTTGGAGAACCAACCAGGAATAGAGTCTGGATAGCCTCAACTCTATAGAAACGTGTAATTTACGATGATAATGGTAATGTGATGATTTGGGGCTAAAATCACAAGTATTTCCTTATTGCTCCTGCCCAACAGATAGTTTTATTTGATTATAGGCCCTCTTCATTTGTAGGCTAATCGTGGGCTCTACAGTCTCTAAAACTCTATGTTTTGGTTATCGTAAATATATGAAATTTTGAAATTGAATATTGTTGTTTCTTTTGAAAAATAACAGGTCCCCAATTTTATTGTTATTGCTATTGTTTTAATGCTGTCAAAATGTTTGAAAATTTTTGTTAATCAATCACAGAAAGGGAAATTGTGACTTAAACATGTATGCTGATAAGTGAGAAACATGGAAACGGGCGTATCCTTCTGCTTTGCAAGGTTAGTATGCTGACGAGTCAAACTCTAATGCCATCACACAGTCAGCTAAAGTAGTTTTGTTATGTCAATTGGAACACATGTAAAAATTCTCTGTGCGATTAATGTTGATGAGATTATCAATAATCTAGATTGATTAGTAAGTGGGCAATCCGTCCCCTGTCTCCACTTCTTCTGTTTTGAAAGCTAATAAAAGTTTTGGTGCCATTCTGATACATGTCTATTCTGATTGTATTGTTATTATTATTATTATTAGTAAATCTACCATGAATGCAATCTTTCCCAAATTATCAGAACATGTTGTTGCAATTGATGTATTACAAAGCCTGTGATTGAAGCTTTAGGATTTTTAAATTATTTTTAAAAATTTATATTCTTTTACATCTTTATTTACTTTTAGTAGCCCTAATATGTCACTGTATTTATCTGTGAATAAGACGCTTGACAAAAAACTAATTCTAAACGGGAATGTGAAAATGAGCTTTACAATTAAAAATAGGGCAGACACATATTGCTGTTGAAAGAGGGAAGAAATATTTCAAGTTTTAATTTGATAATTTATAACTGTTTAAACAGGACCTCTTTATTATTATTATTACTATTAATAATACTATTAATACTACTACTACTACTACTACTACTACTACTAGTAGTAGTACTACTACAAATAACAACAACAACAACAACAACAATAATAATAATAATAATTACAATAATGATAAATATTTTAAAAATAATTTGGCCATGATATGCCACAGTATTTATCTGTGTATTTATCGTATTGTATTTTGTTATAAAGTGTCATCATCTTTACTGCTATAATCAAGTCAGACCGATATAATGCTCTAGTAATTGTCTTTCTATTTGCGCCCTTGACTTAAGGGGGCGTTAACGTGGACTCTCCCATGAGATGATCAGTTTTCCGATTTTCTGAAATTCACGGAACGCATCGTGAGTGAAACGAGCTATGCTACGGCAAATCGCGGAGCTCAAAAATAGTCCTTTTAATTTTTTTTTTTTTTTTTTGCGTAACGGTGGGTAAAGAAATGTCGCCCCGTTTCTGTTGTTTTTCAGGACTACACTCCTAACTTTACAAACTCTCACTTTATTGTATTTTACCGTCAGTTCAGAAGTATCTTAATATTTACGTGGATACCAACCAGCGAGCGGTGTCGTCGCGGTGCATTCTGGGAGATACAGTCTGTGCCACATATCCGTTTCCAGAACAACTTTGTACAGTCAGACTGAGCCGCAAGCCAAGTCCAGCGGCAAGGACCGGACTCCTCTCTCTAGGATGCTTACCAGGGAGTCTTATTCACCAGACTGGACATCTCTGGAAGGATTTGAACCACAGACTTTGGACATATTTAATCTTTAAGGAACTTCGGCGGCTGTTTAGCTAATGAAGAATAGCTAGTTAAGCGAACCGTGGCGAAGATTAGCTAACTGAGCTAACAGGCATATTGAATGAGGGGAAGACTGTGTTCTTTTTCTGCAGGTTATTTTGAAACAGGAGAATACTTTCATTTGTTTGGTTTAGGTCTCTCTAACCAACTTTGGTAATATGACACGTCTCTACGGCGTTTAAAGGCTGCTATGGAGTGCTGCAGCATGGATAACAATAAGCATAATTTGCATTGGGGGTTGAGATCTGTGCAAATGTCAGCTGCAGGAAATTGCTTTCATTGATCGAGCCGTTCCCTGAACAAATATCTACTATGAGGTAGCCAGATTGTTTCTCACAGGAGGAGTGATCACCATCTGCAAAGGATGTCTGACTTGGAAAGTTCCAGCTCCTATTTTGGCTTGGACGACCCGCAGTGGCTGTGCATGGTCACACTTTTCCTTGCATCCCTCGTCACTCTGCTGCTGTATTTTGTACAGTACTTCCAGCAAAGCCGTGTAGGAATCAAACCGAGAACAGCAGAGGACAATGCGGCGCAGGAGGAAGCCGCCTCTCTGCTGGGATGGGCGCTGTCACTGAAGAGCTGGAAGAGTCAGTGGAGAGGAGCCTGGTGCAGGGCATTGAACGAGGAGTCGAGGAAGCGTGGGGTAGGTCTCATGATCACAGTGAACAATGCTCTGTGGCAGGCAGGTGACTCCAATAAAGACGGAGCACCTTGTCATAAAGTGTCATCACCTTGTGTGCTGTCCCATAGATTTCACTTTCTGTGCACCTGATCACTTCAGTGAATCTGTGTTTCATGCTTAAACACAAGTCACATTTTTTGGCTCTTGACATAATAAAATAATAACCTTTATATGTATATAACTTTTTAAAGCACAGAGTTACAAAGTGCCTCACATTAGGGCTGGGCAATTCACAGAAAATTAGACTAAATCGCAATATGGCCTGCTGCAATTTTCAAATCGCAGAAGGTGCAATATTTCTTTGACCTGAAACTTGTGTTAAAATACCAGATTAAAACTTTTTTTGGCAGCAGAGATGTTATGCATGAAATATGCAGTCATTCAAGTGCCATTTTTCAGTATAATCTACAAAAAATCCTACTTTCTTAATTTTGTACTTTTTTTCTTATTTGCCTCCTGAGACCTGAGCTTTTGTTTGGAAAGCATTTTGACTTTTTCCTGATTATCTGGGATAAGGAGGGACTGATCAGTAAAAACATCAGGCTGGTTTTTGAACAGGATTTTCTTGGAAAAATTATCCTCCCCAAACACCCCCCCTTAAAAAAATCCTTTAGATAATCGTCAAATCCTTTAGTGAAGCTTTATCATTCTTCCCAAAATTCAATGTAAATTCATGCCCATTTTTAAGCAACTTATCAAAGAACATTTACCCTAAAATTTTGTTGCAAATCCTGAAAAAAATGACCAATGCATTGTCCAAAATTCCATGAAAATGATGAAATCATTCAAACCTCAGAAAAAATTACCTAAAATTTCTATTAAAATTACTGCAAAAGTAAAAAGAACAACCCCTGCCACCAAATTCCTGATTCCCAAAAATTGACAAATAAATGTCCCATGAAAATGCCTCAAAACAACCAAGAAAATTTGCCCAAGTTCTTCCAATGAAACTCTCCAAAATTTACCAACATAAATAATAAAGTTGAATAAAGTTCTTGTATTGTATTGTATTGTATTCAAATTTTCATAAACTCTTGCTAATTTACAAGCAAATTCCTCAAAATATCCAGATAGCAATGTATCCCAGCATTTCAGGCAAATTACTTACACTTAAATGGATATTTTAGATATAAATCTAAAGAAATTTTAATAGCAGAAATTATTACTTTGTTGTAGGGAAGCCAATATGTAATGTCCTCGTATGTGCCTGCTGGGTTAAATATCAGAATGACAAAAACCCTTCAGTGCAGTACTTCTTATCCAATCTGGTTCAAAATCATCAGAATGCAATATTTTTAAAGATTTGCTTCGCCCTTGTTTAGAGATAAAGAAAGTTAAGGAATAATTGTGTATCAAATCGCAATTGCAATATTGGGGGAAAAATATTGCTATTAGATTATTTTCCAAATTATTCAGCCCTACCTCACATGCAGGAGAGAAAGAGTGAAAGGGAAAGATAAAAAACACTGAGTACAGAAAGGCAGGAGTAAAAAGTGAGGTAAATCAGAATATAAAAGTTATACAAACACCAAATTCATACAGACATCCAAACAGTGAACATATTTTTTAGGGCTGGCAAAAGATTATAATTTTTGATCTTGATCAGTCACAGAATTTTAAGTTAATCGCGATTAAACACATTTTAAAATTCAATTTTTTTCTTTCTGTGTCGTTTTGGATTTCTCTACTTAATTTAGGGAAAATTGACTCCCAGTATGAATACAGATCTGTTTTTATTTATAGAGCAAATATTTCAACACAAACGTAACCATGGAAAAAGGAACTTTTTTGGATTTAAAATAAAATAAGACAACATTTAAAAGGTTCAGATGACTCCTGACGTGACTACAGAGCTGTCTATAAAATTAAAAAAACAAATAAAGAAATAAAGCCAAACTAAACTAAACAACATGAGCTATTATGGAGCAGTGATGGACTTGTTTTACATCACTGACTGCAAGGAGATGCTGACGTGCCTTAACCAAAGTGTGTTGAAAGGCACAATAAAATATGCAATAATTCATGATTAAAAAATGTATGTACTTATTTTGGATTTTGATTAGTTGTGATTAACTTGATTAATTTTGACAGCCCTGATTAATACAAATACAAAACCTCCAATGAGCTTGCATTCACAACACAGACACAGACTGAGTTTTTAAAATACGGATTTTTAAAAATGAGCTTTGAGCAGCCGTTTGAAAGAAACAACAGAATCTGCAGACCTGATTTTTTGGGACTATTCTACAGTTTAGTGGATGCTTCTGCAAACGCACAATGAACAAAGAAATTTTTAAAGGTCCTGGTCGGATGATCAGAGAGTGCGACTACTTGAATATGGACTCAGTAAGTCAGTTATTTATGTAGGTGCAAGGCCATGAAGGGCCTTGAGGTGATACAATTTTAAACTGCATTCTGTATTGTACTGGAAGCCAATGGCAAGACACAGATTGATATGGGAGTGACGACCAGCATTGGACAGTAACGTAGCAGCAGTTTTACAGTGATTTTAGACGTGCTGATGAGGACTGAGTTATACCAAAGAAGATGGAGTTACAGAAGTCTAACCAATGAGAAAAGGGTTTGTAGGCATGGGTTTGATCTTGGCTATGTTTTTTTTTTTTTTTTTTTTTTGCTGAAAAGCAGGTTTGAATTAGTTTGCTAATATGGGACTCAAAGTTCATCAAACAGGATGCCATGATCTTGGAAGTGGTCTTTATGTTGATGGCAAGGGGACCGGTATACGGGGTGACTTCCTTGCTAGTAAGATTGGGGCCGATAACGAGGATTTCTGTTGTGTGGAGGTTGAGGTAAAGAAAGTTTTGGGATATCCAGTTAGAAACTAGGGCTAAACAGTCATGAAGGGTGCTAGATTGTTGAGATTGTTTGTTTTGGAGGAAAAATACAGCTGGGTATCATCAGCATAACATTGGTACAATATATTCACAGACTGAAGTAGATTACCCAGAGGTGTACAAAGAGGAAAGTATTGGGCCAAGTACAGACCCTTGTGGAACCCCACATAACAAGGGGAGCAGAGGAAGACTCATTATTATTGAAGTGAACATTAAAATGTCAGAGTGGTAGCGGTTGAACCATGTAAGTGCAGTGCCAGAGATGCCAGCCCAGTAAAAGGATGATTAGGATGTATGATCTGTGGTATCTGACTGTCTGACATGTTCAGACTGGCAAAGTCTTAATTCTTTTTTAAATTTGTATGTTTTAGAATGGCACCCTCTTCTTATTTTAAGAGTCAACAGTATCAGAAAGAACTGAAACTCTAAAAAACATCTACATATTTCACAAGACAGGTGTGTAGGAGAGGAATGCAGCCTAAACTCCCACACAGCATCTAAGTTGCACAAAACATTGGCAGTGTTTTGGTACCCAACGTGTGCAGGAATCTTTCTGCAGTTGTTTGGAATTGAAAACAAGAACTCAAGCTGTGCTTAACATGCAAAAGCAAACAAAATCACACATACATGATATTTTCTGATTGCAAGCAAGGCAGTTATGTAAACTGAACCAGACTAGGCACACGTTAAGTGCTGAAAGTTAAATACAAGGTTCCTGCAAATCCTTAAAAAGTCTTAAATTGGACCTTTTACTGGTGAGTGGTCTACAATTTGACTTAGACATGCCTTTGTCATGTCTTTTTTTCCTAACTACATTTATTTGATTTTATTTGTTCTTCTTTGAGTATATCCTTGTTATGTTCGTCAAAATAAATATCATCATACCATATATTGACAGGGAAGAGTCATTAAATGTGCCAAAACTCATCAAATTTGGTTATTTATGACCAAGATATCTCTTTTTTTTTCTTATATTATTTGACGTTTCAAATAGCATCACATTACACTTGATAATTCTACTCTATCAGGTATACTGAGAAATTTCACATACCTCTCATTTTTTGAACGTTTGCCTCACAAAAAATGGTATCAGTTTTTCTCTGCCCGGGTTCTAAAAACATCTTAAATTTGATAGCGTGCAGGAGCCCTGCAAATAAAGGCTTGTCTGTCTAGGATCCTTAAAGATCATCCAGTATTAATGCCTAAAGAACCTCTATTTTTGCTGTTTAACAAACCAGATACTGTTGAATTTTTTACAAGTATCATAACAAAGTTAGAAACTACAGTTTCATGACAACTCCTGCACACTCACCAGCAAAAATTCTTTCACCATCTCTGAGCCATCTGCTTTATATCTTCTTTTCCCTGGAATTTTCAAGTCAAAACATCTGCACTGATGTTATCAATGTGGTAGATCATTACTCATTTGTTTACAGCTACTTCTTTTCATTTTCCTGACCTGTGGTTTGTGTAATATAGGATTATCCTGATACAGGTTTTAATCTTTGATATGATATTAGTAACAGCGTAGATGACCGTGGCCATTTTTCATTTCTGTCTTTAAAGAATTGTAAGCAGACTCCTATACATTGTCTTCTGAAAGGTTGCTGACATATTTGTAAAATTTAGACAATGTGCAGGAGTTTGCCTGCAATTTTGATGGGTTTATTTCTCTCCTAAGTACATGTTTGGTGAAATAGATGCATTTTTAACAACATTTTGACAACCTTAGTGTTATATTTAAACTTTTGTCACATTTTGATTGTTGATATGAGAGTTTTCTGTCAGTTACCTCTCTATATGTTCAGACTTTTGTCTTCATTCAACTTGTCAAGTCACAACATCTGCACGAGTATGCCAAAGTGGTCTATCATTGCTTATTCATCTGAAACTGCTTAAATGTTCCTGTTAAATCAGTTTGTGTAATATAGGTTATCATGGAAGTAGAGTTTTAAAACTTAAATATGACAATAGTAGAAATATTAACACTTTTTGGTACCACATCAACAAAAATAGAAGTCTTTGGCACCCATTGAAGGTTTTTTACAGATGACTTCACGCAGCATCAGAGAACTCCCCTTGGGGCCAAGTCATGATTTCTACATAGAAAAAAGCTTATGAAAGACCATGTTTTGAGCTGTTTACAACTATGCCAAGCTATTTAAGTGCAAGTAAAAACAGCTTCTTTTAGAGATCCAGACTATTTGGCTCTGCTCTGGTTGGCTCTGGCTGTTTGGTTCTCAAACGGCTCTTAATTTTGTGACAGTTTGGCTTTTTAAATGTGGATGAGATAATGACAAAAGATGGGGGAAAGGAAACTGGCACTCAAACAGGAGCTAGCTACTTTGGCTTACATTAAAGAGCTATTTAGTAAATGGGCTTATAGCATATCACCATTTCAATTAAAAGTATGTTTATGACAAAATTAGGATTTTTTAATATGTTAAAGGTGCTCAGCTTGTGTCTTAGCTCAGTCCAAGATGCCTCAAGACTCTGTGACTCCACGCCATGCAGGTAAATCGACTAAACTGTGGAAAGAAAGAACTTTTTTTGTAAAGTGTAGGCATCATACTCAATATATGTAGAAATTTTCTGCTGATAATTGCAATGCACAGGTCTATTTAGAGCTGTAAAGTTCTGACTTTCCTCATTTCATTCCTAATGGCTGTGACTGCAAAAAACCTATTAGATAATTTCTAGTTTTCAGTCAAAAACAAAGCAAGCCAACCCCTTGACAGTGTCTGAACTGCACAAATACGTTGCTATCTTTAAAGTGATGTATGTATACAGCTTCAGTTCTTTTCAACAGTGCCAATCATTAAAGTAAAAGATTGTATCATTTAAACATACTGGTTAAAGACGTATGAGCCTCAGTGTTGTCTTTGTACTTTTGTCTAATTTTGACAGTTGTCATGCACAGGACCAAACCCATGTGCACAGTCAGCATTTCAATTTTTATCTGTATTAGTGTTTTGAAGTCACAGCATCAGCACTGATGTTGACAAAATGGTTGATCACTTATTGGTAACTACATATATTTACCTAGTCTTTAAAATGTGTTATAAAAGCATATTTTAAATCTTTTATATGACACTAGGGAAATTGAATTACATTGATACCAGTTATGATACTATTGCAACAAAAAATGGAAGTCTTTGGTACCAGTCCTTTTCTTTTGCTCATAAAAAATGACAAGCAAACTCCTTCAAACACTTTATATGCATATTTCTTTTTCATATTTTTAACCAGGGACAAATAAGAAATGTTTGTTGATGATAAAAATCTCTTTTCAAGAGTGTTTGGACTAAGACAGCAGTGAACAAAATTTCAGACAAACAAAGAGTAGTTAAACACAGCAAACATTACACTAGATACATATATTGACACCCTACGTTTGGTGTACTTTTTATAGATTCAGTCATTGAAATGACAGAGAGATTTAGGACCATTTAGAACAGTGGTTTTGACAGTGTCAAACATTCATTACACCAGCCCCATTTCTAAACCTTAGTCACTTTTTGGCAGTTGAGGTGTACTTGTGCTCTCACAACAAACTGTTTTTTTTGCACCATCTGCATCAAAGTTTTATCTTCACTGGAATTTTCAAGTCAGGACGTCTTCATTGACGTTGCCGGTGTGATAGATCATTTCTCATTCCTTTGAAGCCACTTAATTTCCCAGCTCTGTGAGTTTTGTAATAGGTTTTACTTAGTTTTGTTTAATTTATTGTAAGTTTTCTTCCTCTTCAGGGCCCTGTTTTGCTGACATTTGAAGATGATGATGTTGAGGCGTCAGAGCTCATGGTGAGCCAAGTGTCCAGCTTTCAGAAGTCTGCCGGGAACAAGGTACATCGAACATAAATTTTTGACTCATGAAGTTTAAGAGCTTTTCCTTTACACCATAATAGCTGTTCTAGCATCCCCCAGAAATAGATAAATATTGTAGTGTAAATGTTAGCTTTAGCTTACAGATCCTTTGTCATTCTGCTGCTTTATGCAGTGCCTGTCTTTGTATCGTTGGCTCCTCTGGATTGCAAAATAAATTGCAATAGCCAAAGTGTTTTCTCACCACAGAGTTTCAACAACATTTTAGCTCATCCCTCCTTCTCATCTATTATGCCAGCCTGACTTGCAGCCACCATAAGATTGAAAGTAAAAACTTAGGGTAGCTTGTCTTATTCTAAATAGTGGAATATGTGCGTGATCAGTCTGATAGATGTAGATTTTCCTGTGCATTTTATATTGTTTGTCAGTACCTCTTTGTGCTGTATGTTTGGGGTTGTTTTGCTTCCTGGTTTTCTAACAATCACTGATTATTTTTCAGGGAGATGTCAGTATCAGTTGCGCTCCTGTTGAGCTCAGGCACTGTGTCTGCCTCTTCCCAAAATCATAAATTTAGTTTCCTCTGACAGCTACAGCATTCATCTCGATTTTAGCAAGAGACACTTATAGATTTCTAATTTCCTTGTTTATGCTCTTTATCGACAAACTCTTCCCCACAAATCAATCTACCCTCCCCTAAATCAGTGCAGGAGAAACCACTCTAAAACCACTGCTGCGTTTAGTCTGCAGCGTACTCTCACTGACTCATCAGCTCACTATCTTTGGTACAAACAGTTCCCCCATTTAATTAGATTTACCAAATTAATCTACTTGGCATCCTTTAGGCGTTCACATGCAGAATACAAACACCACATCTGTAAAAACGGACACAATCCACACAGATGATGCTTCTTTTCTCAGCCGTGCAAGTGACGTGCCACTCTGCTGCAGACTTTGTGAAACAAATTGGCATCCCAGGGCTTTTATTTTTTTGCGTTGGAGAGGTCAGATAGGGGCGGATTGTTTTCTGGGTTGCTGTTGTCGGCTTTGCAGTGCTCCCATTGCAAACTCAGCCCTTTCTTTGTGATCATCACGATATGGACCAAAATACCAGGTGCTCTGTTGTCGAGTGCAGGGAGTTTAATGAACGGAGGCTTATTTTTACCCTCACACAGCGAAAGTGTGTGTGTTTGATGTGTGTGTACTTTAAGAGGCTTACATAGCTGTCAGGCTCAGCGCTGAGAAGAAGCAGGCAGACAGGAATGCACCAGCAGCACCTACGTTTATGTTAAGGTTTCCCCTCACCGCTATCTATTACCCCGCTAGAAACAAACAGGCACACTGATACGGCTCCAGTAAATGCAGGGAATAGGTATGTTTCTGCTCAGAGACACTCCAGCATTGTGTGCTAATTTTCTCCCTTACAGACACATTCCTGTGCACTGAAGGTGATTTATTGTACTCGCTGATAAAGCTGGTGCACATGTTTCTCACTTTTCACAGTTTGAGCTGCTCCTGGGGCACATATTTTGCTTTTCAGAGTTGTAAGCACACCACACTTGTTTTAAATTAGTCTGTTGTGCCAAGCGTGCATTGGTTAAGACTCTAAACACGCAGTAACGTCAGTTTAATCAGCTAATTCACTCATGGATAGACAAACTGATGGCTGCTATACAAAGCAGCCCTCACCATCATCTTGTGTGCGTGTGAAGTGAATGGGGAGGTGTGACCTGGAGTGTAAAAACGCTGTGAGTAGTCAGGACTAGAAATGTGCTTAAAAAGCTAAAGTCCATTTACACACAGCACTTCACAGATTAGTACAGGTGCTGGTTTTGCCGCCTAATTGATTTGCTTTCATATTAGGTTGTAATTCTAGTTGTGGAGTCTGAACAATATTGGTAAAAAACTAACATCTGGACCTCTTTCCTTTCTCTGACATGTAGGGGAAAAATCTAAATAAATGTAGTGAGTTTCTATAGACTTAAAGACGCTGTATAACCAACATAAAGTCTTTTTTTGTTTTTGGAATCACACATGACAAACAATGATACAGTGATTGGCAAAAAGACTTCCAGCATGGTCACTCTTTTAATTTTTTTAACATAATTTCCAACCATATCTTAAAGATATGAGATACATAAAATAATAGAGATAAAAAAAGGAACAATATAAGAAAAAAGGAAAAAACAACCCAAAATTACCCTTTACAACATTAGAACATGGGGTGTCTCTTATCTAATAAAACAGAAAAACTCTTTTCATACAGGTGTCCGTAAAATAAATGTGAGTTTAAACAAAAAAAGGGCGTTTAGGGAGGATATAGATTTTCCATTTTTCCCACAGTTCTTGAAGTTTGTTCTTCTGAAGCTGCAATTAAAGTCTATTTTTATCTAATGTGATGCACCATATTTCTTGATACTGTTTTAATAATATGAAGTGTGATAAATAAACGTAAACTCTTTGGGCTTTGGCTTCCATGAAAAAATAAACATATCCAGTGCATTCAGAAAGTATTCAGACCCCCTTCACTTTTTTACATTTTGTTGTGATGCAGCCTGATCCTACAGTTAATAACATTCATTTTTATTCTCCTTATTCTACACTCAAGACCCCATAATGACACAGTGTAAACAGAATTAAAGAAATGTTTGAAAATGTATGAAATATCACATTGACATAAGTATTCTGACCCTTTGCAACAACCCTCAGGTTCTTCCTATTTCTGTTGATCATTGCTGGGATGCTTCTAGGCCTTGACTGGAGTCCACCTGTGGTAAACCAAATACGTTGGACATGATTTTGATTTTTTGCCAACTCCTAGCAGGCTTTCGTGTGTTTTGCACTGAGGAAAGGCTTCCATCTACTCCACTCCTCTATAAAGTCCTATTGTAGTGATGGCTGTCCTTTTGAAACTTTTTTCCCATCTCCACACAGGATTTCTGGAACTCGGTCAGAGTGACCATCAGGTTCTCGGTCATCTCTCTTACCAAGGCCCTTCTCCCCCGTTTGCTCAGTTTGGGGTGACCAGCTCTTTGAAGAGTCCTGGTTGTGCCAGACTTATTCCATTTGAGAATTATGGAGGCCACTGTGCTCTTGGGAACCTTCAATGCAGCAGAATTTTTGTAGCCTTCCCCAGATCTGTGCCTTGCAAGAATCCTGTCTCTAAACTCTGTAGGCAGTTCCTTTGACCCCATGGCTTGTTTTTTTCTCTACTATGGATTGTCAGCTTTATAGAGAGGTGTGCGTCTTTTCGAAATTATGGCCAGTCAATTGAATTTGCCACAGATGGTCTCCAGTATTGCATGTCAAGGAGTAGAAACATCTCAGCAACGATCAAGAGGAAATGGGAGGAACCTGAGCTATTCAAGTAGTGTTACAAAGGGTCTGAAGGCTTATGTCAGTAGGAATTTTCAGGTTTTTATTTTCATAGATATGCAAACATTTCTAAAATTCTAGAAAAGCCTCTGAACACCTTTACAAGGTCAGATAACTCTGTCAAACTGGTGCACAATCCACATTTAGATTGTCAGAATTTGGATACTTGAATATTTTTCAGTGCCATGTGTTTAAGAACTAGGGGTGGGAGAAAAAAATCGATACAGCGTAGTATTGCAATATTTTCTTTGGTGATATATCGTATCATCCCGTCCACCAAGTATCAATTTTTCTCAAATTAATTGCTAATATGAACTGAAGTCTATGATAATGAAAAAGAAATCAACTATTTGGACAACTGTTTGTCCAGTTAGGTCGACAGAGGTGACGGTCCTAGAGCAGGAGAAAGTTAAAACAACAAATATGGCAGCACCAGGGAAATGCATTATCAGCTAAACAGTTGAAAAGATGGTATAGATTGCAATATATGATATCGCGATACTCAGTGTATTGCAAAATATTTAAAATCGCAGTAATATCGAATCGTGACCCAAGTATAATGATAATATCATATCGTGGGGCTACTAGTGATTCCCACCCCTATTTAGAACTATAGATTCTTTGTTATTTAAATGATCTTTGATATAAAAAAAACCAAAGATTTAAAATGATTTCAGATCTTCATATTTTAGTGAAAAGCTACCACAAGCAAAAGAGAAAGGGCTGTTCAAATTGCACACACACATTGCCAGTGTTCCAGTGCCTAAATGATGCAAATGTATCAATGCAATTTAGAAAGAGTGCAGGGGTTCTCCTGCATGTTTTGCTAGTTAAACACGAAATGAACAAATGTTGCATGCTCATGGCTTCTGTTTTTGTTGCTTCTGTATTAAAGCAGGTATTTTACTTTTAGATTTCATATTGAAGTTAATCAAAGCTGGCATTATAGTGAGGTTGATGCCCAGTATTGCTCTACAGTTGATTGGATCGGGGGTGCAGATGGCCTCGTGGTTGGACCCCATGTGAGCGAGGCGCCTGGGTTCGGGTCCGGCCTTCAGTTCCTTTCCCACTTGCCTCTTCCCCATTCTCTTAACCCTGTTTCCAACTCTATCCACTATCCTCCTCTCTAAAAATGGCATAAAAAGCCCCAAACTATATCTTAAAAAAAGAATTGCCTAGATTGGCTTCCAAGTCTTTATCCTTTAAGTGTTTTCTTGCTAAAATCAGTGTTTGTATCCATCTCTGAAGTCCCATATCGATCAGGCTGGAACACTAATGCCTCGCTTTGTCTTCCTGACAGGCCGCTTCCTGCAGCGTGGTCGGGGACCAGCTTCAGTTCTCAGTCAGCGCTGCACCGACATCCACGTCTTCCGCAGATCCTCATAAATACACAGTGTGTATATCTCCACTAGAGCTGCAGGTAAATGCTCTACAGGTGGTTTTTCAGTGGGCATCTGTCAAAGTTCATGACAATGAAACAGTACTCATTTGATCTCCTGTGAATATCTCTTTAACACCAAGGCGTCTGGAAGCTGCGCTACATCTTTGTAAGACGCTGCGGTTCAGTTTAATGAGAAATTTTATTGAACATGATGTGCTGCCCAGAATTGGATCAGTGCTGGCAGGAGGCTTAGATTAAATGGTTGGGATATCTTTCTTTGCTTGGCAAATGTCCCGAAGACCTTATTAAAATCACTGTCAGGCCCTTTTCCAGTATGCCTGGCATGCTTTCACTACATCCAATTTGGTCAGGAGGGTGTACATGATTGATGTTAAGACAGGAATGACTAACAGCTACTTGTTCCTCACTAGAAGTTATGCTCTTTTAATTTATTTATAATTTTTGAATCTGACAGAGCGAATTTTTCATAATGATATTTCGAAGTCTGCTTTTTATCAAATAGAGCAGCGAAAGTAGAGCCATAGGTGATTTGTTTGTATGCAGGAGTAGTGTGCATTAAGCCGTGCTAATCTTTCACTCTGTTCTTAGGTCAGTGTTAATTCTTCACTAGTGTGTGGATAACAGCAGCTATACAGGCTAACCCAATTGTATTAAGGGCTATTTTTAAACCAATAAGGTGCTTGTCATCCTTCGTGAGCTCATTGTGCCATAAATACGACCCACAGCCAGAGTGTGTGGGGCTAAAGTCAGGATTAGGATGGGGGCGGTTTTGTTTTGGTTGTGGATCAGCTGTTGTTGCAGGAACATAAAGGAAGCCTCTCGTCTCCTTTTCACTCGGATTGTTGCAGCTTTAGTCTGGAATGGCTTTTTTAAAAACGTCTCCATCTATCCGTCCACTGGAGCATTTGTTGGCTCTTTGACAGATATCCACGCTGGAATAGTCCAGGCTAATGATGGTATGACGTTATGAGAGGGGACAGAAGCTCTGGGCATTTACTGTATGTGGACACAATGATAAACCTCTACACTTGGAGTGCAGAGCTGCAGGGAGTGCTTTGACTTTTAACACAGGGCTGCACCACATGGCCTGTTGCATGTCATAATGGACACCATGTGACTATGCAGTTTTATCTCTGAAATGCAAAGCCTCATTTAGATTCATTTATCAACATGTTTTATATTTCAGTACTCTTCAGTATCACATGTTTAAAACAAAGCAGTCTTAGTTAATTTAGTGATGGAAAGGAATGGATGGAAATCCCATCAAAAAGTGCAGGTAAACTCCAGCACACTATCTAAATTGTGCAAATATGTTGTTACCAAGTCATTCAACCTTTATTTAATCTCAGGATGCCATTGAGAGTGTGCTTTCTTTTGATGTTTTGAGTACATTAAAACAATAAATCCAAGACAAGGAGTGAACAAAGAAAAAAACATGTAACAAAACATTAGGAATAAAAAATTAGTAATTAGGGATGCACAATATTATTGGCCTGATATTGGTATTGGCAGATATCAACATTCTTCCAATATTTGCTTACGATATTTTGGCCATGGATATCAGCATATATTAACTATAAAATTTGTATATATATATATATATATATATATATATCAATAAATTAGTGGAGTTTTAGGCTGGACCAACAGACCAGTGTGAGTTGAGATCTTTTTCTGTATTAATCTTCAGTCTTTAAACTTAAAAGTTCTAAACTCTGCGAGCATCATACCCTCGGTACTGCAAATAAAAGTGTTAAACTTCCTGCTGCAGAGTCCAGACTTAAAGGCAGAAGGCATATTGAAGAATTAGTATTTGTCTTCTGCTGCACTAAAGTTTCCCCTAACTTTGGGACTTACCTCCATCACTTTAATTCATCAGCAAAAAGCAGATTAACAGTCCATAGACTGCAGACTCAGGGAAGTTTACTATTTCTCCTATCCTGGCCGTGACAGCTAAGTAACACACACACACTTGGACCCCTCTTTATAAAGTGTAAAAAAGGTGTGTACACATTTGTATCAATATAGTCATCAATTTGAATGAGTCTGGAAAAACAGGCATATCAGATTTTGGGAAAAGACAAATATTGTGTATCATTTGTGTTGAGCACTGTGTCTGAAATCATACCCTATTCATTACATGGTACACTATATACTGTATAGTATTCACTACATAGAGAATACAGCATGCTATAGTGCTGTCCAAATTCTAAGTGAGCATTGTTATACCCTGTATAAGGCCTCATTGTAACTCAGTACATTGTGAAAAGTAGTGTGCAATTGATGGTCGCTTTCTATACCATCATGCAAGTTTTACTGCTTTTATACATGATAAGCATAGGAGGGAAACCAGCATGAATACAGAACATGAAAAGTGAATATATGGAGGCATTCTTATCAAAATCTTGAAGCTGTTTTATTAAAGGGATATTTCAGTATTTTTTTCAGCTGGGCCATGTGCGGTACCTAGCAGTAGAAGTTGCATTCGCCTCTAGTGATTTCAGTAAGCATTGCTCCCCTTCAGAAGGACTCACTGGTTGTATCGGCCAAAAATTATTTTGAAGCGTTTTAATTTTTACCCAGAAAGTCTTTATGTTTTTGTCACTGTTTTTCAATGCAGGAGCACGCAACTGTCAACCAAAGCCTGTTTTACAAAATAGTGACAAAACCACAGAGGCTTTCTTGGTATAAAAAAACACTTCAGAAATTTTCAGTAGTGCGTACATTTCAGCCAACATTGTTTTGTTGCCCATTTTTACCAAAAACGAAATTCCAATGAAACTGTACCCATATATGACAATGTATAGCCTAGCACCCTGGCCGATACAAGCAGCGAGTCCTTCTTAAAGGAGCAATGCTCAAAAATCACTGGAAGCTAATGCCACCTCTACTGCTACATACCTCATATCACCCAATTTCAAAAATACTGGGTGCGCCGGTAGTCAAGTGGTTAAGGCGTGCGCCATGTATGCACCAGGCGACCCTGGTTCGAATCCAGCCCATGGCACTATTTCCTGCATGTCTCTTCCCTGTTTCCGACTCTATCCACTGTCCTATCTAATAAAGGCAAAAAGGCCAAAAATAAATCTTAAAAAAAAAATACTGAAATATCATTTTAAATAGTAAAGGATTCACAACAGAAAAAAAGCCCCTGCATTTTTCCATATAATGATGTGACAAACATTGTGAAATCAAAGTCCATATTTAGGCAGAGGAGCTTATTGAAATTTGCATTAAGTTGTAATATGGCCTTGGGTGAAAGAAGGTGCAATATTTATTTAAACTCAAATGTGTGTCAAAATACCAGTCTAATTCCTTTGCATCAGAGACGTTATCAAGCAAACATTCATTCATTCATGCATTCAATTTGACATAAAAATGATCATTCACTTCCTTTGTCCTTGTCAGTATGCACAACTTAATGAGATGTGGCACAAAATATGTGTCAAAACTCTGAACTTTCTTATTCATTGTTCCATGTTTGTGTTGAAATAATACACTGCCTGGCCAAAAAAGTCGCCACCATAAAAAGGTCACACACTCTAATATTTTGTTGGACCACCTTTAGCTTTGATTACAGCACGCATTCGCTGTGGCATTGTTTCGATAAGCTTCTGCAGTGTCACAAGATTTATTTCCATCCAGTGTTGCATTAATTTTTCACCAAGATCTTGTATTGATGATGTCTGACCACTGCGCAAAGCCTTCTCCAGCACATCCCAAAGATTCTCAATGGGGTTAAGGTCTGGACTCTGTGGTGGCCAATCCATGTGTGAAAATGATGTCTCATGCTCCCTGAACCACTCTTTCACAATTTGAGCCCGATGAATCCTGGTGTTGTCATCTTGGAATATGCCCGTGCCATTAGGGAAGAAAAAATCCATTGATGGAATAACCTGGTCATTCAGTATATTCAGGTAGTCAGCTGACCTCATTCTTTGGGCACATAATGTTGCTGAACCTAGAGCTGAGCAACTGCAGCAACCCCAGATCATAGCTCTGCCCCCACAGGCTTTTACAGTAGGCACTAGGCATGATGGGTGCATCACTTCACCTGCCTCTCTTCTTACCCTGATGCGCCCATCACTCTGGAACAGGGTAAATCTAGACTCATCAGACCACATGACCTTCTTCCATTCCTCCAGAGTCCAATCTTTATGCTCCCTAGCAAACTGAAGCCTTTTTTGCATGCCAATGATTTGACCCTTCTTAAACAGACTAACATCTTTTCCACAACCACAGGATGTGTCTTTCGACATGGTTATTTAAGAAATAAGAAGTTACTCATTGCATCAGCTGGGGTTAAATAACTTGTTGTCAGCTGAAAGCTAATCGCCCATGCAGTAATTATCCAATAGGAGGCTCGTACCTATTTGCTTAGTTCAATCCAGATGGCGACTTTTTTTTTTGGCCAGGCAGTGTACTTCAAGTGAAATGCAAGTTTTGAGTGCAATTCTCCCGTTTTTTATTACTGACCCATGGCTGTTGTTGCTGCATATTAACTATGCTGCAATGGTGCCATTGTCAGCTGCCAGAGCAGTCTCCTAACCCTCCCACTCCTCCACCATGTTACTGTCCTGAAACAGTGTGTGTGATGTACCAAAACTTTGAATGAAAAATATATAAGTCCAAAGTGAAAAAACGTAAACATTGTCAGCGCATTATAAATTTTTCTACAGTGTGCTGGATTTTGCCTGCAGTTTTTCATCTATTTGTCTCCTTCGCACCTTTCTTATGAAACAGATATTTTTCTCTTTTCTCTTTAAGTTACAGTTTTTTTCAGAACCACGAATTCCTTCAGTAATGGAGGTTGTATCCTTTTAAATCACAGGCTGTCAGAGTATTTAAAATGTACAACCTTAGATCATAGTCCTCTTGTTTACCTGTATGTTGCATGTCATTGTTTCACAACCATTAATAACCAGTATTTCCAGTAGTTTAAAACATGTCTGACAGAGAGTACCTCCTCCTTTGTTACATGAGTCAGAGGGAAATGTTTGCTAGGACATTCTCAGGAGTTCATATGTGAAAACTGCTTTATAGAGAGGAGTGAAAAGATCTTTAAATTCTATATATACTGTTCATTAGTGTAGAGGTTGGGTGTTTTTTTGCTGTAGCTGTAGACTGGCCTGATGTGACTGAGGGCTTGAAGCTGGGTTTGGTTCACACCCCTACATTCAGACCCAGCCTGGGCCAGGTTTAGAAGACATCCTGTCAAACATGGCAGCAGAACTGTATTTTACCCTGTATTTTTGAGTTTCATCTATTTGTAATAAGTTCAGAACAACCTCCTTCAGTGTAGACAAATATGACCAGAGACGTACTGCAGAGCCCTGATCGCATTTCTTGAATTAACAAATCTTATCAATAAAAACTACACTCTAGGCGCTGGTTTAGCTCAGTGGGTAGAGCAGGCACCCATATACAGAGGGCGACCAGCTGGTCATGGGATTGAATCCCGGTCTTTTTGATGCAGGTCTTTCACCCCGCTCTCCTTCCCTATGTTTAAAAAACCCTACTCTCTGAGCAGTTTACTCAAACAATATTTCACTCTTTTCCTAAGATTTTTTTTGACATAATGAGGATAAAAGTTGTTAAATGGCCCTGCTTACTCTCCCCTGTGCAAACACACGCTGAAATTGTGCTGTCGGGAACAAGTGAGAAAGAGAGAAAACCTTGTGTGTTTATACACAATTGGAGAAAAAAGAGCAAATACTTACATTGATTTATTTTCTAGTGTAACTCAGTTTATTGATGAAGTGAGTGAAGAGCAGTGCAGACTGTAGGTTTAACTGTTTATCAATGAAAAAGACTTGTATACCAGTTTTCATTTTCATTTTCATGTTTATATCAGTCTGTCACACTTCCTGTAAAATGATGATGCAGGTTGCTGCTCTTGCACGTACATAGTTGTTTTTAGGGAGTTACATTTTCAAAATCAAGTATTCCAATATAAATATGCAGAGTTAGTATACAGCTTATATTAAATGTACTACCAAAGCCTGCGCTCTATGTGACAAATATTAGATATGCAATCATTCTGTGTTGCAACAATGATGTCAGCGATGAAGTCCAATAAATGCACAAATACTAAAGAGTCAATATGAGCTGAAGCTTACAGTTTCCAATGTTTCTTACACATGTATCCTTGTATAATCCATGCACAAGAGAGATGTCTACTTATACATAAATGCACCATTTGAATTTCATGTTAACCTCTGCTTATTTTTTAAACATTTTTCTGCTGCTATCATCCTGTACTTCTGCACTCTATGATGATGGTTGCAACACACTACCTCATCAACAATAAGCATTTATAAAAGCAGCTCACAGGCTATGATTATAGAATATCAAATCAAACAATTCAGATGGAAAGTAATGATATTTGAGTTCCTTTATACAACATACTGCTGATGAATACTGTCAAAAAAGCAGAAAAAAACACAAAAATACCTACAAAATTAGGCAGGATGGGATGACCCTTTCTGCTACCCCTCTGCCTAAGTGTAGTATCATTCTGGGAGACACTGTTTTCTGTCTCTCTGCCGTTCTTCGGTTTTACGAAATACTTGTATGAGCAGCTATCCCCTTCTCAGTCCAAAATAAATATTTACCTTTTTAATACCACCAGTACTTCTACAGGCACTGAGTGGTTAGCTTGAGTTTTATGCAACTGCATCAGTTAGGCTGGAGCATCAATATCATACCCCTCCCTCTGTCATATATTAGTTTTTTGTCAGTGTCTTGATAGATCATATATCTTCCAGGGTTGCCATGATCAGTTCATTAATATGTGCTTTAACCCAGTCATTCTTAGTGAGATCATGTGAAAAAATTTGTTGATAGAGTTTGATGATATGCTTAATACCCCTCCAGTGTATGCTGTCTGTACTGCATAGTGATATTGTTCTGTTTGATCCACTCCAGCGTCGTGTTGCTCTCTGATGAGCCCTTTGTTTGGCATCACAGAGGCGGCTGTTCAGCGTAACTCTGGATTCCAGGCATGCTGGGACAGGATGGCCCGCTCAGTGTTCTGCCTTTCTCCTGTTTCCTGTCACTCTCTCTCTCAGCTGAGCGAGGTGTTGACGTACACCTTTGTGACCTTTTCTACTTAACCCTTGTCCTGTTTGTCAGGCTGAGCAGAGCCATTGCATAAGTCGGTTATGGGTTTGAAGTATGGTATTAAAGGTCATGGCACAGGTGTTCTATTTTTAAGATTGAAAAAGTAATTCTAACACACTGAGGAAGTATATTTGGTATTATTTGTGAAAAGGAATTGTTTCAAATCTAGCACAGTTTTACACAACCAATGAAAAATAGATTCCACAGGTGTGTGGTCACCTGCCGAAATACTTCAATCACTACAGCCGTTATCACATCAGTTTTTATTGTAGGGATGCACTATAAAATGGCTTTGTAGCTAGTATCACATCTTTAAAGATTTAAATTGAATTTCAAATTGCCCATAGTAAACACTTTTTTATGACAGCCTTGACTCTTCCACTTCAAACTTGCTGGAATTTTCAGGGTGAGCCGCATGTTTTTGAGCTCAAACTGCCAACATTTTCCCTGAAAGCCTTTTTGTAAACTTTCTGAGTGAAGGCGAGGTGGGCTAATGTGAGATTGCAGGAGGAAATATTCAGGAAAATTCAATGCAAGCGAATGGGAGGGGGTGATGATGTTGATATCCTGTGACCTGCACATGACAATAGATGCACGCCACCGATGTGGGCTCTATGCACGCAATTAAACTGCTGCATTATGGTTTCTGCTTCCCAAAATGTTCTCCTGCTATTTTGTTGATATTTTGATTGTGTTGAATGACAGGTAGCATTCTTTTAAAGGCAATGTTCTCTGAATATTGTCTGACAGTGAACTCCTTTACCTCCTCTTTATCATGGCGAGCCTCCTGAGATAAGGAGGTAGTTATTATAACATTCACTTATTACACAGCGCTGTCTTCATGACTGTAATCAAAGCAATAGAGTGGCTGTTTTAAACCAGGATATGGTAATACCATATTACTACTAGGGCTGGGTATGGTTAAAAAATTGAATCTTTGATTTTTTTTCCACCACAAACACAATTTACAATTTTAAGCCATTTTTTCTTTTTCAAATAAAAGAGAAACTTCTCAAACAGGTTTCTATAATTTTTATAACAACATGTAAAAAATATTGAACAGAGTTTTCCTTTACAGGTTAAAGTGTGAGCTGCAAACCTGTCTTTATAGGGGGCGTATTATGCAAAAATCCCTTTTTCAGGCTTTTCTTACAAAAATATATGATCCTGGTCTGTCCACAATCCCCTCAAATACCAGAAAAATCCATTCCCTCTCCCCCTCTCTTTCTCCACATTTCAGAAAATGTGTCTTAAAACAAGCTGTTCGCTGATTTTACCCTCATGATGTCACATGAGGAGTAACCCGCCCCCAGGTTTTGTCTGGGAGATTGATGGTTCAAATCCCAGTCGCCCGTAACATTGTAACATCAGGAGTGCCACATCCATTCCCTGAGAGGGATGTGGTCAGGGGCGGAGTCAGACAGTTCATTAACATTTAAAGCCACAGACACAAAAACAGTTTGTTCTGAGCAGGGTTGAAACAGAGGTGTTTTTAGACATGCAAAAATCTAATACTAGAGTGTTTTTTCAGCAACAAACTTCACAGGCATGTTTTCGGGACTGCTGAGAACAATATAAACTTGTCTTGAAAGGGTAAAATATATCCCCTTTAAAATTGCACTATAGGACTAAATTGACTGCAGGACTATAGCCTCTCTGGCTCCCATGAACCTTTTTGATAAGGGAGTCTTTTCCAAGGGGGAGGCAGTGACAACATTTTCCTGACCCTTTTATGACTATGTGTCACAAGAATTATTCCCATCCCGTGTTGTGTTTTAATTTGCTCATATTGTCCTTTTAAAATGACGATATGAGCACTGGAATGACTGGAAGCTGCCTTTCTGTTGTTGTATCTCATTCATGTTTTCTGCTGCTTACTTCTGATAAACCACATTAATTCTCTGCCATCTGTTACCAGTTCAGTCACCCAAGCTCACCCCTGTAGCACTATATTTTTGCTCTCTAGTTTGCTTGCTTGCTTTTGGAAAAAAATATTGGTAAACTCAGAGCTCCTCAGTGGACTTGTTTTGCTTGAGAACACCACATGCCCACTCTGCATCAGTGGGCCATCAACTATCTTTCCTTTAAACTGGATTTTCATTTAGATTTTTCAGATAGCTGCAACTGTGTCCTTTGTGTAATGACTTTCTCCTCTCTGTGCTCCTCAGCTTGATGTGCAGATGCAAGACACTGAAGATGAGGTGAAGGTGAGGTGGGGAGTGTCACACCTGGAGACAGGAGAGCTGCAAGTCATGCCAAGTTTCACACAGGTAAATTTGAAACCTCAGTTAATCATTATTGAAACAGTCAGAAAAATAAGGATATCTGAATTTATGGAGAAGAACCAACCTTTCCTTCAGTGTTAAACTTCAATGTTTCATGTAAACCACAAACTAACTAATCCTTGGTGTGTCACCCAGGTATATTTTCTGGCCCATTTTAGCAGTTTGCCATATTCTCTCCCTTTAACTCCATCCCCCTCGTGAAGCTTTCATAAGCAGGGTATCTGGAAAGATAGAGATGCGGGGAGTGAGCAGCGATGGAGAATGATGTAGAATCAAATAAGTTGAATACAGTATATCCAGACAAAACACTGTATTGTTTTCTTGTTTTGTCAATGATGTATGTTATTTTGTATGCAGAGCTATACCCTGTCACTAAAAGGTAGCTGTTAGATAACAAATACTCTGACATAGTCATGCTTCAAATTTCTACAAATGTGGTTTAAATTGTTCTTTTTTTTACATAATTTTGATAAAATTTTCTCTCTCCGTCAGGAAAACGGAAACACTGTCAGTGTTGCAGCCATAAGGGATCAGTTGAAGCAGCTGTTATGTGCGACGCGTCCCTCTGTGCTGCTGAGCTGCAGGCCTGCTCAGCCCTCAGACGTCCAGGTGAGTGGAGGACTCATTTCTCATGCACAAAATCTTTACAAATGTTGCACAAGAACGCCACACAGACAAGTGCATGCACGCCTGTCATACTGGGTCACTCTCTAGTGTAATGGAATGACAGACTGACCATGAAGTATTCATTGTGTCATTGCTTATTGACTTATTGGGTTTTAAAAAATGAATTTGGTATTTTCAAGACTCTGATGAGGCTTGATAGGCATTAAAATGAACACATGTCTGAATTTGTAATTCAAAGGCTACATCCCCCATAAAATCAGTGGTATCAAATGACAGCATGAATGAATGTGAATGTAGATGGTGCTTTCAAAGTGAGTGAATCTCTGGAGAGTAGTGACCCTGTAGAGTTATAGAAGAGGGGAAAAAACATGCACTGCAAGTTCCTTTTTTTTATTTTCTTACATATGATATTAGTTAGTATGGTTGTTTAAAGGCATTTTCTTTAATCATTAATGTTTTATATTAGCATTATTAATCACCACAAGCATATTAAAAAATATGGCACGTGTTGGCTTTAGTCCACCCATGGGAAGAATTGATATATACCAGTTGGTCCATTTTTGATTCAAAAGACTGTCACCTTTCCTTATAGCAAAACACAGCATCTCTACTCTTCCCTAACTCACTTTCTCCACTGTGTTTCTGAGATTTCCCAGACTTCTATGTGTGTTTCTGCAGCTGTAAGCTGCTCGCACACCTGGCATCTTCACTCAGTCCTCGTCTGAGTGAAGCTTCTGATAGGCTGAGTAGTCTGATGTGTCGCTATTGTTTACATGAGAGAAGCTGTGCAGGTTAAAATAGATCACCTTGCGCAGGTAGGAGTGCTTGCCAGAATGATTTAACAGGTATGCATGGGTCCACATAGAATAGCACCTGTGTCCAGATCCAGACCGCAGTCCACTGATAAGTGACCTTAGTTCTTGGTTTCATAACATAACTGCTTTGAAACAATCAGAAAATAGCAGAATCCATATCGCTGCTTTGGACATCACCCATTTACTCCTCAACTATCAGACCGATCCTTTAGATGGTTTTTGATGGTTTCTTAACTGATTATTACAGCAGCTTCAATAGTTAACAATATATCCATGCAGAATTCCAAACTATTTTTTCCCACTGCCCCTAGTGGCCAGTAAATCAGTTATTGCAGGCTTAATTTCTTCCTTCACATCTTATTCTTAGAAGGACTTTTATGGGTAATTTCTTCTTTCTTCTTACATTTGATTTTCTAGTCCAGTGTGTTGGTGTGATAATGTGACAGATCGATAACTGGAGCGTGTAATCCTGCTCACCGCATGGCCAATTAAAATCTAACTGATGTATAAAGGGGTTTATTATGCTGATTTGCTTCCACAGAAATGTTTAAACTGGTGTGCCCTTTGCTCAGACGTCATGTCATGTCATGTGATGTTTATGTGATCATGTGCTTATGTTTTAGTGAAGTGTTGTTTGAATCCTTGGAGTCAACTCTGCTGAGAAAACATCAGAGTTATTAGTTTAAAAACAATCACTCTTGTAATGTTTACCAGACATCTGGGCACCACCTGTCCTCTTTCTGAGATACAACCAGGTCTCATGTTACCACTAATTATTTTCTGTTGTAAATTATTGATTGTTTCCTGAGTTGTCAGCCCTTTTGTCTGATAAATATTCTCGATATTGAAAAATGTTTATTTCCAGGTCTCAGAGTGTTCTCTTAAATGTCCTACTTCCTAAATGAGTTGTGTTTACTCTCATCAGAAAATGTTTGATTTAATAGTTTTACTTATCAGCTAAATGTTACATCACAAGGTCAGGTTACCCCACTGACACCTGAATCCCTGTAATTAAACGGTTTAAAATAATCAGCCGAGCAGTCTTAAGGTTTACTACCAGTGAAGTCAGAATCTGTGAGCCTGTCAGGACTATTAATATCAGTAAGCCTTCAGCTTAAACCAGGCTTCTTATTACCAGCGAGTAAATCAGTGCATCATATTTGCTCTCTCTAACACAAGCACAGCAACTCTGATGCAAATTCACCACAGTGATAATGGAAATCATGTGCAAATCATGGGTGGGGTTGACCTTCGACCAGCAGGATGGCTTTCCATATAAATCTCTTTCATGTGCTGACTATTCTTAAAATGTCTGGACACAAAGAATATCATAGATGCACACTGTTATCCTCTGTAATGTTTAAAATTCCTCTTTTTAAAGTTTTTGTTCTGCACTAGCAGAATTCCTGTTTGTATAATGCAAATCCAGAGTTTACTTTTCATTTTATGTGTTGTACAACAGTGGAGATATACCAGAAAGAGAGCTCAACATATCAAGGCTTTCTTTGCTGTTAATATTGCAACAAGCAGATCCGTTTTATTAATTTATTTTCCATCTGCGGTGTATTTCTTTATCTCTAATAGGCAGTGCGCAATAACATGGTTTCGCCCCCCAAGCCCCCCC
Source organism: Cheilinus undulatus (assembly GCF_018320785.1). Taxonomy (NCBI): domain Eukaryota; kingdom Metazoa; phylum Chordata; class Actinopteri; order Labriformes; family Labridae; genus Cheilinus; species Cheilinus undulatus. Next base: position 9,859,544 of record NC_054876.1, read on the forward strand.
GCGCCCACGACTGGAAGCTGCTTGTGAAGAACATCAGAGTGACACTGAATCAAGAGGACGATGCTGCAGGTTTGAAACTTTAAAAAGTAGAGTCATTTCAGTTTAAAAGAAACCACTATCATGCATTTGCATTTAAGCCAACATCAGTCATGAGTTGCCAGCTCTCATCGACATCGCAGACATTCCTTTGACTTTTTTTGATAAGCTATAAGAAATGTAAACACTTAACAGCCGTGCAAAAGATGCCATTAGACGTGCTCTTTTTTTAAATACTTCTTTTACCAGCAGCTCATCTTGCACAGACATCAATCTGCAACTTTTAATTTGAAAGATAAGGCCTCGGTTCTGTTATTGAAGCAAAGCCAGATCAAACTGGAAGAGGCTGTCCACAAAATAACAATCCAACTTTTTAAATTACATTTATCATCCAACTTCAACAAATCAAATCTCCTGAGCTAGAGATGCACTGATAGTGATCATTAGGGCTTATCCTGATACCAGGATATCAGGATTTTTTTTCACCACTTTCTACACAATTAAAAAATTGTTGGTGCATCCCTAACCTGGGGTCCTGCATTATCTTCTGAGATGATTCTAAGTAAAGGTTCTTTGCAGTCACCTGATTCTGATGGCACACAAACATCCATTTGGGTTCAGAAAGTGGGGGTCAGCCATCAGGAATACATAAGAACAGAGGAAAATTAGTACTATAGAGCTCTAAATGGACCTCTACGCTGTTATTATCATAAAAAAAGTTGTACATATATTGAGTACGATCCCTACACTTTACAAAAAAGTGATTTTTACCATTGACTGATTTACCTGGTGTGGAGGCGCTCAATATGACAATTTACTCAGTCCTGCAAACCTTCCAGTGTCTAATGTCGTCTGGCCAGATAAAGGGAGACAAGAGTCTGGAGTATTCTAGTGCTGAGCTACTATGCTATCTCAGCACCTTTAACATATAAAAAAATACAAATTTTGTCACAAACGTACGTACTTCTAACTGAAACTTTGATGAACTATAAGCTGAACAAACCTTGTGGAGCAATTGACAGAGGAATGATGAGCTGTTATGAACAAGCCTGTTCTATGACACGGCTCTTTAATGTGAGCCACAGTTGCAAGCTCCTGTTTGAGTGCCAGTTTCCTTTCCCCCATTGTCGTCATTTAATCCACATTTTAAAAGCCAGACTGTTACACAATTAAGAGTGGTTTGGGATCAAAATAACCAGCTCTACTGAGCTGAGCCAAATGATCTGGATTTCTAAAAAGAAACTGATTTCCCATCATAACTAGAGAGGCTGAGGAAATGCGGGTAAGATCACAGTTTAAAGTGCTAAGCCCTGGCAAACAGACCACTTTGTGGAAAAGGACATTAGATGAGTGTTGTGTGACACTGCTTGTCCAGTCTTTAGACAGAGGCTTCTTATAGTCCTGCCTGTTGCCATTCTTTTGTTTTACATTTTTTCTTATTTTTGCCTGAATATTTCACCACTTTGAGGACACAAAGGTAGCTTAAGAACTAAGAATGTTTTTATTTTTCCACTTTGAAAGCTTGGCATAGTCATAAACAGCTCACAACACAGCCTATTTGGTAGCATTTATCTATGCGGAAATCACTTCTTGCCCCCCAAGGGAAGTTCTCTGCTGCAGTGTGATGTCATTGCCAATTAACCTATGCCAATATGCTCCCAACTAGAGTGCTTCATACTGCCACTTTTATTTCGTTTGATGCAAACCAAAACAGCAAGTTTTTTTATTTTTACAGTAAAAGTCTGTATGACATTCCCTATCAGCAGGCAGAGAAGTGAGTACTGTGCATGCAAAGTCAGTGTGTCTCCTGTATGTAAACACATACCGGCTACAGGCGACACTGCTGCCGTCACAGATATACCGGCATAATGCTAGAAGCAGAGGGGTCATAGGAGAGTGCCTTGCTGCTGTCAGCTGTACCTTGTCCTGGTGCATGTTAATACATTATATGTTTTGTATACAGTTCATTAAAGGCACAGGCTTACCACTGATGTTTACATTACAGCTGTAGGTGTGCACTGTAAGTAATAGCACAACCAACATGGTGAGCTTTTAGCTGATTAGAAATGGCACTCGTGGGGCTCCTCATGTTGACTACATGTAACTTTGAGCATTGTTGATGACGATTAAGTAACACAGTAACATGCAGTAAGTTTATTTGCAAAGTTTATGAAAACACTGGCTGCTCTGTTTGTTCTATCTCCACCTCTTACTACTAGACCCAAACCAAAAAAATATTTGACTTACTGAAAATGTCATTAACGTACATAATAAGACACTGCATTTATCTGTTTTAGTTTCATTTTTTAATTCAAAAAATTGCCGCAGTTGTTTTGAAAGAAAACCCCAATGTAAGTTTTATCTTTACTGGTCAGCACTCCTCCCTATTTATAAATGGTAAGAGTTTTTATCAGTGGATTAATATAACCATGCACATTTCCTTATGCATATGAAAAGATAATGTGTGGGAAATGTTTTATCTATTAAGCCTTTTCTCTGAGCTAATCAAAGAACCCATTATTGATTTATCAGTTGGACTACGTGAAAAATATAACATATTTGTATCAAAACCTTTAAAACACATGTTTATACAGTTTAATGATCAATTCAGGAAGTTAAAAGGGGGTTTTACAGAAGTAAACAAAACCTGCTGCTTGGCTAAATCAGCGAAATTGTGTGCTGGTTCTGTTTTTAATCATAGACAAGTGTCCACTAGTGTGTATTCCCCAGCTTAGTTTGTTCTCATTTCCCTCTCTCGGTGTATTTTTACTGTTTTAGAGACTGCCTCTGCCTTGTCTTTGTTTACTCTGTCCAGAGACTCTGCCGATACTTGGCTGTTAAAGGTGGTAATCTGTTGGTCAGAGCTGAACAATGCTGGCAGTACATTTATACAACACCCACAGGAGTCTCACTTCAGCCTGGGTGGTGGCAAACAATGAGAGTCCCTTATGCTCAGAGTGAAAACAAATCACCAGGACAGTGTTAGACGTGGAAAAGAAGACTATATGTTTTTACATCTGTGAGGCCGTCCAGCGATGAAGTCTACGACCTTTCAAAACTTCTTTGTTTTGATAATGAGAGTGTTGAGTCATTCTCTAATTGTGACTCAGCTGTTCCAGACATCCTTGTTAGTATTCTGCAGAAGACTCCATAATCTCCTGCAGAGACATGACACAGCATTTAGCACTGTAATATCTGTTTTCCTCCCTTATAGTGGACAGCAGTTGTACTTGGCAGAGATGGAGAGATGCTTGCTGTGTGAACTACACATGGGTGAAAAACTCCATTAGAAGAGGCTGACAAACACCTGTTCCCGTCAAAAGAGCTTTTAATGAACCATCTTATGTGCCACATTGATTTTAGTTCATGTGTGGAAATCTAATATTGACAACCTCAGAAATCTTTGATTGTTAACCCAGAGAAGCCCCAGACCCCGGGTTGGGAACCAGTGATCTAGAGGTGTCCTCCACATAGGTTGCACACAGGCAAGTATATTTACAAAAGCTGGGCACATACAGGAATGCAAGCTGAAACAGAAAGTATATCTCTGGCCAGACACTTCCTGTGAGGGTTTAAAGACAGATCCAGAGCTGCTGCAGGGGGTTTCATCATCCCTCCTGCTTGCTTGTGGTGAAGTTTCCTGTATATTTTATTCACACATCAGCTCACCTTCAGTTCCTGCAAAAATTTTACAAGGGGGTTGGCAGGCAACATTACAGATACAGCCAGGGTTTAAAAAAAAGTGTCCAATCCATATGTATTTACATATTTATTCAGCTTCAGCTTACACTGACATTTTTGAAAAATTTCTAGTGTTTGAACAGCAAACTGCAATTTTTATGACGACCCATGTGTGCTTTGTTGTCATACTCTGCTACATGTGCTATAGACAGTACTACGAGTTCTATTTTAACCTCCTAAGACCATGCATGTACATATGAGGACATTACATTTTGGCTTTTCTACAACATACTGCTAATTTTTGCTTTAAGAGTTTTTGAGAGAAGTGTCCAGAATGTCCATTGAAGTTGAAGTAATTTGCTTGAAATGGTCAGAGAACTTGCTATGAAATTTTGACAAATTTTTATTTGAAATTTGATTGAATATATTTGGATATTATGAGGAATTTGCTAGGAAATTTTCAAGCATTTTAATGGAAATTTGGGGGATTTATTTATTCTGGGGGGTATCATTGGAGGGGGAAATTGTCTTGATTTTTTTTTTTTTTTTCATGGGAATTTGGGAAATTTATTTGAATGTTAAGGAGGATTTATTTGGAAATTTTCAGGCAAGTAGAGTTAGGAAATGTATTGAATTTTGGGAAATATTTAAAAAAAAATTTGGGGGGGGTGAAATTTTTAGGCATTGACATGGTCATTTGTGAAGTTTATTTGAAATTTTTGGGACTTTGGAGATCTTTTGAGAATTTTCATGGAAATTTCAGGAAATTTGCTCTAATGTGTAGGGGAAATTTGCATGAAATTTGAGGGAATTTATTTTCAATTTTGGGTAAAATAAGAAATTTTAGGGGGGAATTGCTTGGAAATTTCATGAATTTACATGTAACTTTTGGGGGAAATTTTTGTAGGAATGTTCAGGGTTTATTAAAGAAATGGGTGCTTTTTATTATATACTTTTAAAAATGCGTTCAGGATTTTTCACAGAAAGTTTAGGGAATTTGTTAAGATACTTTCCAAGATATCCTAAACTTTAAGTAGAAAATCTGGACATTCTTGAGCTCAACAAATCCTTGTGGTCCCTCTGTGGACATTTGTGGACATAATTTTTCCTGAAATCTGAGTCCTGTTCAAAGAAAAGACTGGGCTTTAAACCCATCAGCTCCTTCTGATGTAATGTAACAATGATGTTAATGTCCATTAAATCTGTTAATTCTGCTCGTAAGTCACATAAATCAACATTAACCTCCTTAGATCCTGTTGAGAATATAAGGACCCTAAATTTAGGCTTTCCTACAGCATAGTAATAGTGTCTGCTGTAAGGATTGTTTAGATAATTGTTGAGAATGCCAGTTCAACTCTTAGTAATTTGGTTGAAATAAGAATTAACTATGCATTTTTCAGGAATTTTCATGGACCTTTCAGGGAATTTTTTTTGACAATTCAAGCATTTTAATGAATATTTGGGGATATATATTTGTATATTTTGGAAAGTTTTGTTAGAGGTTTTGGGTTCAGACTTTCTTGGCATTTTCATGAGAATTTGTTTTGATGTTTGGAGAAATTTGTTCTGAAATTTTCTGGTATTTTCATGGAAATATATGGAATGTGTTTTTAATATTTGGAAAATTTCTTTGTTTTTTGGGAGGGAGTTTTTTGTGTTTTCATGGGAAGTTGCAAATTTATCTGTAATTTTTGGGGGGTTGTGTCCTTTGAAATATTCAGGAGTTTAATGAAAATTGAATTGGTTTGGATGTGTTAGGCAATTTTTCATCATTTTTATTCAATTTGGGGAAATCCATTTGTTCATTTTGGGACTTAAGGTAAGAAATTTTAGGGGGAATTTGCTTAGAAATTTAAGTTTAAACAGATCCTTAAAAACCAAAAGAAAAAAAAACACAAAACCAAACCAGTGCTGTAGTTTCTGTAGAAACCCAAATAAGTAGGAAAACTAAAAATGCATGCCAAACAAAAGCTCCGGTCTCAGGTTAATGAAACGGCTTTAATATGATATAACATAATTTCTGAATAAACATTGTTTTCTGCATTGTTTTTTCTTCAAAAGGGAGCATCGTATTGATGCACGTAACATAATTTAGTATCCAATACCATTCAACCGTTCAATCTGCGGTAGGACTGCATAAATGAACTTATCCGCTGAATGATGTATGGCTCTGTCTTTAGTCTTTACTTTTCCTGCTGATGTAGTAATCATTTAAACGAGGTGCTGTTACAGCATTGGAGTCTGGCTCGTGGCTCCATGAAACAGGATTTATCTCTATTGCTGAGGAAGAGCTCTCAGCCGTAACTTTAAGAGTGTCCTCTAACCTCTGCATAATTTATCATTTCTACAACGTAAGCTGACCTTCTCTTTGCCCACTAAAGTGAAGCAGTTGAAGTGACTAAGCCTAATTTAGCCTTACAGCAGCACATTAAGATTTTGTTTGAATTTGAGTCGGATGTTTGTATCTCTGACAGTTTTTCCTGCTGTGTCTGCAGGCAGCACGAATCCTCTGTGTGTGCTGAAGTTAGATGATCCTCCACAGAAGTTTAACACCTCTGTACTAAAGAACACAACCAATCCTGCCTGGGACCAGCCCTTTATCTTGTAAGTTTGACCACAGAACAAAGCAACAATATTTGTTTCTGTTTATTATTTTCTTGAATATTCCTTTATTTTTCTGTCTCACCAGTGAATTAAATGGACATTCAAAGGAGCTCAATATTCAGCTGATGAATGACGGACAACCTCCAGAGAGTAAGGAGACGCCCGGCAGCCATGATGGCTAATTACTTTGGTCATGAGCTGTGACATTCACATGATACCATTTGACTTAATCATGTGTGCTTTCATGGGTTTTCTCCTTTTCAGATTCCTTACTGGGTCAGGTGTCAGTGCCTTTTGATCTCGTAAAGAAGCAGCCCAAAGGACAGCAAACATTTGCACTCATGACCAAAGACACAGCGACCGGATCACTAACTACTGACGTAAGGATGTGATACACATAGCTTTAAAAACAGATACAGTCTTATTCCTGTCACGTAATAATTTATGGAAAATGCAGTTATTACTATTACAAACAAAATACTGTGGAAAAGTTAAGATTTTTCAATAATTTATCTCAAGAAGTGAGACTTTTATATTGATCTTGATGATTAACACTTAACAATAGCAAACCAAGGACCCTCATACTGACTGAACAGTAGCTCCTTATAACACGATTCCTGTAACCTGGCACGCCAGGTTAGCGGCTACATCACGCTTCAATAGGAAACATTTGAGAAAAGGCAGAGGCTTTGAAAAAAACTTGGAGTGTGATTGGATGAACGTTCTGTCTGTCACATCTCTACGGGCCAATCAGGGCAACAAAACACATGACGTAGCCGCCATCGAGCTGCGCGTGAGCAGCTACCGAGGAATAACGCAAAACATGGCGACTACAGACATGTAAGTACTCGACTTTTGTTGTTTTTGAAAAGAAAACAACTCACTGCTGTTCATTGTTCTTCTTTTAACAAAGAAATGTCATCAAATTCTGATAAAAATGGCGCTTTAGCAGCATCCACGCTAAGCTCTTTAGCCAATCGCACCGACCTCTTGCTGCTGCCTGTTTACGTCACGACTCTGCCTCGCTTGAAAGTACTGCCCCTCGTCACTGATTGGTCCAGTCACTTTCTAACTGGGCCCAAAGGGTTCAGATGGGAGCTTTGCAAGATAGATTTGCCAGTGAGAAACAAGGAAACGGGCGTATCCGTCTGTTTTGCAAGGTTACAGTTCCTGTGGATCCTTAAAAAATCTTGAATTGGACATTTGAAATTTTGGCTTTAAAAAGTCTTAAAATGTGTGATTTTTACCTTTGAAATATCTTAAATTTTAGAAGACACATTGATTAGGAGGTGTCTTTATCAGTCAGATATATTAAAATACGATATTAAATCTTAAAATGATTAAAGCAGTGTTTCTCAAGTGGTTGGTTGGGACCCAAAAGTGGGTAGTAAAGCTGTGTACAGTGGGTGGCGACTGTGGGACAGGAAAAAAAAATGTGTCAGAAAGTCAATAATGTGCAAAAGCCCTAATTGGACAAACAATATATACATTTTTTTAGGTTTTCCAGTAATGACAAGTAATTTTTTATCTTTTCCCTCAAGATTTTAACTGATTTTCCTGGACAATAACACTGGTTCTACCTCAATAATTAGAAAATCCCTTGAGAAATTGCCTAATTTTCCAAGCTGTCTTGGGAAAATGTCATAAAATAAAATGTATGGTTGCATGTCCTTCTGTAATCATTTGCTTTTAAACATCAGTCAACATTCAGTCAAGTTTGTTCATTTCTGGGTCCCAACTGTAACATTTTTCATGTAACATTTTTCAAATTTGAGTTGTTAATCATTTTTGAAATATTTGGGTCATGATTTCTCTTGAGGAAATGGTGGTGAGTCCTGATGCCAGACCAGTTGAGAACCACTGAATTAAAGGAAAGAGGAATAAATGAATTCAGCCACAAAGAGAGGACTCCTTGTTAAAGGCTGACCAAGAAAACAGCAGAAAACTGTGGCAGTAACGTGATGGCACAGTGAGCATTAATAAAATTCCCGGTCCATGTGTTTGTAGTCGCTCACTCATATCCCCTCCCCTCTCTGTAGGTGAGGCGAGATATTTGTTTGAAGCTGGTATTTAGACCATGACTCGTTACGTGTTAGAAAAAGCAGCGATCCTTTTATTTGTATTATTGTTTATCATTTTTATTATTGTTTAAAAATTCCAACATATCCCTTGACGCATCATCCCACGCGTTTTTAATTGATTAATGAACACAGTATATGGATAATTGAATGGCAAAAAGAAGACCAGTCAGCTGAAAATCTGTAGAGCTAGTCACTGATGCAGAAAGAGAGAGTGAGACAGGAAGAGTAAGCATGCAACAGTCAGAGTAACAAAGTTTAGATAGTGTTTGTTTTTTAGGCTTGAAAGTGGTATTGTGTGATTTGGATACTCACTTTTAAAACCACCATGTTAAAAATAATGAATTCAAGCTAACTTCAGCATAAGCTCTATAGAAGAAATGATTTTCTTTTTTGATTGACTATAAATAATTTTGTTTTTCTAACTGGATTTCCACCACAAATTGTTGCATTTATATTCTAAAGAAATCAGGGAATTCAGTCTTAGATGCTCGGATTTTCCCCTCCAGACCCCCTTCTTATTTTATAATACTTGTTATGATTAAATAACCCCTGTACTGTTGTAAAACACTCGTCCAGTTCTCTAACCTCTGGGTTATCGAGTTGCCCACTTAAAATTCATGCAGCCCATCCTTATTTTAACAGGTCTTCCCTGACAAAAAAGTTATTCTGCTTTTTAATAATTTAACTGTTTTGAATCAGCTCAGCACACCTGATAAAAAAATTTAATGATAAATATTACCAAATGGGATATTGCTAGAATAGAGGCATTAAATAGAAAGGTTAAATTTGGGTATTTGTGGCCCAAAAAATTATTTGCTTTAAACTATTTGACATTTCATAAACAGTAGATTAAATTAGAAAATTCAGCCCTAGTAAATCTCACATTCCCTTAATTTTTGATGGTTTGCTATGCAAAAAGTCGTATTAATTTCTCTCAGTCCAGGTCTTCAAAATGTCTTAAAAATTCTTAAAAGTGTGTATGAATCCTGCTGATAATGACTTTTCTTCCAAATAAAATTCTATAGATAGATTAGAAATCTCAGTTTTTCTGCAGTTGTTGGGCATTGTAAACATGCTTTTTAAAAAGGTGGAGAATAAAATTCCTGGGGCCCCCGCACTGTAGCTGACATCGTGCTCAGTTTTTTTTGTCCTTCAGGCCTCTGCACTGGTCATGTGTTTGACAGCTATAATCTTGACATTACTGCACAGATTTTCAGTGGATTTGGGTCATGTCAGGTTTCTGGTCCATCAGAATCAGAATCATTTTATTGTCATTGTAGAACATACAGCGAAATTGTTTGCAGTTTCATTCAGTGCTTGAGCAGTTTTTCATTTAATACTGAAACTGCTCTGGGATATGTGCTGTTTTTCAGTCTGTTATTTTTGGTTCATATTGTCCTGAACCGTCTTCCTGAGGGTAGCAGTTGGAACGGGTGATGTGCTGGGTGGGATGAGTCCTTCAGGATGTCCAGGGCCTTCCTGTGGCAGCTCCTCTAAGAAGAGCACATCACACATAGTAATACTATGAACCAGTAACTAGTAATCTAGACTTCACTGTGAGCAGGTGAGAAGTTCTGGTGGAAAAGGAAATCGCTATATCCTTAAAGCTCTTCAATAGGCAGGAGCATGAAGTGCTCTGAAAATTGCTGCATTAAACTTTATAAAACACAGTAGACCAACACCTGAGAAGTACCCCAGGCTGATTGCTGCACTGATGCAGTGATTTATGCAAGGAGCCCCAACCAAGTACTAAGAGAATAAATGAACATACTTTTCTAAGGGTAGACATGGCTATATTGTAAATAATTTCTTTTCAGTCTTATGTAAAATCCTGATATTTTGATGTGCCGGAGTTTGAAATATTAGAATCTTAAGTATATGAAAGTCTCCTTTTTGGGCAGAATTATGTTTAAAAAAAAGGTCTTTTTCATGATTTTCTTATTATTAAGATGCACCTGTAATTGTAATATTACCTGAATTTTGTCCTTCAGTTTACCTACCTGGAGCCCAGTGAGGTGAGGTCCTGGCATCCCCCCACCCCTGCCTCCAATAAAAGGGTGGAGATGGACCGTACAGTCATGCCTTGTGGCACCGTGGTCACCACCATCACTGCTGTGAAGAGCAAGCCTGGTCGACCACTTCCTCCTGGATTAACCATAGGTACAACAACTCAGAATGTTAATGCTCAGCACTGACAAGGATGGCAGAGTATTGTTAATAATAACTTTATTTATATAGCGCTTTTTAAAAACAAAATTATTATTTTTTAATTATTAAAGAAGAAACACATCTTTTAATAGATCTACCAACCACATGAGAGCATAGTTAACCAAAAATTTAACAAAGATCTTAATTTCCACAACACATCATCTGTTAATTATGCGCTAAATTAACAGAAGTTGATATTAATATTTAAACCTAATGAAAGTCAGACAGTCAGCCCTTTAGCTGTCGGAGTGGTTTCTCCTCATTATCATGATTATTTGCAAAACTGCTGTGTTTAAGTATAACTCGTACCATACATTGCTAAAAAGTTATGACTGTTGTGATTCATCTTAACACTGAAAGATCCAACCAAGCCACAATCCACACATCCTTCAGACCACAGTGAACAAAATAATCTTATCATTTTAGGTTTTGAACTTCCTTTTTCTCCAAAAATCAGTTGTCTATGTTGATTTTGTGCTCTCCAGATCCTGCCATTAAACCGGTGTCCAGCAAGCCAAAGCTGTCTGGGCGTCGTGTGTCGGAGCAGCCGTCTATGTTGGGTCCCACAGTCAGTAAAGCTCTGTCCTCCTCTGACACCGAGCTGCTCATGCTCAACGGCACAGACCCCGTGGCCGAGGCCGCCATCAGACAGCTGCACCAGTCTGCCAAACAGAAGCTCAAATCACCAGTGAAGAAGAGCACCATCATCATCTCTGGCATCGCAAAAGTAAGGAAATTACACTAGAGGGATCTGACCAAGTTATTTTAATGGATTTTCTTCTTTAACAAGGAAAGACAAGTTTTAAGTGTGAAATGCAGTGAAGCAGAGGATTGTCAGAAACTCTTTGTTTTTATATATTCCACTAATATTTTGTAATAATTATGTTTTAATATTACATTATGTATAATTATTATATTAATATTTTTATTGCCATGAGGGAAATGAGCAAGAATGTGGATAAAACAGACAAAAATCAAGAGCCAACAAAATTAAATTGACAGATCCCACAGCTGTAAAAGTACCACATAAATGAACACATTTTCCAACCTTTACTTCCACTTCCTTTTGAAGTTAGTTTATTGGTTGTAAAAGGTTAAGGTGTTGTTTAGTATAATAAGCAATGCTTTGCCCATCTGCTCAAATAAAGAGTGCAGAAACACATGCTGTAAAATCATACCAAGTACAGTATTTTTATCAGTGTATCCTTACAATAGGGCTATTTTCCTGATGCCATACTTTCCGTAGCCTGAAGAGTCTGCCTCTTTTTGTTCACTTTGATTTTATGTAATAATCATCACAATGCCTGTACAAATCTTATCACATTAACAGGGATTTTTTATCCAATTTGGGCATTCAGTTACCAAGTGGTAACCTTAGCTCTTTGGGTGGACACACCTCAGTGCATACTGAAAGTAGTTTGATATCTAATACCTCAGACTGCACACAGAGGTTGTCTTATGAAGACTTTATCTTTATTAGATTGGCTGTGTAAACCAGTGGTTTCCAAATGATGATCTACTGCACAGCTGTGTGCCTTCAGAAAGTTCTAGGTGGACCACTGGAATTTGTACAACAATACATTGTTACTTCACAACAACTAAAGTTACCTTAATACATGTCAATGAGACTGTATTGCATTGATATGGATATGGTGTGCTTTGAGATTTTTGGCTTTATCCTTAATGTACTCTGTCTCTCACTGGTGTGAAGAAGAGTACAGACAGGTGTTAAAGGCCACCCTGTCAACAGACGTGATAAGCTATTGAACAAAAACCAAGGCTTTGTTTATGTCCATCCATCCTTGCCTCAGAGTGATGGGCATTGCAGCTCCTATTAAGTCCACATCATTTGACTCAGCTCAGTAATAAGAGATGGTCTTAGACTCTTCTGGCTCCCAAACAGCTCTTCATTTGCTACTATTTTGCCTTTTCTATGTCTTTGAAAGACACTCAGTTTAGTAACCACGGATTTTATACCATCATTTTAAATATGACTGTGTTAAAGTGCATGTGTGGATAATCTACAGCTTTGCAGCTTTGAGCTGCTGTTTCATGTTTCATAAATTTCTCTGTGATGTTTTATAACTGATGTTTTAATTGTGAGTTGCAAAGGGATCGCAGATGTAAATTTCCTTTAAGCTAACTCTGGTACAAGGCATCAAATGGCAACATTCACATTTATTGTTGTACATGGTCCCTTTACAAATAAACAAATAGATAAATAAATAAAAGAAAAATGTAAATAAACAGGAAATGCCCCCATCTAGGGATTTTTCCAATCCAATAAGATAACAAGTACAAATATGAAAACTTAATTATACCATGAGATTATTTTGTTTTGTTTTCATTGGATGGTACTTATCCTTCCTCACGACAAATTATTAGAACATAGTTGTTCTCCTTTACTTTTTTTCATCCTCATTTATGTTTAAGTATCAACAAGCTGGAGACATGGCTCCAACTTTGACAACATGCTAACATGAGAGCAGTGATAATTTTGACAGCTATCTTTAATTTCAGTCTCTGTCTTAGTCTTTAAATTAAATGTCTTTTCGTTTTAGTCAGATTTTAGTAATTTCTACCCTTTATAGTTGTAGTTGACAAAAATCCAAAACATTGTCTTGAAGTTTTAGTCCATAAAAAGTCCTTAAATTTTAGTCTTTATTTTTAGTCCCAGCATTTTTTCTCTTGTCTGAATCTGACACCAAATCATGGTAGTGTGTTCTCCACACCCTGCCAAACCTGGGGTCCCTGCTTTCTACAGCTAAGAGGCAGAAGAGCCACAGATGCATTGTTTTTTGACAGATTTATCTACAGCGGTGAAATGTCAGGGATTTTTGAATGTCCAGTGAAAACTGAATTACATTTTACATTTTCCTTACTTTAAGTCCGTTTTAATCATCATAGATCTAGTTTTTTTTTTTTCTCATGGAAAAGAGGCTGAGGGACATTTTTAGTTATAATTTTAGTTAACAAAATTACCACTACAGGAGAGACTAACATCATGCTTTAGAATGATACCCAGCAAAGTGTCTTCAGTGTTTTATAAGTACAAATACTTAGTCTTGGTAACTCTGCATCCCTGCTTCAATCAATCAAAAAAGGAGTCAGCTCTTTGAACCAACTTGTCCGCAAACACCACCTCACTACTCCTTCATAACTTGTTGTCTTCCACTGAGTTCTCGTCTCAGTCCAACCAGTACCCATTGCTTTTTAACTGCTCAGTAGACTTTATATCGCCTTGTCTTTGAGGCATGTTTATGAAAACATAAAGGAGAAAAGCTGTTAAAGAGTTACTGCTAGTTGCTTAGCTGGTGCCCCCATTCATTTGCCCCCTTTCATACTAGCAGCTTCACTGCACACAGCATGCAGAGCTTCAAATCCATGGTTGGGGAGGCAACAAAAATGATGTATGGGCTTTTGTTTGCATTACAGGCAGGCAAGTGAATTTTGATATCTGGTTGTCACTGAAGACATATTGGTTAATGTGTGCAGTCAGTTGGTAAGCTTCTGCCTGAAATGATTCACTGATAGAAGATGTAAAAGGGTCAGAGATTCAGAGAGATTTATGATACAGTCAGAGTATGTTTGCTTTTACAAATGCAAGTTCTGTATCAGAAACCATCCTATACAAGGATGCTTAACACAGTAATTTCTTCATTTCCCAGACGCCGTTGTCTCAGGATGATGAGCTGGCTCTGATGGCGGGTTACGCTGCAGCGATGGATGCCTCAATGTCAGAGGGCAGCTCTACTCAGGATGTGACCACGGCCATCGCTACAGGGACCAGCAGCCCTCCTGAAGAGTCAGAGCCCCAGGAGGGCCCCAGTGGAATCGGCCGGCCTCCAGACGACTGGGAGAGCCAGACGGGAGAGGAACTCGACCACACCTCGCTGTCTATGTGTGTGTCTGAGGCCAACTGTAAGAAGAGCAGAGGTGAGACAACACAGAGTACAGTCACTGGCTACCTGGAGCCACAAGTAACTGTGTATAACAACATCTTATTCCTTAAAAGTTTACTTTAAGTCCTACTAAATCATACTGCCTTTGGCTGTTTTGATGGAAACCTGTTGCTCCTCTGTGATGTGGTCTCTTTTCTTTTCTCTCTTATAACTTTTTCTTTTTGAACTGTTGTCACTGCCGTCTTAGAGGAAAGCAGTGACAAGCTCTCATTATGTCCAGAAGAGTAAGTTATTCATGAGTTACTTGTAGTAGCCCTGTTCTGTTCTGTACTGTATGTGTAGTTTCTGCTAGTTATGAGTAGAGTAGATGATAACCATGTCAAATCATTTAGATCTAGCAGATCGTAATGGCGATATATTAGAGCACATTTACATATCTTTTGGGGCTTTATAACGCACACTGTACTGGGATTATTTTGATTTCACCACTTGAAATATTATGCACTGCATGAAAGGACCTTTCTTTGCTTTCTGTCAGCAAGGAACCCCATTGATCTACTGCTGTAGGCAAAGGTCATTCTCGCTTCTAAAAGGTTGTGTTTACATTATTAATCAATTTTGTTAGGATTATTTCTTGAATTTGCCTAATTGACAGGACAGCTTAAGGCTAATTTATGCTCTACGCACATATGAAAATAGATCCATGCATTTTAAAGGTCACATATTATGCAAAATACACTTTTTTATGCTTTTCTATCAAAATTTGTGTCCCTGGCCTGTCCAAGTCCCCTCAAGGATTAGAAAAATCCATACCCTCTACCCCTCTCCTTCTCCACCTTTCAGAAAATGTGTGCTGAAACAAGCCGTTCTTAGATTTTCCCCTCATGATGTCATGTGGGGAGTTAGCACCACCCCCAGGTTCAGTTGGCCCTCCCTGCTTGGACAAAAGTTCCGCCCTCCTCTCATGACCCTTATCTCAGCTGCCAGTTGAGAGAAAGATGGGGAGAGCCACATCCATTTCCTGAGAGGGGCGGAGTCGGACAGCTCATCAACATTTAAAACTAAAGACAGAAACAGCTCGTTCTGAGCAGGGCTGAAACAGAGTTTTTAGACATGCAAACATCCAATACTGGAGTATTTTTTCTGCAACAAACTTCACAGGCATGTTTTGGGGACATCTCAGACCAATATAAACTGGTCTTAAAGGGGTCAAACATGTGACCTTTAAACTTTGCAAACATCATTGCATTTATACTGATGTGCATCTGCTATGTTAAAGTGGAAATTGAATAACTAATCTACCAGGGGCCACTGCAGCGTTTGATCTGTATCTGCAAGCTTCAAGAGAACAAACAAAAAACACAGAACACAGGGTACGAACGGAAAGGTCAATCTGTATGCAGTTCAAACGTAGATCATAAATGAGCCTTAAGAAGAGAGCTAGGGGGGCGCAGGTGGCCGAGTGGTTTAGGCACGCGCCCCATGTACGCGGACGGCCCGGGCTCGAATCTGGCCCTTTACTGCACATCTCTCCCCCGCTCTCATCCCTGTTTCCGACTCTATCCACCATCCTTCTCTATCAAATAAAGGCACAAAAATGCCCAAAATAAACCTCAAAAAAAAAAAAAAAAAAAAAAAAAGAAAAGAAGAGAGATAGGAATCTCTGGGGAGAGAAAACAAGGGAAAACATGCGCCAAACAGCACCAGAAATTGGATTTAAGACTTTGACCAGTGTATCAAAGACTGTAGCCTTTTTGTATGTTGGCGCCTGCTCTATTAAGGCCTTACACACACTTAAGATATTAAAAAAAGGTTTTAAGTGGCTTTAATTAAATTTTAAGTGAAACTTAACAGATGTCAGATAATAACAAGATCAGTTGTTTTGTTCTGACCGACATATCACACCACGCTCTAACACATTAAATTAACAACTACCAGAGTCTTCACTCTCACAACTTCAAATCTCCTGTGGTCAACTTTAAATAAGATAAATGTGGTGAGTTGTTGGCTACCTGTTACATCCTTTGCAGTAACAGTTTTGGCCCAACTTCTCTCCATGTCGGTTTGATGGTATGACTTTTTACTGGATACATTGTATAAATACTGGTGTTGTTGCCACAAATTAGCAAGTTGCTCCTCTACTTCTGTCGTCCATCTAACTTTATACTTCATGTTAATCTATTCCATGGCTGTGTTTGTCGTGCTTCCTCCGTCGGAAGGAAGACTTGGTGAGAGACTTGGTGTTTTATTACAATAAATAAAAAGGTTTGTATTTATTTGTACTGGCTAAAAATGAGTTTGGAAATACTGGCATATTGGATATCAGCAAAATTCCAATATCATGCGTCCCTTCTCTCTGCATTTCATCGTGGGCAGAGCCTTGCAGGATTAACAGTGTTTCCGGCTGTAAGTTTTAGAAGCTTGCTCTTTGAAATGACACTTAACATATAATTTAAGTTTTAACAGGAGCCAGATTGTCCTGATAAGTCTGTTCCTAATAAAAATCTGACAAAATAAGTTTTACCAGTGTGAAAAAATATGCAAAAGGAAATTTTAAACAAAAAATGCTACTTTTTATCTTTGATTGTTTTTTAAGCACTTAGAGAGAACCTCTGACACAAGGGAAGATCAAGCAAACGCTGCAGAAAGGTCCTGTCCAATTGGGATTCAAACTCAGACCGTTCTTACTGTGAGGCAGCAGTGCTAACAACATCAGTTCCCTGATGACAAAGAAAATAATTAACTTAAAATATTTATGATTAAAAGCATTGCCTGGAAGATTTATTGTTCATCTAATTTCCTTAGAAATCAATAATGATTTAGAAGTTTCTAGTGTTGTTGTTCTTTTGAATACCATTAGTTTTAAAATGTTTACTCCAGTTTTACCTCATCCAGAGTTATAAGAAAATACCCCAAACTCCTAATGTGCTTGAATGGAACAATGATACTAAAAGTGAGGGCTGATCTCTATGGATAAAGTTTTGTTTGTATTGGTTGGTGATTAAACATTATGATTCTCTGAGTTAATACACCTGTTGCAAAGGAAAAACAAACGGTCTAATGTTGGATAGGCTTCCTCTGTTTCCTTTCCATGCCAGCTTTTTGCATAAACAGTAACCACTAATTTAAAATTATTAACACTAATTCTGCACCATAGCTGCTTCAGCTGTTCTTAAATTCCTGCTACTTCACATACTTTTAGGAGGGGACTTTGCATCCTTTTCTTAGTCATCACACTAACTGTCTACTGTGTATTTCCCTCACAGGAAGCTTCCTACAGAAGAGTGCCAAACTCTTCTTCCGGCGACGTCACCAGCGCAAGGAGCCAGGGATGAGCCAGTCCCACAACGACCTGGTGTACCTGGAGTCTCCGGCAGCGGTGGAGCGAGCCAGCCGAACGGCCACGATTAGCCGAATGCTCAGCCGAAAGAGCAAGAACAAGAGCAAAGCTAACGGCTCTACCTCCATGGGGGAACCACACGTGTGAGACCCTCTCTGCTCTCCCATCAGTCTCTCCTACAGCAGCTACCACCTCCACCTCAAACATGCACTGGCAAACCTCCCAGCTCACCTACGCCCCCTACTGCCCGGCCTGCATACTGCAGCTCCTGCATTGTGAATGGGAAAGCTGTGCAGATGGAAAATTATCCTCTTTTTATGGCCATTTCCTTCCACCAAAAGGAAGTGTGTGCATGTGTGGAAGAAGGTCTCCGGTCTTGGATTAATGGCTTTCAGAGGATATTACATAGCATGTTTCTTTTATTTGATTTTATGCAACATTTTGAACTTTTTTAATCGCTTTTGTGGCCTTGTTTCCGACAGAAGAGACTGTTGGTGTGGGCTGTAACTCTTTACCTCATCGACTCTGAGTGTGAAGAGCAAACTCTCCCTGCTGTAAACCGTATGTTTCTTTACGGTGGACCAGCAGGACCAAAGATGAAGAGAAGAGTGGTGTTGTATGATTTGCACATTTGTAGTACCCTTAATTTGAAGTGCAATGACAGAAGCTACTCTCGTGATAGAGATTAAATAACATTCACAAAGGGAGATGATCTTTTCACTGCAAGTGGGAGATAGTAACACGACTACTTTTTTGACACTAATACTATGAAATATAGTATTTATATCAATTCATTTGAAATGCTTCTAATCATATACCTAATTAAATCAGAACCAAGCAGCAGCTGTAAGAAATGTGCTTAAAATAGCTGTAAAATGAATAAAAATGTCAGCCATACCCTGCTTTTAACAGAAGGTAACACCATACAAAAAAAGAGGAAAAGAATTTGTGACACTGTGGCTAAAATTTCAGCTATATGTGAGCGTTTTATGTTTACTTCCCTCTGCAGTGTTCTCAAAAGATATGCAACTTTCTTCTTTGTCTTCCTTCCTGTACACTACTGTTATCAGCAGGGTTGTTAATGTGTCAAAAGGGAACTGAATAAACTTTTTTTTTTTTTTTTTAACCCAGGGACTGTGACATTACACTTGGCCATACTTGTTAATGAATTTCTTCTGTACGGCCATGTCAGCCCTGCAAATCTTCAGTCTTTTATGTTTGTGAAAAAAGATGTAGCTTGCAACTCATGAACAAGAGGAACATGTGAACACATTTGGGAGCTGTAACAGTTTTGGCTGCTTTTTTTTAACCAGCTTATGATTGTATTTTCTTTTTTATAAGCAGCTTGTTGCAGACATGTCTGTACATCATTTTAACTACTGTTTCCTCAATGAGAGAATCGATGCTTTACAGTGACAGATTGCCTTACATTCATTCTGAGGACGTCACCAGCGCTCTTGATCCTTCACTTGACATGACTTCTAGCTCCTAAAGGCTCCTAAAAGACGGCCACTGTGCGCCTGCAACATTAGCAATGTCTGTAACCTAGAAGCCTATGCACATATCTGTTAACGGAGTGTTTACATTAAAAGACTATCAGAAATAGAAACACTCACATGCTGTTCATGGCC
Organism: Cheilinus undulatus; assembly: GCF_018320785.1. Classification (NCBI taxonomy): domain Eukaryota; kingdom Metazoa; phylum Chordata; class Actinopteri; order Labriformes; family Labridae; genus Cheilinus; species Cheilinus undulatus. Next base: position 9,879,027 of record NC_054876.1, read on the forward strand.
ATGCTCTCTCACACCATCAGTGTCTGTTTCAAGGAAATACTCAACTAAGGACGAAAAAAGACAGAATCACCTTTAACTCTGGAGAGGAAAACGGGTCATTTAATCATGCTCAGCTTTAGACTCCTTTACTTATCATGGTAGCCTGCAGGCATCAGCTACTGTAATGCATTCAGAGAGCAGTAGGGCTGTATGTGATTAATGAACTGCTTCCTGATGTGTTTGTATTGGCATCTGCTCTGTGCGCAGAAAACTGACTGAACATTTGTTGCAGAAAGTCATTTCTCTGCAGGGATTGTAACTAATATACATATCAACTTATTTCATTTTCGGCAATAAAATATTGATTGAATAACAGAGAATGTGGTGCCGCTTTAAATGTCCATGCTGCTCAGTGCTCCTGTAACTCCATATGCTGTTTTATTTCCTGTCTTTGATCAGAAGTTTATTCATGGAGGGTTTACATCATCCTGCTGAGCTGATTTAAGACCAGATGTCCTAATATAACAAAGTTTATTTGCTCCTTTACTGCACTGTGATAATTAAGAATTTAATGCTTTGTTACTACTTTACCATAAAACTTTAATTAATAGCCCAGGCTTTTATTTACTTTAATTTATTGAGTGATCCTGCCTTTATTTGGTATGCATATTCAAGTCTAGCTTTTAGTTATTTTCAAAGCTTGTGCACAGCAAAAATGGGAATGACCAAAAAATTGTAAATTTGTACCTGAATGTACCTTGTACATGTGGAAAAAAGTTAAGACCTTAATACACAATTTAATTTGTTAACCTCTAACTTGATCTTGTTTTCTACAAAAGCCCATGAATGCTGACCTGCTGAGCAGCCAGTACTCATACCGACATTTTTCTTTCTGTTTTGGACAGTGTTGACATTCATATTATTGTTATCTTGCTGCTTTTTCACCTCATTTGATCTACACACTGTTTCAACTCTAAATTTATAGGGGCTTACTGAGATCTTCCTAATACTTGTCAAAATGTGCAGCAACTCAAGGCTAGTAAAGGAGACTGTGCTTTAAGTTGTGAAGGATGCACCAATACCACATTTTTCCAGCTTAAGTTCTTACATACTTACATATGAGGACAAATTTATTAGCACCCTATGATTTTTTTTTTTTTTAAATATTTCCCAGGTGTTGTTAAACAGAGCAAGCAACTAGCAACATCCTAGTTTTACTTTGGTTGCTTACATTGTTTCACTTTGCACACAGAGACCAAATTATTTCATAAAAAAACAAAAACTACCAGGGTCTAAATTATTAGCCCCTTGATGCTGGTAGTCAGTTGTGTCTCGTTTTTGCTGGATAACAGCCTGCCTGTTGTAGTTTTCATCAAGTCTCACACATGTCTCCTTGGGAAGCCCAGTCCAGTCTTCTTTGGTGAATCTCTCAAGCTCCTCCATATCTGATGGTTTTCTGGCATGGAGTGTTAATTTCATCGACTAAAACTGTTCGACAGACTTTTTTTCCATGACGAAAACTAGACTAAGACTAGCCAAAGATAGATCTGTGATGACTAAAACTGATAATTTAGTTTTTCTCAGATATTAAATCCCATGATGTTTCTCCACTGTAGGTAAATCAGTCAAAACAATGCATCTGTATCTTTTTTGCCTCTCAGCGGTAGAAAGCAAGGACCTCAGGTTTGGCAGGGGGCATAGAACACACTACCATGACTCGGTACCAGATTTAGGCAAGAAAATAAATACTTTGACTAAAAGTAAGGGCTAAGATGTGAGGACTTTTTATGGACTAAAACTAAAAAAGGTTGGAAATGACTAAAATTGACTACAACTAAAAGATATGTAATCAAAAGACCAAGACTAAAATTAGAAATAGCTGCCAAAATTAACACTGCTGACATGGACCTTGGTCTTCAGTTCAGCCCAGCTCTATTCAGGCCAATCAGTAATGTTCACTTTGGTCTTGTGGAGGAAGTCCTTCACCAGGAGTCTTTTTCTTCACGATTCCTTCCACCTTTGTGAGATTCCTGGTTCTAGAGACACTGAAGCATCCCTACAGCATAATACTCACACTGCCACGTTTCACTGTGGGGACAATGTTACTTGGATTATACACCTCTCCCTTTTCTCTCCAAAATAAGCAACGTCTCTGTGGCCAAAGAGCTCTAGTTTAATCTCAACTCACCAAAGGACATGCTTCCAGCATACATAATCTTTCTCCAGGTTGTCCTTAGCATACTTCCATCTGGCATGAGGGTGTCTCTTCAGCAGAAGTGGAGTTTTTCTTGGTCCTTTCTGGTGCAGGGCTCTAGTGATTGTCTTCTTCAAGACTATAATTCCTGACTATAATTCCTGACTTGGCGAGGTCATTCATTAGTATCTTGGCGGTTCTGGGCTCTTTAGACACATGAGTGAAAACGTGCAAATGCTGACCTCTATCTTTTCTAGCTTGTGAGGTGTCAAACCAGTTTTGTAGGATTCTGAATCCATTGCAAGCTTTTTTTTTTGCAAAGCATATCCAAGACCACAATGTGGTAGAAGAACAGCCACTTTTTAGGTTTCTGTTTCAGGTAAAAACAACTAAGGCTGGGTGAATGTAAATTCAAAAAGTATGTTCATGGCTTTATTTATTATTTTTTCTATGTTATCTACTTATTGTGTACTGGTAAGTATTATCATTGGCTGGCAGTTGTATACAGTTAGTGAGTTGACCTTCATGAAGGCAGTGGTAAGGAAATGACTTGTTAAAGAATGTGTTCCTAGATTTTCATAATATTGCCTTGCATAAACAATAAAACATGCAATTTGGCAGCTTTATTAGATACATAAATAGCCAACATCTTGTAACTATTTCAATTTTTTTTGCTACTTTTACAAAGGTAAAGGCTGTGAATATTTGTTTAGCTGCTATGTAGTGCAATTAGCCTATATATTTAGGAAAGTAAGAAGACTGAGAACAGACAAAACACTACATTCTAGCTAACAAAACATTGGAAATACTATTTATGTGTTGTAAAAGGTGAAAAAAATAAAGGAGAATGCTATTTTATATAAATTTTTGTTAATAGATATACAGTTTAGTGTTCAGTATCCTAATTACGGCTTGATAAAGTCATATTTGATCGATGCAGACGACGCCTACAGTTCCCAGAATGCACTTTGCGCTCCTCGTTTCCGGTCCTGCGCCGTTTCTGGAGCGGATTGGAACCCGGAGTCAGGATTCGATAAATGAAGGGTCTTTTGCAGAAAAGGTAACGTGTTTTCTCTTTTTAATACATCATTGTAACACAAAATGGCGACGCAGTTTTGTAGTGAAGGTGCAGACGGTTGGTCAGAGTCGCTCCGGGGTTTCCTGAGCCTCCTCTCGGGTTCTCCCTCAGCCGTTGAAGAGCATCGACTCCGGTTTGTTGGTTAGCGTCTCCGGTCCATCCGCCATGCCGACTGTTCTTTGTTACATTTACTGAAGAGGAGCCGCTCAGATCGGAGTTAAAACCCGGCTGGAGTTTGGGAACGACTCAAATCCCGGATCCCTCTCCTACCCGGGCTGCATACGTTAATGTGCACGGCCATACTGTATCGTTATTACCAGAAACCAGTTAGGGTTGTGATAATAGCCGTTGATTCTGGAGGTCTGATGTGCTCTGGGCAGCTGGAGTGTCCCGGGTTAACTGTGTGTTCAGGCTCTGAAGTTCAGTCACACTCAAACAAGTAGTTCTTTTATAAAGATGCTCTTTATTGATGTACTTCTTATCTTATAATACTCTGTTTTTATCAGTGACTGTGTTATACAATCCTTTAGGGCTTCTCTACTCTAACTAAAGGCATAAACACATTTATTATGGTTGATACTGAGATTATAATTACTACATATACTGTCTATGCATAAAAATATGATAACTGAATTTATCATGTTGCCTTGATGGGCTGCCAAACAACCATGAAAGCTATTCTGTAAGTGAATTAGCATTATATCATGTCTAAATCTTCCTGTCATCTTCTTTAGCCCTGTCTCTTTTCAAACGAACCCCTCTGCTCCTCACTTGAATTGAAGTGAGAGCTGTGAAACAGGCCAAGCACAAACCAGTCTCTAAAAGAAAGTAGATCCTAAAAACCCAGTTTCCCTTGTACTAGGACGCCACGTGGCACAGAAATTATTGTTTCAATCGTCTTGTTTTCATAATTAGTGAAAGCCAAAATTAAAACGTTCATTACTATTTTACCCTCTTTCTCTTTTAGGTTGTCATAATGGCTGAGCAGGCACCAGATGAGCTGATCTGTGAGTATGAATCCAGCTCTTAGACTAAGCTTCAGACATACTAAGAGTCTGGGCTGTATAATAATGGGCGTGTGTTTCAGGGTGTGAGGACTGTGGACAGTACCATGACTCTGAGTGTCCTGAACTGGGACCTCTGGTGACTGTCCAGGACTCCTTCGTCCTCAGCAGGGCCAGGTGAGTGACAGGTTGGGGCATGGAAACTTCACTGACTTAAGTCATTTCATACTGATCTACTGTTTTGATAATATGGGTCGTTATGCCCCAATGAGAAACTTTATTTACAACAGAACATACAGAAAGCATTGCTTTGAATGTAATATGGTGATGCTAGGTAGTGTCGTATTTCACCATGAAAATAAAACCAGTGCATCTTCACTGATATCATAATTCAAATATATTAGATTAGATCCATTCAGTTAGATTTGATATGTTGAAGCATCATCCACATGATAGCATCCCCAGTTTTCTAAATTTGCTGTGTTATCAGCAGCAAGATAAATGTGACCTATTTTCTTATTATTTAGGAAGTACTTTAGAAATCAATATCCACACAAATGCTCTTTGGTAATAACCAAAAAAAATCTTGTCGGCCTAGCTTCAACCAAAAATATACAAGCAACATCTGTATACGTCATTGATTGTGATTTGCATCAGTGCAAATCATCCATCTACTGTGCCTATAATAAGTATTCACACCCTTGAAAGTTTTACCCTTTTATTATTTTATTAAACCAATCATGGTCAATGTAATTTGGCTTTTTGACAAAAATAAATACAAAAAACCCTCTATAATGTTAAAGTGAAAACAGATTTCTACAAAGTAGTGTCAAATAGAACATGTCATGTAAAAAGCGTGATTGCATAAAAATTCAGCCCCTTCAAGTCGGTATTTAGTAGATGCACCTTTGGCTGCAACCACAGCACTGAGTCTGTGTGGATAGGTCTTAGCAAGGCTTGCACAAGTGGACACTGCAATTGTACTCCGTTCTTCTTTGCAAAACTGCTGGGGATCAGGCGTAAACCACCCTTTTTAAGTCCAGCCACGAATTCCCTATTGGATTGAAGTCTGGGTTTTGACAAAGCCACTCCAGAACATTCCACTTGTTGTCTTTAAGCCATGTTTGTGTAGCTTTGATGTGTCCTTCATGTCATGGTCTTGCTCGAAATTAAATCTTCTCCGTAGCCGTAGTTCCCTTGCAGACCGAGTAAGATTGTCCTCCAGGATTTTGTAACATTCTCTCTACCCTCTACCTTTACAAGTCTTCCAGGGCCAGCTGCCAAGAAGCATCCCCACAGCATGATGCTGCCACCACCATGCTTCACAGTGGAAATGATTTGTTGTGACGATGTGCTGTGTTTTGTGTCTGCTAAAACATAGCTGTTAATGACCCAAAAGCACCATATTTGTCTCATCAGACCAAAGACTTTTCTTCCACTTGACCATGGAGTCTCCCACATGCCTTTGGTGAACTTTAGTCCAGATTTAATGAGTTTCCTTCAACAGTAGCTTTTTCTTTTTGTTTACCCTAGTAATTTGTATTTAATTGACATTACTTTGTAGAAATCTGATTTCACTTAAACATTAAAGACTTTTTTGGTAAAAAAGTCAAATTATACTGACCACGATTCATGTATAAAATCATTAAAAGGGTGAAACATCCAAAGGGGTGAATACTTCTTATAGGCACTGTATGCACTGTGATGCATAAGTGATAAATTGTAATGTCCCTACATAAAACAAAAACTTTTTACCATTTTCAGAATCAAATGCTCTGTCACCTCTTAGCTCCCATGATGCTTAGCATGAATTCTGGGTGTATCTTCCTGTGCCTTCTGCCAAACCAGTGTTTTCCATAGCAACAGGATGCTAATCCTGATTATCAAGGCATTCAGAGATTAAAATTTGTAAACGTCATCCGTTATAACTCTAATGGGATGATGTGATTATTCCTCTGCTTTCTTTTATCAAGGGATGAGAGGACAATAGGAAGAGATGGCCTCAGATAACATACGCAGGCATATTAAGCTAACTCTACTAGCTCTATATCAGTATTTGCATAGCAATAAGGGTGGTGTGTTTTGTTAAAAGAAGTGGGGTATGATTTTTATACATTTAAGCAGATGTGAAGGCCACTCAGAGCTGTAACATCTCACATCACCATGCCTTGGTTTTAGTTTCAGTGTCGTTTGGCGTATTGTTAACGCTAACAATCTATTGCACTGGAAATGTATATTAGCAGCCTGCACAAAAGAAAAAAAAACGTGCCAAGTAGATGGTTTGGCCGGATTTCTCAGTTTTTCTAGAACCTGTTTGTAAAAGTGTTGATTTACCATTGACCCTTCTGGAGCCCACTCCGAGAAAATTAAACCCTAAATCAACAGGGCTTTGAGTTTAGACTTGTGTTGTCATGCTTTCTTCATGCTTGGTGACGGCTGTATTTACCAATGCATTGACTGCTGTTTTGTCTCAGGATCGTATTGGAGGATACAAGTTTCATAGCATGTAATCACTCCTTCCAAAATTTTGGATTTCCTTCAATTTGTTTCAAAATCTCGCTACAAATTTGCATGCATTTTTTCTTTTGATCAGGAGTCAGAAGTTTTGGGACATCTTTGTTGCACACTTTTTTCATGTTCAGGTTGTCTCATCACATTTACTGAACTGTCTCGTTATCAGTGGAGACCCATTCCTGCTTTCATTCTTATACTGAGTTGTTGATCATTTCAAATGATATTTTCAGTTTGTTGAATGTTTTCAGAAGTTTTTGATGTGCACAGATGTCCTGAACGTTCATCGTCTTGGACCTCTTCTCTGCCCTTCACTAAATCTTTTGTGCCATTCAAACACAGGTGCACATGACATGCAGTGTTCCCCGTACAGCTAAATTAATGCACCAAAAGATTTGGCTGCTGTTTTGTTCAATTTCACCAAAAGTTTAAAGTTAATGCATTGCTCAACTTTTAAGCTAATCATTTTCCAACACCTTAGAAAAAGCACATGCACTTCAATCACTAGTTAGCAGTGAACTAAAGACATCACTTATTGGAAACTTACAGCAGTTGTGTGTGAATACCCAACCTTAAATACAAAACATTCAGTGTGACTGTGAACCACATGGTTTTATCATCATAAGCGCAGTCTGATTATTTAATAGCCATACCATTTACCATGTTGTGGATATGTAGAACACTCTGGCATGTCAGGTTAGCACAACACACAAGAAGCTATCATGTCTCTTTGGAATAAAAAAAGCCTGTTTAAAGTTCAGCATAAATATGAACATGGATACTTCGACCTGTATCATCACAAATTTTCGTTTGTGGCTTTTCTGAAATTCTAATTATTTCACAAACTAGTCCCTCTTTTGAAGTGTGTTTTTGTTAAATCCACGAGTCAGCTGGGTCGCCTTTCCAGGTCAGTGAATCTTAAATTCCCTATTAATTTATGATGAATCACACTCCTGATGTAATCAGACAGGGAACAGCACTTTAAAAAAAACACAAAGAGACAAATATAGCTTTGACTGGTTATTAGTACAACCAAGAGGAGAGCAACAGACACCAGAGCTTGGACATATCCAAAAATATAACTCATAACTTACAACTTGAAATAAAATTCAGGTAGATGTCCATCTTTTTTTGTTTAAAATGAAGCAGTATTTTGTAAATGGAAGGTGTATTTCCTTTTAAAAAAAGATCTTGGTAATTAGCCTTTATAAACTAGGAGAAAAAACTTTCTCTGCCTCTGCTGTTTCCACCTGTAATCATAACACAGTAATGTACAGTAGAGACTCCAGGAATCAGACTGACATAGTCCCTCTCTAGCACTAGAAGACGCAACTTTACAGACAAAAAAAGAAATTTACTGACCTTTTTGCAAATCAATATATACAAAGTTAGGACACAATCCACCTACAAATGTCTGTGGGTTCTCTTGCTCAAAAAGTTACCACTCCTGCTATAAATAAATGGTAGTCTGTGATTTTTTTCTCCCCTTTTAAACTGCCACAAGTCTCACAAATCTCATATCATCAGGTTCTACTTCATGTTAACAGAGCTGAAGGAAATTTTATAAGGTTTAAACTGAGTCAAGCATGGTGTAGGATGCTGTATACATTATGCATCCTGCAGGACTTTGCAAAGGAGGCAGTTGTGCATCCTTAATCATCACTCTCCTGAGAAACCTCTTTTCTTAAGATGGGTTTAAAAAATCCAGACATCCTTCAAGATAATATGCAGGTATCTATTTCCAGCAAGAGAAAGAAGAAGATCGAGAGAGGAGGCTCTAAAATTAATAAAAAACAGAGGCCTATTTCAGTATTCAGACAATCTCACACTTTATTCTTAAATGCCCCTGAAAATATAGCAGATGTATTATATTCACATAAGACTCAGTAAGATTTTATAATCTTAATAGTAAAACCTTGTCCTTGTTCTGGATCAGGTCGTCTTTACCAAACAGCCTGGAGATCAGACAGGTGGCTGATGGGAAGGAAGGCGTGTTTGTCCTGCGCCGGCTGGTCAAGAGGACCCGGTTTGGGCCCTTTGAGGCCAAGAGGGTCTCTCAGGTGGAGAAAGAGGGAGCGTTTCCTTTGAAGGTACAGACCTATTAATCCAAAAAAATGCTGTTGAAACTCTGTTTTATTACTAATAAATGGATGTGAATGTTTCCTCTTCTTGTTTTCTGTGAATCATCAGATCTTTCAGAAGGATGGCGTGGTGGTGTGTTTTGACTCCAGCAGTGAGGAGGACTGTAACTGGATGATGCTAGTACGACCAGCCACAGACCACAAACACCAGAATCTGACTGCCTACCAGCAGGACGATGACGTGTACTTCAACACCTCACAGGTACATGAAACCATCCAGACTCTGAGGCTCTCACAGCTGCTGCTGCTGGTGGTCTAAAAGCTTAGGGGTGCTTTTT